>NC_083889.1:53137301-53754758 GCF_032452875.1 Bos javanicus
CACCTGATCTGCCTCTTGAGAAATCTGTATGCAGGTCAGGAAGCAACAGTTAGAACTGGACATGGAACAACAGACTGGTTCCAAATAGGAAAAGCAGTACGTCAAGGCTGTATATTGTCACCCTGCTTATTTAACTTATATGCAGAGTACATCATGAGAAATGCTGGACTGGAGGAAACACAAGCTGGAATCAAGATTGCCGGGAGAAATATCAATAACCTCAGATATGCAGATGACACCACCCTTATGGCAGAAAGTGAAGAGGAACTCAAAAGCCTCTTGATGAAAGTGAAAGCGGACAGTGAAAAAGTTGGCTTAAAGCTCAACATTCAGAAAACGAAGATCATGGCATCCAGTCCCATCACTTCATGGGAAATAGATGGGGAAACAGTGGAAACAGTGTCAGACTTTATATTTTTGGGCTCCAAAATCACTGCAGATGGTGACTGCAGCCATGAAATTAAAAGATGCTTACTCCTTGGAAGGAAAGTTATGACCAACCTAGATAGCATATTCAAAAGCAGAGACAATACTTTACCAACAAAGGTCCGTCTAGTCAAGGCTATGGTTTTTCCTGTGGTCATGAATGGATGTGAGAGTTGGACTGTGAAGAAGGCTGAGTGCCAAAGAATTGATGCTTTTGCACTGTGGTGTTGGAGAAGACTCTTGAGAGTCCCTTGGACTGCAAGGAGATCCAGCCAGTCCATTCTAAAGGAGATCAGCCCTGGGATTTCTTTGGAGGGAATGATGCTGAAGCTGAAACTCCAGTACTTTGGCCACCTCATGCGAAGAGCTGACTCATTGGAAAAGATTCTGATGCTGGAAGGGATTGGGGGCAGGAGGAGAAGGGGACGACAGAGGATGAGATGGCTGGATGGCATCACTGACTCGATGGACATGAGCCTGAGTGAACTCTGGAAGTTGGTGATGGACAGGGAGGCCTGGTGTGCTGCGATTCATGTGGTCGCAAGGAGTCGGACACGACTGAGCGACTGAACTGAACTGATTCAGTTATCCCAGCAGCATTTGTTGAAAAGACTATTCTTTCCCCTACTGAATGATCTTGGCACCCTTGTTGTAAATCAGTTGACTATAAATATAAAGTTTTACTTCTGGACTCTCAGTTCCATTCCATGGGGCTTCCGTGGTGGCTGAGACACTGAAGAATCTGTCTGCAATGCAGGAGACCCAGGTCCACCCCTGGGTCAGGAAGATTCCCTGGAGAAGGACATGGTAACCCACTCCAGTATTCTTGCCTGGAGAATTCCATGGACAGGGGAGCCTGGTGGGCTACAGTCCATGGGGTTGCCAACAGTAGGATATGACTGAGTGACTAACACTTCACTATACCATTTATCCATTGTCTTGATAACTGAAGCATTGTAGTAAGTTTTGAAGTCAACAAGTATGAATCTTCCATCCATGTTTACTCTTCTTTTAAAGATTCTTTTAACTATTCTGGGTCCCTTGCATTTCCATATCAATTTTATGTTCAATGTATCAACTTCTGCAAAAACCAGCTGAAATTACATAGGGATTGAGTTGAATCTGTAGATCCATTTGGGGAATATTGCCATCTTAACATACTGAGGTTTATTATTACCTCTGTTTTTGCCACCCCACTGTCTCTAGTACAAAACTGCTATCCTCTAGGTCACTTGGTGGTCTAAAATGACCCAGCCATCTTGCCTATATTCAGACAGCAGAAAAGAGCAAGAGAGGAAGGAAAAAAAATAAGGAACTCATCTCTTTGCATCTAAGTGTAAGGTTTGCAGAAGCTGTACACAGCACTTCTGTTCACTTCTCATTGGCCAAAATTCCATGATTCTTAGTAGCAAGGGAAGCTGAGAAAAGTCATCTTTTGACTGGCTATAGTTGCCTTGTCTAGGATTTTGTTACTAAGTAAGATAGAATTACTAAGAAAGAAGAGCTATTAGAAGGCAACCAGTAGTCTCTGTCAGAGTTAGACATTTAGATGTATTTCTACCTCCTCCCCCATTGTTCTATCAGGCATGGTAGAACCTTGTCATCTGACTTAAGACCCTCTTAAGACAAACAATCCTCTGACTTTAAGCTATAGGTATTGAATGTCTTTATTACCATTTTGTTTCTTTACAAATTGTGGAACTTTACTTCTGAAAGAACATTTGGTCTTCTCCTTTTATGCTTGTCTTTCCCTATCCAGCTATTTTGTGTTTGTCTTTGTCTAGTTCCCTAAGCCAGAACCAGACTCTGCGTGTTGGCCCAAACTGCCTGCCCTGTGAGGATATTGGAGCTGTAACAACAGGTGATGTGATTCATGCTCTTTTTCCAAGTGATTTCTGAGTCCTCTTGCCTCCATAGGCCTGCTGCCTTGTATACACTGTGCACCTGGGGAAGAGTGGGCTACAGCGGCCAGCCTTTGTTCAAGAGTTGTGGAAACTCATCCTACCTTTGATTTTGAGACTCAACATGGCTCCCATCTCCATCTCATGCATGTCTTAATAACAGAAAGAACACAACCAAAGAAGAAGTTACTAACCCATGGATGAGAAATCAGTGTTTTCAAGGAACTGAAAGAAGACCAGTATGGCCAGAGCACAATCAGTCTGATGGAGTGTGTGTGAATGTTTTTTGGGTTAGAAGTAACCAGACTGTTGTTCAGTCACCCAGTCGTGCCTGACTCTGTGACCTCATGGACTGCAGCTTGCCAGGCCTCCCTGTCCCTCACCATCTTCTGAAGTTTGCCCAAGTCCATTGTGTCGGTGATGCCATCCAGCCACCTCATCCTCTGATGCCCTCTTCTCCTTCTACCCTAAGTCTTGCCCAGCACCAGGGACTTTTCCAGTGAATCAGCTGTTCACATCAGCTGACCAAAATACTGGAGCTTCAGCTTCAGCATCAGTCCTTCCAGTGTGTATTCAGGGTTGATTTCCCTTAAGATTGACTGGTTTGATCTCTTTTCTGTCCAAGGGACTTTCAGGAGTCTTCTCTAGCACCACAGTGTGAAGGCATGAAGTCTTCAGCACTCTGCCTTCTTTACAGTCCAGCTCTCACAACTGTGTGTGAACACTGGGAATACCATAACCTTGACTATAACCAGACTGTACAATGCTATATTAAGGAGTTTAAGTATAATATGCTACGTCACTTCAGTCGTGTCCGACTCTGTGCGACCCCATAGATGGAAGCCCACCAGGCTCCCCTGTCCCTGGGATTCTCCAGGCAAGAACACTGGAGTGGGTTGCCATTTCCTTCTCCAATGCATGAAAGTGAAAGTGAAGTCGCTCAGTCGTGTCTGACTCTTAGCGACCCCATGGGTTGCAGCCTAACAGGCTCCTCCTTGGGATTTTCCAAGCAAGAGTACTGGAGTGGGGTGCCATTGCCTTCTCCGTTAAGTATAATATAAAGTAGTAAAGGCTTTGGATCAGGAGCATATAGAAGGGAAATGAGAAATTGCATTTTCCCGAATCCCTCACCTTGTATGGATTTCACATGGCTTCCCTTCTCTGTGTGGTTAGAGGTCTCCAATGAGGAGAACATGCCTATGCTTGGAAGGCAGAAGGGCAGAAAGGCCATTATTCTCAGAACTTTGTGGCAGCCAGATACAAGGATTTTTCAGACTTCTCTCTCATATCTTGCTTTACTCATTGCTCATATGTAAAGAGAACCAGCAATTATACTATTCATGAAATATTATCATAGGGCATCATTTTATTACTCAAAATAGGGACTAGCTGGGGCTTTTCATAATATTTTATTATCTTTTTCTGTAAGCTCATTAACTTGGCCAATATTTAGCTGGCTTCGGGTGGATGAGCATTGCAATGTGTAATGATTAGCCCTTCATTTCAGTTCAGTTCAGTCGCTCAGTCGTGTCCAACTCTTTGCGACCCCATGAATCACAGCACGCCAGGCCTCCCTGTCCATCACCAACTCCCGGAGTTCACTCAAACTCACGTCCATCGAGTCGGTGATGCCATCCAGCTATCTCATCCTCTGTCGTCCCCTTCTCCTCCTGCCCCCAATCCCTCCCAGCATTAGAGTTTTTTCCAATGAATCAACTCTTCGCATCAGGTGGCCAAAGTACTGGACTTTCAGCTTTAGCATCATTCCTTCCAAAGAACACCCAGGGCTGATCTTTAGAATGGACTGGCTGGATTTCCTTGTAGTCCAAGGGACTCTCAAGAGTCTTCTCCAACACCACCAAAACCATCAATTCTTCAGCACTCAGCCTTCTTCACAGTCCAACTCTCACATCCATACATGACCACAGGAAAAACCAAAGCCTTGACTAGACGGACCTTTGTTTGCAAAGTAATGTCTCTGCTTTTCAATATGCTATCTAGGTTAACCCTTAGAATGTCCCTATAAATTGTCCTCAGTGTTTGTTAATGACTTTGCACTGATCTTTATTATTTACTCTTTAGATCCCTATCAGGGAAAACTAATGATTCATGTGCAATATGACTGGAAATAGAACACATACATTCATTCACCAAATGCTGACTGAAGGCCCAAAGTGTTTTGGGTACTGTACTGATGAAATAGAAAGATGCATAAGGCACAACAAGGTGTCTACCTTCAAGGGAATGGCAGTGTGACAGAATGGAGAAATTTTAATGCAGGGCAGCATAAGATAATGGCCACCAGTGTAGATGTCTGTGCTTTGGAGAGCTCAGAGGAGGAAGGACCTCCCGCTGGGGGTTTCGGAGAAAAAAGGATTCATGGGAGGAACGGCATTTGAGATGAGCTCTGAACAATTTAAATCTGGGGGGATGGTGAGGGAGGAGATTTCCCTTAGAAGAGATGGCATAAACAAAAGTAATGAGAGAGAAAGAGGGACAAAGATGTGGTGAAGACATGTTACTGGAGATAAGGCCAAAATGTTAGGTTGACTCACGGAAGTCATGGAAAACCTTTAATGATAAGTTCAGGCCTTATATGACTTGGTGCTCTGACAAGGAAAATAAATCTGATGGAGGTGAGCAGAATGGATTGAGGCTAGTGCCAGGAGGCCTGGTGTTACCTGGTATGAGGTAACTGGAGAGAGGGACTGGAAGGGAAAGGAGGGATGGATACAGATGAGAAGCTGAAGGCAAAATGCATGGGATTGTGGGTACATTGCTGACTAGGACTGACAGTGAAGATAGTAGACTCAGAACTTTGCTTCTTACTCCTTTGGTGCATCGGCCTGGTCACTCTTGAGGCTAGGGAGTCTAGAGTCTTACTACTCAGAGTGTGGTCCACAGCATCAGCATTGCCTGGGAGCTTGTTAGAACTGCAGATCCGTCGGTCCCACTCCAGTCTGTGGAATCAGCAGCTCTTGGGGTGGGGTAATCTGTGTTTAAACAAACCTTACAAGTGATTCTGATGGATTTTATGTTTGAAAGCCATTGGTCTAGAGAGAAGTGATTTTCTGTAGGTTGATAGGGCACTGCATTTAAGTTGAGAGAATTTAGTGTGAGCCCAGTACTGCCCCCTCATGCTCTGGATGACCAAGTACAATTCATGTAACCTCTGTGGGTGGGCAGGCTCTGGAGCCAGACACCAGCATCCTGATCTCAGCTCTTGTAGGCCCACCTGGTGATTAGAGTGGGCAGCGTTGTGTCTCTGAGACTGCTTCCTCCCCAACAAGATCCTGTCTAAGTCCTCAGAAAATGGGAGCTCTTAGTATTATTATTTCCTCATCTGTACCCATGACACAATTGGCCTCGCATTGTATGCTTCTAAGAATGGTCTGAAAGTTGGCCCTAGTCCATACCATTTTATTTAGGAGTGATAAGTGGTAAGTTTTATCGAGGAGCACCTTGGGACAACTATGCTGATTTTCAAGGCAGAAGACTCCCTTGCAGTTTTGGCTCTGCCCTCTCTAGACCTGCCATCTCAGTACCACTTACCCTCCTTTAACTTCAGCTCTGAGGCCATAAAATAGATATATCAGTACCTCACTTTCTACTTTCAGAGATTTTAAGAGGAACCCCCACCCCTGCTGGACAACTAAAATAAAGAACAATGCAGGTTAAAAGCTCTTTAAATTGTAAAGAACATGTTTATCATTATTCATGTTATAATGAATAAAAGGGGTGTATTTCTTGAACCAACAAGTCTCAAAACTTAATGCATCAGAATTTCCCATTGAGCTTGTTAAACCTGGTCCTTACTCCCAGAGTTTCTGATTCTGTAGGACTGGAGGGCAGAGAACATGCGTTTCTAACAAGTTCCCAGACAATGCTAGTGCTGCTGATACAGGACCCTACTCTGAGAACCACAGACTCAAATGTAAACTTGGTCCTGAGGAAATGTCAGGGGCGAGATTCCAGTTCAGTGCAGTGAGCACATCAAATCACTATGGGAGTCCAGAGAAAAGAGCACAGGACAACGTCGGAAAATGACTTTCCAACCTGTCTTTGACCTTTGTTAGCTCTGTAACTCTGGTGGAGCTTCAGAGGCTTCTCAGCCTTAGATTCCTCTCTGAGACGGGAGAGATGGGTGATTTTAAGAAGAGCCTTTTCATTTCAAACACACTTTTAGTCACGAATTTGTCCAACTTTGCAGGTTGCTTGAATTCTCAACTGTAATGGTGCAGAGACTTATTTTTCTCAGAGCTGTTTCCCGTTGACTATTTTTTCCCCTTTTTTGTTGGAGTAGTCAGGGAACAGGGGGAAGCTTCTGGACTTTCTTTGTAAGAAAATTCAATTTCCATTCCTCTTTTTTTTGTAAGTAGAATTTTACCTTCCTCTTTTTGTTTCTTTCTCCTGAGCCCTGCCTTCTCTGAAATGTTTCAGTTCCCTCTCCTGTATTTTTAGACAAACTTTCCATCTTTCAATAAATGTAGCTGGGGTTCTTTTTATGTAGCTTGTTGAGGGTCAGAACCCGAGAGGAGACTACTTCTGGAATGGACATGGAGTGAGTCCCCCAATTCCTTTTTCATTCTTCCAAGGCTTCTGATTTTAGGTGTCGGGTCTGTTGTTGCTGTCTGTTTGTTTAGCTTACAGTCAAGGCTGGGGGCTTCTTGGGAAGTCATTCGTGGATATAAACGCAAAGCCATTTCATTCAGTGATGCTCAGTCAACTTTGATTAAGACTTTTTGCCTCTCCTACTACCTTGCTTTATTTTTCATTCTTTCTTTTGCACTCTGTTTAATACCTATGGAAAATTAGAAGTATATACAGCCCACTCAAATCTGTATACTCACCAGATACTTCTTACCCCTTCTCTTTCCTTTCTGATCTCTCAGCATTGTTGCCTGTTATGTTAATAAAGCGATCTCTTACTTAGCAAACTTTTGAAGTTCTTTAACCCCAGGAATAGATTAAAAAGCCTTTCAAACCATGAAAGACTGAAATCTTTCCCTCCAGGATCAGTGATGAGATTAAGATACCCATTTTCACCACTTCTGTTTAATAAGTAGTGGGAGTCCTAGCCAGAGAAACTAGACAAGGAAAAGAAAATAGACAAGGAAAAGCACCAAAATTGGAAATAAAGAAGTAAAATTGTCTTTGTTTGCATATGACTTGATCTTATATGTGCAAAACCTGGAAGATTCTATATAAAATCTGTTAAAACTAATGAATTCAGCAGTGTTGCAGGATACGGAATCGATACATGAAAATCAGTTGCATTTCTGAAAAGCAGAAAGAAAAGAATTCCATTTACAATAGCATCAAAAAGAATAAAATATGAGTAAACTTAAGCAAGGAGGTGAAAAACTTGCACACTGAAAGTGCAAAACGTTTCTGAAGGAGATTAAAGAAGTTAGAACTAAATGAAAGGTAATCTGTATTCATGGATTAGAAGACTTAATGTTGTTAAGATGTCAGTATTAACTAAAATAATCTGCAGATTAAAGTCTGTGCAACCCTCATAAAAATTAAAGCACTTTTTTTTTCACAGAAAAACAAAAATCCATCCTAAAATTCATATGGACTCTCAGAGGACCCTAAATAGCCAGATAATGTTAAAAGAGAACGAAATTAAAGGTCTCACATTTCCTGATTTCAACCTTATATAAAGCTACAGTAGTCAAAACGGTTGTTCTGGTGTAAAGAAAAATACACTGAATACATTAGAGAGCTCAAAAATAAACCCTCACATATATGGTCGAATAAATTTTGACAGGGCATCAAGCTAATTCAATAGGGAAAATACAGTATTTTCAACGTGGTGTTGGGAAAACTGGATACCCAAATGCAAAAGACTTAAGTGAACTCTTACTATATATCATATACAAAGATTAACTAAAAATAGATAAAAGACCCAAATGTAAGAGCTAAACCTATAAAAACCTTAGAGGAAACATAGAGGAAAGCCTCATGACATTGGATTTGGCAGTAACTTCTAGGATCTGATGCCAAAGGAACAGTCAACAAAAGTCACAACAGACAAACTGGACACACAACAGAATGAAAGAGCAATCCATTGAATGGAAACAATTTGTAAATCATATATCTATGAGAGATTAATACCTAAAATATATAAAGAGCTCCTATAGCTGAACAACAAAAAAGCAAAGACCTAATTAAAAATTGGGTAAAGGGCTTGAACAGCTTATAAGTCCAAAAAAGAAAATGCCCAGCAAAGCCATGAAAAGTTGTTCTACATTGCTAATCATTAGAGAAATACAAATCAAAATCACAATGAAATACCACTTCACACCCATTAGGATGGTACTGTCAAAAAAACCCCCAGAAAATAACAAGTGTTATGAGGTTTGGAAAAATTGGAACTTGTACTTTACTGGTAGAAATGTAAAATGCTGTAGTAGCCACTGTGGAAAACAGTTTTGTCAGTGCCTCAAAAAATTAAATATAGACCATGGGATCCAGTGGTCCCACATCTAAGTATATTCTCAGAAGAATTGAAGGCAGGACTTGCCCTAAACAGATGTTTGTACTCTCATCTCTGTAGTAGCATTATTCACAAAAGTCAAAGGTAGATGCCACCCAAGTGTTCATCAAGAGATGAATAGATGGACAAAATGTGGTATATGTCTACAGTGGAAGGAAATTCTGACACAAGCTTCAATAAGGATGAACCTTGAAAACATTGTTTTAAGTGAAATAAGCCAGTCACAAATGGATAAATACTCTATGATTCCACTTGTATGAGATTTCTAGAGTAGTTCAGTTCATAGAGCCAGAAAGTAGAATGGTGATTGCCAGGGGCTGGGAGGAGGAGAAAACGGGGAGTTAGTGTTCAGTGGGGCCAGTTTCAGCTGAGGAAGATAAAAGTTATGGAGGTGGACGGGGTGGTGGTGACGGTTGCACAACAGTGTGAATGTACTTCATAACACTGAACTGTGCACTTAAAAATGGTTAAAATGGTAAATTTTACGTTATGTGTATTTTACCACAATTAAAAAAAAAAACCAGAACACAAACTGTCTCCCAGACTAAATTTCACCACATCATGGGCTTGTAACACTGAGGATGATCTTTCTGGTTATGTGTTGCAACCCACTGATGTTACAGATGAAGAGACTGAGGCCCCGAGAAATGACACGACTTGATGGAGGCTGCCTAGCCACAAGAAGCAGAAGCAAGTCATGACAGTTGTCTTTCTGTCACTCTGCTTAACCCCATGTGGCTTTTCCAACTAGCCTTCTTGTGCTGGACTTCCATGCCCTCAGCCCCACCCCTGTCTTCTCACACATCCTCTGCAAAACCTTCAGGCTGTTTATTTGAGACTCAAGTTTAGGTCTGTATTCCCGATTAAAATCTCCCATGCTGCCCTCCTGCACCCCATTGTGTGATTAAGACCAGATTCTCTAGTGTGGCGTAGCAGACTTTCTGAAATCTGACTGTCTGACTCACCTTCCTCTCCTCCTGATGTCACCTTGCACTCTAAATTCACTCTACTTCCCTGAGGTGTTACAAAGCTTCACACTGAATCTCCTGCCTGAGTATCTTACTTCCTCTCATTATCCTACAAAACAGCATTTCAGATCCCCTCTCCTCCAGCCAGCCTCCTGGATGTCCTGACGAGGATTGGGGCACCTGTGTTGATGTCAACACTGTACTGAGTACCACGGATCCCACTTTCAATTATCATTGCCTTCACACACTGCATGGCTGGGCTGTGAGTGTCCAGAGGACAGGGGTCATGTCTCTGATCTTGTTAACACGTGTTTCTCAGTCATGGCTGTACATCAGCCCCAATCAAGGAACTTCACAAAAATACAGAGGCTTGGGCTGCTTTCTAGACCTGCTGAATCTGATTCCAGCAGCAAAGTGCTCACCATATTTAAAGGGAAGTCCAACTTCAGGGATTGGTAGGTCTATATAGGAAAATGCTAGGAGATAGGCCAGCAAATAAAGAAGGTTGGCATCCTTGAGAGCACCTGGACCATGGGAGTGATACTGAAATACACATTCTATGAAGGGTAGTCTGGTGTAGTAGGCAGTGTGGATTGGGAGGATGAGAGGCTGTGGGCAGAGGCTTGAGCAACAACCTAAATGTTGTTTCAGATTTTTATTTCTGGTACCTAATGTGATACAGTGTCAGACTTTATTTTTTTGGGCTCCAGAATCACTGCAGATGGTGATTACAGCCATGAAATTATAAGACACTTACTCCTTGGAAGGAAAGTTATGACCAACCTAGATAGCATATTCAAAAGCAGAGACATTACTTTGCCAACAAAGGTCCATCTAGTCAAGGGTATGGTTTTTCCAGTGGTCATGTATGGATGTGAGAATTGGACTGTGAAGAAAGCTGAGCACTGAAGAATTGATGCTTTTGAACTGTGGTGTTGGAGAAGACTCTTGAGAGTCCCTTGGACTGCAAGGAGATCCAACCAGTCCATTCTAAAGGAGATCGGTCCCGGGTGTTCTTTGCAGGAATGATGCTAAAGCTGAAAGTCCAGTACTTTGGCCACCTCATGCGAAGAGTTGATTCATTGGAAAGGATTCTGATGCTGGGAGGGGTTGGGGGCAGGAGGAAAAGGGGACGACAGAGGATGAGATGGCTGGATGGCATCACCGACTCAATGGACGTGAGTTTGAGTGAACTCTGGGAGTTGGTGATGGACAGGGAGGCCTGGCGTGCTGTGATTCATGGGGTTGCAAAGAGTTGGACACAACTGAGCGACTGAACTGAACTGAACTGAATGTGATACTGGCCACAAAATCGATGCTCAAGGAATGAATGAGTGAATGAATGAACTAGAGTCATGGTCGCAGGAACGGAAGAGAAAACTTTCCTGGATATATCTCAGGTGTAGAGAGAGAGTATAGACTTTTCTTCACCAGCTTTTAGAATTCTTACTTTTTTTAAAAAAAACATCTAGGATTATGTTCATTAAACTGTGGCTCAGCGCTGCTCTGCCAGGAATGAAACACCACGTATACCACAACCCCCACCCCCAGTCCCCTCCAGTGACCTCAAGTGTAAAACAGTGGTTGTAGCTGAGCTCAGCAGATTTCTGCCCCACTTCCCCTGCTTCTCTGAGTCAACTACAGGGAAGGAAGAGTCATGTCTTTTCCTGGACACACATAGGTTTTGTTTGGGTCAGAGAAGAGTTAGAGTTTCAAGGTTTGTTGTTCAGTCGCTCAGTCTTGTCCAACCCTTTGTAACCCCATGGACTGTTGCACGCCAGACTTCCCTGTCCTTCACCATCTCCTGGAGCTTGCTCAGATTCATGTCCATTGAGTTGGTGATGCCATGCAACCATCTCGTCCTCTGTCATCCCCTTCTCCTCCTGCCTTCAATCTTTCCCAGCATCAGGGTCTTTTCTAATAAGTCAGCTCTTCACATCAGGTGGCCAAAGTATTGGAACTTCAGCTTCAGCATCAGTCCTTTCAATAAATATTCGGGCTGATTTCCTTTAGGATTGACTGGCTTCATGATCTTGCAGTCCTCCAACACCACAGTTCAAAAGCATCAATTCTTTGTCATTCAAGCCTTCTTTATGGTCCAACTCTCATATCCATACATGACTACTGGAAAAACCATAGCTTTGACTATATGGACCTCTGTTTACATAGTAATGTCTCTGCTTTTTAAATGCTGTCTAGGTTGCTCATAGCGTTTCTTTCAAGGAGCAAGCATCTTTTAATTTCATGCCTGCAGTCACCATCTACAGTGATTTTGGAGCACAAGAAAATAGTCTCTCACTGTTTCCATTGTTTCCCCATCTGTTTGCCATGAAGTGATGGGGCTGGATGCCATAATCTTAGTTTTTTGATTGTTGAGTTTTAAGCCAACTTTTTCACTCTCCTCTTTCACTTTCAACAGGCTCTTTAGATCCTCATCACTTTTTGCCATAAGGGTGGTGTCATCTGCATATCTGAGGTTATTGATATTTCTCCTAGCAGTCTTGATTCCAGTTAATGATTCATCCAACCTGGCACATCGCATGATGTACTTTGCATATAAGTTAAATAAGCAGGGTGACAGTATACACTTACTTCAGTTCAGTTCAATCGCTCAGTTGTGTCTGACTCCTTGCAACTCCACGGACTGCAGCATGCCAGGCTTCCCTGTCTATCACCAGTTCCTAGAGTTTACTCAAACTCATGTCCATTGAGTTGGTGATGCCATCCAACTATCTCATCCTCTGTCATCCCCTTCTCCTCCCGCCTTCAATCTTTCCCAGTATCAGGATCTTTTCCAATGAGTAATCTTCACATCAGGTGGCCAAAGTATTGGGGTTTCAGCTTCAACATCAGTCCTTCCAGTAAATATTCAGGACTGATTTCCTTTAGGATGGACTGGTTGGTTCTCCTTGCTGTCCAAGTGACTCTCAAGAGTCTTCTCCAACACCACAGTTCAAAAGCATCAATTCTTCGGCACTCAGCCCACTTTATAGTCCAACTCTCAAATCCATACATGACCACTGGAAAATCCATAGCTTTGACTAGATGGACCTTTGTTGGCAAAGTAATGTCTCTGCTTTTTAATATGCTGTCTAGGTTGGTCATAACTTTTCTTCTAAGGAGTAAGCATCTTTTAATTTCATGGCTGCAATCACCATCTGCAGTGATTTGGGAGCCCAAGAAAATAAAGTCTCTCACTGTTTCCATCGTTTCTCCATCTATTTGCCATGAAGTGATGGGATTGGATGCCATGATCTTAGTTTTTTGAATGTTGAGTTTTAAGCCAACTTTTTCACTCTCCTCTTTCACTTTCATCAAGAGGCTCTTTAGTTCTTCTTTACTTTCTGCCATAAGGGTGGTGTCATCTGCCTATCTGAGGTTATTGATATTTCTCCCGGCAATCTTAATTCCAGCTTGTGCTTCATCTAGCCCAGCATTTCTCATGATGTACTCTGCATATAAGTTAAATAAACAGGGTGACAATATACAGTCTTGACATACTCCTTTCCCAATTTGGAACCGGTCTGTTGTTCCATGTCCAGTTCTAACTGTTGCTTCTTGACTTGCATACAGATTTCTCAGGAGGCAGGTCAGGTGGTCTGGTATTCCTTTCTCTGTAAGAATTTTCCACAGTTTGTTGTGATCCACACAGTCAAAGGTTTGGCATAATCAATAAACCCAAAGTAGAAGTTTTTCTGGAACTCTCTCACTTTTTCAATGATCCAACAGATGTCGGCAATCTGATCTCTGCTTCCTCTGCCTTTTCTAAATCCAGCTTGAACATCTGGAAGTTCTCGGTTCACATACTGTTGAAGACTGGCTTGGAGAATTTTGAGTATTACTTTGCTAGTATGTGAAATGAGTGCAATTGTGCAGTTGTTTGAACATTCTCAAACAATTCTTTGAGAATGCCAATTCTTTGGCATTGCCTTTCTTTGAGATTGGAATGAAAACTGATCTTTTCCAGTCCTGTGGCCACTGCTGAGTTTTCCAAATTTGCCAACATATTGAGTGGAGCAGTTTCACAGCATCATCTTTTGGATTTGAAATAGCTTAGCTGAAATTCCATCACCTCCATTAGCTTTGTTTCTAGTGATGCTTCCTAGGCACACTTGACTCACCTAGAGCCAGACATCTTTGAATGTGAAGTCAAGAAGTCAAGTTTCAAGGTTAGGGGAGTTAAAATCAGGGCTTTTTAGTCTTTCATGTTCTTGCAAATCTTCTGGAAATCTTGTTAAAATGCTCTTTCAGGAGCCTGGGGAGGCCTGAGATTTGCATTTTTAACAAGGTCTTGGTTGATCCTGAAGCTGTTCATCCCCAGATCACTGTTTGAGTATTAGGGTTCTGCAGAGCACTCCAGCTGGTGTTCCCAGTGAATGAAGCATCCTCGGTGGATAAGAGTTTGAGTCCCCTGGCTGCAAGTAGCCTCATCTTGTTTGTTGCAATATGATGAATAAGTATCATGCTCTATGATGGTACAACATGAAAAAGGTTGATAGGCACTGCTGAAAAGTATTAGTTCTCCAGTTTGGGTTGGAGTTAGAATCATCTGGGAAAATTAGTGAAACCAAAGGCCCAGGCCCTATTGTATATCAAAGAACCTGGACCTCTAGATAATTCGAATCCACATCAGTTTGAGAACCACTTCACTAATAGATAACTTTAGATGCCCCAGGTGGTAAGCTGTAGGCTGCAGGAAAGTAGTAAAGCAACTAATTGACTGTCAGAAAGGAGCCTCATTTTTCCTCTCCAGCTTTATTGAGGTATATTGATAAAGTTTAGGGAGGCTCTTTTTGTGCTTTCATGCACACTCTGTCTTAGGCATGGTTTTCAATACAGGGAGCATGGGTGTACCAAGATAAGTCAAACATGGATTTCACCCTCAAGAAATTCATGGTTTAGTGAGGGAGACAGATGCCCAACACATCATTGGAATAGTCTGCAAGAAATAGGAAAAGACATGCATGCTTATAGTTCAGCAAACCTTCAGGGAACAGCTCTTCTGGATCCATTGCTAAGGTTACAAATTGAATAGGACACAGTCCTGCCTCCTGCCACCACCACCCGCTTCAGGAAACTCCTAGGCTAGTAGCAAATAAAAGTAATCAGGAAAGGTTAATGTGTTGGAGTTCCTTGGAGTCCTAGGCAGTAACTCAGAGAAGGGATGGTCTCTTCTGATTCAGGATTTTTAGATTTAATATCCATTGGTCACCATGGAAGTAGGTTGAGTTCTCATCCAGAGAAGCTAGCTCTCACAAACATTTTTAAGTGCCTAGTTGGTAATATGTTCTCCAGCTTCATCCCAGTTTTGCCCCCATCAATGATTTGTAATTCACATCCTACAGGGAACTGGAAAAGAGGAGGGTTTTAATGTTTAATCTTACCAGGATTTCCCCATTTGACATTCCGTGGCCTACCATACCTCCAGTGTCATCCTCAATCTCTTCAGCTCCATAAGTCCTAAATTATACAGACTTTACACGCTAGGGATGTACATATTGCTTTTCCTCATTAGAAGCTTGCAATTTGCATCAGGCAAAAATGAGTCACTTCCTCTGGCCTTTTCTCTGCTTTGATGTTTAGAAGGTCCAGAACTACATGGCCAAAGAGGAAAGTTCTGCTGGTAGGACCTTGTGTCTTCAGCTATAATTGCTCCTGTGATGAGCCCAGGAGAAAGGTCATGCACCTGAAACAGAATGTGTTTATATCTCAGCCTTTGAATTGTTTCACCAAATGTAATCAATGAGAAGAGGAAGTCATCATCAGCAACCTCAGGAATGAGGAACCACTGTCTAGTTTGCTTTCAATAAAGCTTTGTATTCAAACATGGAAACAGTTGTCATTTTCAAAAAAAAAAAAAAATGAAATTATTGCATTTGTTGAGTACCAAGGACACTGTTTCACATACTCTTTATTTTCACATGTGTAATTTTCCTTTGGCCCCATCTGTACAAAACTCACAAGAATTTCCTCTCTCTTCTCATACAAAAATCCCTTTCTTCTCTTGCTTTTTCTCTAAAATAATTTGTGGACGCACTTAATGTCTTATCTGTGTAGTTATGGGTCAGCAAATGTTAAGGACTAAGGGAGGTGCTGTGAGGAGAGAAATGTTGAGACTTCTGTCCTCAAGAAGGATGCCTTCTAATAAAAGAGGCAGGACTTAACAGACCCGGAAGGGCAGCCAACAATGCTGAATTGCTTGTATTTGTAGGACAGTGTGAAGTCTCAGTTTATGCATGGGATATCTTATATTTCATTTGTGTTCATGGAGCATATGGACCTGTTGCTTTCTTATACTGTCTTTGTATGATTTTGGTGTCAGGGTAATGCTAATCTCATAGAATGAGTTGGGAAGTATTTTCAGTTTTTTTTTTTTTTTTCCAACTTTGTTTTTAAGTTCTATAAAAGAGTTTGTTAGAACTGTTATTGTTTCTTCTTGAAATGTCTAATAAAATTGAAGCCATCTGGAGTTTTCTTTGTGGGTTTTTTCCTTAACCTACAATCTCCTTTGATAGTTCTTAGTCTATTCTGTTTATCTGTTTCTTGTGGGGGTGATTTTTGGTTTTGTCTTTCAAGTAATTTGTTTTAACTGCCTAGTTTATTTGTATAGAATTCTCCATAATATTCCCTTAGTATCTTTAGGATCCGTCGTGATGTTATCTTCCTCACTTTTGATATAGGTAATTTGTAACTTCTTTCTTTTTTATGACTTTTTGACAATCTGGCTAGAGTTGTATTAATTTTATTGATCTCTAAGAACTAGCTTTTCATTGATTGTTCTCTGTTTTTATTAGTTGTTTTCTACTGCATTGATTTAAGCTCTTTTATTATTTTTTTTTCCTCTGTTTACTTTGGTTTAATTTGTCCTACTTTTTCTAGTTTTTTAAAGTGTAGGCTGAGGTCATTAATTTATGACTTTTTTTCTTTTTTAATATAGAAGGTTAGTGCTGTCACTTTCCCTCTAAGCATTATGTTAGCTGCATCCCACAAATTGATTTCAATGTAGAGCAAAGCAAAATCTAAATAAAAACAAAAATATATTATTATTGAAAACCCTTAGAAAGACTAAAAAGGAAAAACTCCTATTTTTCCTGTATTCTGTTCACAGCACTTCACCTAAAGGAAAACCCTGTTTCCTCTTCCTACAGAATACTCTGATCCCACATCATTGGGGAGTTTTTCCCACATCAACCAATCATCATTATGTGTGTGTGTGTATTCTTATTATATCACAATATTGTGGAAGACAGACATAGGAGATAATTTGTTGGTAAATACAGCAGAGTCATTCAGGACCTGTGAGAATGGTTGTGTGGTGGGTGTGCTACTGGGGACTAAGATGCAGCTCATTCTCTGTTCTAACTGAATATACCAACAATAGCATCTTATAAGGAGTACCTTTTTCTGATTTTTCTGAAGGTGTGCTTTAGCTGCTCTGTTAGTGTTTCCCTTCAGTGTTGGAACAGATCAGTGGTTTGTTTTGTGTATGTGTTAGTCATTCAGTCATGTCTGACTCTTTGTGACCCCATGGATTGTAGCCTGCCAGGTTCCTCTGTCCATGGGATTCTCCAGGCAAGAATACTGGAATGGGTTGCCATGCCCTTCTGCAGGGGATCTTCCAGACCCAGGGACTGAACCCAGGTCTCCTGCATTGCAGGCAGATTCTTTACCATTTGAGCTACCCAGGAAGCCCAAAGTTTGGTTTAAGATGAAGTAGTTGGCTTGCTTTGAGGAGCCATGTTGGACAAAATAGATATCTTTATGTGGAGTTACTGTTATGATTTAAAGCTAAATGATAATCTTTGGTCTGTAAAATGTAGTAAATATTTACTTCTGTTTTATTGCCTGTATCTTTTAACTTGATTCATTGTGTCCAACTGTTTTCCTTTATTGCTGTGATTTTGTGCTTTACTTGTTAGAAAGGGTTTCCCTATCCTAAAGGAATAAACGTATTCTTCTGTATTTTCTTCAGTTCTTAAAAAGGGTTTTTTTTTTACATTTATATATTAATCCACCTGAAATTTATTTTTTAGCTATAGTATGAAGAGTTAATTTTTTCCAGTGTAGAATCAATTTTTCTAACACCATTAGTTGAATAACCCATCTTTCTCACATGATCTGAAGTGCCACCTTTATTCTATACTAAATCCCTATACACACATGAGTTGACTATTTCATTTCATTCATTTCCCTACTTCTGCGCCAGAATCCCCCATTTTAATTATAATTGCTTCATAAAATATTTTGATCTCTGAAAGGATGAGATTTTATTCCTCTGTCTCAAATATTGTTTGGGGTCTTACATTTTATTTTCTTTGTAAACTTGGAATCATTTGTCAAAGTTTAAAAAAATATTAAATTATATTGAATTTCTAGTTTAATTTGAGGAAAATAGACATCTTTACAGTAGCCTCTCTATCTAAGATATTAGGACTCCACACTTATTCATGCCCTGTTTTTTGGTCTTCTTATAGGAAACATTTCAGATATACTGTGACATTTTGAATTTTTGCCACTACCCTGTGAGGTTATATGATGGGATTCCCATTTTAAAGATGAGGAACTCAAGGCTCAAATATAGTTTATGTAATTGGTCTGAGGCCAAATACTGTCAGAAGCAAGGTACCAGTGCACTTTCTATTATCTGTCATTTCTCCATGTGAAAATAGTAATAAGATGCTTTCCTGAATGTATGTTTTGATCAGGAGAGAAAGAAGAGAATATGATCTCACTTGAGCCTTTAGGAGAAAGGTGGATATGTCATTGGTGGCATAAAATGAGCATGTATTATTTTGACTCCCTGGTATGAAAACACTCTTTGTATTTTCTAAAGTAACTCAGAAAAGGAAGGGGAAGCTCTACTTTCCCTTGGAAGACAAATCAGGGGAGAAATGCCCCCTTTTCACTCTCTGACACCTTGTAGATGAGCATGTGATCTAGGCCTGACCATTTGCTGCCATCTGGAAATTTTCATCTGGAGTAAGTGGTGTTCAGGTGGAGCTCATTCACAGTGGCTGTGTTGTCACTGACTGACCAGTGTTGGGTGACAGGGTCTTCAGCAACAGCAGAAGTAGAACACTCATGTCATCAGGATAATGGATGTGCCTTAGTTTATGCCCAAACCTAGATTCTTAGTCTCCTCATCAATTATGGCAAATATTGATATCAATAAAATTATTTGCTCATATATCAATTGGAATTGTTTCTATTGCTCACAGTAAGAACCTTGACCAAATGGAAATTAGCATCTATAGGGGCACAAACCACAGACCCTCAGGGAAATGAGGAGACTGGAATTGATTCCCTACCCTGTTTTGGGCTAAAGCTGGGGAAAATCTAGCTGGTATTAAGGTATGGGCATTTGAAACAGCTAATGAAAGTATCATTTGTGTCCCCTACAATAGAATGTTATTTATTGTCTGGAATGTAAAACACTTCCGTTTTAAACGTTGTATAGAGGTGTTATTTAGCTTTAATCCATTTCTTAGGGGCACTCCTTAACATTTGAAATACCTCAATTAAGAATATATCCTCAATCCCATTCACCATTGCAACAAGAAGAATTAAATATCTAAGAAGAAACTTACCTAAGGCAACAGAAGAAATGTACACAGAAAATTGTAAGACACTTTGGCCACCTCATGTGAAGAGTTGACTCATTGGGAAAGACTCTGATGCTGGGAGGGATTGGGAGCAGGAGGAAAAGGGGACGACAGAGGATGAGATGGCTGGATGGCATCACTGACTCAATGGATGTGAGTCTGAGTGAACTCTGGGAGTTGGTGATGGACAGGGAGGCCTGGCGTGCTGCAATTCATGGGGTTGCAAAGAGTCGGACATGACTGAGCGACTGAACTGAACTGAACTGAACTGAATGAAAGAAATCAAAGATGACATAAACAGATGGAGAAATATTCCATGTTCCTGGGTAGGAAGAAACAATATTGTAAAAATGACTATACTACCAAATGCAATCTACAGATTTAATGCAATCCCTATCAAATTACCAATGGTATTTTTCACAGAACCAGAACAAAAAATTTCACAATTCATATGGAAACACAAAAGACCCTGAAAAGCCAAAAACCGTCTTGAGAAAGAAGAATGGAACTGGAGGAATCAACCTTCCTGACTTCAGGTTAAACTACAAAGCTATAGTCATCAAGACAGTATGGTACTGGCACAAAAACAGAAATATAGACCAATGGAACAAGATAGAAAGCCCAGAAATAAACCCATGCACCTATGTGTATCTTATTTTTGACAAAGGAGGCAAGCATATACAATGGGGCAAAGACAGCTTCTTCAACAAATGGTGCTGGGAAAACTGGACAGCTACATGTAAAAGTAAGAAATTTGAACACTTCCTAACAATACAAAGATAAACTCAAAATGGATTAAAGACCTAAATATAAGACCAGAAACTATAAAACTTTTAGAGGGAAGCATAGGCAGAACACTTGATGACATAAATCAAAGCAAGATCCTCTATGACCCACCTCCTGGAGTAATGGAAATAAAAATAAAAGTAAACAAGTGGGACCTGATTAAACTTAAAAGTTTTTGCACAGCAAGGGAAAATATAAGCAAGGTGAAAAGACAACTCTCAGAATGGGAGAAAATAATAGCAAATGAAACAACTGACAAAAGATTAATTTCAAAAATATTCAAGCAGCTCATACAACTCAATACCAGAAAAACAAACAACCCAATCAAAAAGTGGGAAAAAGACCTAAACAGACATTTCTCCGAAGAAGACAGAGAGATGGCTAACAAACACACGAAAAGATGTTCAGCATCACTCATTATTAGAGAAATGCAAATCGAAACTACAATGAGATATCACTTCACACTGTCAGAATGGCCCTCATCAAAAAGTCAACAAACAATAAATGCTGGAGAGGGTGCAGAGAAAAGGGAACACTCTTGTACTCTTGGTGGGAATGTAAATTGATACAGCCACTATGGAAGACCATACAGAGATTCCTTAAAAAACTAGAAATAAAACCACCATATGACCCAGCAATCCCACTCCTAGGCATATACCCTGAGGAAACCAAAATTGAAAGACACATGTATCCCAATGTTCATTGCAGCACTATTTACAATAGCTAGAACATGGAAGCAACCAGATGTCCGTTGACAGATGAATGGATAAAGAAGTTGTGGTATATATACACAATGGAATATTACTCAGCCATAAAAAGGAACACATTTGATCAGTTCTAATGAGGAGGATGAACCTAGAACTATTATACAGAGTGAAGTGAGTCAGAAAGAGAAAGATAAAGATATAAAAATCTGTAGTCTAACACATATATACAGAATCTAGAAAAACAGTACTGAAGAATTTATTTACAGGGCAACAATGGAGAAACAGACATAGAGAATAGACTTATGGACACAGGGAGAGGGGAGGAGAGGGTGAGATGTATGGAAAGAGTAACATGGAAACTTACATTACCATATGTAAAATAGATAGCCAACGGGAATTTGCTGTATGGCTCAGGAAACTCAAACAAGGAGCTCCGTATCAACCTAGAGGGGTGGGATGGGGAGGGAGATGGGAGGGAGGTTCAAAAGAGAGGGGATATATGTATACCTATGGCTGATCCATGTTGAGGTTTGACAGAAAACAGCAAAATTCTGTAAAGCAATTATCCTTCAATAAAAATAAATTAATAAAAAGAAAAAGAATGCATCCTCTTGTAGTTGGTTAGTTAACTTTAGAAGACTTCAATTAAGAGCCTCATTCCAAAAAAGTATCCATCTTTCCTCCACTGATTGGCAATGACATGTTTATTATATATTAAATTATCTTATAAGCCTGTTATTATATTCAGTTCTGTTGTTATATCTGTCCACTTTTGTACCAGCATCACAGTTTAAAAAAAAAATTGTGGGGTTTTGATATTATAGTAGAAAAATACCCTTGTGCTGTTTTAATTCGAGGTGGACTGAACTGGTCCTGCCAGTCAGATTCTAGTTCCAGAGTAGCAGAAAAGAGAAACCATACCTTCTGGGGAATGTCATCAAGGATTAGTTCTGTAGAGATGTGCTCCATCTTATTATGGCATTTAGACTTTCATAAAATATTCTAGATGTGAACTAGGCAAAGTAGCAAACACTTGTTTGCTCAGTGTTCTGATTTCTGTTTGTGTAGATTTCTGGTTAACTCTTTCTTTGGGGACATAACTCTTCTTCCATTTAACATCTTTGACCCTAATGAAAACTATTGGGTATTTTATGACCATAAGCTGATATAAATTTAGATGTCTCTCATCCTGTCTTATACAGCTAAAAATTCATTACTTTATATGCTATTAAAGTAATAAGTATTAGAGGAGGAAAAAAAGTCACACAATATGCTAATAGAGATTGCTTTTATTTTGTTTTTATGCAATTCTTGTTCATAATTTTAGTCCAGAATATGCATAAGCACATATAATTTTGCAATTCACAGAATGGGAAATAATTTTATTTTTATCACATACTGCAAGCTTTATTTCTGATGCTATATTGTTTTTAGAATAACACTTCTTCCTTTTAAAATATCCTTAAAATTTTTTTTAATTAAAAAAACTTTTTTCCCAGTAGTGATATTAATTATATGCCCAGTAGTGGGATTGCTGTGTGATATGGTACTTTTATTTCCAGTTTTTAAAGAAATCTCCATTCTGTTCTCCTTTGTAGTTGTATCAGTTTACATTCTCACCAACAGAGCAAGAGGGTTCCCTTTTCTCCACATTCTCTCCAGTATTTATTGTTTGTAGATTAAAATTTCCCTTTTTAAGGCATATAATGTGGTTGATATGGTTCAAATATGTGGTTCAAATACGTGGTTTGATATGTGGTTCAAATTCCCTGGTGGCTCAGATGGTAAAGAATCTGCGTGCAATACAGGAGACCCAGGTTCAATCCCTGAGTCAGGAAGATTCCTTGGAGAAGGGAATGGCAACCCACTCTAGTATTCTTGCCTGGAGAACTCTGTGGACAGAAGAGCCTGGTGGGCTGCAGTCTGTGGGGTCTCAGAGAGTTGAACATGACTGAGTGAATACCACACACACAATGTGCTTGATGTATATCAAATTATTAAGCATTATCATTATTATTGTACATTTGTCTCTAGACTTTTGCTATTATAAATAGTGCCTTAATGAGTTTCTTTCAGCATTTGGCATTTTCTTATTTTTAGATAATTTTTTTCAGTGTAAATCTCTAGGAATGGAGTTCCTGTGTCAAAGAGAAAGAAGTAGTTTATGACTGTTGAAACATTTACCCAATTACCTTCCAATAGTATTATGTCAATTGATAAAATATAAATGGATCATGTTCACTATTAACTTATAATATTAATACTTTAGCTATGATCATATTTGACATTTTTGAGATGTTAGTTTTTAATGCATTGAAAAATGAGACTTTATATACATTCCTATTAAACTTTATCCTCTTAGTTTTAACTGGTTATTTCAAGCTGTCAAGATGTTTTTGAAATCTTATTCTGTTATTTGTCATTAGCTGTCATTCCCAACTTTGTGCCAGTTATTATTCCAATAAGGCACAGCTTTAGTGCTGTCATTCCAGTAACTGCTAAATCATTGATTAGGAAACAGTTCACTGTCAGACATTTAGTTTACCCCTAAAGACCTTCTTTGAGGGTAATAGTAAGCCATTACTGAGCCAATGCTAGATACTATTGTTGAGCCAGTCTTCATTTCGCCAGTGACTGAGCTATGCCTTAGGTCAATGTTAATTAAATCTATTTCTCATTATTTGAACTCCAAATGCCAAGATATGTACTAGGCAGTAGAGAGTCTGCCAAATATCTTGTCAGTAACATTCATTGGCATTCTTGGATTTACCAATTAAGTAACTTCATTAGAAAGGGAAGTGTATTTGGTATGGCATGAATTGTTAGTAGTGGATGTATGTTGTCTTAACAGTGGAAGAGTTGATTGCCCTGCCACGGGAGTATGATGGCACTCCGCAAAGGGTTTAAGCAACAACAAAAAAATAGGGATGGGCAAGTAGGGTGGAACTGAAAAGTTGTTGCTTAAGCATGCACAAGAGGGGCTAAACAAGAAGTTCATAAGCATGGTGGACTAATTGCAGGGAAATTTAGGTCAGAAGTTGGAAGTAGAAATGAAAGAGTGTTATTCAAGATGTTCATAAACTTTGGACACTGAGTTAACCAGAGCAAATGAGTATTGTTTTTAAATTCCTCTCCACTTCTCCACCCCTTCCTCTCATTTCTGTCATTTCTGGGGGCTTAACGTGTCCCTTGTCAGGCTCCTCATAATTAGTGTCTTTTAATATCTGTGAATTAGCTTCTAATTATTCTGCTCAGCATTTGTGAAGGTTTGGTACCAATCTCATTCAAGTAAATACTCCAGAATTTCTTCTTTTATTGATACATATAAATGAAGTGAAGCAAGGATATCTTTCCAACTCCAGTCTTGGCCTCTTCTTTTACTCTGAATATCTTTGACAACAATTTTCCATTTATATCTGCAAATTCTTCCCAGACCTCTAACATGACTTATCTGAATCTGGAGAATAACTCTCTTTCAAAAAAATGGATGCTCTTGATATATATTCACCAAACTTGAGCTTTGATTTCTTCTTTTAAAAAGCGAGTTGCCAGTCCAGGTTCGATGCACGATACTGGATGCTTGGGGCTGGTGCACTGGGACGACCCAGAGGGATGGTATGGGGAGGGAGGAGGGAGGAGGGTTCAGGATGGGGAACACATGTATACCTGTGGCGGATTCATTTCGATATTTGGCAAAACTAATACAATATTGTAAAGTTTAAAAATAAAATAAAATTAAAAAAATAAATAAAAGTTAAACAAAAGGAAAAAAAATAAATCAGGAAAAAAAAAAGCTCATTTCTTCCATTATAAAGGTGATAGATACTAATTTTTGAAAAATTTATCAAAGCTATGACAAACCTAGACAGCATATTAAAAAGCAGAGATATCACTTTGCCAACAAAAGTGCATATAGTCAAAGTTAAGCTTTTTCCAGTAGTCATGTATGGATGTGAGCGTTAGACTGTAAAGAAGGCTGAGAGCCAAAGAATTGATGCTTTGAAATTGTGGTCCTGGAGAAGACTCTTGAGAGTCCCTTGAACTGCATGGAGATCAAACCAGTCAATCCAAAAGGAAATCAACCCTGAATATTCATTGGAAGGACTGAAGCTGAAGCTGAAACAGCAATACTTTGGCCACCTGATGTGAAGATATGACTCATTAGAAAAGACCCTGCTGCTGGGTAAGATTGAGGGCAGGAGGACAAAAGGGTAACAGAGGATAAGATGGTTGGATGAGCATCACCGACTCAATGGACGTGAGTTTGAGCAAAAAGCCTGGCATGCTGCAGTCCATGAGGTTGCAAAGAGTCGCACATGACTTAACGACTGAACAATGTATAGAGAGAAGGGAAAAATCACTATAGTCCTACCATCAAAAGTCTACATTTTAAAGATTTAATTCTACTTCCTTTTAGCACTTTTCTCTTCATATCACCTGGATATTGTGCCAGTTCCTGGAATTGCTATGATAAGCAAAATAGACATACCTCGTACAGTCTAACTGTGGGACATGGACATAAAATTAAACAAACAGGAACTTCCAGGAAAGTGGACTAAAAGTACTTTCCCCTATTCTTCCCACTGAATACAACTAAAACCCCTGATCATTGTATATAAAACAAATAAGAAAACTCTGAAAGGTGAAGAGAAGAAGCTAAACCAGCTAGAAGTTAAACCAAGTACAACATGGTGGTGAGTTCATTGGGTTTTCTTTGCATCTCATATATCCTGGGCTGGGTGCTGGAAAAACTAGGAACCTGGAACTGACAACAAGTATAGACAAAAACTAGCTCCAATGAAATACTACTCTCTCTAGCCAAGGACTAGAAAGACAGAAAACTTTCAGACGTTAAATGCTCTACTCCAGCCAAATGCCTCAAAGGGAACTGTGGCCCCAGCCTCACCCAGGCTGGCAAAGGCCAGTGTCAAGGCTTTAATGAGATTGCCCAGACTTCTCCCTTCCACCTGTGGCAGAATGGTGTCAAGAAAGTTATATAGGGAGTGGGGACTTTCATCCCCACCAGATAATGAGGCTTACCCCCTCCTCCCTTCAGTGCCAGTGGAGACTATGTGAGGAACCTGTATTTCAACTTCCACCTAGCAGTAAAAAAAAGGGTCCCTCCCACTATCCAGTGTGTTATTGTCAGAGGGTAACCAGTGGGAAGGCCAGGACTTTTACAACCACTCATTAACGAGGCCCAGTGGTAATGTGGTGTCAGTGGAGGCCACATGGAGGAACAGGAATGAGGCATTCCCATCCCCCCCCATCCAGAATAGTATTAGCAGAAACCTAGTGAGTACTCTCACTTCCACCTAGCAGTAACAAGAGCCCTCCTCCTTGAGTGTCAATGAAGACCAAATGAGAAAATCTGGACATCTACCTTTACATGGCACTAAGAAGCCATAAACACTCTTTCCCCTACCAGAGCAGTGTCCAAGGAAGCCAACTAAAACAAAGGGTTTAAAAATAAGATCCACAGTTTTGTATTCTACTCAGAATGTCCAGGTTTCAGTAGAAAGTCACTTTGTCATATCAAGAAGCAATAAAATCTCAACTTGAATGAATAGAGACAACAAATAGCTCCCAATACTGAGATGATAGAGACGCTAGAAATATAAATAATTAAAAGCTGCCATCATATAAAGACTTCAGTGAGCAATTGTAAACACACTTTAAACATGAATAAGTTGAAGATCTCAGCAAAGAAATAGAAAATCTCAAGCAAAAAAACCCCAAAATATTAAGAAGAACCACATGGAGATTATAGAACTGAAAAACATGGATGCAATAAAAACAACAAAAAATTGCTTCATGGGCTCAACAGCAGAAGTGGAAGTGACAGTAAAATAATCAGTGAACTTGAAAAGTGGACAATAGAAATGTTCTGTACTGAGCAACAGAGAGAAAAAGTGACTGAGGAAAAAAGAAAAGAATAAAAGCTCAGGAATCTGAGGGATCATAACAAAAGAATCCAACATTCATTCATCATACTTCCAGAAGGAGAGGAGAAAGAAAATGAGTCTGAAAGGGTACTCAAATAAGTAAAAGATGAAAACTTCATAAGCTTAGAAAAATATATAATCCACACCAAGACACATCATTGTCAAACTGAAAACTAAAGATAAATGAAGAATCCTGAAAGTAGTTTGAAACACATTACCTATAGGGGGCAAACAATTATGACAATGAATTTCTCATCAGAAGTCATAGTTAGTGGTACAGTCTTTTAAATGCTGGGGAAAAGGACTATTTGATCCAGAATCCTATACCCAGTGAAAATACCCTGGAAGAATGAAGAGAAAATTAAGACATAAGATGAGAGAAAACAAGGAGCATATTATCTTAGGGAATGGCTAAAGGAAGTTCCTGAAACAGAAAGAAAATAAAATTAAAAAATCTTAGAACATCAGTAAGAGGGCAGGGACAGTGGAAAAAGTTAAACACATCTTCCTCCTGATACTGTTTCATAACTGACTTTTGATGATTGAAGCAGAAATTGTAACACTGTTTGATGTGGTTTGAAACATGTAGAGGAAATATTTTAAGACAAAATATAAATGGGGAAGAGTAAAGGGAAGTAGAGGAGGTAAGTTTTCTGTACATCATTTGAATTCAGTTCAGTTGCTCAGTTGTGTCTGACTCTGCGACCCCATGAATCGCAGCACGCCAGGCCTCCCTGTCCATCACCAACTCCCGGAGCTTGCTCAAACTTGTGTCCATCAGGTCAGTGATGCTATCCAACCATCTCATCCTCTGTCATCCCCTTCTCCTCCTGTCTTCAGTCCTTCCCAGTGTCAGGGTCTTTTCCAGTGAGTCAGTTCTTCACATCAGGTGGCCAAAATATTGGAGCTTCAGCTTCAGCTTCAGTCCATCCAGTGAATATTCAGGACTGATTTCCTTTACAATTGACTAGTTGGATCTCCTTGGGACTCTCAAGAGTCTTCTCCAACAGCACAGTTCAAAACCATCCATTCTTTGGCACTCAGCTTTCTTTATGGTCCAACTCTTAGATCCATACATGACTACTGGAAAAACTATAGTTTTGACCAGACGGACCTTTGTCAGCAAAGTAATAAAGATACTAAATTAATAATGTAAGACTTTCCCTAAAAAGAAAATTCCAGGTCCATATGTTTTCACTGGAGAATTAAAACCATTTCTATGCAGCATCTCCCAGAAGGTAGAAGTGGAGGGAACAATTACAATTTAATATAGCTGGAAGTATCTTTTTACGAAAACTAGGAAAAGTTAATACAATAAAAGAAATGCAGACCAATATCCCTCATGATTACAGACATAAAAATCCTTAAGAAAATATTAACAAATAGAATTCATCAGTATTTAAAAACTGTTATATTCCATGACCTAGGGGGTTTGTTCTGGAGGAGGGCATGGCAACTGACTCCAGTATTCTTGCCTGGAGAATCCCCATGGACAGAGGAGCCTGGCAGGCTGCAGTCCATGGGGTCGCAAAGAGTTGGACACAACTGAGCAACTAAGCACAGCACAGGGAGTTTATTACAGGGATGCAAGGTTGGCATATTTGAAAATCATGTAATGTGATTCACTACATTAAAAGGCTAAAGAAGAAAATCAGAGGATCATATCAGCTGACGCAGAAAAGCACTGGACAAAATTAAAGATGCACTCATGAAAAAAATCTCAGAAAAGCAGGAATAAAGCAAAACTTTCTACTGCAAAAAAACCTAGATAGCATTATGGTTAATGGTGAGTAATTTAATGCTTTCCTTATAAAGTTAGAAACAAGCCAAGAATGCCCACTTTTACCACTCTATTCAATATCATGCTGAGTTTTTATTGCCCAGTGCCATTGGGAAGAAAAGAAATAAAAGTGTACAGATGCAAAAGTAAGAAACTGTCCCTATCTGCAGATAATATAATTGACTACATAGGAAATTTCAAGAAATCTACAAGGAAATCTCCTAGAAATGAGTTTGATAAAGCTGCTGGATGCAAGGTAAGCAACTAAAAGTCAATTGTGTTTCTATATACTAGCTATGAACATGGACACAAAAGGTAAAAATGTAACACAACTTACAGTTGCTCAAAAAGTGAAATATTTAGGTATAGCTCTAACAAAACTTGTACAGGATGATTATGCTGAAAACTACAAAACTGATGAAAGAAATTAAAGATCTTTAGAAGTCTCAACATAGTAATGATGCCAGTTATCTCCAAAGTAATATATAGTGAAGTGAAAGTCGCTCAGTCATGTCCGACTGTTTTCAACCCCATGGAAATCTCCAGCCCAGAATACCGGAATGGGTAGCCTTTCCCTTCTCTAGGGGATCTTCCAAACCCAGAGATTGAACCCAGGTCTCCCACATTGCAGGAGGATTCTTTACCAGCTGAGCCACGAAGGAAGCCCAACCTAATATATAAGTTTAATGCAATTTATTTCAAAATCTCAAGAAGATTATTATAGATATAAGCAAGATTATTCTGTAATTTATATGGAAAGCAAAGGAACTAGAAAAGCTGTAGAAATCTTGGAAATGAAGAACAAAATGAGAGTGATTAGTCTGCTAGATTTCAAGACTTACTATATAGCTATAGTAATTAATATGTGGAATTAGTGGAGATTTTTATTTTGTTCAGTCACTAAGTCGTGTCTGACTCTTTGCAACCCCATAGACTGTAGCACACCAGGCTTCCCTGTCCTTCATTATCTCTTGGAGTTTGTTCAAACTCAGATCCATTGAGTCAGTGATGCTATATCCAGCCATTTCATCTTCTGTCACCCTCTTCTCCTTCTGCCCTCAATCTTTCCCATCATCAAGGTCTTATCTAATGAGTCATCTCTTCCCATTAGGTGGCCAGAGGTATTACTGCTTTAGCTTCAGCATCAGTCCTTCCAGTGACTATTCAAGATTGCTTTCCTTTAGGATTGACTGGTTTGATCTCCCTGCTGTCCAAGGGACTCTTGAGAGTCTTTACCAGCACCACAGTTTGAAAACATCAGTTCTTCGGCGCTCAGCCTTCTTTATGGTCCAACTCTCACATCTGTACTGGAAACACCATAGTTTTGACTATACACTCCTTAGGTTTGTCATAGCTTTTCTTCCAAGGATTAAGCATCTTTTAAATTTCCTGGTTACATTCACCATCCACAGTGACTTTGGAGCCCCCAAAGTAAAATCTACCACTGTTTCCATTTATTCCCCATCTATTTGCCATAAAGTGATGGGACCAGATATCGTGATCTTCATGTTTTGAATGTTATGTTTTAAGTCAGCTTTTTCACCCCACTCTTTCACCTTAATCAAGAGGCTCTCTAGTTTCTCTTTGCTTTCTGCCATAAGAGTGGTATCATCTGCATATCTGAGGTTGTTGATATGTTTCCCAGCAATCTTGATTCCAGCTTGTGATTCATCCAGTCTGGCATTTCACATGGTGTACTCTGCATGTAAGTTAAATAAGCAGGGTGACAATATTCAGTCTTAATGTACTCCTTTCCCATTTGGAACCAGTCAGTTGTTCCATGTTCAGTTCTAACTGTTGCTTCTTGACCTGCATACAGGTTTCTTAGGAGGCAGGTCAAATGGTCTGGTATTCCCATGTCTGTTAAGAATTTTCCACAGTTTGTTGTGATCCACACTGTCAAAGGTTTTAGCCTAGTCAATGAAGCAGAAGTAGGTGTTTTTCTGAAATTCCCTTGCTTTTTCTGTGATCCAATGGATATTGGAAATTTGATCTCTGGTTCCTCTGCCTTTTCTAAATCCAGCTTGAAAATCTAGAAGTTCTTGGTTCACATACTGTTAAAGCCTAGCTTGAAGGATTTTGAGCATTACTTTGCTAGCATGTGAAATGAGCGCAGTAGTATGGTAGTTTGAATTTTATTCTTTGGCATTGCCCTTTTTTGGGATTGGAATAAAAACTGACCTTTTCCAGTCTTGTGGCCACTGCTGAGTTTTCCAAATTTGCTGGCACATTGAGTGCAGCACTTTAACAGCATCATCTTTTAGGATTTGAAATAGCTCAACTGGAATTCTAGTCCAGTGTTCTTGCCTGGAGAATCCCAGGGACGGGGAGCCTGGCGGGCTGCTGTCTATGGGGTCGCACAGAGTCGGACATGACTGAAGTGACTTAGCGGCAGCAGCAGCAGCAGCTGGTATTCCATCACCTCCACTAGCTTTGTTCCTAGTAATGCTTCCTAAGGCCCCCTGGACTTCGCACTCCATGATGCCTGGCTCTAGGTGAGTGATCACACCACTGTGGTTATCCAAGTCATTAATATCTTTTTTGTATAGTTCTTCTGTGTCTTCTTGCCACCTCTTCTTAATATCTTCTGCTTCTGTTAGGTCCTTACCATTTCTGTCCTTTATGGTGCCCATCTTTGCACAAAATGTTCCCGTGATATCTAATTTTCTTGAAGAGATCTCTAGTCTTTCCCATTCTGTTGTTTTCCTCTATTTCTTTGCATTGTTTGTGGAGATCTAGTCACATAGGTAAGTGAAACAGAATCCAGTAATAGACCCACATAAATGTGGGCAACTGATTGTTGACAAAGGCACAAAGGTAATTCCTGGGAGGAAGAAAAAACTTTTCCACAAATGGTACTTAAGCAAATAGTTGACCTAGGAAAGAAAAAAAAAAATACAAAAAACAACTCAAAATGGATCATGGACTTAAATGTTAAAGGTTTTTTACAGCTTTTGTTAAAGAAAAAAATTGGAATGTAGTATTAGGCAGAGATCTTAGACTTGGTACCAAAAACATGATCCATAAAAGAAAAAGTTGATAAAGTTAAACTTTAAAAGCTTTTGGTTTATAAAATATTCTCTTAAGAAGGCAAAAAGGGAAAGTTCAAAGTGGAGAAATTATTTGTAACACACATATCCAACAAAGGGCTAGCATCTAGAATGTATGGTATGAAGAACTCTCAAAACTCAACAGTAGAAAAATAATAACTAAAGAGAAGGACATAAAACATGAACAGACTTTTACTAAAGAGGAAATAGCCAAAAAACACATGAAAAAATGTTCAACATCACTGTTCTCTAGGGAAATGCAAATTAAGTCAGGATGAACTATCACTAAACACCTATCAGATTGGCTAAAACCAAATGCTGGTGACAGTGCAAAGAAGTGCTCACATCGCTGGTCAGGACGTAAATAAAACTTGACAGTCATTCCGAAAATAAGTCGGCAGTCTCTTAAAGTTAAATCTGCAAATATGATATGACACAGCTGCTGAATTTCTAAGTATTTATTTCCAGATAAATGAAAATTTATGTTCATAACAAAAACTCGTAGATAAATGTTTCAGTTCAGTCGCTCAGTCGTGTCTAACTCTTTGTGACCTCATGAACCTCAGCACGCCATGCTTCCCTGTCCATCACCAACTCCTGGAGTTCACCCAAACCCATGTCCATTGAGTCGGTGATGCCATCCAACCATCTCATCCTCTGTCGTCCCCTTCTCCTCCTGCCCTCAATCTTTCCCAGCATCAGGGTCTTTTCAAATGCGTCAGCTCTTCACATCAGGTGGCCAAAGTATTGGAGTTTCAGCTTCAACATCAGTCCTTCCAACGAACACCCAGGATTTATCTCCTTTAGGATGGACTGTTTGTATCTCCTTGCAGTCCAAGGGACTGTCAAGAGTCTTCTCCAACACTGCAGTTCAAAAGCATCAATTCTTTGGTGCTCAGCTTTCTTTATAGTCCAACTCTCACATCCATACATGACCACTGGAAAAACCATAGCCTTGACTAAATGGACCTTTGTTGACCAAGTAATGTCTCTGCTCTTCAATATGTTTATAGTTGCTTTATTCATAGTAGTCAAAAAATGGAAACCACTCAGATGACTGTCAGTGGTTGACTGTTTAAACAAGCTGAGGTACATCCACACCACAGAATACTACTCAGTAATAAATAGGAACAAACTATTGATACCACAACATAGCCGAATCTCATGGGAATTATGCTGAGAGAAAGAAGTCATTTCACAAGGTTACATACTGTATGATTCAATTTACATAACATTCTTGAACTTAAAATTTTTGAGAAATAAATATTAAATTCAGTTCATTTCAATCACTCAGTCATGTCTGACTCTTTGTGACCTCATGGACTGCAGCATGCCAGGCTTCCCTGTCCATCACCAACTCCCGGAATTCACCCAAACCCATGTCCATTGAGTTGGTGATGCCATCCAACCATCTCATCCTCTGTCGTCCCCTTCTACTCCCGCCTTCAATCTTACCCAGCATCAGGGTCTTTTCCAATGAGTCAGTTCTTTGCATCAGGTGGCCAAAGTATTGTAGCTTCAGCATCAGTCCTTCAATGAATATTCAGGACTGATTTGCTTTAGGATTGACTGGTTGGATCTCTTGCAGTCCAAGGGACTCTCAAGAGTCTTCTCCACCACCACAGTTCAAACGCATCAATTCTTTGGTGCTCAGCTTTCTTTATAGTCCAACTCTCACATCCATACATGACTACTGGAAAAACCATAGCTTTGACTATACGGACCTTTGTTGGCAAAGTAATGTCTCTGCTTTTTAATGTGTTGTCTAGGTTGTTCATAGCTTTTCTTTTCTAGTATTCTTATATTAGGTTAGATAAGAGAAAATAAAGCAAGATGGCTAAAGCCAGATTATATCAAAAACCACAAAAAAGTAAAAAGTAAATGGATTAACATTATTCATTAAAAGCAAATTATTACCCATTGCTTATATAGGAACTCCTATAAGATCACCATATAGATTGAAAATAAAGGGGTCGGAAAGAGTTATTCTATTAAAAAAGTCAAAAGATTACTAAGATCAAAATAGAATTTATGTAAAATCCTTAATTTGGAAAAGAAGACTATGTAGTATTAAAGCAACAGTCTATTAAAAAAGTAATTTTCATTTTGTTAGTCTTAGAAGATATAAAATTTATAATATAATAAAATACTAATGTTGGTTTTAAATAAATTTTACAAATAAAATATTTTCCCAATTTTAAATGAGAAAGTTTCTCCTATAAACATAAACCCTTATCATGTTTATGCTTGAAACTGCTGGACACTTTCAGATCAAGATTTTTGATAATAATAATTTCAAATTCATGCTAATCACAATAAATGGGAAGCTTTATTTATTTACACAAGTAATAATTTTTAAATAAAAATTAAAGCAAAATATTTACAACCATACAAAATTTTACAACAGTTAAAATTATATTTGAAGAATCTAATAGTTTTTCTCTTTCATTAACAAATATAATGTTGAAATGTCTTACAATGTTGAAGTACAAATGAATATCAAAGGCAATGAAATGTGTTAAGAGTTTAAAAACTGTGCAACTCTTCAAAGCTCACAAATATTGTTAGAACAGTCACCCTGCAGTTAGATTGGATGCCACTAAAAGGGTGCATCAAGCACAAATGGACACAAGTGACGAAATATGTAGAACATAGAGTGCACACAGCTGCTTAAAGCGGGGAGCCCCACCAAGCCTCCCCAGCCCCTAGTGTTAACCAGAAGCCTGTGCTCCATCTCCCAGGCACCTGGACTGTGAACCTCAATTCCGCAGAGCCCTTGTCCTTGCTGGGCAGCCATGAGCTCTGCAGCTGGCTGGTGATGTGGGTGTCCCCTTGTCTGGGCTCTTAGCACATTACCATAGAGCACAGGGCCAGGTGGACGTCATGAGTTTACTGTTCGTGGGGGCTACATTGTGCGCTTCCCCAGGCAAGGGGCTGCCTTCCAGAAAACCCATGAGGTTGCCTATGAGAAGGCCCTGCCCAACTGTCCTGAGGGCTGAAGAAATCAGTATGTTACAAAACCTACAGTCCATTCATGGTGCACCAGTGGAGCAGCTCTGGAACCAAGACTGTGTAGAGACCTTGATAAATATTGACCAGATCCGAGTTCATAATACAGTTATTAGAAAATAAGGAAGTGTTATGACACAGACCACAGTCTCTGACTACAGTTTATTAAATTAAAAATTGTGTTTGTATAATTGTAAAAACCAAAAAAACATGTTTCTGAAACTGAAAAAATAAATTTCTAAATGCCTCATGAGTTAATAATGAAAGCAGAACAGAGGTGACAAAGTAATTTGAGCTGAATGAAAATGAAAGCATCAGTCCACAATCTGCAAGTCCACAGTTTGAAATCCAAAAGCATCTGAAAACTGAAACTTTTGTTCGTAACTTTATTTACCTGACCCGAGATCATTCACGGTCTCAGGGATCGCACCTCTAAGCAAGATGGATGAAGGAAAAAAGAACGAGAAAAGGCACAGAGAAGCAATATTATCAACAACAGCCACCAAAGACTAAACTAGAACAGAGATGATAGAATGCTTGCAGCAACTTGATGACAGTACATTTGAAAGTTTGGACAAAATGGATAGTTTCCTAGAAAATTATACATTGGTGAAATTGACTCATGAAAAATAGAAAAACCGAATAAACTTTTCTAAGAAATTGAGTTACTAAAATCTCCTTTATCCCTTGCCAACTTTTCAGAATGAGAAAAACAAATGGCCAGTAGACAGGAAAATATGCTAAATTTCCATCGTAATCAAGAAAGTGCACACTGAAACAGTATTGGGTTAACCGTTCCCATCATCTGCTTAGTAAAGATGAAAAAGCCAATTTTCATTGAGGATTTGGAGAAACCAGCCCTCTCCCATAATGTGGGTAGGGATGTAAGTCGGCAAACCCATTTGACAAGCAGTTTGGCAATATCTAGAAAATGTAGAGATGCTCTGATTCAGCAGTTCCATTTTTAGATACATGTCTGGCCTGAAGAAATTTCAATACTTGTACACAAAGAAACAGCAAGGGGGCCAGAGTAGTTGGAGCAGAGAAAGTGAGGGGCAAAGTATGGAGACCCAGGGCAGAGAGGTAGTGGGGAGCCCTGTATTGTGTGGGGCAGGTAGGCTTTCGGCAGGGAGTTGCCTTTTACTGGGCGTGAGCTGGGAAACTATCTGAGGGCCCTGGGTAGCAAAGTGACTGATGTAGTAACAGGATCACATCACTCTGGTGGCTGCATTGAGCACAGCCTGCTGAAGCAGACACCAGCAGAGAAACAAGAAAGGCAAAGTTCCCATGACAGAAGCTTTTTAAGGATAGGAGTAAGAGGTGGAAATGAGCGGTCAGATGCTGAATATGCCGGGGTCATGCGTCCGTCCTCTCCCACACAGTGAGTTAGAAATCTTCCAACAGCAGACAAGTCAGCTCCCTTTGGTTTGTACTTGCTGGAATCCAGTTTCTTCCCAGGAGAACGCTACTTCTTTCCTGTTCCTTTTGCGAAAGTGAGGAGGCCACCACCATTACCACTTGTTTAATTTTTACCTTTTAAAGAGTTGATGTTGGGGAAGGATTTCTACAAGTGAGTCAATATGACCATTTTTAGTCACATAGAGTGTGGAGGTGTCATGGAATGAAGCAAGAAAGCAGATCCCTAGATATACTGTCAAAATCACTAAGATCTTGAGAAAAGACATTGCAGAAACAAACAAGATTAAAAACTTTACATAATAATAAGGGGAATTATGACTCTGCCTCCAGAAGCAGGAACGACTGCACTGTATTCGGTGCCCCTTCCTAAAAGTAGATCTGCTCACCTTCTTCTCTGAGGGAAGATTCCTGCTTTGTCTAAACACCAGGATACTGATTCTGAATGATTCACTGGGTCTTGTGAGTTTGGGAGTTTATGAAGAAAATAAGGGTATTATTTGAAAAGAACCCATCATTTGTTTAAAGGTATGGGATGCTGGGAAAGATTGAGGGCAGGAGGAGAAGGGGACGACAGAGGATGAGATGGTTGGATGGCATCACCGACTCAATGGACATGTGTTTGGGTGAACTCTGGGAGTTGGTGATGGACAGGGAGGCCTGGCGTGCTGCGGTTCATTGGGTCGCAAAGAGTCAGACACGACTGAGCGACTGAACTGAATACTGAATGGGTTGCCAAGCAGTTACTTTGAACAGACTTAAATGACAGATATTACAAGGCAACCCAGCAGCATGATTCCGTCCTTTGGTTTTAAGAGCTTAGGAACACGTGTCACCCCGCACTGGTCTGAGCATGCGGCCGGGTGAGCGGAGCACCACATGGATTTTATTTGTCACCTGCCCCTATAGCAGGAGCAGCAGGCTTGTTTAGGAAACAGCCTACGAAATTGTCCTTGCCTATCCCTCCTCCAGCCACATCTTGGTAAAACCCAGAGCTAAGAGCAACCAAAGATCTCCTTACTTCAGTCGGGCTCCTTTTTAAAAATCCTTGTTAATTTTTTGTTGTCGTCTGCTCACTTGGGGGCCCCACTCACCCCAGACCTACTGAGCCAGCAACTCTCTGGGTGGGCCAGTCAATCTGTACTTCAGCAAGGACAAGCAGGAGAAGCACTGTGAGGGGAGGGCTCCTACACAGAGGCCATGTTGATTCACCTAACTCCAGCTGGGCTCACCACTTCTTTTTATTAAGACTGAGGCATTAATTTTCAAGAGTCTCTTTTTGTAGTTTCACAAAATTTGGACTTTAAAGTAGATACTTTTTACAACCCTTTCTCTGTGTAACATTTTAGCTATTTTCCTCTTTACAGTTCAGTTCAGTTCAGTTCAGTCGCTCAGTCGTGTCCGACTCTTTGCGACCCCATGAATCGCAGCACGCCAGGCCTCCCTGTCCATCACCAACTCCCAGAGTTCACCCAGACTCACGTCCATCGAGTCAGTGATGCCATCCAGCCATCTCATCCTCTGTCGTCCCCTTCTCCTCCTGCCCCCAATCCCTCCCAGCATCAGAATCTTTTCCAATGAGTCAACTCTTCGCATGAGGTGGCCAAAGTACTGGAGTTTCAGCTTTAGCATCATTTCCCCTTTACAGATCCATTTAAATATAAGAACTTAGGAGCTATAGCTTTCTATTGTATGGCTCTGTAAAATGCCTCTTGCTTCCTTCTCCTCCTCATCCCTTTTATAATTAAAGCCTTCTGGATATTCTAATTTTGAGGTAGCAGTGGGTTTAGGCTTGCCTGGTTTGTCGTGTGTGAAAAGCTCTTACTTACAATGGTGGAATTTGAGGCTTAATAGATGTTTGGTTGATAATTTTGGTTGAGGATTCTGCAAAAATGGTACTGTAGATGTACCCCTTCTGCTCGCTAACTCCACTGGCTCTTAATTATTCACACAGATCTCCTGTAGCTTCATTTTGATCTACCTTATCAGTTACTTTCCTCTTTGACCAAAACAATTTCATTTTTTAGTCATCATAGTTTGAAGCTAGGAGGCCTGAGCTTCAGTCCTGACTCTGCCAGTGAATCTGAGACATTGACCACGGCTTGTTACCCCTCAACTTCTCCAAAAGTAAAGGAAAGAAGACTGGATTCTGTCACAGGTCTAACAGTCTGTGGAATTTGGGAAGTTGTCTCTTGTTCTGTTTAATAGCGCCTTAAAGGAAGAAGAGTAAAGAGGAGCCTCTGCCCTGGGTGTTTCTTCTTCTGATGTCTCTTTTGCTATTTCAGTATGAGTCTAAGGAAGCAGGGTGAAAGACAAGGTTACGGAAATGACTCGGCTCTCTCCCCGAATGGGCTTTTTGCACTGTTTCCAAGCCCTCCCTCACAGTGCTTCTCCTGCTTGTCCTTGCTGAAGTACAGATTGACAGGCCCACCCAGAGTGTTGCTGGCTCAGTAGGTCTGGGGTGAGTGGGGCCCAAGACTGCTTTCCTAACGTGTTGCTGACACTGCTGGTTGGGGACCTCACTTTGAGCACCACAGCCTCCTCAACATCTCTACTTGTGTGATAACAACTAGAGTTTCAGCTGAGCCTCAGGATTCCTCAGGTGTCTGTAGTGGTCTACATGTCTTAGCTTCTCAGTCTCCACCACAGCCCTTTGGGGAAAGGGAATGTAAAATTACTGTTGTGCAGAGGAGAAAGTCCTGGTTGTGACAGGTTAAGGAATATTCCTGATCCCCCTCTTTCAGAGAAGGCAGAGATGAAAGTCAAACCCTGGCTGTCTGACTTGGAGCTAGTGCTCAATTTCACTTCCCGTTCTGTTTTACCACCCTGTGGACACGGCCCACACCCAGTCCTCTGTGCCTTTGCTTCACTGGCCCTGCCTGGAGTGCTTCTCTGCCGTGGGCTCTGCCGTATCATCCTCAGAGGCCATTTCAAAGGCTCCCTCTCCTTGAAGCTTCTCCAGATTTCCTAGTCTGTTACTACTCTAGTCCAGACTATTGATAACTCCTTCCTCCTGTGAACATCCATTGTACTTTATCCTTGCTGTACTCTGTTCAGGCTTGTGTCTTAGCTCCTTGTTTTCCCAGCTTCCTTGCACAAGCCTATGAGCTCCTTAAAGGTGGAGACTAATGCTTGTTCATGTTTGTATTCCCTGCCCCCTCCATTCCCAGCACCCAGCACAGGGCTTCAGATGTACTCACATTCACCACACACACGTGTTGGATTGAACTTGAAAGAAGTGGCTTATTCCTTGATGTAGACTGCACCTCTGGGAAATCATCCTGCTGGGTGTTTATCAGGAGTGCTTAGGATAACTCAGGTGGGAGGGAAAGACAGGAAGTAGATTGAGAAGAGGGAGAAACTGGGCTGCATGCAGTCTCAACAAAGGCCTCAGCTGACTCCATGGGGAGCTCTGGAGCTGAGAGAACCCTGTAGAGTTATGAAGAGGGGAGGCAGTGGATGAAGGCTGTCAAGGGTCTGTGACTCTTTTCAGCCAAAGTAATGCCCAGAGGAGGCTGACAGCTGTGTCTGTGTTGGCAGCCCTCCCAGCACTGGGGGAATGAATCCTTCTGATCTGAAGGGGAGCCTGGGATGCAGCACATTGACCCTGGGTGTACCCCCTATTTGACTCTGCCCACCCTTTCAGCCCTGGTGCTTCCCCTCTAGTTCCTGCTGCCTGCTTTTTGTATCTTGTACCCAACTCAGGCATTTGGGGTGGCCTCTGGCGTGGATCTCTTCAAGAAAATTAGAGATACCAAGGGAACATTTCATGCAAAGATGGACTCGATAAAGGACAGAAATGGTATGGACCTAACAGAAGCAGAAGATATTAAGAAGAGGTGGCAAGAATACACAGAAGAACTGTACAAAAAAGATCTTCATGACCCAGATAATTACGATGGTGTGATCACTCACCTAGAGCCAGACATCCTGGAATGTGAAGTCAAGTGGGCCTTAGAAAGCATCACTATGAACAAAGCTAGTGGAGGTAATGGAATTCCAGTTGGTTCCAAATAGGACTGGTTCCAAATAGGAAAGGAGTATGTCAAGGCTGTATATTGTCACCCTGCTTATTTAACTTCTATGCAGAGTACATCATGAGACACGCTGGGCTGGAAGAAGCACAAGCTGGAATCAAGATTGCCAGGAGAAATATCAATAACCTCAGATATGCAGATGACACCACCCTTATGGCAGAAAGTGAAGAGGACTAAAAAGCCTCTTAATGAAAGTGAAAGAGGAGAGTGAAAAAGCTGGCTTAAAGCTCAACATTCAGAAAACTAAGATCATGGCATCTGGTCCCATCACTTCATGAGAAATAGATGGGGAAACAGTAGAAACAGTGTCAGACTTTATTTTTTGGGGGCTCCAAAATCACTGCAGATGGTGACTGCAGCCATGAAATTAAAAGATGCTTACTCCTTGAAAGGAAAGTTATGACCAGCCTAGCTGCTGCTGCTGCTGCTAAGTCACTTCAGTCATGTCCGACTCTGTGTGACCCCATAGATGGCAGCCCACCAGGCTCCCCTGTCCCTGGGATTCTCCAGGCAAGAACACTGGAGTGGCCTAGACAGCATATTAAAAAGCAGAGACATTACTTTGCCAACAAAGGTCTGTCTAGTCAAGGCTATGGTTTTTCCAGTGGTCATGTATGGATGTGAGAGTTGGACTGTGAAGAAAGCTGAGTGCTGAAGGATTGATGCTTTTGAACTGTGGTGTTGGAGAAGATTCTTGAGAGTCCCTTGGACTGCAAGGAGATCCAACCAGTCCATTCTAAAGGAGATCAGCCCTGGGTGTTCATTGGAAGGACTGATTCTAAAGCTGAAACTCCAATACTTTGGCCACATCATGTGAAGAGTTGACTCATTGGAAAAGACCCTGATGCTGGGAGGGATTGGGGACAGGAGGAGAAGGGGACGACAGAGGATGAGATGGCTGGATGGCATCACCAACTTGATGGACATGAGTTTGAGTGAACTCCGGGAGTTGGTGATGGACAGAGAGGCCTGGCATGCTGCAGTTCATGGAGTCGCAAAGAGTGGGACATGACTGAGCAACTGAACTGAACTGGTGTGGCAGATCATACCAGCTTACTGCCCCACCTCTGTGTCTCTCCTTACTTTCTAACTGTGTTTACATTCAGGACAGTCTCCCTTCTAGCTAGGGATGGCTGTGTGGCACCGTCTTGGCCAATGAGACTGAAAGGGAAATATACTAGAAATTCCTAGGAAATTGTTCTTCTCTCATATTCTTGCTGCCCTACCTCTTCCTCTTAATTTATCTCTTCATTTTCCTTCCTGTTTAGAATGCAAATATGAGGCTGGCAGTGGGCCAGCCATCTGGAGCCCATGTGGCAGCAAGGGGACGAAAGCATTACTCTAGAGATGCAGAGTAGAGAGCTGGACGCAGAAGCTGGGGTATTTGTGCGAGTGAGACAAGTCCATAATTAGTCAAGCCACCCCTGTGGCTGGGTTTCTGTTGTGTGCAGGTGGAGAGATTCAGCTGGAATTGATCACCCCTGTTATTATGGCTAGTGTCTGTGCTGACCACTCAGTACATTGTTCTCATGTATCTGGTTATTTAGAAGTACATGTGCTGGAGCTGTGAGACACAGGTTGTGAGTCTTGGACTTAGGGAGCTGATGAGAAGTCTTGGAAAATAGGGAAGGGATCCTAAAGTGTGAGTGTGGAGGAGGTTAGGCAGTAAGAAACAAGCAAAGGCAGAGGAAAGATTAAGCCAAATCCTTATTGTTCAGTAATGATCACTTCCTGCCAACATTGTTGCCAACACATCCAGGTCTTTCATGGGCCCTACAGGACTAGGAGGGTGGCCTAGGAGAATTTAGGCCTCAAAGAGGGGCAAAACTGAGGGTGAATCTTGAATTCCTCTCTGGTAAGCTGTGTAGATCATGGCATCTGGTCCCATCACTTCATGGGAAATGGATGTGAAAACAGTGGAAACAGTGTCAGACTTTATTTTTTGGGGCTCCAAAATCACTGCGGATGGTGACCGCAGCCATGAAATTAAAAGACGCTTACGCCTTGGAAGAAAAGTTATGACCAACCTAGATAGCATATTGAAAAGCAGAGACATTACTTTGCCAACAAAGGTCTGTCTAGTCAAGGCTATGGTTTTTCCAGTGGTCATGTATGGATGTGAGAGTTGGACTGTGAAGAAAGCTGAGTGCTGAAGGATTGATGCTTTTGAACTGTGGTGTTGGAGAAGGCTCCTGAGAGTCCCTTGGACTGCAAGGAGATCCAACCAGTCCATTCTAAAGGAGATCGGTCCTGGGTGTTCTTTGGAAGAAATGATGCTAAAGCTGAAAGTCCAGTACTTTGGCCACCTGATGCAACGAGTTGACTCATTGGAAAAGATTCTGATGCTGGGAGGGATTGGGGGCAGGAGGAAAAGGGGATGACAGAGGATGAGATGGCTGGATGGCATCACCGACTCCATAGACGTGAGTTTGAGTGAACTCCGGGAGTTGGTGATGGACAGGGAGGCCTGGCGTGCTGCAATTCATGGGGTCGCAAAGAGTCGGGCATGACTGAGCGACTGAACTGAAGCTGTGTGACCTTGGGTGAGTTGCTTAGCCTTTCTGAATTTTTGTTTGGAAAAAGATTTAATGTGATTTACATAGAGCTAGGTCAAGAGAAACGTTTCAGATAAATCATTGAGGAAATTGAGGAAAACAAGTGGACAGCAGTGAGTCAGGCCACAGAGGGAGTGCTCCAAATTTTGGTATACTTTCTGGAGGACTTCCAGTGTCTTGCCCTCAGCTCAGAAGCAATGAAAAGAGTAAAACATGGCTAGTTTTGAATTGTCAGGACTCACAAAATCAGCAGAGTAGTTCCCCAGGAAATGCCATTCTTGGTACTGAATTCGAGAAAAGTGTCTCTCGTGGGTCTTCTTTGAGACGAAATGAACATGGTGAAATCTGTACAGACAAGATTGTCTTGAAAAATGTGGTTAAATAAGTTTGGAAAGCCCCTATCTATCACATCTTCTTCTTGGAGTGTTCCACATTAATGTATTAAAGACCTCGTGAATTTCACAGCAAACAGACTAGCTTCCAGAGCTTCTGGAGCACAGAAGAGAATCTTTGACTTCTTTTTCCTTTTTCTCCTAATTTTCTGTCACAGCTGTTCACTGGTGTATCACGGAGCACGTGATGGCAGCTACTAGGGCAGTGTAATCAATATCCTTAACAAGACCCATGGAGTAGATACAGCACAGCACTGCAAACAGCCGCTTTAAAGTGGAATACTCCTCAATGTAGGTCAGGTGCTGAAACACAGTTCAGGAAAAGGTGTTCTGGGTGGGGGAAATGTGGTGTGGAGGCTGCATCTGCCTCACACAAAGCATCCATTAAGAGTGCAGGATTAATCTCCCCTTTCTGGACCTAGAACATAATCCCTTGCTAAGGGATTAGGGCCATTCTTAACATATGAATTATCCCTTTCTTTGGATTGAGTTGAAATTTTCCCTTTTGTGGGTTTCCTAAAAGCAAAAGGCAGGCATCTTAATAGGAAAGAAGTATATTACTTGTATCTAAATACATATTTCTCCCAATAGGAAGGTCACATGAGTAAGGGAGAGAAAGGCCTGGTATAGCGAGGTCATTCTGAGGCCCCTTGCAGAAACCCCAGCCCACTTCTAGAGTGCAGTCAGAAAGCAACGGCAGAAGGGTATTGGTAGCCCAGGCCAGTTTCTTTGAGTGGGTCAATTCACACCTGATAACCAGAGCCATTACTGGGCTTGAAACATCCCAGGGAAGTTTGCTGAGAAGAGGATAGACAGGGTGGATGTGTCATCCTGAGTTCGCATGTGTGAAGCATTTGACGTGGGCCTTGAGGATACCTCCAGTTCTTCCCTCCCAGCACTCAGGATCCATACGCAAAATTGTCCAAGACCCAACTTATCCATGAAACTTTGGGCAACAGTTCCGCCTCCAGGCAGTCTCTTCATTCTGCCTCATTGCCTGTATCAGTGTTTCTCAAACACGACGTCTGGGGAATCTTGCTAAAGTGCAAATTCTGGTTCAGTAGGTATGGGGTAGGACTTGATATTGAGCCGTTCTGATAAGCTCCCAGGTGATGTGGATGTTGCTGGTCCACCCACCTCATGTCAGAGAAAAAAGTCCTACATCAAACCAGTCAGCACTGCTGTTGAGTGTCTTCTAATAGTTCACCCTGAGAATAGGTCTTACATTTCCCCTCTATCTGTCATAAATTTTAGCTCAGGACTGCATCCATGGACACTGCTTCCTACATGTTTGGTGGGCACCATGGGAGCTCTCAGAAAAATCGCAAAAATCTGCCTGATTCTTCATGGACTTAAGCTAGGATCATGGGTCATTAACAAAAACATCTTTGCCCCTCTATCAGCCTAGGCTGCCTCAGTTTTGATCCCTGTGTTGAAATCCCCTCTTCTTACCTGGTCTTTTTGCCCTTTTATCTTAACTTCTATAGAAGGATGGAAACTAACAACCTTTGATTTTAAGTGCTTAATTTCCTCCTTGCAGGTTTTGAATTATCTGCATGACTCATCTCTCCCCCTACTTTTTGAAAGTCTGCATCTCCCTGTCCCCTGCTAACCTCTAAGCCCACTCACTCCTGGGATGTGTCACAGTTCTGTGTCAGTTTCCCTGAGAGACTCCCCACCTTGCTTTTGTCATATCCACCTTCTCTCTGGGGTAGAGAGACTGTAGATGCCTCCCCCATCCACACCTTGTTTACCCCTTCTTGGTTGTCTCCACACACTCCCTCTGCTGTTACTCTTAGATGACTGTGCTTTCTGTAGAGGATTCACACAACCTCCAGGGTAAAGAGTGTGATTCCCAGGTCATGAAGGCTGTACACATGGGCTGGGACCAAGAGGCAGTTCAGAAACTGGTGGGTTGTGATCACCTCATTCATTGCTCTTCACCTCTGCCCAGGTCACTGTGTCATAACCAACAATGTGGATGAGTGGGGACTCACCTAGAACAGGGGCAGGGGAATGGCTGGACTGCTCTTTCGCACCAGAAGAAGTGTCCCATGGTGCATCCTACATAAACTCTAACGGAGTATCTTGACCCAGGTTCTGATTCCATCCAAACTGCTCAGTCTGGTGGATGGGGCTTGGCAGTAAAACTGTAGACAACACCTAAATCTGCTTCCAAAAGCCAGGTGATGTGTCTTTCAGAGCCACACCACAGATCAGGAGTATAAAGAAGGCTGAGGCCATCCAGGGCCAGCAGAACCTCCTCTGCAGCTCAGCAGGATTTCAGGGCCAACACATGTGAAGTAGAATTCACAGGGGTACTGTCAAGCTGGATTCAGGAATCAGTGCTCCAGAGATTTAAATGGTGCCCATGTTTCTCTTTCATCCACAACCAAAGCAGCCTGATATGAGATATAAGACTAGCACTTGAGGGCATACGATTTTAGGTGGTGATGGTGCGAGGAGGGTTTAAAGGAGGCTATAATCTGATTGTTAATCTGACACAGTTTCCTTTGCTAGAAGCAACCATTTTGAGGGGAAACTTGCTTTCTGCGGTATAAAGTTTAGTTCCTTATCTCATCAAGGTGTGACTTTCAACACTTGTTTATAGTGGGGTTGTTTGTCTTTTGCTTGCAAATGTGTAAGAACGCTATATATTGTAGATATCAATACTTTATTGGTCTTCTTTGTTACAAGTGTATTTTATCCAATTATTTTTATATTGGGTTGCTGTGGTCTGTTCCAGTGGTCCCCAACCTTTTTGGCACCAGGAATCAGTTTCGTGGAAAACAGTTTTCCCACAGAACAGGGTGGGGGATGGTTTCTGTTTCGCCAGTTGTTTACCTTGTTCTGTGCAGCCCGGTTCCCAACAGGGTACTGACCGTGAGGTTAGGGACCCTTGGTCTCCTCTGTCCTACAAAAAGTGGAAAAGTGTGTATGTTTACCTTTTCTTTTATGGCATCTACATTCTTATTCCATATCATTACTATAAGGAAACACTGTTGATTAGTATGTGTTCCAGAAGTTTCTTTCTCTTGAATTTTCTAGGTATATGAATGTCCAGAGTTTTATCTGGACATTTATCTGGTGTTTGTTAAACCCGCTACGGTAATATTGAATTATAATGAGGGTAGCAGACATTGATAGATGGTGCCTGACTTATTTGGCTAGTTTGGGGTGATACATTTTGAGGACTTTTGGTAACAGATGTCAGCACAGATAGTTTCATAATTTCCCCTATTTTGGAGATAATTGCTGAGCTTTTATCAGATAATTTTTTAGTATCTATTAGTGCAGTTATTTGGTTTTTGTTCTTTAGTTTGTTAATCTAATGCATTAAGAGAAAAGAACTCCTAATCTGGATTCCTTTTCATGTTTAGCTATCATCACTTGACCACCGTAAATTATTATTTTGATGTACTGCTAGATTTTATTCCCCAATGTTTTGACCTTTTCTTATAAATTTATAAGTGAGATTGACATATAGTTGCACTTTCTCTCTTTAAAAATAGACTGACCTCACAAAATTAAATAGGAATTTTTCTGTAGTTTTCTATGAGCTACAACAATTTAAATATCACAGAAATTATCTCTTCTTTAAAAAGGTTAGATAGTATTTAACTATTAGTATATCTGGTTCTGATATTTTTAAAAAGCAGATATTAATTTACCTTTCTAATTTTCTATGTTAACCAGCCGATTTGTATTTTCCACTTCTTCTTGAGTGAATTTTGATAATTAAAAAATTTCTAGTCATCCTCCCCTTTTTCACAGTTTTCCAATGAGTTGCCATAGTGTTGTATGTAGAATTTATCTATAACTATTTATCCTTCCCATCTTTGTGTGTCTGTTTTTTTATCTAATGAGTGGACAGCTCATGGAAGACCAAATCCAAGTGGCTAAAAAATATAAAATATGTTCAAACAAGCAAATTACATTCAAAGTGAAAAATCACTCTATGTCCATCGTACTGACCACATTAAGAAGAGTGGAAATGCCTGGTATAATGAGTTGGTGAAAGACAGGAAAAATGAGGGGTTTCTTCATATGCTGTCTGTGGAAAAGTAAATTATTATTATTGTTTTATAATATAATCTGCTTGGGGCTGGTGCACTGGGATGACCCAGAGGGATGGTACGGGGAGGGAGGAGGGAAGGGGGTTCAGGATGGGGAACACGTGTACACCCGTGGCAGATTCATGTTGATGTATGACAAAACCAATACAATATTGTAAAGTTATTAACCTCCAATTAAAATAAATAAATTTATATTTTAAAAAATAAAAAAATAAAATTTAAAACATATATCCTGTGCCCCACCAATCCCATACCTGGGAGCCAATGCCATAGAATTAGAAGTACCAGTGACTGGCATGTAAGGACATGTAAGTAAAAAAGAAGAATCTTGAAAAGTGATTAATGCTAAATACTAGAAACATTCAGGTTTCCCTGATGGCTCAGATGGTAAAGAATCCACCTGCAATGCGGGAGACCTGGGTTCAGTCCCTGGGTTGGAAAGATCCCCTGGAGGAGGGCATGGCAACCCACTCCAGTACTCTTGCCTGGAGAATCCCCATGGACAGAGGAGCCTGGCAGGCTACAGTCCATGCTGTCGCAAAGAGTTGGACACGACTGAGTGACTAAGCATATACACAGCACAGAAAAGTTCAATAAATTATGGCCCAGCCATACTCTAGAATATTATTATGCCGTTAAACAGAAAGAATTAGAGCCAAACCAGCTGATTAGGAAGAATTTCCACAAAGTATTGTTGGGTTCAAAAGTAAGATGCAAAGAACAGTGTATTGTGTATTGTAAACAATGGCAAAAAAGGAAAACAAAACCCCAGACAACTGTGTATGGATATGGTGCATTAGGACAGAGAACAAGGGCCATTTGTGAGACTTGGGGGATATCAGATAGGAGAGGGCAGAGAGGAGATGAAAAGACTGGTAGGAAAAAAAGGAGAGAAACAAAAAACTGTGCTAAAAAGATACCTTCAGACATGCATGTATAATATCATTCTATAAAAGTAAAATTATATGCCTAATGTGTGTTTTGGAGGGTAGCCCAAGTCATCAAGTGCCACATCTAGAGATGAGTCCCTGAGCTCAGTCGTCCAAGCCCATGCTCTCCCAGTGATCTTAGTTTCTTTTGGACTTTCACTTCAGCCCAGCTGATCATCTGTAACCTGTGAACCAAATGTTACATTTAAGCAGAACCAGCATAACTCAAACACAATAATGGGAGAAGTAAAGAGGGATGAGAACTATAGGCAGAAACAATACTTGTTTTGTACCTGGTTCTTAAGACCTTCATCCTCCACTACTATCTTAGGTTCCCCTTTTCTATGGCCACCACCTCCATGGACGGAGTCCTTTGAGGTGGCCTAGTCTGTCATCCCTCAGTCACCTGAGACATTCATAGATCTGTCTGTATAGGACTGGGGTTGTTTCTGTTAGTTCCTACTTTGGGGTATAAGGCAATGCACAAGCATTCCCCTATGTTTCATATATTATACATACCCTGCCAGAATATGTATATACACATGTATATGTATCTATATGTTTTTCTTTTTTCTGTTGTTCACCATTTCTCTGATTGTGTAAGGAAATGGCAGTGGGGTCAGGTGGCACTCTCAGTTTCCAACTAAGAACTTTTTTGGGTCACTTGGGCTCTAAAACCTTGAAACTACTGGAGCTTAGAGGTGTGAAGACCGGAAACAGTATTTATGAGTGGATCATGAGGTAAAAACATGAGATGTGTCACAACCTCCTGTCTCTCCACCCATCTTCACCTTGTGGTTCCTGGCTCTGCTTCAGAGGCTAGATCATCTCAAGCTTCAAGATGCTGTCTCAGCTGGTAAATGAGTTAAATTTTTGCGTAATTTAAAAATAATTTATTGACTTTTCCGGCACGGTAAGAAAAAAGTGAAGAAGCGAAGTGAAGTTGCTCAGTCATGTCCGACTCTTTGCGACCCTGTGGACTGTAGCCTACCAGGCTCCTCAATCCACGGAATTCTCCAAGCAAGAATACTGGAGTGGGTCGCCATTTCCTTCTCCAGGAGATCTTCCCAACCCAGGGATCGAACCTGGGTCTTCCGCATTACAGGCAGATGCTTTACCGTCTGAGCCACCAGGGAAGCCCAAGAAAAAAGCATTACACCAATATATGTTTAGGATTCTTATAAGACTTCTGAAATTGCTATGGTTATGGAAATAACTACACAGATGTTCTGTCTTTTTTTTCTTTTTTAACTTCTCATGAGTCACAAGAGACAAAATGTAGATTTTGACCAGTACCCAGTACGGATATGGGCTTGCCTGGTGGTTGAGATGGTAAAGTGTCTGCCTGCAATGCAGGAAACCTAGGTTCGATCACTGGGTCAGGAAGATCCTCTGGAGAAGGAATTGGCAACCCACTCCAGTACTTGCAGGAGCATGGTAGGTTACAGTCCATGGGGTCTCAAAGAGTTGGATACGACTGAGTGACTTCACTTTCTTTCTTTCAGTATGGATATAGTTGATGTAAGAATTAAATGCCATTCAAAAATATGGTTGAGGTAATACGAGGCAGGTGAAAAAAATATGACTTGAAAGAATCTAATTTGGGCTTCAACTTTGACCTTAGTTTGGAAGAGCAAAAAGCTAGTTGCCTGCATCAGTTATTTTTGGGATTTTGGAACTTTTGCGTGATCAATGGTCATGTGATTGTGCAGATCCACATCATATAAATATGTGAAACACAAGCATAAGTTTATTATAAGTAACTGAATTCAGTTCCAAAGATATATAAGCATTTAGAAGTAACTTAAGAGTGAAAAGTGACCTTATTTGCTTTTATATGTTGAAATTCAGTCAACCAATTGAAATATAAACATTGAATATTCCAAGAGGGCCGCAAAAACTGATGGTAATAAACTGTCGATTTTATGTACAAAAGTAAGATATTTCTATTGGTTAAATAAATAGGCAAACTTGTTTTTGTTCAGTTACTAACATGTCCGGTTCTTTGTGACTCCATGGACTGTAGCACACAAGGCTCCTCTGTCCTCCATTATCTCCTGGGATTTGCTCAAATTCATGTCCATTGAGTCAGTGACACTATCTAACCATCTCGTCCTCTACCATTCCCTTCTGTTTTTTCTTTCAGTCTTTCCCAGCATCAGGGTCTTTTCCAATGAGTCAGCTCTTCACATCAGGTGGCCAAAGTATCGGAGGTTCAGTTTCAGCATCAGTCCTTCCAATGAATATTAAGGACTGATTTCCTTTAAGATTGAGTGGTTTGATCTCCCTGCAGTCCAAGAGACTCTCAAGAGTCTTCTCCAGCACCACAATTCAAAAGCATCAATTCTTTGGCATTCAGCCTTCTTTATGGTCCAGCTTTCACATCCGTAAATGACTGCTGGAAAAACCATAGCTTTGACTAGACAGACCTTTATGGGCAAAGTGATGTCTCTGCTTTAAATACGCTGTCTAGGTTTATCATAACTTTTCTTCCAAGGAGCAAGTGTCTTTTAATTTTGTGGCTGCAGTCACTATCTGCAGTGATTTGGGAGTACAAGAAAATAAAGTCTCTCAGTGTTTCCATTGTTTCTCCATCTGTTTGCCATGAAGTGATGGGACAGGATGCCATGACTTTGTTTTGTGAATGTTGAGTTTTAAGCCAGCTTTTTCACCCTCCTCTTTCATCTTCATCAAGAGGCTTTTTAGTTCCCCTTCACTTTCTGCCATAAGGGTGGTGTCATCTGCATATCTGAGGTTATTGATATTTTTCCCGGCAATCTTGATTCCAGTTTGTGCTTCATCCAGCCTGGCATTTTGTATGATGTACTCTGCATATAACTTAAACAAGCAGGGTGACAACATACAGCTTTGGTATACTCCTTTCCCAATTTGGAACCAGTCTGTTGTTCCTTGTTGGTTCTAACTGTTGCTTCATGATCTACATATAGGTTTCTCAGGAGGCAATAAGATGGTCTGGTATTCCCATGTCTTTAAGAGTTTTCCACAGTTTGTTGTGATCCATACAGTCAAAGGCTTTAGTGTAGCCAATGAAACAGAAGTATATGTTTTTCTGGAATTCTCTTGCTTTTTCTATGATCCAACAGATGTTGGCAGTTTGATCTCTAGTTCCTCTGCCTTTTCTAAATCCAGCTTGAACATCTGGAAGTTCTCAGTTCACATACTATTGAAGCCTGGCTTTGAGAATTTTGAGCATTACTTTGCTAGCATGTGAAATGAGTGCAGTTGTGCGGCATCGTTAATTGTGTTGACTATGAGGGCTACTCCATTTCCTTTAAAGGATTCTTCCCATAGTAGTGGATATAATATTGTCACCTGAATTAAATTCTCCCATTCCCATCCATTTTGGGCTTCCCAGGTGGCTTGGTGGGTAAAGAATCCACCTGCAGTGCAGGAGAGCAGGAGACGTGGTTTCGATCCCTGGGTTGGGAAGGTTCCCTGGAGGAAGGCATGGCAACCCACTCCAGTCGTCTTGCCTGGAGAATTCCATGGACAGAGGATCCTGGAGGGCTACAGTCCATGGGGTCATAGGAGTTGGACATTTTTGAAGCAACTGAGCACAGCACACGTTCCCATCCATTTTAGTTCACTGATTGCTAAGATGTTGATGTTCATTCTTGCCATCTCCTGCTTGACCGTGTCCAATTTACCTTGACTCATGGACCTAACGTTCCAGGTTCCTATGCAATATTGTTCTCTACAGCATTAGACTTTACTTTCACCCCCAGACACTTCCACAACTGAGTGTCACTTCTGCTTTGGCCCAGCCACTTCATTCTTCCGGAGCTATTCGTAATTGCCCTCCGCTCTTCCTCAGCATATTGGACACCTTCCGACCTGGGGGGCTCATATTCCTGTCTTATCTTTTTGCCTTCTCATACTTTTCAAGGGGGTCTTGAGGCAAGAATATGGAATGGGTTGCCATTTTCTGCTCCAGCGGATCACGTTTAGTCAGAACTCTTCACAATTAATAACCCCTTTGTCTTGGATGGCGCTGCACAGCATGGCCTATAGCTTCACTGAGTTATGCAAATCCCTTTACCATGACAAGGCTGTGATTCATTATGGGGAAATAGACAAATAGACTGGCATTAAAAACAAGAACTTCTTAAGAATTTGTTCTATTTGTGTACTATAGCAAGTATATTGTGTCAATTTTAGGCTGAGAAATGTTTATAAGAATATTAAAGGGTATGAATAGCATTAAAAGGTAGAATAGAATAAAAGAATAAAGATTTTGGAGAGTCAGTTATAATTTTGATATTTATAGTTGCTTGACCTGCTAGAATTATTTGTAAAATTAAACAAAATGACCTTTAAGAACTGTAATCGAGTCTTAGTTAATTCAATTTTAGCCAGAAATCTTTGGATAAAGTTTTCTATTTGAGAGTTCTTCTCATCCTATGAAGATGAATTAAAAGCAAAATGTGCAGATTTTCACCTTAAAATTTTCCAAAAGGATGTCAGAAGAATATATGAAAATTTTCATGATAAATTTTCTTTGATCCTGACATAAAAAAGAATATGAGGTATTTTTTTAAAAAAGAAAATGTTGGGGAGAGAAGAGAAATATTTTGCTTCATTAATCAAACTTTGAAATAATCTACTTCACAAGAATGTTTTACTAGGAGGGAGATTCAAGAGGAAGGGGACGGATATATACCGATGGCTGATTCATGTTAATATATGGCAGAAACCAGCACAACATTGTAAAGCAATTATCCTCCAATTGAAAAATAAGGAAATTTAAAAAGGAATGTTTTGCAAAGGCAGAATCTTTGTTTTCAAAAGACAGTTGAAAACAGAGGCTAAAATTGAAACAAAAAGCTTGTCAAAAGTATTTTTAGAGGTTCCCAAACATTTTCAGAAGTTGAAGAGTTTTGAAATTTGTCCAGGCTATGAATTCTAGATGCAAAGATCCTTCTAGAAAATACGGATTACTGATGATCCTAAATGTGCTGGTTTTGTGTACAATGCACCTGCTATTTGGATATGCAGAGACAACCAGGTATCTTTTTTTGAAACATTTTGTAACCACACAATTCTAGTATGCCTCTTATTTTGTTTGTCAAGAGATTTCTGGGTCTCATGCAGATAACAACTTAGTGAATCTGAAGGAAAGAAAAAACATGTATGGAATGGAAAATCACTAGAATGTTCTGTAATTGTCACTGATAATGGAAAACACATGGTGAACCTGTGAGTGATTTAGGGATCACAAGCATGCAGTGTTTTGTTCACACCTTCAGCTGTGTTTTCAGAAAGTACCTATGACACTGCATAATGTAGCAGATTGCTGGTCATAAGCACAAAGGTAGACGGCCACTTGTGTTATTCAGTGTTTAGCCCAAGATAAAATGTGTGACATATATGGGATAGTGAAACTGCTTTGATACACATTTCTCCAAAATGCTTAGACAAATGGAATAGCATCCTTGATGTGTTAGAAAGGCTGCTTGACCAAAAGAAAGTGAACTAATACACCTTACAGTTAACAGTGCTATCACAGGAAAACTTGGTAACAATCAATAGTTGCTTGTGGAAAAATAACTGATATACTGGACCCGTTGAAGAAGTCATCTTGAAAGTACAAGTATTTCTGACTAGGTACAGCTGTAGAGATCCTGCTGTCCTTTCTCTCCATAGGTGTGCCTATGATGACAGCTGAGGTGCAGGTGGAATCTGAGATAGTTTTTTAAAAAATGTTTAGTGACATTTGGATTACTTATGGCACCTTATTAGATTCAAGACTTAAGAACAACCCTTTCTCAAGTGCTTGTATGAAACAAGCATGGGAAAATATTAGATATTTAAAATGAAAGTGAAGAAAATAATTGTCATCTCTTGTCTTCACTTGGGTTTCCCACAAGGCAGAGCCTAGGATCAAGATTTATGTGCCAAAACTTCATCAGTGTGTGTGATTGCAGGCAGCAGAGGTGAGGGATGGGGTAGTAGGCAGGGAAATAGTAAGTGCATTGTGGCCACTACCACATGAGCTGGATGCTATGAGATGCTTCTCAAGATTGTCCATCTCAAGGGGTGGAGGCAGACACATTTCTCTGTCAGCTTCTGTTTTCCATTGGACATCAAGTTGCCTGCACTCCCAGCCTTCATGTACACGGTGCTGAGTGTCAGTGGAGGAGTCCTGGGGTAGATGAGGAGAGGCATTGTACCAGCCCAGACCAGGCACCATCAGGCTACACCTGTTCAAAGCTGACTGGAGCCCCAGCAGAAAAGGCTGAGAGGAGTGGAAGTGACTCCCAAGAGGCGTCCAAATAGTCAGCTTTTAAGAACACTCTTCAGAAGGCATCCTCTTGAAGCTGTGCATTAATAGTGAGATTGCATTAGCAACCAGTGATGGTATCTTTAATTCCAGGAGTTAAAGAGAAGACAAACTGTTACTTTAGTTGATTACCATTAGAGATAAGGAAAGGAAAGCTTAGAAAGTCCACAGCAACATCACTGTGAGCACTTTCCCACACTGGCATGGTAAGCCCAAGACCTTGGTCCTCAGCCACCTTCAGCAGTGACCACAGGAGCTGCTGAATGTTGACAGTGCAGAGACGTGATTATCTCTGCACCATGATGTCAGACTTTAAAGATGAGAACACTCACCTGTAATGATACAGTTGAAATTATAATTATAATTTAAAGTAAGGTTTCAGATTGTATGTAAATCCCAGCAGTTTTTCCTCTGAAAGTGACCATCCATTTGGCCTTAGCTGTGGCCAGGTATTTTAGCTAACATTGGACCATTCAGCGTTCACCCAAAATGTGTAATTAATTAGCCTCTAATTTACTATATAGTTCTGATAATCTAAATATGTTTTGGTTACTGTTTTGGACAGTGTTTTGTTAGTTGTTTGGGTTACTATTAATAAAAAAACCAGCACACAGTCAAGTTTGAGCTTAGGTTTTCCAGTTGTCAGAGCCTTAGAGCATATGGAGTAAGGGATTCTGCTTATGGCTTAATCTTACTTTCCCATTCTTATTTTCCTTTTGCACTTATTTTCGCATATATTGACATCAAAATTTTAAAATTTGTTTTTATGAAAGTTGTAATAGGGCATAGTTAAAAAAATTAGATGCTGGCCACAGAGGACAGAAAATAAAAGCAATTACAAATAGCATCTTCTGCTCCACTTCTCCCCACCTTTGCCCCACTCCTCCCAGGCAACCATTTTCATCTCTGTTGGTCAGTTCTCCTGCTGCTTACCTACAGTTGTTAAGTAATATGCTTCAGTTGCTGCCTTACAGTCTAACACCTTTCAGCCTTACTTACTGATTTCCTGTTCTTGTAGGGGAGGACTAGCTCGCTCACACTTCCTTCCCCTTTCTACATCTTCTCAATATGGTAATTGTCTGGTTTCTGGTTAAATCCGCTAGTTAGTGTTCATGCCATGAAAACTGCATAAATAGTATTCACTGTGGAGCAATGTATTGTGTTCCTGCAGTTGATTGGCTTCCTCCCATCTACTTTGTTTTATATCCGCCTTACCGGTTTTCCAAAATTCTTCAGTTTGACCTGTCAGTTATTGCCCAATAGTAATTTTTCAGAATGTCCAGACCCCACATTTTCTATGTTTTGTCTTCAGGACCAGTCTGGACTGTCTCTGAGGGTGAGTTCCCTTTGTCGCTCTCCTATGCTAAACTGTTTTTAGGATCCTGAGACCCCCTCTTTCTTGCTTAGTCCTCATTTTGCTGAAGCATATCTTTTGTCTCTTCCTGAGAACAGGTAAATTGGAGGTAAATTTCAAAGTCCTTACATTCCTAAAAGTACCTGTATGCTACCTTCATACTTGATCAAAACTCTGCCTCTGTATAGATTTCCAGATTGAATGTAGTGGTTTCTCAGAATGGTGCAACTGCTGCCCCGCTGTCTTTTATCAGTCAGTGTTGTGTCTTTGCTTGGTCCATTTCTGTTCTTTTCTGTTACCCATTTTTCCTCCTTATAGCTCCCAGTATACTTACTTATTTCTTCTTATAGCTCTCAATAAACTTATTTATAGTTCATAAGGAAGTGCTGTGGAGAGTATCTCTACATAAGAGAACTGTTACGAGGATTAAATGAGTTAATTTATAAAACCCTTCGACCAGGTCCTGGGAAAATAGTAAAAATTGTTATTATGATCTATTTCCTATTAGTTTTTCTATTCAACTTTATCTTTCAACTTTGACTTCCCTGGTGGCTCAGACGGTATAGCGTCTGCCTACAATGCGGGAGACCTGGGTTCAATCCCTGGGTCAGGAAGATCTGCTGGAGAAGGAAATGGCAACCCACTCCAGTATTCTTGCCTGGAGAATTCCATGGACAGAGGAGACTGGTAGGCTATAGTCCATAGGGTCACAAGGAGTCAGACATGACTGAAGGACTTCACTTTCTACACTTAATCTTTCATACCTTCCGTTAACTTTTCTTTAAAATTTATATTTTTAATTTCCTCTTCTCTGAATGTTCTCGCTCTCTTTCCCTTTTCTCCTTGCTTCCAGAAGCCATACTTTTTATCTCTCTGAGAATTCAGAATGTATATTACATGTGTGGTGGGGTTTTTTGTTTGTTTAGTTTTCGTTTTTTTCATTTTTTTCCATGTCCCCATGTTTCCCTTGCCTCTGAGTTCCTTTTCTCCGGGGTTTTCATTCCAGATGCTTTCTCCCGAGTAGGCTATTGTCCTCAATGTCTTGCAGTCCTTGGTATTCCATTTATAGTTACAAGTGAGACCAAAGCTGGTGGGGAGCATTGAGTGGGCAGAGCTTGTCCACGGGTGGTGTTATCATAGGTGTTAGATAGTGAGCTCATCCTTCTGTTGAGGGACCCCTGAACTGTGGCACAACCTGTGGGTATCTATCTCTGGGATCATTTGTTTTTGCAGAGGAGAATCTTCTCATCTCCTGCTCTTCCTGGCTGGAGAGTTTTTGAAAGTTGGTGTTTTTGAAGTGGGGCTAGCAGTGTCGGTATTTGGCATGAGATGGTGTGCTCTAATCTCTTTGGTTTGAGTCCAGCACTCACCCCTGCCCTCCACTGTGTGCCTCTGAGTGTGGAGATCCTTGAGTTTATTTACTCTGGAGACACATGAGGGTCTCCTGTGGGGATGAGTAGGATAATCACCTGGTCTGTGCAGGGTGAAGAAGGGTGTGGGGACTCCTTTTGCAGATTTTTAACTTACTGCCCTGTTTTCAGCCTTGAGATTCAGTTCTAGCTTCCACAGTACTTGTACCCCTGAGTCTCAAGAATGGCTGAAGTTCTAAAGGGCTCAACTAGCTGCTTCTCATTGTTCTTAGTAAATTCTCCAATAGGCCTTCCCACCATTCTACAGGTCCAATTGATTCTAAATAAATGTGAGTTCATACTAGAACCAAGACCAAGAGGCCACATTGGGCATCAGCCTAAACCCCTCCACCTTATGCTGTGAAATAAACTCTTTGCCTATGGTTAGGGTACTGTGATGATGTATAAGGCCTTCAGGAGGTATAAGGGTAGACAGAGTTAGCAGAGGCATGAGTAAGGGAAACAGTCCAGTTACAGAATATTTAGCCCACTAAAGACAAATCCTGTCCCCCTCCATAATGCAGCTGGAAGCTGGCTGGTTTGCTCTGAGCATGGTGCCATATTGGAGTTTAGGTTGATTTTTTCCTGAAGGAAAATTGGCACACAGTCATGGTAGGAACCAAGGTAGCCTCAACAAGTAGAAGTCCATGTTTTTAAGTACCATTGTTTACTTTGTTCATGAGCCCCATGATAAATATGTTACAGGAGGGCAACCAGCACACCATATTATCAGAACCTCTTTTCCATTTGTTGAGCATTTATATGAGATACGAATGTTTTTAGGTGTTCCCATTGTCCGAATTCCTGACTCTAAAATAATAAATGAGTGTTGTTGTTCCAAGCCTTTGTGTTTTGGGGTAATTTATTTTACAGCCCTAGATAACTAACACAATGCAACAACTTGTCCTTCAGAAATATTTGCCAACCCCTATTCTAGATGAATATCTGCATGGTAATTACCAGGACTGTAATGGTTTGCTTCAGCAGTGGAACCAAATTTAAAAGAATGTATACAATTAAAGGCACTATCTGATTTAGTTGTAATATTTTACTGTTCTTCTCTAAGACCCATCAGTTTTTTATGTCGGCCAACTGGAGAATTGTAAGGAGGTACTATTATAGGAATCAGTATGCCTGCATCTTTGTTCTCTGTGATGGGACACTGATTTCTGCTCTTTTCTTCATAGGATAGTGTTCTGGTCTTGATTGGGAGAACAGGAGGCCTGCAATTACTCCCACTTGGACCTTCCTCTCATAGTAACCATTCTCTACTGTCTGAAAGCCAGTATGGGAATCCCACCTTTTGTGTATATCTCTTCCTACACAGCACTTGAGGTCTGGGGAAAAAAATCACAAGGTAGGCTCAGGGCCCTATCCAGTCCACAGTGATACAAAATTCATCAAAACTCTATCATCTGATTCTCATGAGCACTACTCTGAGGCTGACCTCAGTGATTCCTTGGGTCTTTTGGAATTATTGTACTCTACTATTGGCATCTACTAAAAAGTATATTTCTTTTCCTGGTAGTGGTAGAGTTAGTCGCTCAGTTGTGTCTGACTTGTTTGTGACCCTGTGAACTGTAGCCCACCAGGCTCTTCTGTCCATGGGATTCTTCAGGCAAGAATACTGGAATGGATTGCCATTCCCTTCTCCAGACGATCTTCCCAACCCAGAGATCAAATCCAGGTCTCCTGCATTTCAGGTAGATTCTTTACCATTTGAGCTACAAGGAAGACCTTGTTTGACTGTTTCTTTTCTTTTCCTAGTGCCTGTTATTCCAGAAAATTGGCTGAGGGTCCACTTGAGAAAGGTGAGGGTGAAGGTTTTCACAAGTGGCAATTTTTTAAAGCTTTTTCTCAATGAAGTGTAGTTTTCTCAACGAAGTCTAGTTTTCTTATCAATCAAGTGCCCCTGTTTATGTAAAATTACTCGCTTCTGAGAATTTGGACAGAGGATACATTCTCAGCTAAAGTAATCAGGACAGATCTGACTTTTGTCAGACTTGAAATTTTCTTGAGTAAGAGTTTTCTGGGTGTGTCAGATCCCTCCTTGGGCCCATATCACCATCCTTTGCCTATTGACTTCCATAATGGCCACACCTACATTGTCTCTTTGGATGGTAAAACATCCACACTTAATATACTCCTTAACTTACTGAGATCAAGAATTGTATTACTATTTTAATTATAGCCCATCCTACCACCATTGCAGATGACCTTCTGTCTCCAATTGTGTCTTCAAGACAAAAGAGAGAATGGTCTTCCCTGCAGTAGAGAGAGTGGGAGTGAGGTCGACAAGTCAGAATGCACGTGATAGAGGTGATATAATGAATAGTCTTCCTCTGGGTTCTTCCAGGGGATCCCTGGCCTAGCGTGACACTCACCTAGCATGGATGAGCATTTGGTCTAAGTCTGTATTTGCCCAGTCAACAAACTCACAGAACCTCAGCCATTGAGTTTAGTATTTCTGATGAGTGCACATATAAATAAATTCAGTCCAATTAAAATTCTCTTCTGCTCACTTTTACTAAGTATTCTCAAAATCCAAATTCAGCGTTTTGATAATATGTATTGAAATTTTTCTGTAATTCCTTATGGAATTTTCTTCCCTACTCTGATTTCTGCATTTTATCTTTTGGGTTGTGTTGAATTCAAATTCTGTTTATTAGGTGAGCAACCTTAAAGTTTGGACATGGAGTGAACTGTTAACTTTGTCATGCTAAGGAAAAGTGGCTTTCTTTGGAAAGAAAGGTGTAGATGAGAGTGTGCCAGAGGGCAGTGAGGGTCAGGGCTTCCCAGGACCTCTGCATCTGTCCAGGTAGTCCCATTCTTACCTGTCTCAATTACTGCCTTAACACTCATTCATGCTTTTTGGCAAATGTGTGAGTTCAGTTTACATTAAAGAAAGTGAAAGCGAAGTCGCTCAGTCATGTCCGACTCTTTGCGACCCCATGGACTATAGCCTACCAGGCTCCTCCCTCCATGGGATTCTCCAGGCAAGAGTACTGGAGTGGGGTGCCATTGCCTTCTCCAGAGGATCTTCCTGACCCAGGGATGGAACCCGGGTCTCCTGCATTCCAGGCAGATGCTTTAACCTCTGAGCCACCAGGGAAGCCCAGTTTACATTAAGACACCTGCCAGTTCTGGCTCTGAGTTGGTTTCCAATAGCCCAACGTGGTCACAGAAACGCTGTTTCTCTCTAACTTGAAGGTGAAAACTTTGGTATTTGAGTGTTTTTTTTTATTGCCCTGAGTTTCTCAGTGCCTTCAGAAGCAGCCATTCTACCCTCTGGTTCTGGCATCCCTCATCCTTCTAGGAGGTTGCATAGTAGCACCTTCCTGCCACCTGCCCCATCCCTGGCCAAGCTCTGTCTTCAGTGGGCCCACAGTGCAAGGTGGTAGCCTGACTAACTGTTCACTGCTCTAGCCCATGGGCTGCCATTTTCTCGTTCTGGAATATGGATGTGAGTCTCGTCTCTCTGAAAGTCTTTGATGCCTGCAGCCTGCTTTCTAGCACTCATTTTTACATCACTTTGTCTTGATTTATAAATGACCCAACTTGAGTCAAGAATGACTGTATGCCTGTGGTTTGGACAGTTCACGGAAGGTGAAAAGGTGAGAAGGACCTCAGAGGAGATCACGCAGCCCCATTCTAGGCCACAGCCATAGGAGCAGTCACTGCCACCCATCTCTTTGTGTCTTCGTTTGAGTTTTCGATTCTGATTGGCCTAGCTTAGGTCAGGCTAGAATCTATCACTCTTGGATCAGACAAATTAAGGAGAACCTAGGAGGAGCCTGGTGATGATCACTGTAGGAGCCATTATGAACCAAGCAACCCCCACCCCAGTTTGAATCTGTAGCAGTGTCACTCCGGTTGCCAGTAGGGTACATCCAGACCCTTAGCATCAGCGTGTCCTTGCTTCCTCACTTGTTGATTACTCCCATCCACGTTGACTGTTAGTCTCTATTCCTTGAACATCTGTTGTTCATTCTCAACTTTGCCTTGCATACATAACCCTTTCCTACAGCTTTCCTCAGAGGTGTAGTGTCCTGTACTTAGGGCCCAGCTTCACCCCTCCTCTTTCAGGAAGTCTTCCCTGAACACTGAACATGCATTTTCCATACTTTTTCTTTTGTTGTCAGCTTGTTTTCATATGCCATATATTGTCTTCTCATTGTCACTCAGGGTCCCAGCAAGAGACGACACACTCAAATTGGGCAGTTTGAGAGGAGTTTAATCAAGGGACCATTTACAAAGGTTAGTAGGGTCGGGGGGAGAATGCAGTCCCCTGAGATGAGTAACTTTGTTACCAGCTGTAGGTCAAATTGCCAACATCTGTTGAATCATAGAAAAAACAAGAGAATTCCAGAAAAACATCTACTTCTGCTTCATTGACTAAGCTAAAGCCTTTGACTGTGTGGATCACAACAAATGGTAGAAAATTCTTAAAGAGATGGGAAGCCTACCTGCCTCTTGAGAAGCCTGTATGCAGGTCAAGAAACAACAGTTCGAACTGGATGTGGAACCACGGACTGGTTCAAAATTGGGAAAGGAGTACACCATGGTTGTATATTGTCACCCTGTTTATTTAACTAATATGCAGAGTACATCATGTGAAATGCTGAGCTGGATGAAACACAAGCTGAAATCAAGATTGCCGGAAAAATATCAATAATCTCAGACATGCAGATGACACAACCCTTATGGCAGAAAGTGAAGAGGAAGTAGAGTCTCTTGATGAAGATGAAAGAGGAGAGTGAAAGAGCTGGCTTAAAATTCAACATTCAAAAAACTAAGATCATGATATCCGGTCCCATCACTTCATGGCAAATAGATGGGGAAACAGTGGAAACAGTGGCTGACTTTATTTTTCTGGGCTCCAAAATCACTTCAGATGGTGACTATAGCCATTAAATTAAAAGATGGTTTCTCCTTGGAACAAAAGTTTTAATAAACCTAGACAGTGTATTTAAAAACAGAGACATCACTTTGCCGACAAAGTTCCATCTAGTCAAAGCTATGGTTTCTTCAGTAGTCATATATGGATGTGAGAGTTGGACCATAGAGAAGGCTGAACGCAGAAGAATGGATGCTTTTGAACTGTGGTGTTGGAGAAGACTCTTGAGAGTCCCTTGGACTGCAAGGAGATCCAACCAGTCCATCCTAAAGGAAATCAGTCCTGGGTGTTCATTGGAAGGACTGACGTTGAAGCTGAAACTCCAATACTTTGGCCACCTTATGCAAAGAGCTGACTCATTTGAAAAGACCCTGATGCTGGGAAAGATTGAGGGCAGGAGGAGAAGGGGACGACAGATGATGAGATGGTTGGATGGTATCATTGACTCAATGGACATGAGTTTGATCAAGCTCCAGGAGGTGGTGAAAGACGGGGAAGCCTGGTGTGCTGCAGTACATGGGGTTGCAAAGAGTTGGGCACAACTGAGCTACTGAATAGCAACAACAGGTAAAAAGGGGTGAGGGGTGGGAGGAATCAGGAAGATCCAGAACTAAGAAATGGATCGGCTGTGCCACCAGCCCCCAGTGCTGCTGCAGGGAGAGGGTTGGGGGAATAAATACTCTGATCTCACTCTTCTCCCTTCTTCCAGACTCCTGACAGTGTTCCCTATAGACCTAGTCCAGAGAACAAGGGAGAAAACTGATTTGGTCCATTCAAGGCAGCTTTTCAGGCACAGAGCAGGGTGGAGAGTGGATCTGGATGGGACAACAGAATATCCACACACTCCCTAACTTGATAAATTCTCATCTGCTTGAGACAAGCTACTATGTTTTTGTTTTGTTTTAACCATCCCCTTTACCTCCTTGCCTCCTTGAAATTAAAAGACGCTTACTCCTTGGAAGAAAAGTTATGACCAACCTAGATAGCATATTAAAAAGCAGAGATATTACTTTGCCAACAAAGTTCTGTTTAGTCAAGGCTATGGTTTTTCCAGTGGTCATGTATGGATGTGAGAGTTTGACTGTGAAGAAAGCTGAGCACTGAAGAATTGATGCTTTTGATCTGTGGTGTTGGAGAAGACTCTTGAGAGTCCCTTGGACTGCAAGGAGATCCAACCAGTCCATCCTAAAGGAAATCAGTCCTGGGTGTTCATTGGAAGGACTGATGTTGAAGCTAAAACTCCAATACTTTGGCCACCTCATGCAAAGAGTTGACTCATTTGAAAAGACCCTGATGCTGGGAAAGGTTGAGGGCAGGAGGAGAAGGGGATGACAGAGGATGAGATGGCTGGATGGCATCACAGACTCAATGGACATGGGTTTGGGTGGACTCCAGGAGTTGGTGATGGACAGGGAGGCCTGGCGTGCTGCGGTTCATGGGGTCGCAAAGAGTCAGACACGACTGAGCGACTGAACTGAACTGAACTTACCTCCTTGCATAAAGACTAGGATGATTATAGATGTTCAGTGAAGTGACCAGCTGAGGTTTGACCAATGAACAGCATCTTTATTGAGCAATAGTAGGATGAGCAGAACATCTGTCCATCTGTCCCTTCTCACATGTCCTGGGTCAGAGGAGTTGCTGTTCTGATTTACAGATTTCAGAATATAGATTGGGCCATACTTACTAGCAGCTGGGGCTTTTGTATGTTAAAAGGTCCCATGCGTGCCCCAGCAAGTCTACTCTGTTTCCATCCTCCAAGAGGCTGTATGTGGAATCAGAGTGGGCCCCATGAAGGCAGATTCTGCCATCCTCCTACTCTCCTCTGGCAGCACATGTTTTCAGCCTACCCATTGCTTGCATGTGATCTCTGGCATTAGATCTGAGTTTTTAAAGAGGAGATAGTGTAATTTCTTGGAGAAGGCAATGGCACCCCATTCCAGTACTCTTGCCTGGAAAATCCCATGGATGGAGGAGCATGGTAGGCTGCAGTCCATGGGGTCGCTAAGAGTTGGATACGACTGAGCGACTTCACTTTCACTTTTCACTTTCATGAATTAGAGAAGGAAATGGCAACCCACTCCAGTGTTCTTGCCTGGAGAATCCCAGGGACGGGGGAGCCTGATGGGCTTCCGTCTATGGGGTCGCACAGAGTTGGACACGACTGAAGCGACTTAGCAGCAGCAGCAGCAGTGTAATTTCTTAGGACTTGAATGATAACCAGCTTTACCAAAGCCATACACTAGGAAACTGGGAATTAGCCCTGGTAATAACAAAGTGAAACTGTGTTTCTGTCTATCCTCTGTTTCTCCCTCTTGTGGCCACTGCATCACACAATTCCTTGGGATATAAATGACAACTCCTAGAGTTTTGCGACTTCAGTCAGACAGGATCAGATATAGGCATTCCTGAGTTTCTTGCTGTGACATCATCAAAACCTCACCTCCCACCTAGCATATGGACGTTTTTTTCTGCTTCACTGTTTTCTTGAGTGACTGCATGGGGCTAGCAGCAGCTCTGGCGTTGACGAAGGCCCCCTAGTGCTCACATTTCCCACTGCGACTAAGTGAAGCGGGCGTTAGCAAGTAAGGGGCAACCTGAGACCAGGGGTCAATTTCCCGGGACCCAAACTAAGCCACAAAGAATCTTGTCCTGTTTGCAAACTGAGAGGCTTTCCTCAATTCAGAAAGTCTAGATTACAAGAGGTAACCAGTCTTCTTTTTTATTTATTATTTTTTAAATTTATTTTTAAATTCGAAGATAATTGCCTTATAACATTGTGTTGTTTCTGCCCTACAACAATGTGAATGAATCACAACTATATATACACATTCCCTCCTTCTTGAGCCTCCCCCAGCCATCCTACCCTCTAGGTCATCACAGAGTTCATTGGGCAGTGGCCAGGGGATTAGCTCCTGCTTAGCCACGAGGCAAAATGTAGGTGTATAGAACTGTAAAGGCATTATTAAGTATTTCTCTACCTTAGCCTATATTAACATGTATTTATATCTCTCTATATGTATTAAGCATCATTGCTTTTTTCTCTCTCTGCCTTATTTCTTAGCCAGGATCTGGGGGCTCTAACATCCATTTAAGTCCTGCAGAACAGTCCTACAAATTCATGGAAGCCCTCTGTGGACCTCAAGAGCTGAAATTTGGGGTCCTTGAATTTACTGCCAGTATGTTGAACCAATAGGGCTTATGAGAATCTACTTTCATGTCTCACATCCCTTTAAACTGAATTAGAGGCTGAAGTTCTTCCAGCCCCAGTGAAAAGTTGCGCCTTCCCATGACTTCTGTCATCAAGCTTAGGTGCAAAAAATCCCATAATCATTTGAACTCACTAAAAGGAGAGGGCTCCAATTCAGAAATTGAATGGTTGATCCCCATATGAATAGCAAAGGTCAACTTGCTTTGACTTTTAAACCTTCCTCCACCTCCCAGCTGGCGGAGGGATGAACCACGCACCGGGGCTGCCAGCCTACTTGTCTCTCTCCTTCCTTGGCATTCCTGCTCCTCCCCCTGCTTGCTAAACATGGTTTCTAGTCCCCCCACTGGTGGGCGCTGGGAGAGGAAGGCAAGTTCTCGATTGACTAACCCTATCATCAGGTGGTGACTTCACCCCCAGCTCCACCCGTGAGAGTGGCAGGTGTAAAGGTTGATTCTTTCTCTCATGGACTGCTTTTGTGGAGGCATTAAAGACGTCCCTGGGAATATTCGTCTTCAGCATAACAGGAGTATCCTGTTGTTTTGGCTGTCCACTGCACACATATTTTTCTCATCCTACAGACAAACTCCATCCAGGCAGTCTTCTTGGGCAAGATTAGAAATCCCCCAGCCAGCTCTTTCTCATTTGGTCTGTGGAAAACAATCCCACGTTCTTTGCCAAAATCAACTCTGAAAACATAGGTCTATCCCAAAGTAGTGGCAGTTTTTCTCTACTCCAGCCCCAGAGCAGATGGCTGGCCTGTCTCTGGTCTCCCCATTTCCTGAATGAGAGTCAGATCTTCTTTAACCTGAGTGACTTGTATCATTCTCTTTGTGTGGCTCCATTGGCATAGCTCTTAACAAGCTTGAGGTGAGAGATAGCACCCACCATGCCTTCCTTCCTCCCCATCCCTGAGAGAGAGGTGGTACCAGCAGACCTCAGCAGAGAGTTTCTTTTTAAGCGTCTCCCTAATTTTAATCAACTCAATTTCTTTGTCCCGAGTAGAGGTGAAGTGTCTCAAGAGTTGTGAAATATGTTTTAACAATTCCTGTGTCCATTCTGCATATGGCCTGCTTTAGAATACCGCATCTGTGGGGTCTGGCTGCCCCAGCTGAAACTTTCAGTGTGCTCTCTTGGTATAGACTGGTAGCATTTTTGCATTAGTGACCAGAATTTGACTACTATACAGTCTAACCCTATTTTGATTGTTTAGAACTGCATCCATGGTCAAGCTAGAACTAATCTGCGTATTTTGGCAGCTTGTCTACAAACCTCACGTGCTGAGTAACCCCCCTGCCCTGCCCCAAGTCTAGTCTCTCTTATTTTGGCTATGCATATCAGAGCCACAGATCCTGTGGGGCATGAATTATCCAGGTTCAGGAAACTTATTCTGTAGAGACAAGAAAGTAAACGGTTCAGGATTTGTGGACTGTGCGGCCTCTGTCACAGTCGCTCAGCTCTATTATGGCAGCACAACAGCAGCCACAGACAGCTCATAAGCAAACGAGCATGGCTGTGCTCCAGTGACACTCTACTCACAGAGCAGACAGTGAGCTGTGTTTGGCCCCTGGGTCACAGTTCACCAAATCCTGGATTGGATCAGTGAATTGAGAAGAGAAATGGCGGCCTTAACTAAACCCGGGGTTTATCTGGGCAGAAAGTGGCGAAAACCTCAGTGATTGAAAGCCCACAGACTGTGAAGGACATAAACCTGCTTTGTTCAGAAGGTGTGAAGATTAGAAATTTGGCTCTGGAATTTGAAGAAAACTTCAAAAAGTCAAGCTGGAAAAGGATCGTATTTTTTAAACCACCAGGATATGATTCTCAGCAAAAAAAGAGGAGCGTCAGGAAAGTCAGCACTGTGGTGTGTTCAAGGTCACCTGCCATGGTCAAGGTCACCCTAGTCTTCACCACAGTAGACTCTCTCTAGTGCACTTTTGTGTCGTCGTGGCTGCCAGCATATTGACCTACCTGGCTGGACGTTGCTCTTGATTCCCCTCTTTGGTATATGAAAAAGTCTTTCAAATATGTAGCAAACACTTTATCCCTCAAGCCTTAACTGAGTGTGCCCAGCTGGCTTCCAGCATCCATATCTGCATCTTGTTGCCTGGGAGCTTTTCCCAAAGCTGGAAGGGCTCTGAGCACCAGGCAGGCTGAAAGTCCTGGTAAATTAGTGCCAGTCAGCCAATGACCAATCGGAGTACGATGTTAATACCCCAACTTTCTTCCCCCTCACATGGGATAATGGAGGACTGTGAGTTACACTGTTTCCCAACAGTTTTCTAGTGGTTTTGAGCTCCAGTTACCCCTCAGTGGAAGGTACACTGTAATGTACCCTTGTTTGGCATCTTCCTCTCCTGTTGAACTTCCCCACTCCCTCCTGGAGTTTCCTTTCAAATAAACTCTTTGTTCTCCACTTCCTGCTCAGGAATTGCCTTGGGGGGAACCCAGCCTAATCAGAATAGCATTTTCTCTGTGTACTTTTCTTCAATGATTTCATTCTGTTTCTGCTGCAGGGGCTTTTGGGCACCTGTCACATTTCATTATAGTCACTTGAGTCTATTCCACGGAATGGTGAGTTTTCCAGAAATGAATCTTATTCATGTTTGCATCACTGGCATTTTCCCTAGCCTGTCACACAGTGTTCAAGATGTGATTGCTGACCACAGGAGGCTTGATGTACAGGCAGAGCAGAGATGAAGAGGCAAGTTTGAAGAGGCTAGTGCTGCACCACTAACCACATGAAGTAGCCACTAGCCGCATGTTGGCTATTTAATTAAAATGGAATGAAAATGAAAACTTCACTTCCTCAGTCTCACTAGCCACATTTCAGGTGCTCAGTAAGTGCATGTGATCAGTAGTGATTACATTGGACAACACAGATGTAGAACTTTTCTATCATTGCAGTTGGTTCCATTGGACAGCATGGGGATGGGGAGCAGGGTGGGAGCATGCTGAATCCATGATTTGGTTTTGTGCAGCTTTGTGTGGGCCACAGAACTGAAAGCTTTCAGGATCAAGGGAGTATAAACCAGCACCTATAGTCCTGCACTTGCGGTTATCTAAGGGCAGATTCTTCATAGTGCAAGAGAGAATCAGAGGTGTATAGTTTGTACATGATTGCTTCATTTACATTTTGGCTGAACCACAAAAAAGAGAAAAAGTAACTTCAGAGTTTCCTAGCCAAATTGAGATTCATGTTGTGCGGTTTAGTGTTCCACAGTTCATATCCTGTGCTGTCCATTTAGGGTTGGACTGAGGTAAGACCTTTTAGACAGGGTCACATGAAGGTAAGAAACCTCAAGGCCACTCACCAGCAGTTGAGGCTGGATTGCATGGCTAGCTAAGAGCATGTACATCATTTCTCCAAGCGTTTGACTAGAATGTGAAATGTTCTGGAGTTGGAGTGTTTTCTGGTCTTGAAGGCAGGAGAAGAAGGAGCTGACAGAGGATGAAATGGTTGGGTGGCATCACCAACTCGATGGATATGAGTTTGAGTAAGCTCCAGGAGTTGGTGATGGACAGGGAAGCCTGGTGTGCTGCAGTCCATGGGATCACAAAGAGTCGGACATGACTGAGCAACTGAACTGAACTGGTCTTACAGTGGAAGTCTCTGTCATTTGGATTGAATTTAGGCACTGGCAGTTTTTAAGACATGATTTTGAACTTGGACAGCGTAGGACAAAGCAGTGTCTAATTCAGTCTGACAGTAGCTTCCTGAGGGGCTTAGTTAAGAACATGACATGTGCTCAGCAAATGTTTTTTGAATGAATGGATACATGACCAGATGAATGACTGAACACGTGAAAACTGAGTATACCTTAGTGAGCACAGGAACTGCACTTGGTGTCATGGCCAGTAGGAGGTGATGCTGTAAAATTGTTCACTGTGTCACCTCCTTTTAAAACAACAACAACAGCAATGTATTTTGTAGACTTTGAGCATCTACTTTCTAAAACTTTATCAAGATCAGAGTTTACTTTGGCTATAAAGGATCTTAGAAATAATCTAACCAGGTCAGAGGTTCATTCATGGCAGAGGACATCTAATCTCTTTATGGCTAGTAGAATGGATACTATATATGAATAGTAGCCTAGTCTTTCATTTTTAAAATATAATTCTAAAATGTTTATTTAAAAAAAAAACAACACGTTCCCATGTTTCAGAGTCCAAAAGATGCAGAAGAGTGTTCAGAGAACTATCCTCCTTCTCTTCTCTACACATGCCCCTCCCTAAAGACAACCATTGTTCCTCTTTTCCTTTATATCCATTTTAAGAAGATGGTCAGCGCTTCTAAACACAATGAAAAATGTGTGTGTCTCTTTTTCGTTTTTTAACATTCTGTTTTGCCCCCACCTTTTTTCCCCGCATCAACCATATACTGCTCCTAGTGTTTTAACTCTTCCTTCACACTGCCTCTTGGCCAGATTCTCCTCAGGGTGCTCTTGGCACCTTTCTTGATCAGTCGTTGATCTTTCCTTGTCTCCACACTTGCACTTGTCTCCTAACTTAGCGCCCTCCACAGTTCTGGGGCCTCTGCTCCATCCTCCATGTGATACCAGAATTATCTTCCTGACACACCATTTTGATTTCCTTGCTCCCCATGCCTTCCCCAATAAAGCCTGAGGTACTCTGCCTAAACATCATCCCCATCCCAGCCTCCCCACCTCACTCTGCCATCCACCCACATTCGTGCCTTCCCCTCTCCTCACTGGCTTACAGAGCCTTCCCCCCAAACCTCCCACTTCTTCAGAGACCTGCTCAAAAGCTACTTCCTCCATTAAGTCTTCCTCCCTCAGATTCCAGTGGAAATGGTCTTTCTTCCTGACCCAGGTGTAGCATTGAGTATGCTCTTCTTTGCACTGGAGTTATTTGTTTCTGTCTTACATCCTCTACTATAGGGAACGTTTCATGGGGGCAAGGAACGTGTTTGTCTAATACAGTTTGGCATCCTTCACTTAACCTAAGACAATGTTTTTGCATCCTGCCTGTATCACCTAACACACAGTTACTGGATAAACAGTGAGAGTGGGGTAAATTAAGATAGTGTCCACACATCTCAGGGCTCTGAGAAGTTTCTATGAACAGGACCTTTATTCTCTGTACTGCTGCTGCTGCTGCTAAGTCGCTCCAGTCGTGTCCGACTCTGTGTGACCCCATAAACGGCAGCCCACCAGGCTCCCCCATCCCTGGGATTCTCCAGGCAAGAACACTGGAGTGGGTTGCCATTTCCTTCTCCAGTGCATGAAAGTGAAAAGTGAAAGTGAAGTTGCTCAGTTGTGTCTGACTCTTAGCGACCCCATGGACTGCAGCCTCCCAGGCTCCCCCGTCCATGGGATTTTCCAGGCAAGAGTACTGGAGTGGGTTATTCTCTGTACTGAAAATGCCAAATTGCTCTTCTTCTATTCTCCCCCTTGCCTTCAATCTTTCCCAGTGTCAGAGCCTTTTCCAGTGAGTTGGCTCTTTGCATCAGGTGGCCAAAGTATTGGAGTTTCAGCTTGAGCATCAGTCCTTGCAATAAGCTGATTTATTACATTGTAATAGTAAGAAGAAATGTAATTGATTTATTAATATTTCATTTATGTTTATTATGTTTCATTTATATCAATAACTGGCTGAAGTTAAGATTTAAGATATAAAAAGCTTGACTAGTTTATAGCTGCATATAGTAACCATCTAACATTCAGGCGCATTAAAATTATGTGACTCGAGTGAATCAAGCAAAGCTCTGCTTTTCAGGGTTCATAAGAAGTCATTGTCCAGCCGTTGACCTTTGGTAATGACTTTGGGGTGCATAGATACACCGTCACCATTGTGTATATATTTTAATGGCTTCAAGAGCTATGGCCATTGTGCTGGAAGTCCAAAGGACTGGTGAAGAGGTCGATGTGTTGGCTTCATCTGTTCTGTACATCTTCTTTAGGCAATGTTCTGCATCTGACCTAAAATACAGCAGAGAGTTCCTGCTCCCCTGTTGATGGGGAGACAGAGCTGGTTCTTTCCAGTTTTTCACTAGGAAGAAATGGCATGAATTTTCCCAGGTAGGTGGCCATATATCTGTGGAAAAAGTGGCGGAGGTGCTTCCGGAACCTCTCACCAACGAAGGCATAGATCACGGGGTTGACACAGCAGTGCGTGTAGGCGATCACCTCTGTCACCAGCATGGCCAGGTCCAGCTGTCTGCTCTGTTCACAATCAGCCTTCAAGTGCATTTGAAAAGCAAAGAGTAGGACAACCAGATTGTAGGGTGTCCAGAAAATAAAGAAGACCACCATAATTACAAAAATAAGTCGAATGGCTTTGTATTTTTTTTTACTGGGGCATCTCAGCAGTGTTTTAATAATTCCTGAATAGCAGATGGCCATAACAAGCAGAGGCAGAGCGAGACCCAGGATATTCATTCTCAGAGCATGGAATCGCTTCCAGGCATTTTCATTATCCTCTGGGTAAAGAGGACTGCAGAAAGTCTGTCCAGCCTCCTCTTGGGTCTCATGAAAGAAAAATTCAGGGAGGGCTGCTAGCCCTGCCAGGACCCAGGTGAAGATGCTGGTAACAATACCAAAAGTGACTGTCCGGGCTCGAAGGGCAAACACGGCGTGGACGATGGCAAGATACCGGTCTATGGTCAAGAGGATGATGAAAAAGATCTCACTGTACAAGCCCATGTAATAGAGCCCGGAGAGCAACTTACACATGCGGTGGCCAAACACCCACTCGTTCCACCTAACATAGTGAATCCAGAATGGCAGCGTGAATAGGAAGAGCACGTCAGAAATGGCCAGGTTGAGCAGGTAGATGTTGGTCATGATCCGGAGCCGCTTGTACTTTGTGAGTATCACCACCACCACCACGTTGCCCAGCAGGCCGGTCACGAACACCAGGGAGTACAGCGGGGGCAGGAACTGGGCCGCCAGCTCCTTGACGTTGCTCTTCTCGCACGGCAGTGCCGCCTCATAGTCGTAGGGTGTGGTCCCAGCAACTTCACCTACAGTTTCAATCCCATCAGCTGAGGTCGCCATTTCCCTTGTCCCTGTGATAGAAGAAGGCAAAAGTAACCCCACAGTTAACGACGATCGCTCCTTGAGACCCACACCAGTCAGTTTATTCACTTACCCACTAAAACCACACGGAATAAATAGCCTATACATTCTTCAGCATATATTTCCAAAGGTGTATCAGATATGCCATGGGGCGGGGAGAAATGTTAGGAGTGAAAGATGCAATGTTTTGAGAGTCAGCATGATCCATCATGGGAAAAGAAACAAACATTGTGGATGGTAGTGAAGAGTGGAGATGTTGATCCTGAAAGCATTTGGAAGAAGAAATACAAAACAGGAAGAGATAGGTTGGGTAATGTTAACAATAATCTTATAATAATGATATTATCACTGTATTTAAAAATTTTGTTTTATGTTTTATGGTTTACATATGACCTTCAAAATCATCCATTTAAAAACCAAATGCTAATAATAGTGATTATTATCCTTAGAAATAACTACCCTTTCCATGGCTGCATAACATAAAATGCAAAATTTAAAAATACAGTAATGGGGAAATTGAACCTCAAAGAAATTTAATAAGGAGTCTAAAATCCTTTAGTAAGCAATTTCAAAAGTTCAGGCTAGATCTTCAGTATCTATGCTCAATTCTCTCATCACTGGATTCAAGTTACAGTGATTTTTAACTTATAATAATTATTATAATTAGCTGTTGTAGTAGTTATTAACTGTTGTAACAATTGTAAGCAGCGTCCCCTTTTCCTGTTCCTGACAATGCTGACATAAGCCAGTCATGTTTCTACAACAGACCCCTTAGAGTTTCTCCCTCATAAAGAGGCTGAGCATGTACCAATGGGACTACTTCTTAGATTTTGGATTTTTTAGACCAGGATCCCTAGGGTCAGTGCCTGCTTTTCTTAGAATTACAGCCTTGGCTGGAGAAGAAGGAAAAAGAGACAAGGGAGTAGTCCATGAAAGGCAGCTAACCCCTACCCTGCTTCCTCAGGAGTCCTGCTAACCTTCTCTTTTCTGTGAAAGCACAAGTGTGAGGTCATGAACATACGTCAGCAGGTATTTCTCAAGGCAGGGCTTAGAAATGCAGTAATTGGAGCCGATGGCAAGGATTGTCTTTGCTTTCCTAAGAAAATACTGGGACCCTAAAGTCAGCACCTGTTGGGGTTCTGTGTGGTCCAAGTGACTGTAGAGAGGAGAGACATAGGAGCGGTTCCTGGCCATTCTGCTTGCCAGTGAGAAGACTCAGACAAGCCCTTAACTCTGAGCCTCGTTTATTCATCTCCAAAATAAGGATCATGGTAGCCACCCGTTTGATGTGGTGAGCATCAAATCAGAGAGTCTACATGAGATCATATTTTAAACTAGAAAAAGAAAAAACTGTATGGTAGAAAGCAGAAGTGAAAGAAAGGCAATGAGAAGTGGTTTCACATGAAATCGGGAAAAAGTAGAGGCTCTTGGATAGAACTTGATCTATTTTCATAGCTCTGGCCTGGTCCATCATCTACTAATCAGTGACACATTCAGGCTTTCGAGGTTAAAAATGGAATTGAGTAGCAACTGACTTATATGATCTTACCAGCTTTTTAAAAATTCCCAATGGCATAATACACAGCAGCTGAGAAAAAGTACCCATCATTTGGTCTGTTATGCATTTTCGGTCATGAGAGTATCTCTCTAAACCTTAATGTTTAAGGCAAGAGTGGAAAGAGCCTCTACTCATCATTAATTATTTATATTTTCTTTCCTTTTCTCACAGACTGATCTGAAAACAAGTCAAACTTTAAAAAAGAATTTCACTGAAGTGTTTTCCAACTTGAAGATCATCTTTAATTCATGTGTCATTTCCATAAATCCTACATGATGAGTGTAAGATTATAGAATCTTGTGAGGGGGAAGGGGCCTAGACTGCAAAGCACTGGAAAACAAGTAGAGTTAGAAGTCAAGTCCTTGACCCCTAGTTACATGAGATCAGAGACACAAAAACAGATAGAATTTTTACCTGTCTGCATTCCTAATCACAGTCCTTGCAGTTTGGAAAAATAATATAGTAATAATAAATGAACAACATCAATCATAAAGAAAAGGAAAAAAATAGTAAAAACCACCCCAGATCTCACCATGATGAGTTTACTACCATTAACATTTCTCTATATATGCATACGTGGATACAAAGTTTTACATAAATTGACATCATACTCCTTTAGCTGATTCACTAAAAATGCCCATAGTACAATTTGGTTGTGCAATGTAAATGAAGTTTCTTTAGTTTCCAAAACTATCTGAATCTCTTACCAGCTTCCCACCTGCTGGGTAAAAGAAAACAGTATTCACAAATTTTAGTCATAAGTGGTTTAAATTTAGTCTTATCCTTCCATTCATTTGAATGATAACTTTAGGTTTTACTCATACTCTGTTAATCAGCTTGTAATTTCAGTTCCTTGTCTCCTCTCATTGGTCCTTTCTAAGATGGCAGTAGAGAAGGGCCAGCATGACTCAATGCATGGGCAGAGGGAGAAGAGGGTACTCTAATCTCTTGTTGGTTCTTGATTGACGTGACTGGTGTCTGCTAAGGTGGGGGTCGACCCAGTCCCAACCCTGAGTCTTTGTGCTGGCATCTGCTGCAGTGTTTGTAGTAATGACCTCAGGATCCATTCATTCTCAGTCCTCCCCAGACACAGTGACCTCTCCAAGGTGATGGAGTCTTCACTCAGCCCTGTAGAATGGAGAACCACACCACCATCAAGTTCCTGGCTCAAGCTCTACTCTTTCTTTTGAACTGGCAGGCGCCCGTCAGACATGCTCCTCTTTGACTCCATGTGCATGTCCTGTACAAACCAAGGGACACGCAAGACTGCAAACCAGATCTTTTTTCTGCCTGACCACCAACTTAACTGCTCTGGCCACCCCATGTGGGTAAGGAGATACTTTGCAGAGAGATATCCTCTTGAGAGTCCCCTAGTTTATCAAACAGCTCTCCAAACCCCCTAACTCTGGTCAAAGCCTGGATGGGAGAGATAGGACACACAGCTGTGACTGCTTCCTTCCAGGGTCTCTTTTCTTATAATTTCTGAAGTCAGAAGTCGGGGAGCCCTTTCCCTGCCATTCTTGTCTGGCCAGCTCCAATAACTGTATATGCAACCTCCATCTATACTATGATAAATGGGATGAGGTGATGGATATCTCAAACTTCATAAATTCACATTCACCAGTGTAAAATTTTAGTGAGTGTTGCAAAGTTGAATTGAAAAAAAAATATTTAGAATTGGGGATCCTTCTTTAGAAAATATATTTAAGTTTGAAATGTCATTCTGATTATATAAAAAAAAATCTAATGGTGACGCTCAATGCTGGTGAGTTTGCAGTGAACCTTATTCATTGCTGGAACACTTACTCATTGCTGGTGCAATGTAACTTGTTTTAATAAATTTTGTATCTAACATGAGCCATCGAGATACACATGGCTTTAATCCATTAGTTCTAGTCCTGTGATTTTACCCTGAGGGGAAAAGGTCGAAAATGTATTACCAACACATAATGTGCACAAAGATGTTCGTTGTGGCATTGTTCTCATAGTAGAAAACAAGAAATGAGAGCAGTCTAAATGTTTGACACATGAAGGATGTTTTGAATAAATTGTAGTCCGTTTAAAGAATAGATTATTATGTAGTCATTAAAAGTAGTTTTGGATACCAGATAAAATCACAGACAAATGTTTATAAGAACGAAGAGAATGCAAACAAAGATTGCAACAACGTGAAATTATATGTACATATAAAAGGCAACAGGCAAATAATCAAAATAGTTGTGAGAGGTAGGTGGATTATCATTTTTAAAACTGAAAATCTTAAAATTTTCTGTATTTCCTTATCAGTTAAACTGTCCCTGAAAGCTAATGTTTTTAGGCAGGCACTGCTAGAAGATTTGGCAGACATTTTCTAGGGTGAAAACCTAGGCAAATTACAAGATGAAGGGTTTACTCATCAGAACTTGAAACCACAAACTGAAATCTAAGGAACTTAAAAAAGAGGGCACACTAGGCAAAGCATTTGAATTTTGTTTTCAGATTAAGAGATCTGAAATTTGTTTCAGATTAAGGGCTAGGTTCTCCCCTTTGATCTTGGGTTGAGCTGGCATCCAACCACCTAGACTTGGAGAGGGGAGGTGTCTTTTCGGGTCTTGGGACCTGCGTTGGCAGGGGCTCGGCCAGCCTCCACGGGAAGAGTGAGACGGCAGGTCAGATGACCGCAGTGGGCACCTGCGTGAAGACAGGTGGCCCGTGGGACACCAGCTCCCTGGATGCCTCCAAATTGTTTGTGTAGATTTATTAGATTATTTATGTATATTATCTGATTAAACAACTGCGTTTCAGTATTCATTTCCAGTATGTCTTATCTTTTAGAACCATTTGTCCTATTAGATAAACTTTTGGATCCCGTAGTCAATACTTACAAAAACATAATTTTGAGTGAAATTTTGTTACATTTGTAAATAAGTTTAGGAAGAATTGATAACGTTACATGTCAGGCTTTTATATTTGGGAACATACTATGTCTGATTACTCTGCTTACCATAGGGCTTTAAGTTTTTGGTGTTGCACGTTTCTTTTTACATTTTTATCTACCTTTATATTCCTCAGGTTATTGTGAATGAGATACTTTTCCCTAACAAATTTTCTAAACAATTGTTGGTAGTATGAAAGAAAATACGTGTTTTAAGCTGACTACCTTACCGACTTTTAAAAATAAATTCCTTTAGGACTACTAGGTCCATAATCAAATTATTTGTGAAGCACTGACAGAATTATATCCTCCTTTCTGGTATTTCTCATTTGTTTCTCTCACCTTATTGCTTTGGTGGGAACTTCCACAGTGATGTTAAATAATAGTGGTGTTTCTGGTTCCTGACTATAGTTAGACATCCACCCTCCAACCTTTCAAAGTCCCCAAAGTACAAAAAAGATATTATTAATTTGAAATCTGTTTTATTCTAAAACTTTACTAAAGTGGAAAACTGCCATGCCTGTGATGAAGAGTGCTGATCCTTGACAGTAGTGGGAGTTTGGTTGAACTCAGTCATGTCTGAAAAAGGGCCACGTGCTGAATGATATCCCAGTTTAGTAACATCAGTAATCTGGTGTGTGTGTGTGTGTGTGTGTGTGTGTGTATTTAAGTGTTGAGTCTCTCTGAGGGGGATCAGCCTCTCAGGTGAACTTGATGAATCTTCTAAAGTATATATAACAGCAGGGGAAGGAGAGGGTGGGACGATTTGAGAGAGTAGCATTGAGATGTGTACACTAGGGTGAGTGAAACAGAAAGCTAGCGGGAAGCATATGTGTAGCACAGGGAACTCGGCTTGCTGCTCTTTGATGACCTAGAGGGCTGGAATGGGGTCGAGGAGGCTCAGGAGCGAGGGGACCAATGTATACTTACAGCACAAACCAATACAACATTGTATAGCAATTATACTCCAATTTAAAATTAAAAAAAAAAAAGAATATAGAGAAGAGAGGAGGTTGTGAAGTCACTGCCTACCATCCTGAATCTGCCTGTCCATCTAGAAGAGCTCTGCCCACAGACTCCAAGTGGTCAGCATTTCTGCAGGACCACCTGCTGTTAAGATCAGATTCCAAGCCTAAGGCCCTAGATACTTTTGGTTTCATGGGTATTGGTGCCAGGGAATCATAGTCATAAGATTTTTCTTGCTTATATATCCTTGGTCCTTTTCAGTATAGGATACTGATTGAATTCCTGAGTTTGAAGAAATGGACTGTGTGACATAGAGCAAGTAGGTTACCCTCTCTGTGCCTCAGAATCTGTATGTGTAACCTAGTGATAAGAAGAGTTACTGCCTCATTAATTCAGCAAATGGGGTTCTCCAGTCAGTCATTCAGCAAATAGTTAATAGCAACCTATGACATGCCAGGCACTGTTCCAGCGATACGGCACATCCGTGAACGGTATAGACAAAACTCTCTGACCTCATGAAGCTTATATTCTAGTCAGGGAATAATCGATAGCCAAAAGCTACAGTGTCTCACATGGTCATGAGTGCTGCAGAGAAAGGTAAAGGAGATGAGAGAAGGCAGCAGTAGGGTGGGATTGGAGAGAGGCAGTTTAAACTGGAGAGGGTCAACAAGAAACTCATGAGATGACATTTGAGAAAAGTCTGGAGGGAGGCGAGAGAGTGAGTTGAACAGGTTTCTGGGGGATAAGAGGAACACCAAGTGCAAATATCCTGAGGTGAGAGAGTGGCTGGACAGGTTCTTAGAGGAGCAGAAGGGTTTAGTATGGCCGAAAGAGAAATGAGGGATGGGTATTATGAGAGGGAGTCACAGAGACATGAGGAGCTGTGGGCAGGGGTTCTGTGGAGCTATGCAGCCAGGAAGAACTTCAGCTTTTCTTTGAAAGGAGTAGGGACTGTAGATAAGTTTCCATTAAACTTGACATTATGCTCCTCATATTCTGTAAGGATTGTTCTGGTTGCCATGTGGAGAATAGACTATGGAAGCACAATTAGAAACAAAGAACCAGTAAGGAGGCTGAAGCTCCAATACTGGGCCACGTGATGCAAAGAACTGACTCCTTAGAAAAGACCCTGATGCTGGGAAAGGCTGAAGGCAGGAGGAGAAGGGGATGACAGAGGATGAGATGGTTGGGTGACATCACCAACTCGATAGACATGAGTTTGAGCAAGCTCTGGAAGTTGGTGAAGGATAGGGAATCCTGGTGTACTGCAGTTCATAGGGTTGCAAAGAGTCGTACACGACTGAGCGAGTGAACTGAACTGAAAGAGGCACTTATGATAATACAGGGAAGATGTGACACTGGGCAGGGCTTGGCAGTAGAGGTAGAAAGGGTGAGAATAGACGGATTCTCTATAAATGCGGAAGCTAGCCACAGGATTTGTTTACAGCGTATGAGTAAGTGAGAAATAGTCGACGACTCCAAGAGTTTTGTCTGAGCAACTGGAAGGATGGAGTTGACATCAACAGAGATAAAGTCTGGGGCAAAATAAGCCTGAATTGGGGCAAGCAAGTCTGAGATTGATTATATGCCATCCAAGTGGAGATGTGCAGTAGGCAGTTGGACAAACGGCTCCGGGGAGAACTGTTGACTGAAAATACAAAAGTGACAGTTGTCATCACATAGATGTAAAGCCTTGATTCTGGAAAAGAGCACCGAGACATAGGTGTAGACAGCAAGGGACTGCATCTCCAGGCATGCCAAAAGTCAGAGGTCGGAGAAATGAGGAGGACACAGAAAGAGAGACTGAGAAAGGGTGGACAGCGAGATCAGAAAAAACGCAGAACTGGTGTCCCTGAAGCTGTGTAAAGAAAGTGTTGCAAGGAGGGGGGAGTAATGTGAGGACTACATGAACCCATGTGAGAACATCAGCACACAGTGCCAGGCAAATGCAGGCTAGTTCTTCTCCCTCTCCCTCTACTCACTGACATTCTCTACTTTTTCAAGTTTTCAGCCCTTTTCAGAATTTCTTACATCTTTTCCAAAATAGGATTTCCTCCATCTAAAGAGAAATTCTTAGCTTTCCACAAATCACCAGTCTGTAGCCCATTACTCAGAGTTACAGAAAACACAGTGATTGGTATCCAAAATGTTTTAAAAAGGTATTGCAGCCTTCATTAAAATCTGTAGTTACAGTAAATGAGTTTGAATTTCTACAAATGGTTTTGGATCTGTACCAAATTAAATAGCCTAATAGGAACCCAAGAATATATTAATCCATTTATTTACTGACATTCCAATGAAGAATTATTGATAATTCTTTCACAAAGAAATAATTATCTTTCACAAATATGACAGGAATAGAGAGAGAGAGAGAAGTGACAGGCTGTACTCTCCTAAAGTTTTTGAATCTCTTTACTGTCTCTGAGTTACATACCTCCAACCTTTTTAAGTTGGAAGAAAAGAGGAAGTTTAAGAGTTGAACTGAGAGTATCCTCAATTGCAAGCTCTTTAGAAGCCAATCCCAAGAGCTGGTTCAGTCTTCATCAATATTAATAGATCATCCAGAACAAAGGAAATCTACCCGTCTGATTTTCCATCCACCTCTCTTCTCAGCTACCCCTTCATGTATTCATCCAATTATCTGTCCATCTAGCACCTTGAATTGCTTCCCATGTACACAATCTTAAGCCAATCCTCCTTCCCTTTCATTTCTTTCCGCAGAAAACCTGGATAGTCAGAAAAAAACAATTATCTGGTACAGCACTATCCTGTAGACCTTTCTTGCAGTGATGGAACGTTCTGTGTCTGTGCTGTTCAGTAAAGCACCTAATTGAGCACTTGAAATGTGGCTACTGCTGTTGAAGAACTGAGATTTTCATTTTATTCAAATTTTATTAAGTTAAATTGGAATGGCCACATGTGGCAAGTAGCCACTCTCTTGGACAATGCAGGACTATTGCCCAGTACAATGCTTGACAAGTAATAGCTGCCTAATAAATGCCTCTTAAGTGGATAGAAGGATGGAGCAGAAAAATTTTACCTTTTTTCACTTTTCAGATTATGCATTTGAAATGTTAGATTCTCTTCAGGTACCACATCTTATGAGCATTGGTATCCACCTGCAGCATAGAACAGGCTAGGATGATAAAGGTCTAGAAACATCAATGGTATTTCACAGAACTTGGAATGTTTTATATAAAAAATAAAAGTCTTCAGGTTTATTTTAGTTTGTTTTCTTTTTATCCCAATATGTGTACATCTTTGATCTGGACCAAAGTTTTCTAAGGAGTCGGACACGACTGAGCGACTGAACTGAACTGAACTGAAAGTTTTCTAATCTTTTTTTAAAAAGAGAATTGGATTAGAATGTCCTGGGTTCCCTTGAGATGGGAAAATCTATAATGTGATAGCTTCTGCTGTAGAAAAAGGAAGCAGACTCTACAGAGAGCAGAAATTTGATGGTAGTAGAGGAAACTACATTCAGTCACATGTGGGAAAGACCTTGGTGAGAACCACATTGTGCAGGATGGAATGGGCTGCCTTGTGAGCCAATGAGCTCCTTCCCTGGAAATACACAAGCACCTCTGAAGGTTGAAATCTTGAATAGATGAAGTCTTCTTCCCAGCTGCAGGCATCTCCCAGCTTTTATATTTTAGGGCAGCACATGGACTTCCTCAGCTTCCAGTCATTAATATTATTAGAGCAAAGATTATATTCCATTCTTGGAATGTAGTCAGTTAAGTGACTTGGTTTCATCCACCTGCAAAGTAACTTGGAATAGTTTTTACCAACTTCTTTGTTCAAAGAGTAGATTTACTCACTATGTTCTAATACCAGGTCTTTCCAGTGTGGCTGATGTTTAATGTTTGTATGCATGCTGATACGTGATTTCATTGAAATAGATGATCCTGAAAAGTGTTTTATGGGGAAATTATGCCTGTGCAGTCAAAGTACACATGGCAAGAGTGTTCAGTGTACTGAGGGTCAGTTTCCTGGCCCCTGGTATTTCCACCTCCACCTGTGTCTTGAAGAGAGAACCATTGCCTCTTTTCTAGGCATATTTGTTACAGTTGATATCACATTTGCACACCCTTTTGTATTCTGGTACTTAAAATTTTATTGCTGTTGTTCAGTCACTGAGTCGTGTCTGACTCCTTTATGAGCCCATGGATTGTAGCCCTCTAGGCTCCTCTGTTCATAGCATTCCCTGGCAAGAATAGTGGAGTGGGTTGCCATTTTTTCTGCAAGGAATCTTTCCAGCCCAGGGATCCAACCTGTATCTCCCTGCATTGGCAGGTGGATTCTTTACCACTGAGCTACCAGGGAAGCCCCACCTGCATCTAATTCCATGTAGTTAAAAATTATATGAAAATATAATTTGTAATGACTTCAACATACTGTATATTTATGGTTTTTTAATCATTGTCTTACTGTCGTGTGATTAAGTTGTTCCCTTGCACCTTTACAAATAATGCTGCAGTAAATGTCTTTGTATTTTTATTAGTTTGGTAAAGTGGATTTCTCAAAGGATAATTTCTACCTCTAGTCACATTTCTAAGGCTCTTGGTGCATTTTGCCAAATTGTTTCCAGAAGTTGTATAACAATTTGTATTCTATTTCGTATTGGTGCCAGTCTCAACAAGCACCCATCAATACCAAGATCTAAAAGAAAAAAATTACTTGGCCAATTTTACAGGTAACAAGGGTGTCATTATTTATGTAACTAATACTTAATAACTGAGGGGTTTTTTTTAGCTGTAATTATTAGTCATTAGTATTTCCTTTTCTGTGAATTATCTGTTTGTGCCTTTTACCCTTTTTATTCTGCTGGATATATCTGCCTTTTTCTTATTGAGTCATGCAGCCCCTCCCTAGAGAAATAACTCAGCCTGCATAGTTCATGATAATCGTCACCATTTTCTGAAATGAGTTGCAGACATGCTCCAATTCCTATCGCTTCCATGAACCAACAACCCCATATTCCCACTCCCTCCCCTTAAAACACTTGCCGAACACAGTTAACTTTCATCTCCAACTGGTTGAAGGTTTCCCAGAAGATCAGAAAGACTTTCTATCCCTACCCTCTAATATAGATCCAAGAAAAGCAGTCAACTTCGTAGATCCAAACATAAAAAGACCAAATCAACCGATCAGCTGATTCATCTGACAGCCTGACTTAGAGTGGATTTTCAGTGAAATATAAAAATGTATATATATACAAATGTAATATACATGTATGTGCACACATATGTCAGTTATACTTTCACTGCTTCTTACTAATCAATATTACGAACGCAAAACTACTAAAGAGGACCCTTTTGGAGTGGCCATCCTCTCAATTGTTGAGAATTTATGAAAGCAGAGGGAAGACAACATGGACACAGTTGTGGACAGGTTGACTGAAGAGGGTAAAAGGCTGAGTTTGGATGAGTGGAAAGGCAAACACATCATGATACAGGTGAGAGAAAGGCAAAATGGGAAAAAGCGAGAAGAAAATGGACATATCTTACAATCAGCAATCCCACTTTGGCCCCATACTACCTACTGCAGCACAGCTGACCTCCCTCTACACGCCGTCCATCCAAGAGCACTCCTGGGAGGTGTAACTTCCACCTGCCAAGACTCCTTGCTCCATCTCCTTTTTCCTAGAAACCTGACTGTCTTCCTGGAAACCTCTCCTGAATAAACCACTTCTGTTGCATTCAATAGGTTCTTGCCCAGATGAGAACAAAAAGAAGATGATGGTACCTGCTAATTTAGCAAAGTCCTTTATGCGTCCAGTGGTAGCTTAGGTCTTGCCACTCATGAAACGGAGATACCATCTGATACCACCAGAGACATTAGTAAGGTAGGAAACAACACAGCTTCCTGTTTCAAAGAGTCTTAGCTTCTCAGGTTTTGCAAGTTTTTGAAAAGATAATCAAGTCTGGAGTAGTTCTTCTTTTCTATGATTGAGATCACACACTAAGCAAGCCCTCAGTTGAGTAATCCTTGAGAAGAATGCTGTTGATGTCAGTAACTGTTTGGGGGATTCTGCCTTCCCTTGGAATTGCTCATTGTTTTGGAAGAGGGATCAATTCTTGAATAAGCATGCATTGACCTGTCAGGAGACAGGATAAAAAATGAAATTGGGATTTCCTTGTAATTACTCTGCAGAGCTGAATGGGAGACTTAGATGAGGCAAGTTGTACTATGGGTTTAAACAACCCAAGACGACTCGAACTTGAATTTCAGTTAGGGCACCCACAGCTGCATGGCCTGGGTTAATCGTTTAATCTTGCTGGACCTCAGCTTTCTCATCTGTCAACTTAGAATGATAATAACTACATCATAGGGTTGCCATGGAACTAGCTAAGATAAATATGCAATAAGTCTCTGAGGACTGTCCAAAGCTAAGCAAATGTAAGGGATGAGTAGAATACCACTGAGACCTAAGCCTCACGGGGAAGAGCCATGTGCCTGCTCCATGTGCTGATGTGTCCATGGCACCCAGGATGGTCTTGGGCACAGAGCAGGTGCTCATCCAATGTTTTGGGAAGAAGTCTGACCATGGATGGTGCAATCTGTGATGCAGTGGCTAAAGTGGACAAGGCAATGAAGTTCACCAAGTGTTCATCAGACATCTGCTGTATATGCAGGAATGTGCTTTATACTTCAAATGATAAAGAAAAGGTAGGAAGGAAAGACAACAACTTTGCTGGGAGGGCTCATGGGCATCCTGGGGCCCCAGTTTGAGGAAGCTTGATAGTCAGCATCTCGGCTCAGGTGGTCAGCAGAGACAGTCAGAGAAGAGTTAGGAGAACTGGAAGCCTCTCCTCTGAATATGAGAAAATAAGTCACCGTTGCTTTGTTATTATAGAATTGGCCTTTCCCATGGGCCAGTTATTCTCTGAGAATCATGATCACATAGGATTCTTGTTAGAAATGCGACTCGGGGGCCTGTGTAAACTCTGGAAGGGCACTGGTAACTCTGAGAGATCTTGGTCAGATTTGTCATGTATGTTGGGAATTTCTCCTGTGGGTTTTTTTTTTTTTTTTTTTTTGGTATCAAGAGTATTCATTCCAGGTTGTAGCCCTGCATTAACCCTTCATTGGTTAAATGTACTCATTTGTCTTTCCAGTCTCTTATGATCCAGGCATTAGCATTGGAGGTGACACCAAGTCTGACACCTTCATCCTCCTCTCAGGGATCATTGTGTTATCTAATATAGCATTCCAGCAAAGGGTGTGGTGTGGGAGCCCTCAGGGCCTCTCGGACACTGTGTGGAAAACACTCATGGAGATTGCTTCACAGGACGTTAAAGTGTCTGAGAAAGCCTCAGTGAGGAATAGGTTTCAATTTGGTTAACCTTGCATTCCTCAAACCTAGTGTTAAGGTAGAGAAAACATTGTGTTTTTTTTTTTTTTTTTCACATAACAATTGTTAATATACTTCAAGACTGGGGTTGGGTAGGAGAATGCTGCAGGTGCTTGTCTAATGACTAGTCAACGTGTGGGCACAGCACAGTACAGTTGCCAACCCGCTTCTGGCCCATCTTCTCATTTAGACAAGGGTCTCCTAAGCAGCCCCTCGAGGTATGTGGGGATGCTGTTGTAGACAAGGAAACTGAGATTCAACAAGGAACTTGGCAAACACTGCAGAGACTAAAAGACAGAGCTAGGTTCCACCTTAGGGTTTTCTTTTTTTTTTTTTTAAGGTATTTTTATGTGGACCATTTTTTAAAGTATTTACTGATTTTGTTTGTTTCATGTTTTGAGTTTTTGGCCATGAAGCATGTGAGATCTTAGCTCCCCAACCAGGGATTGAACCTGTACCCTTTTCACAGGAAGGCAAAGTTTTAATCACTGGACCACCGGGGAAGTCCCTTACCTCAAGAGTTTAGACTGTTCACTGGTGCTCATTTTTCCTGCCCTGCATCACCATCTGAAGGACTTGTGCTTTCAGCTGAAGATAAGGATGGCAGATTGTAAAGGTGGAACCAGAGTGACTTCCCTGAGGTCCAGAGTGGCTTGTTTGGTCTGACTTTTCCCAGGATGGGCAGGAGATTTTTGGTGCTTCCTTCAGGCTACTTGAGACAGTCAGCTCATGAGTTTCCAAGGTACACAGAAAAACCTGACCCCGAACTCTAATACCTCTGATCTTTTCAGATTCTTAATGTAGATAAAACTAAAGCAGAAGCATTTTGGAGAAAACAACCAAAATAATGACATCGACAACAAACCAAACAGAAGACAGCTTAGGAATATAGGAACATCTGAGGGAAAAACAAACAAAAGATGTGCAGAAGCTATATGAAAGGTCAGAAATTTCTTGCAGGCAAGCTCAGGTCAACTGTGGCTTTGAGCGTGTGAAAGGAAGTGGTTGTTGAGCATCAGGAAGAAGTACTTGGGTTCCTTTATCCTATCTTCAACACCAGCTCCTGGCTGCAGGGTCCTGGGACAGGAAGGTGGGTTCCAGCCATTTACTTTCTCTTACTGACATGTTCCCAGGGGAACATTAACTCCCAGGGGAGTTAATGGAAGGATTCATGCAGTCAGTGGTGCCTGCCTCTGGCATTTGGTGGTCGAGTGTATTTCCGAGTTGTCTCCATTGACAGTACCCTGCCCTTCTGTAAACCCCCAAATCAGCAGAAGCAAACCTTTACAAAAAGGGCTGCCTCCCTCCAGACTGTTAATACAAGACAAGTTGGAGTGACCATGTGGAAGCTGTATTACTTGGGGAGGTAGTGGACATCTCAAGATTTGAACAGAAGAGCAGGGTCTACACTTAGCATTGGCCTGCAACTCAAATCTAGAATTAAACCAAGGATACAGTGAGCCACCCACTGGACAGCTGCAAGCACCTGGCACACTTCCAAGTGCAGGGTGTGTGGTTGACCAAGCCCTGCTGCTGGGCTCTGAAACCAACACTCTGCTTTCCCCAAAGCCAAACTTCCTGTGGCTTGCCCCACCCCTGACCCATCCAGCATGGAACCTGAGGCAGGCCCACTCCTGCGAGACAAGGCTTCCACTGATGGCTGCCTTTAGCTGGAGAAGTCCCAAGTAGACATGCTAAACTCCCCTTAGTCTACACAACAGGCTGGGAATCATCTGCCATCCTCCCCTTGCTCCCTGTTTCACTTGAGGCCTGACCGTTCTTGCCCATTTTCCCTCATAGGTACCTCCTGTAATAAAGGTGTAAGGCCTGCTGGGTGTTTGCTTTTCACTATCACACCCTGCATATTCACACTAGCTTCAGAATAGAGCCCAGGTCCCTTTAGGCCATTTCCAGGAAAAATTGGGTGGTTGTTGATCTGACTATTCTGTATGTTTCATTTTGCACTTTTTCTTTCTTTCTTGTCAACATTGAAAAAAATCTAGTATCAAAATTAGAAAATAAATGATGAAGAAAAAAGTGAACGATGATTTAGAAATGATGCAGAAAATAACAGTTTTCTCCCCAAGATATGGGAAGTACCTCTTAATGAGGTGCAACTACAGTGCATCTCTGCATAAACAGAAAATTCACCAGATGTCTGTCAAGTGGAGTAAATGACATCTTTTCTTCCACAATATCTTGAACTATAAGATGGGCCCTTGGAAATATAAAAAGAGAAGAGAGAGCGAGAGCATAGATAAAAAGACAAGAGAAACAGGAGATACGAGGGATAGAGAGATAATAGATATTTAAGTTAGTCTCTTCCTTTTTTTTCAAGTGGCAGACAGAAATTTTCTACCAGATGAGAAAATTTAGCTTCTGCTTTGTTCACAACCATGTGACACAGTGTTATAGAGGCTTCTATAAAGCCCAGTGGCCAGAAGGACACCTAGAAGTGTGACTTGGGATGGAGAGGACTAGATGATTTGTTTTCCTCTGGGGTGTTGTTTTGCATCTCATCTCTGTAGACACAAAAAATGTTCACAACCTAAAAGAGAGTTATGTTTTATTTTGTGGGAACTTTTAGGACTTCAAGCCCAGGAAGCATCTCAAGTAACCCTGAGAGAACTGCTCTGAGGAGGCGATGAGGGGAGCTAAGTTATATAGAAGTTTGGCAACAAAGGGCAGATAGTTGGTACATCAAAAGATGATTGTTAATTAAAAAAAAAAAAACCAGATATCTCCAAGTTAAGGACTTTAGTGCTTTTCTGTGTATGGGCAAGTGCAGGAGTCTGGGCTCGCATCCTGGTTCCCTTGGGGCTCACCATCAGGAGTGGCTGCAGTCTTAGGACTGCTACATGGCTGGTATTCCTTTCCTCCTGAGTTTCCTCAGGCCTCACTGGCTCACGTTCAGGGGTTGCAGGGCTGCAATCACTGATGACTGTGACATCCTTCGTTTATTGATATGGCAAGAAACATTCCGTTTCTCACCCCCAAGATTAATCTGGGTACTTTCTAAACGTGTCAAGCCTCTGTTTTGAGCCGTGCAAATCCTGAGCGAATTTTCAAATGTGCCAGAGCATCTACTCTGGGAAAGATGAGAGAGCTAGTGAGGGGGTTGGAGGAAAGGTGTATCAGTCCTGAGCTCCAGGCAGCATCAGTGAACTCAGACAGTGACCAGGAGTGACAGGGTGGGGGCTGCCCTGGGGGTGGGCAAGTTACGTGAGAGAAACCGTTCAAAAATGTAAACAACACTTCCTGCACACTTGTGTCACATGTCACACCAGGGATCTGCTAAGGGCTTTATGTACTTTGTCTCTTTTAAGCCTCTCAGTGACCCTGTGAGGTAAATGAGTTTGTTTTTTTTACCATTTCTCAGAGGAGGAACTGAGACAAGTGGGTTAAGCAACAGCTCAGGATAACACAACTAGAAAATGGTGGGGCTTATTCTGGAACCCACACCTCTGTATGCTTCCATCTCTCTCCTCTGACCACTGTGTCCGCTATTCCTCCAGGAGTCTGCAGATGAGGCCCAAGGAGTGGGCAGTGGGTCAGTTGGTGCTGGCCCTTCAATTCACTCCAACGGTCCATGACCAAGATTCAACAGGTGATTTTTATGTCAGAACACCTTTGCTTTAATTCAACATTAAGAAAAAAAAAATCTGAAGAAAGCAGGCATATTACACTTCATTAAAATAAGGAACACGTTCTCCTTCTAGGAGAATATGACATATGTTGGCAGAGCTCTGCTGGATCCCGTTGAGTCCCTTTCCCATTTCTGGCTCTCCTTCCTCAGCCTCTGTGCTCTTTTGCTTCCAGCCTTGGCACCTGTGACTGGCTGTGGAGGGCTATCAGGCTCAGGAACCATCGTGCCCCCGACTCCTCAGCCCCAGTCTTCTTCATAGAGCCAGGAGGAACCCCTCTCACTGCCTTGTTCTGAGGCAGGACACACTGTGAGGCTCCTGTCCCAGGGCCCGCTCAGGATCAGGCAGAGGCCCTGGGGGATCTCTGCCTGAGACCACATCCTGCTGCTTGCTTCCTCCCTTCTTGTCCTGTTCCCTCACTCTCTTGCTGGTGTCTTCTGAGAGCACCCACTGAATAAATCACTCACACATGAATCCTCCCCTCAGGGTCTGGGCCCTTATAAGATAGGGCATTTAACATAGATGGAAGTTGCTTGATTTTTCAACAGCTTATTAAGATGTAACTTTTGGACAATAAAGTATATCCATTTAATGTCTACAGTTTGATGAATTTTGACAGTCGTATACCTTTGGGTTACAACTGCCATAGTCAAGATATGAGTGTTTCTATCCCCTCCAAGAGATTCCTTATGCCCCTTTGAACTCCATCCCTCCCTCCAGCCCCACTTCCCGGCAGTCACATCTTTCCACTTCCTAAGATCAGTTTCTTTGCAGCCTGCTGCCTAAACTTTAAGCCAGTGTTACATATTTTTGATTTTTGTATGGCACTACTTAAAATTACCAATTTCTATTTTAGCTTAGAAAATGCTAGCTGACACAAAACTCCAAAATGTACAATGAGCTTGAACGTCTAGAAGTGTATTTTTTGATCATGTACAGCAATCAGGTTTATTGGTGGCAGTCTGCCTTTAATCATTAGTTCAGGCACCTAGGCATCTACATACAGTGTCTACCATCACTGAAGTTGGCATTCAAGACCCAAATGTATACAGCTGCATCAACCAGAGAGGAAGGAGAAGAGTATGAAGGAATGCTCATGGAAGGATTTTTATGAGCTGGTGGAGAAATCGTTCATATCATTTCTGTCCACATTCCGTCAGCTAGGACTAAGTCATGTGGCCACCCATGAATGCGTCAGTAGCTAGAATGTAGTCTGTCTGTCTGTCTAGAAATTAATAATACTTATGTGTATGCATGTGTTAATAACTATCTGACCAGAAAAGAACGAGCTCAAAAGAGGAAGATAAAAGACACACTGACACTTAATGCCATTTTAATAACATTAAATGCAACAACATAACTATGAAGTGACAAACAGTAAGAGTGATTATCATCTTCTGAGGAGTTTGGTGCCACGTACTTTATGACATTTATCCTCACAGTTCTACAGGTATGCAATTTCCTTATGAAGATCAAAGCAGTAGGAGATTATAAAGCTGTGGTTACCAAATGGCAGAGGACAAATGTGTGCCCAGGTCTTTCTTGATGCCTAAGTTTCTACAGTTAGCATAAAGCAGAACAAATCAATTACAGCATTTTCCCACTTCAGTGAGAGCTATGAATTATCAGCAGCAGATTTCAACATAATCCAGGGCATCAAGAGTCTGTCATTATTCAGAGATTCTAGAAGGAGCAGTAAATAAACTTCCCACATCTTAGACCTCAGGGCAGATGGCCACCCAGGCACCTGCACCACAGATACGAGGGTGGGGTCACGTTCAGCCCTAGGAGAGTGAGAAAGCTCGTGGCTGTTTACCATCCCCTCTGTGTTCTAAGGGGGCTGAATCACAAAGAAAATTCTTAGGGTGATGATGGCAGGGGTTCAGGGAGGAGACACATTTTTTTTTTAAATAACTTGAGAGAGGAAAAAAAATAGGTAAGAAGAGAGAGGGTGTAATGCAGAGTGGGTGTCACATGAAGTCTAGGAAGAACGATGAGGCTGGCACCAGGGAGACTGAGAGGGCTGTGTGGGGCCAGGAGGGAGAAGGAAAGGTGCCAAGCAAAGGGGCAGTAGATGAGAAAGGATGTAGGAAAAGAAGACAGAAAGTTCAGCAGGGTTTGAAGGCGGGTTTTTGTGCAGTGTGGGATGTAACCTTCCTATATTTCTCTAGGTATTTTGACCAGGAAGGGAATTAATGTAGATTCCAATGCCTTGACAACTAGTAAATATTTTCAGGTGCTTATGGAACATTCACCAAGATAAACCATATCTAGAGCCTCAAAAAGTTTTTAAAATTTGCATTATATAGAATATATTCTCAGATCAAAATGCAGTCAATTAAAAAATAAAAACAGAAAGATGACAAACATTTCTAAACGTGTGAAAAATTAAAACACACGTCTATACAATCCACAGATCAGAAAGGAAGTCTCAAAGGAAATAAAAGTGACTTTGAACTAAGTGAAAACAAAAATACAACATCAAGATATGTGGGGTGCAGCTAAAGCCATTCTGAGAGGAACATATTGCTGCATTGAATGCTTGCATTAGAAAAGAAGAGCGGAATCAAATCAATAATCTAAGTTTCTTCCTCTAGAAACTAGAGAAAGGGCAAAATAAGCCCAAATTAAGCGGAAAGAAGGAACCACAAAGATAAGAGCACAAAGTAATAAAATTTAAAACAGAAAACAGATTAAAGCACTGAAACAAAATGCTGATTCTTCAAAAAGTCATTAAAAATGAGTGATAAACCTCTAGCAAGATCTGAGAGAGAGATCAGATGTCACAATGTGACAATGTCACAAGTGAAAAAATGTCAAGAATGAATACAGATTCTTCAGCCATTAAAAGGACAGTTAAGAGAATACTGGGAACAACGTTGGGGCTTCCCAGCTGGCTCAGTGGTAAAGAATGTGGCTACAATGCAGGAGACATGGATTCGATCCCTGGGTCAGGAAGATCTCCAGGAGAAGGAAATGGCAACTCACTCCAGTATTCTTGCCTGGGAAGTCCCATGGACAGAGGAGCCAGGTGGGCTACAGTCCATAGGGTCACACAGAATCGGACATGACTAAGCAACTGAGCACACACACAGCACGTGAACAACTTTATGCTTATACATGCAACAATTTAAGAGAAACAGACCAATTTGTTGATTATTAACAGAGATAAGACATTTGACAAAGTATTTCAGCCCCTCATGATAAAAACCTTTGTGAACTGATAACTTAATAAGTATCTACAAAGAGCCTAGAGATAGCTTCATGCTTAATAATGAAAGATGAATGCTTTCCTCCAAGATCATGAACAAAGCAAGAATGTTCATTCAGTCACTTTTCTCCAACCATAAGTCCTAGCTAGAGCAATGAGACTGGAAACAAAATATAAGGCATATAGATTGAAAAGGAGGAAATAAACTGCCCTTATTTGAGGATGACGTTGTTGTCTACATAGAAAATCCCAAGGGATTCTCCCCAAAACTCTTGAAACTAACAAGTTTAGCTCAGTTGCAGGAAAAAAATCAGCAAACAGAAATCAATCACATTTTTATGTATCAGTGAACACTTAGAAACCAAAATTAAAATACCATTTATAATTGCTTCCAAAATCTTTTAGACTATACCTCGGTATAAATCTAACAAAACATAGTCAAGATTTGCAATGAAAACTATGAAATGAAGTTAGAAGGAAAAAAAAAAAGGCCTATGGTTTAGGCAGAGGGATATACACATAGAGTAATGGAACAAAATAGAAAATTACAGAACCAGACTCATAAATATATCCGACTGCTTTCTGACAAAGGCACAGTACCTTTCAACAGAAGAACAGGAGCCTTTTTCATAAATAATGCTGGAGCAATTAGATATCCATAGACAGAAAATAAATAAACTTTAACCTAAACTTTACATCATCTATCCTTCAATATAATTTTTTAAAAATAAATATCAACTACACTTCAATAAAAAACTTAAAAAGACACATACAAAAATTGACTCAATTTATCACATACTTCATTGTAAAATGTAAAACTGTGAAACTTTGGAAGATAGCAAAGGATAAATCTTTGTAATCTAGAATTTGGTGAAAAGTTGTTAGAGTTGATGCCAAAAGCCCTATCCATAAAAAGAATAGTTGATAAATTTGGCTTCATGAAAATTAAAAGCTTCTTTGAAAGACTCAAATACAAGCCAGAACCTCAGGAAAAAAATCAGTAAACAATATATCCAATAAAATATTCATATCTAAAATATAAAGCATTCTCAAAATTAAAAAGCAAAAAACCAATCTGATTAGAAAATAAACAAAGATTTTTTTTTTTCCAACAAGGTAGAAATTTTAAAAGGACTTATCTCAAGCGAATAAAGAAATCTACATATGGTTAGAAAGAAAAAAGAAAAAAATGGGCAAAGGCACGAACCTCACTGAAGAAGACATGTATATGGCAGCTAAGCACATGAAAACACATTCAGTATCATTAGTCATTAGGAAAATGCAGATTAAAACTGCCATCACACGTATCAGAACGACAAATAAAAAGCAGTGACAACACCAAATGCTGGAGAAGATAAGGAGGAGACTGGATCACTCCTACATTGATGTCAGGCATATAAAATAATACAGACACTCTGAAAAAGAATATGGCAGTTTCCTATAAGACTAATGGCACTAATGGTGAAGAACCCACCTGCCAAAGCAGAAGACGTAAGAGACTTGGATTTGATCCCTGGGTCGGGGAGCTCCTCTGGAGAAGGAAATGGCAACCTACTCCAGTACTCTTGCCTGGAGAATCCCATGGACAGGGGAGCCTCGGTGGGCTGCAGTCCATAGGGTCACACAGAGTCGGACACGACTGAAGCAACTGAGCACACAATCAAAACACGTGCTTACAACACAATCTAGCAGTCACATTCCTGGGCAGATATCTCAAAATAAGCATTTTTGAAGATTTTAGATTTGAAATGTGGCACGCGTGTAATAAAATGCCTAAAGCATACTAATCCAAGTTTTTGCACGTATACACACCCGTGTAACCACCATGACTGGACAGTGCCAGAACCCCAGACCATTCCTTAGTGTCTCTTCCCAGTCTGTATCCACAGAGGCAACTGCTGTTTTGTTTCTATTACTATAGATTAGTTCTGGCTGTGCTGTGTGTAGTAATAGCAGATTGTTCTTTTATGTTCACATAGCATTTTATCGTGTGAAGACACCATAGTTTGGGGCTTCCCTGGTGACTCAGTGGTAAAGAATCTGCCTGCAATGCAGGAGACCCAGGTTCAATCCCTGGGTCAGGAAGATCCCCTGGAGGAGGGCATGGCAACCAGCTCCAGTATCCTTGCCTGGAGAATCCCATGGACAGAGGAGCCTGGCGGGCTACAGTCCATAGGGTTGCAAAGAGTTGCGCACGACTGAAGCGACTGAGCTCACAGCACATAGCACCCAGTTTACCCATTTTATTGTTGATAAAAATCGGGGGTTTTCAGTTTGAGACTGTTCTGAGTAAAATTAGTAGCTACATTCTGGTGTATATCTTTAGAGTTCATATACACTTCTTTCTCTGGAGTACATACTTTGAGGTAGAATTTTGGGGTCATAGAGAAGGCATTGTTTAGCTTTACATGCTACTAAACGGTTTTCTAAGTGGTTGTACCAATTTATTATTCTTTTGCCAGCAGTACGTGAGAGTTCAAGTTCATCTCCATTCTCGTCAATAGTTGGTATTGCCTATTAGAGATTTTTCTTGTTTTCTTTTTTTAAAATTTTATTTTATTTTTAAACTTTACATAATTGTATTAGTTTTGCCAAATATCAAGGTATGGGCTGCTATATCATTATGGTTTTAATTTGCATTTCTCAAATGAGTAATGATATTGATTATCTTTTCACATATATGTTGGTTATTTGGTTATCATCTTCTGTGCAGTGCTAGATCAAATCTTTTGCTGGTCTAAAAATAATTAGGTTGTTTGTCATTTCAATATTGACTTGTGGGAGTTTGTAACCTATTCTGTATACGAGCCCTTTACCTAAGAGAGGCATCTCTGATCTGTTTCTGGCTATAGGCACTTGCGATTTTTTCTACCAGTCTTCTGGTGCACCCTGATCACTCCTAATAGTGATTCTATTTGCAAACATCTCTAGGCTTAAGTTTCCAAACCCTGCTGGAGTCACCAACCAATTCTCCAGTGCTTCTGTCAGTGTCTCAGATTCCTACAGGCACACGGCTCGCCCCTGCCCAGATTCTGGGCCAGCCGTAAACAAAATCTCTCTGTCTTTGATCCCTTCATCTCTCACTTACTTCTCAGAAGCAGTAAGATTTCTTGTTCCCTGAGGTAGAATGAAGTGAGGAAATAAGTTTATTCAAGCAGGTACATGATAATATCATACTCGGAATTAAAGATGTCAAACTATACTCTCACCTGTGGTCACACACACATCAAGGCATCAAACTTAATCAACCAGTCTCCATATCAGCCGCCTCGTATGCATGCAGCTCAATGCTGGGCACTGTGGGAAACCCACAAAGGAGAACTGGACATGGGTCCAGCTGTTAAGAAGCTTACAATCAAGTTGGGAAGAAAAGGCATAATACAGGTTATGTGATTCAGTAAAATAATGCGTGTTAGATAGTACATAGCATAACTCTTCAGAATCAAAGAGTTTTAGAACTGGGCATGCAAGACCATAAGTGCTAATTCAAGCTGGCCCTGGATGGGAAGTTTTTAGAGGACTTCCTTAAGATAGTCTCTCCTTCCCCTTTTCAGCATGGGGATGGGGAAAAGGGGTTTCTTGGACAACTTTTTTGCATGTAGGAGATACTCAGCACATGTTGGCTGGTTTGAGTGAGGCTTAGGTTGCAGAAATAAATAGCTACATAACACCCATCAACCAAATACCAACCAAGTACCAGGTACATAGTAAATCACATTTAATTCTTGCCACAATTCTGAGAAGGGAATGATATTGCTTCTGTGTTACCCATGGGAAAATGGAGGCTCAGGCAAAGAAAAAGACATGGCATCTAATAGAGCCATGATTCAAAGCAGGTTGACATACTGGGGCTCTTGTTGCTTGCTGTGAGACACGGCCATTTCCTGTTGCTTGAACAAAGGGAAGGGGACAGTGGGCCTAGCCACTCAATGTCAGAGATTAAAGCCCAGGTCCTAGGGTACCGGGTCTCTGAGGCAGGGCCCAGTAGAAGAGGCCAACCCTTCAAGGGAGGCCTAGGGTGGCCTGAGTGGTGACTTCGGATAGCAAGGCAGAAGCGAGAGGGAAGCAGATTAGATAAGAGAAAGTAACACAGCGAGGTGGTCTGTCACCCCTCCCCCCTTCCTGTAACTTCCCCAAAAATAATGCTCAGTGTCTCATGTGCCCAATTTGGCTGGATGTCCATCTGTCCTATGAAACCCCACCTCCACCTCCACCTTGCCATCCAGGAGTGCCCTAGCTATGCCATACCATGGAACTGTGGCTGCTGGGCTGCTGTGGCCTGGCAGTGCCATGCATTCCTCCTTCCTCTCGTCTCATCGTTCTGAAGCAGGAATTCAGATTGGCCCTTTGTGCTTAAATCTGCCAGTTTTTCCTTCCCTGGTGGCCCAGTGGTTTAGAATCCACCTTGCAATGCAAGGGACACCAGTTTGATCCCTACTCCAGGAAGATTCCACATGTCTCGGAGCAACTAAGCCCGTGCACCACAACTGCTAAGTTCTAGGGCCCGCAGGCTGCAACTCCTGAAGCCCGTGTGCCTAGAGCCTGTGCTCCACAACAAGAGAAGGCACGCAGTGAGAAGCCCACACGCTGCAATGAAGAGCAGCCCCCGCTTGCTGCATCTTGAGAAAGCAAGTGTGCAGCAACAAAGACCCACCACAGCCAAAAAATAAATAAGTAAATCTTTTTTAAAAATTAAAAACAGAAAAACGGAATCACTTTTCTGTACACCAGAAACTAACAACACTGCAAATCGACTATGCTTCAATTAAAAAAAAAAATGAAGGCCAGAAAACAACAAAATACCACCAACCACAGCTTACTCCCCTCAAGAAAACCCACAGAGGGAAAAGGAAGATAGTAATGAGACTAGAAAGTTCAGAAAAGGGAAGTATGAACTGAGTACAAGATGCCTCACCCCACAGGCACAAGCCCATGGTTTGAACTTCTGTTTGTGTGGCATGAAGCAGAGCCCACCCCAAGATGGCAGTGCGGCAAGACCCCTGCCTCCCTCCAGAAAGAGGACTGATCTAGCAGTGGTCTCATGAGCTGGTACGTCCCAAGTGTAAGGGAATCCCCCTGCAAATAAGAAATTGAGCGCCAGCTAGCTGTATAAAAGGCAAGCATTTGGTTTCTGCCCAAACCAAAGATTTGTGGACTCAGATACAAAATCTGTTATGTTATCAGATCCCTTTGTCCTTGCAGATTGAAGATGAAAGAGATGGAAATACCTGTACATTCATGGTGTGTAGATAGCAGTAATGTGCTGGTAAGTGTTTTAACAATCCACTAGGAAGAAAGAAACAAAAAAGGCATTGAAATGTTTGCTGGTTTCCAGTTCCCTGGTGCAAAGACTCTCCTTGTGGCCAAGTTCAAGCTGCTGACTTAAGGTTACCGAAGGTGGAGTTGGGCAGCCTGAGCTTACCACGGGGTTAAACAACCATAGTGTTGCATTTACCTTATGTGCTTTATGTGCATCGTTGGATAAATGTTCGTAGATGAAAAAAGTGAGGCTCAGAAAAATAGATTACTTACCCTGTGTCATTAGCTACTTACTGGTGGAAAGAGGAGTTTAAAATCAATTAAAATTGATCTGCTCTAGACCAGTAGTTCTGAAGCTTTTTTGATATTGGCATAAACAGCCTTTTCTTTTTTTCTTAGTCTTATGAGAGGATTTTATGAGCAATAAATTGGATAGCCTATGTAAGACCCCTAGTATAGATTTATGCAATTGATGATCAATAAATAACTGTTATTTATTACTATCAATATTGTTATTATTATCATATCCTTGTTATGTATGAGGTAGAGGCTCCTTGCTTTGATGTGGAAAAAATGAAGCATTTGTTGACATGAACCTAGTTAGAGAAGAAGTGGCTATGCCTGCAGTTTCAATACAATTCTTTGAAAGGCATTTCTTATGGCACAGACCTTGTAAGATGCAGAGCAGGGCTCAAGGCCATAATTTCTCCATATATCCCAAAACAGATTTCACTGACTTCTCTTAAACTCTGCTCTTTAAGCCAGATCATAGCACGTGTTGAGGTTTAGATAATACCACACCCATGGGATGCTGAGGGCAGAAACCTTGAGCAGGAGAGAATACCTTGCTGCCAAAGGATGTTGCCAAGCCAAGAAGTACATCTTCATGAGGCACTCAGTGGCCATAAACTCAGCTCCATTCCATGTTTTCCTCTCACTCTTATGTATTTTTACTTTAGAACACTGTGTACACATGGGTGTTGGTTTTATTCTCAGTGGTTCCCAAAATAGAAAACAGATAACAAACACCTATCAAATTGTGGTGCTGGGGAAGACTCTTGAGACTCCCTTGGACTGCAAGGAGATCAAAGCAGTCAATCCTAAAGAAAATAAACCCTGAATATTCATTAGAAGGACCGATGCTAAAGCTGAAGCTCCAATACTTTGGCCACCTGATGCAAAGAGCCAACTCATTGGAAAAGACCCTGATGCTGGGAAAGACTGAGGGCAAGAGAAGGAAGCGACAAGGATTAAATGGTTGGATAGCATCACTGACTCAGTGGACATGAATTTGAACAAACTCTGGGAAATAGTGAAGGACAGGGGAGCCTGGTGTACTGCAGTCCATGAGGTCACAGAGTTGGATACCTCTTAGTGGCTGAACAACAGAAGCAAGTGCCTAACAAATAATTTTGTGAAAGTACATTATGACTCTATTTTCACAATAACTCAGACCAAACTAGAATCTTTATAGTAGAAAGTATTACATGCCTCACCCATGAGTCAAACATTTACAGATTTAGCAAATGGGCTCTGTGTCCTAAAACGATGTTTACTTGTAACTATTGTTGTTGTTTAGCCACTAAGTTATGTCCAACTCTTTGGGACCTGGAGGCCCGCCAGCGTCCTCTGTCCATGGGATTTCCCAGGTAAAAATATTAGAGTGGATTGCCATTTCCTTCTCTGGGGATCTTCCTGACTCAGGGATCAAACTCATGTCTCCTGCATTGCAGGTTTGCTACTGAGCCACCAGGGACTCATTTTCTTATTTAAATATGTGATTTTGAGTCCTGGCTCTATGACTTTTTTAACTGACTTGACTCTGAAACTTTATGGCATTGAGACACTCGAGCCCAGAGGGTCACAGGGCAGGTTGGTTTGGGATTTTGTTTTTGTATTACAGTTCGTGGTCATTTTAATTTATCAACATAAAATTCAAACAAATGGATATTCCTAGAAGTTCCCTCTGGGACAATTATTGGGAAAATGCCATTAGTTCCTAAAGTTTAAAATGTCCTACCTCAGAAAATCCCAAGTTGCACACATACCAAAAAGAATAATTTCAAACTCATAGAAAAAGAGGTCAGTTTTGTGGTTACCAGAGGTGGGAGTTGGGAGGTGGGGAGAAAGGGAAGGTGGAACTGGATGAAGGTGGTGAAAAGGTACAGATTTCCAGTTACAAAATAAAAAAATACTAGTCATGTAAAACATTTTGAATATAATTGACACTGCTGTTATACATGAGAGGTGTTAAGAGAGTAAATCCTGAGTTCTTATCACAAGAAAAAAATTTTTTTCTATTTCTTTAATCATGTCTATTTGAAATGATGAGTATTCGCTAAACTTACTGTTACTTCATGATGTATGTAAGTGAAATCATTCTGTGGTACACCCTAAGCTTATACAATGCCGTATGTCAATTATATCTCGATAAAACTGGAAGAAAAAAATAACAAAATATTCTTAGAAGAATGATTTGCAATGCCAGTTTTAATGGCTGGTAAGCATTGTATCATGTGCATATATTTACTAATTTTTCAGGTGGTCCATTATTATTAGATACTTAGATCGGGTAAAGTATTACTCCGTCATTAATAAGGCTGTGATACACATCCTTATTCACAGAGTGTTGTGCACATCTCTGATTGTTTCACTGGACTTGCTACTAAAACTTTGTGCCCTCTGAAAGCTTTTGATACATTATTGCCAGATTTCTCTGCCAAACAGTTGCATTTAAGGTGTAACTTTAGGCACCCCACTCCAGTACTCTTGCCTGGAAAATGCCATAGATGGAGGAGCCTGGCAGGCTGCAGTCCATGGGGTCGCTAAGAGTCGGACACGACTGAGCGACTTCACTTTCACTTTTCACTTTCCTGCATTGGAGAAGGAAATGGCAACCCACTCCAGTGTTCTTGCCTGGAGAATCCCAGGGACGGGGGAGCCTGGTGGGCTGCTGTCTATGGGGTCGCGCAGAGTCGGACACGACTGAAGCGACTTAGCAGTATTCCCAACAGCAGTTCATGAAAGTGTCTTTTTTTTCACACTGTCAGCACATCAGATATCGCCATACTATTTCTTTAACTTCTTTAATGATTCTCAATTTTATAGGCAAAAAAAAGTGCCAACTTGTTTTTTTAGTTTGTACCTCTTGGGAAAAACAGGATTCTTTAAAAAAATCCTTTTAAAAAAGCCCTGGATTTCCCTCATGTTTTCCAGCATCGTGTTGGTGGCACCACAGTCACTGCACTGGGGCTCCGTGGCCAAGTGACTCACTCTGTCAAAATGCTAACAGAGTTTCCTGCCATCGGAGGTTCTGTCAGAACGTTACGTGGCTTAATTTTGACCCTTAATACCAACATCCTTTGTTCCGAGAGGAGGGGAAGAGAAAGCATCAAGTAAACATCCTAAGAGAGGGTAGCAGCTGGCAGGAGCATTTCTGCTTTCATTTGTCTGGATTGTTAGGTTCAGACTGAAGGGCAGATAGGAAAGCCCTTTAACAGGCAGGGAAACCGACCGTAAGGAGACTTTGTTTTGACACAGGTCACTCTCGGTGTTTTAATGCACTCACAACAGTTTCTCCTTCTGGTGTGGAGTTGGAACGACCCTGGACTCCACAGAGGCGTGGTGCCCTCCCTGTAGACTGAGTGAATCACATTCTGTCGCTCCTCTGTTGCAGTTCAGAGTAGAGTACGTTTGCCCTCATCTCTTTTCCCCCCTTCTGTTAGGAGCAGACTAAATCTAATACTGTGTTCTTAGCGTATGTAGAACTTAGTGAACTCTGTGATTCTCATGAAAAGGCTCGAGTGGAGAAAGGCCAGGTCTTGTAATTAAAGGCTTCTGGAAGCATCCTTCAGAGCACATGCCATTGGCTCTTGTACCCTGTTGTCCACCAGAGTCTCTTCTCTGTGTATTGCAGTGTAAGTGTGATGTGGCCAAAGAGAGCTGATGCTTGAGATTTTTCACTGTGACAGTACAGAATAACAAAGAAGGGGGAGACGTTTCTTTCTTTAAGTTTATATTGACCTGGCTTCCATTGCTCTGAGAATTACTATATGAAAAAAATTTTTTTAATAAAGTCTGTACTATTATATCATTATTATTGATGTAATGGGTTAAAAATTGCATATTGGTTTTCATTTTTAATCCATCTATTATATATAATATGGACTTCCCAGATGGCACAGTGGTAAAGAATCTGCCTGCCAGTGCAGGGAGACACAAGAGATGCAGGTTTGATCCCTAGGTCAGGAAGATCCCCTGGAGCAGGAAATGGCAACCTACTCTAGTATTCTTGCCTGAAAAATTCCATGGACAGAGGCGCCTACTGGGCTATAGTCCAGGGGATCGAAAAGAGTTGGGCGCAGCTGAGCACAACACACACATAGAATATATATTAAATATTAGTTTTATATCTGGTCAGCCTCAACTCTACCCCCTCCTAGGTTTTAACACTTTTTTTCACTTTATTCCAGACTGCAGCTTTTCCCTAAGCTCATATCAGGTCCTCATGTATAGAAAACTGCCTTGTTTATTTGAATAAGAAAAAGTTTGAGACTTCCAGAAGAACATTAAACAGCTACATGCATACAGAAACAGAATATAGAATATACATTTCTAATTTAACTTTGGTATAAGTCACAACTTCTCTAGACCTGTTTTTACATGATGAAAGGAGAGTTTATCATTAGAAGAAAGAACACAAGTAAACCCGTTTCTATTTCAGACCTGTCAGGGGAGTCAGGCCCCAAGTCTTTCACAAACCAGGAGCTGTTTCCCCTTCTCCTCCTGAATCTTAGCTCCGTTCCCCTCTAGCTCTTTACTTACTAATAGAACCGGACAGTAGGGTTAATAACCACCACTGATTCCTATTCTGGACCCGGAATAGGTGTATAAGGTTCAGAGGGTGGATTTACTTGCTCCATGAGGCACACAGAATCCAGGAGTGGTTGAACTTGAACTTCAACCCATGTTTTCAAGCTCCAGAACCATAATCTCAACCACTGAACTATGCTGTCCCAAAGTAGCCTGGTGGTTCTCCAACATTTTTTCAGCACTGAAACTTTTTAACTGATATCTTCCATAAAATTGCAAAAATAGGGCTGCCCTGGGTAAGAAGGAACCCAGGTCTCATTTGCTTGGCCTCATTTACAAGCCTGGGTTGGCCCCATGGTGCTTTCACAGAACACTGAGCTGCAGGAAGTAGGAGAGGAAACCACTACATTCCCATGACTACACTGACCTTGATGGAGCACAACCTACCTTGCCTCCTCTCCAGAGTCTCTGGGTGAAGACCAAGCAGTCAGGGTCCACAAGAGCAGAGGCCCAAGAGTGTGAGTCACAGCTTAAGTAGCAGTGTCAACAGTCAAAGGCCGATAGAGCTGCCCTATTTTAATACTTCCGCAGCGCTGCAGAAGGGTTATCAAGAGACAAGCAGTGTCTGCATTTTCTCTGCCTTCACAATGGACATGATAAGGGATTTGGAAACTCATTTCCCGTGTTCTTCTCTGCCAAGTAAAAATCAGAGTTATACTGAATAAAAATTGAATACCCTATGTGGCTGGTTTGGTAATCATTAATGCATCCTTAATATCTAGCTATGTCTGCTGGTCATACCAAAATCTGCTTTTAGATCTTTCAGTTCAGTTCAGTTCAGTTGCTCAGTTGTGTGTGACTATTTGTGGCCCCATGGACTGCAGCACACCAGGCTTCCCTGTCCTTCATCATCTGGAGCTTGCTCAAACTCATGTCCATTGAGTCAGTGATGCCATCCAACCATCTCATCCTCTGTCATCCCTTTCTCCTCTCATCTTCAGTCTTTCCCAGCGAGTGAGTGAGTCAGTTCTTCACATCAGGTGGCCAAAATATTGGAGTTTCAGCTTCAGTATCAGTCCTTCCAATGAATATTCAGGACTGATTTCCTATAGGATGGACTGGTTGGATCTCCCTGCTGTCCAAGGGACTCTCAAGAGTCTTCTCTAACACCACAGTTCAAAAGCATCAATTCTTCACCACTCAGCTTTCTTTATAGTCCAACTCTCACATCCATACATAACTCATGGAAAAACCATAGCTTTGACTAGACGGACCTTTGTTGGCAAAGTAATATCTCTGCTTTTTAGTATGCTGTCTAGGTTGGTCACAGTTTTTCTTCCAAGAAGCAAACAACTTTTAATTTCATGTCTGCAGTCACCATCTACAGTGATTTTGGAGCCCCCAAAATAAAGTCTTTCACTGTTTCCCCATCTATTCACCATGAAGTGATGGGACCAGATGCCATGATCTTAGTTTTCTGAATGTTGAGTTTAAAGCCAGCTTTTTCACTCTCCTCTTTCACTTTCATCAAGAGGCTCTTTAGTTCCTCTTTGCTTTCTGCCATAAAGGTGGTATCATCTGCATATCTGAGGTTATTGATATTTTTCTTGGCAATCTTGATTCCAGCTTGTGCTTCTTCCAGCCCAGAGTTTCTCATGATGTACTCTGCATATAAGTTAAACAAGCAGGGTGACAATATACAGCCTTGATGTACTCCTTTCCCTATTTTGAACCTTTCTGTTGTTCCATGTTCAGTTCTAACTGTTGCTTCCTGACCTACATACAGATTTCTCAAGAGGCAGGTCAGGTGGTCCGGTATTCCCATCTCTTTAAGAATGCTCCAGAAATAACTCATGCTTTAATAGAATCTGACATGTCAGTGTCCTAGTGAAGAATATTGCTTTCATTGTCTCTTGCCTTCTAAAATACCTCAGTCCACTGGAGACCAGTGTATTTATAGTACCCACAAATTGTTTTTAAATTTCAACTGTTGAGTTAGGTGTGCTTGAAGGACTTGTGAGCACAGAACCACAGCTACACTACCTCGTTGGCCCCAGCAGCACTTATCATCAGATAAATGGGAGAAGAGAATTTATCTTGACTGCAGGGGTAAAAATCATAGTGCATAACCAATCCAAGCAGATGAGGGTTAGCAATGAACATGCAGAAGAAACCGATGTTGGTGAGTAAAGAGAAGGAGGCCAGAAGCTTTCCATAAGAAGTATAACCTAATCAGAACCCTGGCAACTTGAATGGGATTTAAAAGCATGTCCAAAAGAAGTTTGCCTTGTTGGCTCTATGGTGGTAATGGAGTGAGAGCGCTTGGAGCAAGTTCCTAGAACTTTTGGCCACAGTAGAGTGTAAATTATGCAACAATCAAATTCATTTATTGGTTTTATTTAAGCTGAGTTTTTCATTTTGGACTTTTTTCTTTTTCACATTTTCAAATACTTCAACCACATGTAAAATCTTCTTTGGAAATGACCGATCAACCAGCATCGTTACAAGTACATGTGGGCACAGCATACTTAGCGCAGGATCCTGTATGCACATCGGCTCTTCCATTTGCTGTGTAAGACGTTTCTGTTTCCTAGTGCAGAACACCCTTCTCTGAGCTCACCTACTTGGGACTGCTGATGAACATGGAGGCAGGTTTCAGTTTGGGGCTGCTACACATACAGTCACTATGAACATGTGTAACAGATCTTTGTTTGAACATAAGCTTTCTTCTCTCTGGAGTAAATACCTAGGGGTGATATATGCCTGGACTTTTATAGTAGATGCATATTGAAGTTTCTTAAAAACTGCTCAACTCTTTCCCAAAGTGACTGTACCATCTTATATCCTCATCAGTAGTGTGGGAGTTCTAGTTGTTCTACATCCTCACCAACATTTAGTATATTTGTTATTTATTTATTTTTCTTTTATTATACTGTTTATTTTTTTTTCCTGGTGATTCTCATGCCTTTTAAGGATTGGCCTTCTTCACATCTTCACCTTCCCCCAACCTCTGCAGTATAGTTTCTATTCAGTCAAGTCCTCCTTCCGCTGGAAATGACTTCTAAGAGCTCCCCATCATTACTGTCCTGACCTGGATCCACTTTCCAGGCCACACCACTGTCCTCTGGAAGCTTCTTTCCTACTGGGTGGGGCTCCCTGGCTCCCGGGCCCTCCATCTTCCTTTCTTGCTTTGCCTGAGTACAGACCTAAGTAACTTTCAATGAGAGAACAATGATAGGATTTCTGAATCCTCACACATCTGAAATGTTTTCGTCCTGCCTTCATACCTTATATACTTTGATAGTTTGATTAAGCAGAGAAATGTTGGCTCAAAGTTATTTTCCTTTAGAACTCAAAAACCATCTATCATCTTTTAGCATCCTCTGTAGCTAATGATATTTCATTATATTATTTCAAATCCATTCTTATTTTCAGAAAGAACCTTTCTGCATCCTTGGTTTTCTGAAATGTCCCCAAGGATGTGTCTAAGCCTGGGTGCTGTTCATGATACTAAGAACTCAATAGACTGTTTCAATCTGAACACTTTTGTTCCTTTAATCTGGAAAGTCCTCAATCTCAATTTTGTATAATTCCTTCCACTCTGATTAGTTGATTCCTATTAATCACATTTTGGATCTCATCCATTTTTCCCTCCAGGTATTTTGTTATTTTCTCCTGTATATTTTGTCTCTTTTGTAGTATGGTTTTCCATTTTAGTCACTCAAAGGAATAGAGGTATATCATATTTTAATTTGTATTTTTTTAATGAACACTGATGTTATATGTTTCTCTTTTCTTTTACTTTTAACAAATCTATTTCTTAATATGTGAAGTTGGTATCTAAAGGCAGCATTTATCTAATATCTTCATAATAACTTTGCAACTTTTATGTCAGTTTGAAATTACTCCAAAATTAGAAGTTTATGTTTTTTGTTTGTTTTATTTTATTTTTTAACTTTACAATATTGTATTGGTTTTGCCATATATCAAAATGAATCCACCACAGGTATAAATGTGTTCCCCATCCTGAACTGTCTTCCCTCCTCCCTCCCCATACCATCCCTCGGGATCATCCCAGTGCACCAGCCCCAAGCATCCAGTATTGTGCATCGAACCTGGACTGGTGACTCGTTTCATATATGATATTATACATGTTTCAGTGCCATTCTCCCAAATCATCCCACCCTCTCCCTCTCCCACAGAGTCCAAAAGACCATTCTATACATCAGTGTCTCTTTTGCTGTCTCGTATACAGGGTTATGTTTTTAAAAAGACTTAAATACTAGAGAAAAGTTATTTTATATTTACTCATTTCCAGTGCTGTTCATTTCTTTGTGCAGATCAAATTCACTTCTCATATAATTTTCCTCTTGTCTGAAGTTCTTCCTTTAACTTTTTTTTAGTTTTATTTTATTTTTAAACTTTACAATATTGTATTGGTTCTGCCATACATCGAAATGAATCTGCCACAGGCATTCTGTGTTCCCCATCCTGAACCCTCACTGTTCTGTTGGTGATGAATTAATTCAACTTTTGTTTGAAACCGTCTTTATTTCACCCTCAATTTTTTGGATAATTCTTCAGGGTATAGATTCTCAGTTGAGTCTTTTTTCATTACTCTAAATGTGTTGTTCTAGTATTTCCTCATTTGAGTTGTTTCTAATCAGAAATATCATCATTATGTTATGCTGTGGTGTCGTTTTCTTCAGGTTACTTGTGCTTGGATATCAATAAGATTCTCAGATCTGCGCATTAATATTTTCAATTAAACGTGAGTTTTGAGCCACTACTTCTAATTGTCTTTTCACCACTGCTTATTTTTAGGGACTCTAATTATTCATCCATTAGGTCACATCTTAAAATTATCTCATTGATGATTTTTAATTCATTTTTAAATTCTTTTTTCTCAGTTCCATTTTGAATACTCTCTATTGATGTCATCAAGTTCACTAATTATTTCTTCTGCAATGTCCCATGTACCATTAATCCTATTCCACTTTTCTATATGTTTTACATAAATTGCCTTTCCCTCACCTCTGGATTATACCCAATGATATTGCTAATGATTTTTTGTACATAAAATATTTCTTATATTTTTATAGCAGTTCCTTAAATTGGCAATTTTTTCCACATTTCATGGATTCTGAGAAGCAAGTAGGGGGTGATATTAATAGTGTCTGTGTTTTACAGGTAAAGTAAATGAGAAATCAAGTGAGACTGCCAAGGTGTCTAGTGAGTGGAAATCACTGTGGTTGATCATAATCATTTATCTTTTCTTATATGACCATGTTTAATCTGGAACCATTTCCTATTTTTAAATTTGGTTGTTTTGGGTTACACAGACATATATTACATTATAGATAGATATTCAGTTCAGTTCAGTTCAGTCGCTCAGTCGTGTCCGACTCTTTGCGACTCCATGAATCGCAGCACGCCAGGCCTCCCTGTCCATCACCAACTCCCGGAGTTCACCCAAACTCATGTGCATCGAGTCGGTGATGCCATCCAGCCATCTCATCCTCTGTCGTCCCCTTATCCTCCTGCCCCCAATCCCTCCCAGTATCAGAGTCTTTTCCAAGGAGTCAACTCTTCACATGAGGTGCCCAAAGTATTGGAGTTTCAGCCTCAGCATCAGTCCTTCCAGTGAACACCCAGGACTGCTCTCCTTTAGGATGGACTGGTTGGATCTCCTTGCAGTCCAAGGGACTCTCAAGAGTCTTCTCCAGCACTACAGTTCAAAAGCACCAATTCTTCGGTGCTCAGCTTTCTTCACAGTCCAACTCTCACATCCATACATGACCACAGAAAAAACCATAGCCTTGATTAGATGGACCTTTGTTGGCAAAGTAATGTCTCTGCTTTTGAATATGCTATCTAGGTTGGTCATAACTTTCCTTCCAAGGAGTAAGCGTCTTTTAATATCATGGCTGCAGTCACCATCTGCAGTGATTTTGGAGCCCCCAAAAATGAAGTCTGACACTGTTTCCACTGTTTCCTCATATATTTCCCATGAAGGAATGGGACTAGATGCCATGATCTTAGTTTTCTGAATGTTAAGCTGTAAGCCAACTTTTTCACTCTCCTCTTTCACTTTCATCAAGAGGCTCTTTAGTTCCTCTTCACTTTCTGCCATAAGGGTAGTGTCATCTGCATATCTGAGGTTATTGATATTTCTCCCGGCAATCTTGATTCCAGCTTGTGCTCCTTCCAGCCCAGCATTTCTCATGATGTACTCTGCATAGAAGTTAAACAATCAGGGTGACAATATACAGCCTTGATGAACTCCTTTTCCTATTTGGAACCAGTCTGTTGTTCCATGTTCAGTTCTAACTCTTGCTTTCTGACCTGCATATAGGTTTCTCAAGAGGCAGGTCAGGTGGTCTGGTATGCCCATTTCTTTCAGAATTTTCCACAGTTTGTTGTGATCCACACAGTCAAAGGCTTTGGCATAGTCAATAAAGCAGAAATAGATGTTTTTCTGGAAGTCTCTTGCTTTTTCAATGATCCAGCAGATGTTGGCAATTTGATCTCTGGTTTTCTGCCTTTTCTAAAACCAGCTTGAACATCAGGAAGTTCACGGTTCACATATAGCTGAAGCCTGGCTTGGAGAATTTTGAGCATTACTTTACTAGTGTGTGAGATGAGTGCAATTGTGTGGTAGTTTGAGCATTCTTTGGCATTGCCTTTCTTTGTGATTGGAATGAAAACTGACCTTTTCCAGTCCTGTGGCCACTGCTGAATTTTCTAAATTTGCTAGCATATTGAGTGCAGCACTTTCACAGCATCATCTTTCAGGCTTTGAAATAGCTCAACTGGAATTCCATCACCTCCACTAGCTTTGTTCATAGTGATGCTTCCTAAGGCCTACTTGACTTCACATTCCAGGATGCCTGGCTCAAGATGGATATTAAATATATTATATTACATTACTATTTACCAAGTTGTAAAGATACATCAATTCCTTTGTTTGTAACCCTATCTGAATTACTTTGCTGACAAAGGTCTGTCAGCAAAGGTCTGACAAAGGTCTGTCCAAGCTATGGTTTTCCAGTGGTCATGTGTGGATGTGAGAGTTGGACCGTAAAGAAGGCTGAGTGCCAAAGAAGTGATGTTTTTGAACTATAGTGTTAGAGAAGACTCTTGAGAGTCCCTTGGACTGCACTAAGATCAAGCCAGTCAATCGTAAATGAAATAAACCCTGAATGTTCATTGGAAGGACTGATGCTGAAGCTGAAGCTCCAATACTTTGGCCACCTGATGCAAAGAGCCAACTCATTAGAAAAGCCCTGATGCTTGGAAATATTGCAGGCAGGAGAAGAAGGGGAGATAGAGGATGAGATGGTTGGGTGGCATCACCAACATGAGTTGAGCAGCTCCAGGAGATGGTGAAGGACAGGGAATCCTGGCATGCTGCAGTCCATGGGGTCGCAAAGAATTGGACATGACTGAGTGAACAACAACAATCTGAATTCTAGCCAGTGATTTTTTCAGGAAATGTGAAACCAGGAAACAATATGCTAGGTTTCTTCTGTAAATACTGATGAATATTAGTCACATAAGTGACTGAGAGGTACTCACATAACCAAAACGAAGTATAGGAGAGCTTGATTGAGTGGGGAAATTACCTGCTACTAGGCCCAGCTCTCTCATTAACTCACTTTCATGCCCACCTCCTTTCCTTATGCAGATAATAAAAGAGGAAAATCTAGTTCAGTAAATATTTATCAGGGGCTTACTATGAGCGAAACATTGACACATGACTTTTGATTTAAACCTCACCACAGTACAGACGTCCCATTATATAGGAGAGAGAACCAATATCAAAGAGATAAGAAGGGGCAAAAGGAGAAAAGGAAAGATATACCCATCCGAATATAGAGTTCCAAAGAATAGCAAGGAGAGATAAGAAAGCCTTCCTAGGTGATCAGTGCAAAGAAATAGAGGAAAACAATAGAATGGGAAAGATTAGAGATCTCTTCAAGAAAATTGGAGATACCAATGGAACATTTCATGCAAATATGGGCTCAATAAAGGACAGAAATGGTATGGACCTAACAGAAACAGAAGATATTAAGAAGAGGTGGCAAGAATACACATAACAACTATGCAAAAATATCTTCATCACCCAGATAATTACGATGGTGTGATCACTGACCTAGAGCCAGACATCCTGGAATGTGAAGTCAAGTGGGCCTTAGAAAGCATCACTATGAACAAAGCTAGTGGAGGTGATGGAATTCCAGTTGAGCTATTTCAAATTCTGAAAGATGATGCTGTGAAAGTGCTGCATTCAATATGCCAGCAAATTTGCAAAACTCAGCAGTGGCCACAGGACTGGAAAAGGTCAGTTTTCATTCCAATCCCAAAGAAAGGCAATGCCAAAGAATGTTCAGACTACCTCACAATTGCACTCATCTCACATGCTAGTAAAGTAATGCTCAAAATTCTCCAAGCCAGGCTTCAGCAATACGTGAACCGTGAACTTCCAGATGTTCAAGCTGGTTTTAGAAAAGGCAGAGGAACCAGAGATCAAATTGCCAACATCCGTTGGATCATTGGAAAAGCAAGAGTTCCAGGAAAGTATCTGTTTCTACTTTATTGACTTTGCCAAAGCCTTTGACTGTGTGAATCACAACTGTGGAAAATTCTGAAAGAGATGGGCGTACCATACCACCTCACCTGCCTCTTGAGAAATCTGTATGCAGGTCAGGAAGCAACAGTTAGAATTGGACATGGAACAACGACTGGTTCCAAATAGGGAAAGGAGTATGTCAAGGCTGTATATTGTCACCCTGCTTGTTTAACTTATATGCAGAGTACATCATGAGAAACACTGGCCTGGATGAAGCACAAGCTGGAATCAAGATTGCCAGGAGAAATATCAATAACCTCAGATATGCAGATGGCACCACCCTTATGGCAGAAGGCAAAGAGGAACTAAAGAGCCTCTTGATGAAAGTGAAAGAGGAGAGTGAAAAAGCTGGCTTTAAACTCAACATTCAGAAAACTAAGATCATGGCATCTGGTCCCATCACTTCATGGCAAATAGATGGGGAAACAGTGACAGACTTTATTTTGGGGGGCTCCAAAATTACTGTAGATGGTGACTGCAGCCATGAAATTAAAAGTCATTTGCTTCTTGGAAGAAAAACTGTGACCAACCTAGACAGCATACTAAAAAGCAGAGATATTACTTTGCCAACAAAGGTCCGTCTAGTCAAAGCTATGGTTTCTCCATGAGTCATGTATGGATGTGAGAGTTGGACTATAAAGAAAGCTGAGTGGTAAAGAATTGATGCTTTTGAACTGTGGTGTTGGAGAAGACTCTTGAGAGTCCCTTGGACAGCAGGGAGATCCAACCAGTCCATCCTATAGGAAATCAGTCCTGAATATTTATTGGAAGGACTGATGTTGAAGCTGAAACTCCAATATTTTGGCCACCTGATGTGAAGAACTGACTTACTGGAAAAGACCCCGATGCTGGGAAAGACTGAAGATGCGAGGAGAAGGGGATGACAGAGGATGAAATGGTTGGATGGCATCACCGACTCAATGGACATGGGTTTGGGTAAACTTCGGGAGTTGGTGATGGACAGGGAGGCGTGGCATGCTGCAGTCCTTGGGATCGCAAAGAGTCCGACATGACTGAGCAACTGAACTGAACTTGAGAAGGGGCAAGGCAGGGTCATGTTCCTTTCTGTGTAAAAAGCCCTGCTTGCTATTAAGGAACCGGTAAAGATGAAAGAGAATTCTTCTCCTCAGGTTGCTTTCAAAATAGCAGAAGTGAACAGATGCACAGTCAGTGAGCAGGGAGGCACCAGTTAATAAGGAGAAGCAAGTGCTGCAAGAAATGATGCTGAAGGCAAGGGAAACACGTCAGAGGGAGAAATCACTTCTGCCTCCCATGGGTGGGTGAGGGTCAGGTGCTGATTTATCTTGAGAGTGGACTTTAATTTATGTATCTAAGGGAGATGATGATTTTTTATAAGCAGAGATATTAATTCTGGGTGCAAGTATCATCAGTAAGCATCACCGTACACAGTGATGATAAAACTTGGAGTGTGTGCAGGACTCAATCAGCAGGTCGGTGTGGATGGAACACAAGCCCTGGTGACTCAGAGTGTCCCCTCAAGACCTGCTCCATCCCTGTTAGCAGGGAGCTCCCTAGAAATGCAGGCTGTCGGGTCCCACTCCAAATGGATTGCAGTCTGCACAGGTGATTCATGTGCAGAAGGAATAAAGGCAAGTCACACAGAAAGGTAGCTTCTGATCAGATCCATAGAAGCTGCAGGATGTATTGATTAGATGAGGCCGTGGCATACGACCCAGCAATCCACTGCTGGGCATACACACTGAGGAAACCAGAATTGAAAGAGATACGTGTACCGCCATGTTCATTGCAGCTGCTGCTGCTAAGTCACTTCAGTCGTGTCCGACTCTGCGACCCCATAGACGGCAGCCCACCAGGCTCCCCTGTCCCTGGGATTCTCCAGGCAAGAACAGTGGAGTGGGTTGCCATTTCCTTATCCAATGGGTGAAAGTGAAAAGTGAAAGTGAAGTTGCTCAGTGTCCAATTCCTAGGGACCCTATGGACTGCAACCTACCAGGCTCTTCCATCCATGGGATTTTCCAGGCAAGAGTACTGGAGTGGGTTGCCATTGCCTTCTCCAGTTCATTGCAGCACTTTTTACAATAGCTAGGACATGGAAACAACCTAGATGTCTATCGGCAGACGAATGGATAAAAAAGTAGTGGTACATGTACACAATGGAATATTACTCAGCTATTAAAAAGAACACATTTGAATCAGTTCTAATGAGGTGGATGAAACTGGAGCCCATTATACAGAGTGGATTAATTTAGAAAGAAAAACACCGATATAGTATATTAATGAATATATATGGAATTTAGAAAGATGGTAATGATGACCCTATATGTGAGACAGCAAAAGAGACACAGATATAAAGAACAGACTTTTGGACTCTGTGGGAGAAGGTGAGGGTGGGATGTTTTGAGAGAACAGCATTGAAACATGTATATTACCATATGTGAATAGATCACCAGTCCAAGTTTGATGCATGAAACAGGGCACTCAAAGCTGGTGCACTGGGAATACCCAGAGGGATGGGATGGGGAGGGAGGTGGGAGGGGGTTTCGGGATGGGGGACACATGTACACCCATGGCTGGTTCATGTCAATGTATGGCAAAAACCACCACAATATTGTAAAATAAGTAGCCTCCAATTAAAATGAATAAATTGATTAAAAAAAAAAAAAGATGAGGTCTTGGAGCAAGACAGGGTGTCCATGTCTGCTCTGCCTTCAGCTCCATCATTTTCCAGCTGTGGGACCTCTGGAAAAGTTACTTCAACTATATCTAAGTTACCTGTGGCCTCATAAGATTTTTTTTAATGTACTTTATTTATTTAGATCCATTTCCGGTTCACAGCCAAACCCAGGGGAAAGGACAGAGAGTTCCCATTCACCCGCTACCCCCACACACCTTCAGCATCCTCCGTTACTGACATCCCCAACCCGAGTGGGGCTGTGTTGTAGCTGATGAACCTACATTGACTCATCATCACCCAAAGTCCATAGTTTGCAGTAGGGTTCACCCTTTGTCATCCAGTCTAATGCGTTTAGATAAATGTGTAATTATAGGTATCCGTCACTATGGTATCACCTTCCCAACCTGAAAAATCACCTAAAAGCGTGCTGTGCCTTTCCATCTCTTCTCCTGAATCCCTGGCAACTGCTGATCTTTTACTGTCCCGAGAATTTGCCTTTTTACAGAAAGTATTATAGTTGGAATCATACAATATATACCCATGTCAGATTGGCTTCTTTCACTTAGTAATATGCATTTTTTAAAGCTTCTTTGCATGGCTTGATAGCTCATTTCTTTTTAATGCTGAATAATATGTTTTTAAATTGTGATTCTGGAGAAGACTCTTGAGAGTCCCTTGGACAGCAAAGAGATCAAACCAGTGACTCCTAAAGGAAGTGAACCATGAATATTCACTGGAAGGACTGATGCTGAGGCTGAAGCTCCAAACTTTGGCCACCTGATGTGAAGAGCTGCCTCATTGGAAAACACCCTGATGCTGGGAAAGATTGAAGGCAAAAGGAGAAGGGGGCAGCAGAGAATGAGATAGTTGGATAGTGTCACTGACTCAATGGACATGAATCTGAGCAAACTCCAGGAGATAGTGAAGTGCAGAGGAGCCTGGCGTGCTGCAGTCCATGGGGCCACAAAGAGTCGGACACGACTGAGCGACTGAACAACAACAGTAGCAATATTCCATTGTCTAGATGTATCACAGGCTATTTATCCATTCACACCCTGGAGGGTATCTTGGTTACTTCTAGGTTTGGTAATTGTCAATAAAACTGCTCCAAATATCCAGGTGCAAGTCTTTCCTTAATATGTTTTTTTTAGTTTTAATATTTTTTCTTGAAGTATAGTTGATTTACAATGCCATATTAATTTCTGCTATACAGCAAAGTGATCCAGTTATACATATTCTTTAAAAAAAATACTCATTTCCAAATACTCAGTATGGTTTATCATAGAACATTGAGTAGAGTCCTCTATGCTATAAAGTAGGACCTTGTTTATCCACTCTGTATATAAAAGTTTATATATGCTAACTCCAACCTTCTACTCCGTCACTCCTCCAAACCCCTCCCCCTTGGCAACTGCCAGTCTATTTTCCATCCATAATTCTGTTTCTGTTTCATAGATAGGTTCATTTGTGTTGTATTTTAGGTTCCACATATAAGTGTTATCCTATAATATTGGTCTTTCTCTTTCTGACTTAACTTCGCTTAGTGTGATAATCCCTAGGTCTGTCCATGTTGCCCCAAATGGCATCATTTTGTTCTTGTTATGGCTCAGTAATATTCCACTGAATGTGTGTAACACATCTTCTTTATCCATTCATCAAAACTAGTGGTATTCTGGACTCAGGCAGACCAAAGATAATTATATGGAATTAAATGAACTGCTGAAAGTGGTCATAATCTTGTGACTTGTCTCGCATATTCCTGGCTTCTTTATTTATTTGTTTTTCACTGTACTGGTCTTTGTTGCTGCCTCTGGACTTTCTGTAGTCGCAGGGTGTGGGGCTACTCTGTAGTCGCAGTGCACAGGCGTTTCAGTGCAGTTTGGTCTCTTGTTGCAGAGCCCGGCTCAGGGCACATGGGCTTCAGCAGTTGCAGCACACTGGCTCAGTAGTTTGGTGCATGGGCTTACTTGCTCTGCAACATGTGAAATCTTCCTGGACCAGGGATCGAACTCTTGTCTCCTGCATTGGCAGGCCATTTGTTAACCACTTTACCACCAGAGAAATCCATTGCTGGCTTCTGATCTTTGTTTTTAAAATATAGAAAAGCCCTCTTCCTCACACTACTCATGATTTACAACAATTTGGTAATTTACACCTGTGGGTAAAATTAAAATATTTTTCTTTTTTTTCTATCTGATTCCTCCAGAAATTGGAGACCCTTGTTCTAAACAACCTTATCAGGTGAATGGGAAAGGCTATCGCTTGGCATGTGCAGGAATCTATTAATAGATATTTTGTTGTTATTGTTCAGTCACTAAGTCATGTCCAACTCTTTGAGACCCCATGGACTGCAGCATGCCAGGCTCCTCTGTGCTTCACTATCTCCTGGAGTTTGCTCATATTCATGTCCACTGAGTCGTGATGCTGTCTATCCCCTCATCCTCTGCCACCCCCTTCTCTTTTTCCCTTCAGTCTTTCCCAGCACCAAGGTCTTTTCCAGTGAGTCAGCTCTTTATATCAGGTGGCCAAAGGATTGTAGCTTCAGCATCAGTCTTTTCAATGAATGTTCAGGGTTGATTTCCTTTAGGATTGACTGGTTTGATCTCCATGGGACTCTCAAGCATCTTTTGCAGCACCACAATTTGAAAGCATCAATTCTTCAGCGCTCAATCTTCTTTATCGTCTCTCACATCCATACATGACTACTGAAATAACTATAGTTTGACTATATGGACTTTTGTCAGCAAAGTGATGTCTCTGCTTTTTAGTAAGCTGTCTAGATTTGTCACAGCTTTCCTTACCAGGAGCAAGCGTCTTTGATTTTCATTTCTAAACTCACCATCCACAGTGAGTTTAGAAGCCAAGAAAATAAAGTCTGTCACTGCTTCCACTTTTTCCCTTTCTCTTTGCCATGAAGTGATGGGACTGGATGCCATGAATCTTTGTTTTTTGAATGTTGAGTTTCAAGCCAGCTTTTTCACTCTTCCCTTTCACTTTCATCAGGTGGCTCTTTAGTTCCTCTTCACTTTCTGCCATAAGGGTGGTGTCATCTGCATATCTGAGGTTGTTGATACTTCTCCCAGCAATCATGATTCCAGCTTGTGATTCATACAGCCCGGCATTTTACATGATGTACTCTGCATAGAAGTTAAATAAGCAGGGTGACAATATAGAGCCTTGGTGTACTCCTTTCCTTATTTTGAACCAGTCTATTGTTCCATGTCCAGTTCTAATTGTTGCTTCTTGACCCTCATACAGATTTCTCAGGAGGCAGGTAAGGTGGTCTGGCATTCCCATCTCTTCTAAGAATTTTCCACAGTTTATTTTGATCTACACAGTCAAAGGCTTTAGGGTATTCAATGAAGCAGAAGTGGATGTTTTTCTGGAATGAAATTGTCTAGATTTTTGGGGGGACCTGAAAAAGAGATAAATGTACCCAATCTGTAGATATCCCAGGCAGAATCTGAAGGCAAGGCAAGCCATTGGCATGGCTTTACTGGCCTTGAGAGGCCTTTAAAAAGTCCAATCTGAGATTCTTAGTAAAAGGTTTCAGTGTAGTCAGTTTGGTTGGGCATTAGTTCGATGTGGCCACTTTGCCTGGTAAATCAATAAAAGCTACTGTTTTCTGCTTTACCCAAAACTCTGTCTCTTTATTCACATTCAGCACTGGTGAAGAGAGGATGAGTTTTGGCGTCAACACCCTAGTCCTCTGCCTATTTCTCTGATAGACTCCTGCTCGTGGTCTGTATCAGATTAAGTCTCTGCAAATGCGATGTCTCTGCAAAACACTTTGGACCCCGCCTACTTTCCTCTGTGCATCTCTTGAACCCAACCAGATTTCTGTCCTAACCAGACTGTGACTTTGTAGACAAGAGTGTCTCACACTGTAATATGTGAAGAAATCCCTGGGGAGACTGGTAAAAAAAAAAAATGCAGATTCTGTAGGTTTGCAATGGGGTGAAAGTCTGCATTTCTGATAAGCACTCAGGTCTTCATCACACTTTAAGAGCAAGGGTCCAGCACTGATTCTCAGACTCCAGCACCAATAAGGAGCATGTGGAAAGCTTGTTCAACCATAGCTTCCCAATCCAACACCCCCACATGCTGAAATTCTGCAAGTCACAAGGTGGCGCCTGAGTGTCTTCATTTCCACCAAGCTCCCAAGGTGTTGCTGCTGCTGCTGGCCCACAGACCTGACCTTGAGTTAACATGAGTTCCAGGTCTTGATTAATGCAACTTTGAAACCCTTAACTGGCAGAGAAAAGGGGTGTTTGATAAGCATGTGAGAAATTAGCTGGATGGGAATCAGTACCAGCATGCATCAGCCATGTAATTAGAGCTTTCAGAGCAGATAGATGAGTCAGTGGGTGCGTACATACACATGTGACAGTCTGCAGCTTAGAACTGAGGTACAGAGGGTCATAGTCAGCCTCTTCTTTCCTCCCTGCCTTCACACCAGGCTCAGCCCACAATGGGCCAGTACCCAGTGCTTGCGGGTACTTGGTTCAGGGAGCTGTCATGGTCTGGTTAGCAGCCCTTGGCCCCAGCTTTCATGGGCTCAGTGGCCACACCCTGGGCTCTATACCAGCAGGAACCACCCCCAGAGATCCTTGTGCTTATGAGCAGGTTGTGAAGGGGTGAAAAGAGGCCATGAGGAGATACAGCACTCCTCCTTTGTCCATAACTACTCAAAACCTGCCCACAGTGTCTCTGCTCTGAGCTTCCTTATTTCTAAGAACTGACGACCGGAAGAGACAGCACTTTTTTCTGTTAGATGTCATCATGCCTGGATGAGCTGCACCATCTCATGGCCGTGAGCAGAGCTGGTCTGTGTGTGCTAGAAACATAGAAGTGCCCTGGGTCCTGGATAAGTCACAGAGCTGTTATTAACCAGCTGTGTGACCATCCTGACTCTATGTTTCTTATGACTCATCCATTCAAAAATGTTTATTGGGGGACTTCCGTGGTGGCCCAGTGGTTAAGACTCCACCCTCCCCAAGCAGGGGGCACAGGTTCCATGCCTGGTAAGGGACCCAAGATCTCACATGCTGCACACCATGGCCAAAACAATGTTTACTGAGCACCTGCTGTGTGAGGCTACAGCAGTGAACAAAACAGGGAACATTCCTCAGGAAGCTGTCATTACATTGAGAGAAACTGGACAATAACTACGTATTAAATATATGTAACCCAGAAAGTAATAAGTAAATCTGGGAAGGGGGTCATTGACTTCTAAGGTGGGAGAAGAGGAGATTCAATTTTAATAAGATGGTTAGAGAACACCTCCTCAGAAAGCATTGCACGTGTGTAGAAATGAAGGAGGTGAGGGAGCAGGCTTCCTGGGCATGTGGGGGAGGGGCATCTTGGCAGAGGAAACAGCACGTGCAAAGGCCCTGAGGTGGAAAGGCACCTGGCATGTTCAGGGGCACCCTGGGAGGCAGTTTGGCTGGAACGGAGTGAGCAAAGGAGAAACTAATAGATGAAGTCAGAGAGGGGAGGAGGGCAGGCGGTGAACCACCTTGCAGGCCAATGTCAGGACTTGGAGGAGGTGTGCCTGACCTGAAGTAACCCTTGAGGAGTCCCTCCAGCTGCTGTATTGGAAAGAAACTGTGGTCTTAGTTCATTTGGATCAAAGTGGGGCCAGTGGATGAAGTAAGAGGGTATTAGAGTCTTTATATATTTGAAGATGGAGTCAACAAATTCTGCAAGAAGATCACAGGTCAGGTTCAAAAGAGTAGACTCAAGTGTTACTCCAAGGTTTTGGTAGCTTCCATCAGAAGAATGGAGCTGCCATTTACCTCTAGATGTTCATGACAGTGACAAAATTTGGGGAAAAGATCAGGAATTTGATTTGAAATGCTTTTGAGAGACCCAAGTGAAAGCACTGAGCAGAGTGTTGGGTATGAGCCTAGATTTGAGGGGTGGGGTGGGCTGGAGATGTACATTAGGGCGTCCTCAGTGTCAACGTGATGTTTGGACCCACGAGAGAATGGTGCCACCAAAGGTGTGACTGTAGATCGGAAAGAGGGGAGGATTCAAGGACCATGCCTGGGGCATGCCAAGGTTAGGAAGTTGGAATATTGAGCAGAAAGCAGTGGGTGTGGAGAAGGGGCTGCCTGCTGCCTGTGAATCATGGAAAAACCAGGGAAAAACTGTGTCCTGCATCCACAGAGGAAGAGTATCAAGAAAAGGGATCAATTATGGTGTAAAATGTGCTGAGCAGTCAGGTCCAACGAGGCTTGAGAACTGACCATTGCATTTAGCCACCTGGAGGTCACTGGTGAACCTCCCAAAATCATTGGTGGTTAGGGGGAGAGCAGGGTCCAGAAACTTTGGGTGGACTGGAGCTGGATACAAATAAACACAACGCTGTATTGTAAAAAGCTGTGCAGAAGTGAAGCAGTAATCATATGAGACTTCCCTGGTGGTCCAGTGGCTGAGACTCTTTGCTCCCAAGGCAGGGGGCCCAGGTTCAATCCCTGGTCAGCGAACTAGATCCCACATGCTACAACGTACAAACCTCACAGTGAAGATCCCATGTGCCACACCTGTGATTCAGCACAGTGGAATAAATAAACAATTTTTTTTTTTTTAAAGAAATGACTCAGTAGTTAAAGACAAAAGTGGAATCAAAGGAGACTGTGCTTGCTTACTTCTTTGTTTGCTTATATGTTTCAGATTAAGTGAGAGCATGAGTGTATACTGATGAGAATAACCCAACAAAGCAGGAAAACTGGTGATACAGGAGAAGATGACTAGAATGATGTCCTCGTGCTGATGAGAGAGGATGTGATCCCAGGCAGCGTGGACGAGATGGACTTGGAGCATGGAGAATCCATCCACATGGCAGGAGGGAAGCAGGTAGAAGGGCCAGGGAAGGGTGGATGGGAAGGAGGGAGGTGGGATGTGTAAACAGTCTCTTCTAAGCCTTCTGTCTTCTCACTGACGTGGGGAACAAGGTCATCAGCTAAGACTGAGGATGATGGAGGTGGTGCTGGAGGTTCAGGGAAAAGGCAGAAAGTGTGACATAATGTCTCAGAGGGGGAAAGCTATTGATGGGCATGAGGGACCCTTTGCATGTGGCCATCAGTAATTTAGGGGGGTCCCAGTCAGTTCCATTGTATGGTTTCCTCCAGCCACGTTCAACTTCACAGTGCCAGTGGGGATTCAGATCTGATCAGGACTGGGTTTGTGCCAGGTGGACACAACCAGATCAGAAAAGATTGAAGGCGTTGAGGATGTGTGTACGGGAGGGACTGTGACGATGGCCCCTGGACTCTAAGGTGATGGAAGTAAGGGCACGAGGAGGCTGAGGGTCAGGAGAAACTGACACGTCAGTGGTTACACTGGGGTCAAAGCACCACTGGAGCTGAGATGCTCGAGGCGGTGAGGAGTAAAGGTGGGAGGGGTGTGAGGGGCTGGGGTGTCGGGACCCAAAAACCCCTGGAGCTGAGATGATCGAGGAGTGAGGAGTAAAGGTGGGCGGGGCTCGAGGGGCTGGGATGTCGGGACCTGAGAAGCCCTGGAGCTGAGATGCTCGAGGAGTGAGAAGTCAAGGTGGGTGGGGCGCGAGGGGCTGGGGTGTTGGGACCCGAGAACCACTGGAGCTGAGATGCTCGAGGTAGTGAGGAGTAAATGTGGATGGGGCGCGAGGGGCTGGGGTGTCGGGACCTGAGACAGAAAGGACACAGATGTGGATGATGGTAAAATCCCAGGATTAGGGAGGATCAATGGAGTGAGTGGCTAAGGATGGGGCAAGACACGCCCATCAGAGGACAGGAATTCCAGGAACCCCAGGTGAGGCAACTAGAGGAAGCCTGTGCTTTTGCTAGAAGATAAATATGGCTTCAGAGCCCTTCCATCTCAGTACACACTGGCCTTTACAATGTGGCTTTATTTCTTCCCTTGAAAAGGCAGATTCTATTTCCTGACTGCGTTGTCTGTGGCTTGGCTCTGTGACTTGCTGTGAGTGATTGACTGCAGCATAGGTGATCCTCTGTGGCCTCAGAGACTTTTCCTAGAGATGCTTTATAGGTTCTTCTCATACCTGAGACCGTCCATCATGCATAAAGCCAGCCTGGCCAACTGGAAGACGAGAGCCACGTGGAAAACTGAGGCACTCCAGTCAGCAAGCAGTGCCCACCATCAGACGTAGGATTGAGGCTATGTGGGAACATCTGCCTAGCTCACAGAATCATAGAACAATCTCCTTGTGACTTTAAGCCCCAAAGTTTTGAGATTGTTTATTAGGCTGCAAAGACAGAGAGGTATATAGATAGTGAAATGAACAATTGTATAAGAGAACTTTATAGAGTGGTACCAAACAAGAGCTACCAGCCAAGGTTTTTAGAAAATTAAAGTTTCTTTTTATTTATGTATTCATTGGCCATGCTGGTCTTCATTGCTGATTGGTCTTTCTCTAGCTGTGGTGAGCAGGGGCTACTCTCTCGTTGCAGTGTGCAGGTTTCTCCTTTGAGAGCTTTGCTTGTCACAGAGCACCGGCTCTAGCATGTGGGCTTCGGCAGCTGGGGTAGGGCCAAGAGTTGTGGTGCAGGGGCTAAGTTGCTCTGTAGCATGTGGGATCCTCCTGGACCAGGAATCAAACCCTCTTCCCTGCTGAACAACCAGAAAAGCCCAGAAAATTATAGGTTGTAGTCCTTCTCATTTTTGAGTTATTTTGATGCCTTGCTGTTTATTGTCCAAATGTCCAACCTATACAACTAGGTGTGAATAAGAGAAAATCTACCACCACCCCAAAAAAACTTAAAACTCTCCGAGCTCCAGCATCTACTTGTCATTAATGACTTCCTGCTGTAGAGGGTCAGAAGGCTTCATGGAGGAGGTGTCCTCTTGGGTAATCCAGGCAAGATGAGAGGCATCACCCGGGACATGTCCAACACCCTCTTTTGCTTTGGGAGCAGACCCAGCACAAGGGGGCAGCTGAGCAGAGCAGAGGGACTATTAGACCTTTCCCTGTGGTTTGTCAGGTTGGGGGTTGTACAATTCTGGGGGCGTGCAAGAAGCCTGGGAGAGGCCAAGTCGGTAGGGAGAGGCAGAGATTAAGGAGAGAGGAGAAATATGGAGTGAGGAAGGGTGGTGAAAAAGGAGACTAGGGAAGGAAATTAGACAAAGAAAAACAGGGTAGGAGGGCCTGGGATGAAATGAGGTGATGTGGAGGGGACAGGGGTGGGTTACGTCCGAAGATCCACTCTTGTGCCTCAAAGGCCCTCCTCTTCATCTGTGGGACACTCACCGGCCTTTGGAGTCTGAATGTGACCTGGGAGCAGAAGCCACCTCCTTTCCCCACATAGAGAGTACATCCCAGGATTAGACAACAGAGAGTTCTCCAAGGTCATGACACTGTATCCCCTCTCTTGGAAATTAATCTGCTGGTGCAGCATTTGAATCTGAAAAGTGTGCCTCATTGACAAGTGGGCTCCCTGGAGCCAAGGAGCCTGGCCTCACCCTGTGTTGGTTACACAAAGCATAAGCTTTCTGGGATGTTGTTGTTGTGACAGGAAAGGAGAAGCAGAAACAGGACTGTGTTAGGACTAGATGTCATGGTGAGACGTAAAAAGGAAGTCTGTGAGATCAAACTGGAGGGACCAGTGGGCCAGGATGGGGCTGACACTGGACGGGGTGCTGAAGCATGGAATCAGAGTCCTAGACAAAGTCAGGGTCAGAATCATGTGGTGTGTGCCTCACTGCTACTCTCTCCGTTTCCACTACAACAGGACCTTTGCCTAAGTGCAGGGTCCTGTGTGCTGGTTGGGAAGAATCTCTTGGGTATGATGTTCAGTGACAAAAGGAAGATGGGGGAAAATGTGTATCATATGCTCACCTGTGTTTTAAAAACAAAAAGACCAAGTGTGTGTGTGTGCAGGTACGTATGTGTGTTTGCACTAACAAGTTTGCCTTTCAGCTTTGAAAGGTCATGGGGCCCTGGGTGTAGGTGACAGGAAGAGGGAACAGAATGGGCCACTGAGCAGCTTCCTCTTTCAGCCTCAAGTTGAAAGCAAAAGAATTCTCAACTCACATCAGGGCCAGCCCAGGTCTCCTAGAGAGAGATCATGTAAAACATTGGGCCAAATGCCTGGTGGAAAACCAGATCCGTGGTTCTCAAACATTCAGTCAAGGGCATACTAAAACACAGAATTTCTGATTCAGTAAGTCTGGGGAGGAGCCGAAATCTCACACCACTAACAAGTTCCCAAGGTGCTGATGCTTTTGGTCTAGGGCCCTCACCTTAAGAACCTCTGGTCTGGAAGAAAGCAGACTTTCGAGGAGGAGCTAAGATGGCGGAGGAGTAGGACGGGGAGAACACTTTCTCCCCCGCAAATTCATCAAAAGAACATTTAAACGCCAAGTAAATTCCACAAAACAACTTCTGAATGCCGGCAGAGGACATCAGGCACCCAGAAAAGCAACCCAAGTCTTCGAAAGGAGGTAGGAAAAAATATAAAAGACAAAAAAAGGGACAAAAGAGGGAGGGACGGAGTTCCGACCCGGGAAGGGAGTCTTAAAAAGAGAGAAGTTTCCAAACACCAGAAAACCTCCTCACTGCCGAATCTGTGCCGAGCCTTGGAAGCACAGAGGGCAACATAACAGGGAGGAAAAATAAATAATTAAAACCCGCACATTGCGAGCCCTACAGTAACTCCCCCAGGGGAGAAGCAGCGCAGACGCCTGCATCCGCCATTAGCAAGCGGGGGCTGGGCAGGGAGGCGCCGCGCGGGCTGCATCACAAGAATCTGGCCTGAATACCCCGAGCACTATCTGAGCGAAATAATTTGGGCTAGCAAACCAGACTGTGGGATATCTACCACGCGAAAAGCCAGCCCTAACCTATGACACCGCCAGGCCCGCGCACGGAACAAAGGACTGAACAGAGATAGCCAGCGGCAGACCATCCCCCTCCGGTGATAGGCAGCCAGAGCCGGAAGGGGACAATCGCAGCCCCAGAGAGACATTATCTATAAAACTGTAAGCAGGCTTCTTTGCTAACTAAAACTTCTTGGGGGTCTGGACGGTCAACATCTACCTGAGAAGGTGTACCGGTGCACAACTAGATAACCGAGCGGCGGGGAGGTGATAAGTCGCAGCAATCGCGCACGCAAAACACCTCATCACCTGAGCTGCTCGGATCTGGGAAGGGCACAAAACACAGGCCCAACCGAGAGTCTGGGCCTCTGAGGACTACCCGAGTGCCTGAACCTGAGCGGCTTGGACCTGGGAAGTACAGGCAGCCCAGGGCCGGCCGTGGATGGTTCCCTGCGGAACAACCTAGAGCCTGAGCAGCGTGGGCAGAGGCTACACGCGCCGTGAACGGGGGGGCAGACCCAGTGTGGCTGAGGTACTGCAAGCACACGCCAGTGTTATTTGTTTGCAGCATCCCTCCCTACCTCCCCTCAGCGCGACTGAACAAGTGAGCCTAAAAAAAAAAAAAAATGTCCTCCACCGTCCCCTTTGTGTCAGGGTGGAAACCAGACACTGAAGAGACCAGCAAACAGAAGAAGCTATAACAGAGGGAACCGCCTTGGAAGCTACAGGCTATAGATTAAGACCCTGTGGTTACTACCATCTACATAGGAAGGGGCCTATAGATCTTGAGAAATATAAGTCGGACCAGGGAAGTAGCCAAAAATGAACTGAACCCACAATACTCACAACAAAACCAGAGAAAGTCCTAGATATATTTTTACTATTTGTACGATCATTCTTTCTTTTTTTTTTTAATTATTTTTTTTTAATTAGAAAAAAAATTTTAAGTCGTCTATTATTCCTTTAATTTCCACTTTTATAACCGATTACTTTGCAAAAAGAAAAAAAAAGAAGACCCTATTTTTTTAAAGCAAACTTCATATATATATATATATATATATATTTATAATTTTTTTGACCTTTTTTTGTCCTTTTCTTCAACATTGTATTTTTGAAATTCCAAACTCTACTCTATATTTTTAATTTTAGCTTTTTAGTATTTGTTATCAATTTTGTACCTATAGTTTTGTTTTTGTTTTTGTTTTTATATAATTTCTGTGACCCTTTTTTCTTTTTTCTTTTTCTTTTTCTCTGTTTCTTTCTCTTCTTCTTTTAAATAACATTGTATATCTGAAATTCCAAACTCTACTCTAGATTTTTAATTTATGCTTTTTGGTATTTGTTATCAATTTTGTACCTGTATTGTTTTATATAATTTATGCGACTTTGTTTGTTCTTGTTTGTTTTTTTCTCTCTCTCTTTCTTTTTATTCTTCTTTCTTTAACATTGTATTTTTGAAATTCCAAACTCTACTCTAGATTTTTAACTTTTGCTTTTTGGTATTAGTTATCAATTTTGTACCTATATTTTCTTTATAATTTTTGCGACCTTGTTTATTTTTGTTTGTTCATTTTTTCTCTTTCTTTTCCTTCTTCTTTTCTTTAACATCGTATTTTTAAAATTCCAAACTCTACTCTAGATTTTTAATTTTTGCTTTTATGTATTTGTTACCAATTTTGTACCTTTAAGAACCCAATCTTCAGTACCCATTTTTCACTAGGGAGCGAGATTACTGGCTTAACTGCTCTCTCTCCCTTTGGACTCTCCTTTTTCTCCACTAGGTCGCCTGTGTCTCCTCCCTAACCCCTCTCTACTCTACCCAACTCTGTGAATTTCTGTGTGTTCCAGATGGTGGAGAACACTTAGGGAACTGATTACTGGCTGGATCTGTCTCCCTTCTTTTCATTCCCCCCATTTATCCTCCTGGCCACCTCTGCCACCTTCCTCTTTCTTCTCTTCTCTGTATAACTCTGTGAACAACTCTGAGCGGTCCAGTTGTGAAGTGCACATAAGGAAGAGATTACTGAATAGCCCACTCTCTCCTCTATTGATTCCACCTCATCTCATTCAGGTCACCTCTAACTCCCTCCTCACTCTTCTCTTCTCCACATAACGCTGTAAACCTCTCTGGGTGAAACAAGTTTCAGGGCAAGACATACCAAGCAAATTCTCCAGCAGCAAGGAACACAGCCCTGAGCTCCAAGATACAGGCAGCCCAAAGTCACCCCAAAACCATAGACATCCCATAATTCATTACTGGACATTTCATTGCACTCCAGAGAGAAGAAATACAGCTCCACCCACCAGAACACCGACACAAGCTTCCCTAACCAAGAAACCTTGACAAGCCACCTGTACAAACCCACACAGAGTGAGGAAACACCACAATAAAGAGAACTCCACAAACTGCCAGAAAACAGAAAGGACACCTCAAACTCAGCAATTTAAGCAAGATGAAGAGACAGAGGAATACCCAGCAGATAAAGGAACAGGATAAATGCCCACCAAACCAAACAAAAGAGGAAGAGATAGGGAATCTACCTGATAAAGAATTCCGAATAATGATAGTGAAATTGATCCAAAATCTTGAAATCAAAATGGAATCACAGATAAATAGCTTGGAGACAAAGATTGAGAAGATGCAAGAAAGGTTTAACAAGGACCTAGAAGAAATAAAAGAGAGTCCATATAAAATGAATAATGCAATAGATGAAATTAAAAACACTCTGGAGGCAACAAATAGTAGAATAACAGAGGCAGAAGATAGGATTAGTGAATTAGAAGATAGAATGGTAGAAATAAATGAATCAGAGAGGATAAAAGAAAAATGAATTAAAAGAAATGAGGACAATCTCAGAGACCTCCAGGACAATATTAAACGCTACAACATTCAAATCATAGGGGTCCCAGAAGAAGAAGATGAAAAGAAAGACCATGAGAAAATACTTGAAGAGATAATAGTTGAAAACTTCCGTAAAATGGGGAAGGAAATAATCACCCAAGTCCAAGAAACCCAGAGAGTCCCAAACAGGATAAACCCAGGGCGAAACACCCCAAGACACATATTAATCAAATTAACAAAGATCAAACACAAAGAACAAATATTAAAAGCAGCAAGGGAAAAACAACAAATAACACACAAGGGAATTCCCATAAGGATAACAGCTGATCTTTCAATAGAAACTCTTCAAGCCAGGAGGGAATGGCAAGACATACTTAAAGTGATGAAAGAAAATAACCTACAGCCCAGATTATTGTACCCAGCAAGGATCTCATTCAAATATGAAGGAGAAATCCAAAGCTTTACAGACAAGCAAAAGCTGAGAGAATTCAGCACCACCAAACCAGCTCTCCAACAAATACTAAAGGATATTCTCTAGACAGGAAACACAAAAACGGTGTATAAACTTGAACCCAAAACAATAAAGTAAATGGCAACGGGATCATACTTATCAGTAATTACCTTAAACGTAAATGGGTTGAATGCCCCAACCAAAAGACAAAGACTGGCTGAATGGATACAAAAACAAGACCCCTACATATGTTGTCTACAAGAGACCCACCTCAAAACAGGGGACACATACAGACTGAAAGTGAAGGGCTGGAAAAAGATTTTCCATGCTAATAGGGACCAAAAGAAAGCAGGAGTAGCAATACTTATATCAGATAAAATAGACTTTAAAACAAAGGCTGTGAAAAGAGACAAAGATGGTCACTACATAATGATCAAAGGATCAATCCAAGAAGAAGATATAACAATTATAAATATATATGCACCCAACACAAGAGCGCCACAATATGTAAGACAAATGCTAACAAGTATGAAAGGAGAAATTAACAATAACACATAATAGTGGGAGACTTTAATACCCCACTCACACCTATGGATAGATCAACTAAACAGAAAATTAACAAGGAAACACAAACATTAAATGATAAAATAGACCAGTTAGACCTAATTGATATCTATAGGACATTTCATCCCAAAACAATGAATTTCACCTTTTTCTCAAGTGCACATGGAACCTTCTCCAGGATAGATCGCATCCTGGGCCATAAATCTAGCCTTGTTAAATTCAAAAAAATAGAAATCATTCCAAGCATCTTTTCTGACCACAAAGCAGTAAGATTAGATCTCAATTACAGGAGAAAAACTATTAAGAATTCCAACATATGGAGGATGAACAACACACTGCTGAATAACCAACAAATCACAGAAGAAATCAAAAAAGAAATCAAAATTTGCATAGAAACTAATGAAAATGAAAACACAACAACTCAAAACCTGTGGGACACTTTAAAAGCAGTCCTAAGGGGAAAGTTCATAGCAATACAGGCATACCTCAAGAAACAAGAAAAAAGTCAAATAAATAACCTAACCCTACACCTAAAGCAACTAGAAAAGGAAGAAATGAAGAACCCCAGGGTTAGTAGAAGGAAAGAAATCTTAAAAATTAGGGCAGAAATAAATGCAAAAGAAACAAAAGAGACCATAGCAAAAATCAACAAAGCCAAAAGCTAGTTCTTTGAAAGGATAAATAAAATCGACAAACCATTAGCCAGACTCATCAAGAAACAAAGGGAGAAAAATCAAATCAATAAAATTAGAAATGAAAATGGAGAGATCACAACAGGCAACACAGAAATACAAAGGATCATAAGAGACTACTATCAACAATTATATGCCAATAAAATGGACAACGTGGAAGAAATGGACAAATTCTTAGAAAAGTACAACTTTCCAAAACTGGACCAGGAAGAAATAGAAAATCTTAACAGACCCATCACAGGCATGGAAATTGAAACTGTAATCAAGAATCTTCCAGCAAACAAAAGCCCAGGTCCAGACGGCTTCACAGCTGAATTCTACCAAAAATTTAGAGAAGAGCTAACACCTATCCTAGTCAAACTCTTCCAGAAAATTGCAGAGGAAGGTAAACTTCCAAACTCATTCCATGAGGCCACCATCACCCTAATACCAAAACCTGACAAAGATGCCACAAAAAAAGAAAACTACAGGCCAATATCACTGATGAACTTAGATGCAAAAATCTTTAACAAAACTCTAACAATCAGAATCCAACAACACATTAAAAAGATCATACACCATGACCAAGTGGGCTTTATCCCAGGGATGCAAGGATTCTTCAATATCCACAAATCAATCAGTGTAATACACCACATTAACAAATTGAAAAATAAAAACCATATGATTATCTCAATAGATGCAGAGAAAGCCTTTGACAAAATTCAACATCCATTTATGATAAAAACTCTCCAGAAAGCAGGAATAGAAGGAACATACCTCAACATAATAAAAGCTATATATGACAAACCCACAGCAAACATTATCCTCAATGGTGAAAAATTGAAAGCATTTCCTCTAAAGTCAGGAACAAGACAAGGGTGCCCACTTTCACCATTACTATTCAACATAGTTTTGGAAGTTTTGGCCACAGCAATCAGAGCAGAAAAAGAAATAAAAGGAATTCCGATTGGAAAAGAAGAAGTAAAACTCTCACTGTTTGCAGATGACATGATCTTCTACATAGAAAACCCTAAAGACTCCACCAGAAAATTACTAGAACTAATCAATGATTATAGTAAAGTTGCAGGATATAAAATCAACACACAGAAATCCCTTGCATTCCATACACTAATAATGAGAAAACTGAAAGAGAAATTAAGGAAACAATTCCATTCACCATTGCAACGGAAAGAATAAAATACTTAGGAATATATCTACCTAAAGAAACTAAAGACCTATATATAGAAAACTATAAAACACTGGTGAAAGAAATCAAAGAGGACACTAATAGATGGAAAAATATACCATGTTCATGGATTGGAAGAATCAATATAGTGAAAATGAGTATACTACCCAAAGCAATTTATAGATTCAATGCAATCCCTATCAAGCTACCAACGGTATTCTTCACAGAGCTAGAACAAATAATTTCACAATTTGTATGGAAATACAAAAAACCTCGAATAGCCAAAGCAATCTTGAGAAAGAAGAATGGAACTGGAGGAATCAACCTACCTGACTTCAGGCTCTATTACAAAGCCACAGTTATCAAGACAGTATGGTACTGGCACAAAGACAGAAATATTGATCAATGGAACAAAATAGAAAGCCCAGAGATAAATCCACGCACATATGAGCACCTTATCTTTGACAAAGGAGGCAAGAATATACAATGGATTAAAGACAATCTCTTTAACAAGTGGTGCTGGGAAAACTGGTCAGCCACTTGTAAAAGAATGAAACTAGAACACTTTCTAACACCATACACAAAAATAAACTCAAAATGGATTAAAGATCTCAACATAAGATCAGAAACTAAAACTCCTAGAGGAGAACATAGGCAAAACACTCTCCGACATACATCACAGCAGGATCCTCTATGACCCACCTCCCAGAATATTGGAAATAAAAGCAAAAATAAACAAATGGGACCTAATTAAACTTAAAAGCTTCTGCACAACAAAGGAAACTATTAGCAAGGTGAAAAGGCAGCCTTCAGAATGGGAGAAAATAATAGCAAATGAAGCAACGGACAAACAACTAATCTCAAAAATATACAAGCAACTCCTACAGCTCAACTCCAGAAAAATAAATGACCCAATCAAAAAATGGGCCAAAGAAGTAAATAGACATTTCTCCAAAGAAGACATACAGATGGCTAACAAACACATGAAAAGATGCTCAACATCACTCATTATCAGAGAAATGCAAATCAAAACCACTATGAGGTACCATTTCACGCCAGTCAGAATGGCTGCGATCCATAAGTCTACAAGGAATAAATGCTGGAGAGGGTGTGGAGAAAAGTGAACTCTCTTACACTGTTGGTGGGAATGCAAACTAGTACAGCCACTATGGAGAACAGTGTGGAGATTCCTTAAAAAACTGGAAATAGAACTGCCTTATACTCCAGCAATCCCACTGCTGGGCATACACATTGAGGAAACCAGAAGGGAAAGAGACACGTGTACCCCAATGTTCATCGCAGCACTGTTTATAATAGCCAGGACATGGAAGCAACCTAGATGCCTATCAGCGGATGAATGGATAAGAAAGCTGTGGTACATATACACAATGGAGTATTACTCAGCCATTAAAAAGAATACATTTGAATCAGTTCTAATGAGGTGGATGAAACTGGAGCCTGTTATACAGAGTGAAGTAAGCCAGAGAGAAAAACACCAATACAGTATACTAACACATATATATGGAATTTAGAAAGATGGTAACAATAACCCTGTGTACGAGACAGCAAAAGAGACACTGATGGATAGATCAGTCTTATGGACTCTGTGGGAGAGGGAGAGGGTGGGGAGATTTGGGAGAATAGCAGTGAAACATATATAATATCATGAATGAAACGAGTCGCCAGTCCAGGTTCGATGCACGATACTGGATGCTTGGGGCTGGTGCACTGGGACAACCCATAGGGAGGGTATGGAGAGGGAGGAGGGAGGAGGGTTCAGGATGGGGAACACAGGTATACCTGTGGCGGATTCATTTCAATATTTGGCAAAACTAATACAATATTGTAAAGTTTAAAAATAAAATAAAATTGAAAAAAAAAAAAAAAAGAACCTCTGGTCTGGAAGGCTTCCTGCTTGGGACTTGAACCCACCTGGCTGGGACTCAAACCCAGCCAAAACCCATGGTACCTGGTTTCAGGATCTAATAAAGTTCAGGTTCTTGATGTCTCACCACAGAAAGAATTCAGTGAGAGACAAAGTTATAGGTTGCTGCTAAATCACTTCAGTCGTGTCCGACTCTGTGCGACCCCATAGACGGCAGCCCACCAGGCTCCCTCGTCCCTGGGATTCTCCAGGCAAGAACACTGGAGTGGGTTGCCATTTCCTTCTCCAATGCAGGAAAGTGAAAAGTGAAAGTGAAGTCGCTCAGTTGTGTCCAACTCTTTGCGACCCCATGGACTGCAGCCCACCAGGCTCCTCTATCCATGGGATTTTCCAGGCAAGAGTACTGGAGTGGGGTGCCATTGCCTTCTCCAAAGTTATAGGTAAGAAGTAGATTTATTCAGATTCAGACAGAATCACACTCCACAGACAGAGTGTGGGCCATCATAGAGGGCAAGTGTAGCCCTGAAATTTGGCATGGTTAGTTTTTGTAGGCTGGGTAATTTCATATGCTAATGAGTGGGAGGATTATTCCAACTCCTTTTGGGAAGGGGTGGAGATTTCCAGGATCCCGCCCCCGTCTTGGTCTTTTCACAGTGCCTTGAACTGTCAGGGCACCTCTGGGTGTGTCCTTTCACTTACAGATTGAGGATTAAATTCTAGTCTTGTCTGCCATCTTGGTCCCATTTGATTCTAACTGGTTTGTGTTGTGTCCTTGGCTATGTCATTCTTTCAAAAGTTGTGCCCTGCCCCTTTCCCTCCTGTTACAGTGTGACATGAAAATTATCAGAAGCCTGTGCTTGTCAAAGGTGGTCCCTCTCATAAAGCTTCTTGAAGATGAATGCAATAACTGTTTATAAATGACGGAAAGAGTTTAAAAAAGAGGAGGATGCATAGGTATACATCTGATTGCGATGTAATCTGGCAAAGAAACTTGGTCAAATATTGGGATTAAATTTAACTGATTGTAATTAATAATAGCAAGTAATCCTAGTTAAATATTTCTCTCTGAGATGACTCAGGGGTCCTCTGAAATATCTTCAAGTTACCTGGAGGTCAAAAGTTTTCACCTGGGCTCAGTGCTCAAGGAGAAGTTGTGTCCAACTCCTTTCGATCCGTGAACTGTAACCCTCAAGGCTCCTCTGTCCATGGGATTTCTCAAGCAGCAGTGCTGGAGCTGGTTGCCCTTTCCTCCTCCAGGTGACCTTCCCCACCCAGGAATCAAAGCCATAACTCTCACTCATCTCAGTCTTTATAGGTGGACTCTTTACACTGAGTCACCTGGGAAACCCAAAACAGCTTGTGGAAACTGCCAGGCAATACTTAAATCCATTTACCCAACTACGTTTAATCCTGTTTTAGAAAACCTTGATCATGCAAAACTCTAAAGGCATGTACTTTATTATATCTCAGGGTGCCACCAGTATCTTTAGTTTCCTAAATACCTATGAGTCTCTCTCTGCCCAAGGAAGGCAGTATTCAGTAATGTTTCAGTATCTTATTTTGTTTAGAAATAACCTAGCTATTTGATAAACTTGTCATTTAACTTAACTCAAAATTTCTAAGCTACCAAATACCTGGGGAGATCATTCTTAAGTACACATTTCTAAAACAATTTTTCCTAAAGAGTTTACCCAGAAGCTCTTATCTCACTTGCATTACTTAATATTGCTGACCCTAAAGACTGTTTTAGTCAAAGCAGCAAGCCTAATCCACCTTAAATAGCAGATAGCAAGTCAATACTGAATATTTACCAGATCATATGGTTCTAAAATTGATCTTGGTCAGTTTTTTAGACATTTGGATTTAATTTGTAAGAGTTTACTTTTAAGCCAATTAAAAATAGATTATATACAAGTTAAGTGGTACATAAAGACTGAGCCAGAAACCTCACAGTTTTTCTGCTTGAGTTTAAGAAAGCCTTCTTTCCCCACTTTTTCCTTCAGTCTCAGGATCTATAGCTGGAGTAGATAAATGTTCCAGAGGGCTAGGGCACAGGCAGAAAGAAATAGCAAATCCTTTTCCTGGAGACATAGCTGAAGACGTCCCAGTTTAGTAAAAATACCCTGGAAGGCAGGGGGCATTTACAGCTTGGAATGGAGCTCTGGTCACCCTTAACAAGAGGGAAAATTCCAACCAACGTTCTACCACAGGCAAAGCCCAACATAATAGGGAATGGTACCCTGGTATTGTCACAGTGAGTTCAGTCGCTCAGTCGTGTCCAGCTGTTTGCGACCCCATGGACTGCAGCATGCCAGGCTTCCCTCTCCATCACCAATTCCCAAGCCTGTTCAAACCCATGTCCATTGAGTTGGTGATACCATCTAGTGATCTCATCCTCTTTTATCCCCTTCTCCTCCAGCCTTCAGTCCTGCCCAGTATCAGGATCTTATCCAATGAGTCAGGTCTTTGCATCAGGTGGCCAAACTACTGGAGCTTTAGCCTTAGCATCGTCCTTCCAATGAATATTCAGGGTTAATTTCCTTTAAGATTGACTGGTTTGATCTTGCAGTCCAAGGGACTCTCAAGAGTCTTTTCCAATACCACAGTTCAAAAGAATCAATTCTTTGTTGCTCAGCCATCTTTATGGTCCAGCACTCACATCCATACATGACTACTGGAAAAACTGTAGCTTTGACTAGACAGACATTTGGTGGCAAAGTAATGTCTCTGCTTTTGAATATGCCGTCTAGGTTGATCATAGCTTGTCTTCCAAGGAGCAAGTGTCTTTTAATTTCACAGATAAAGTCACCATCTGCAGTGATTTTGGAGCCCCCCAAGATAAATCTGTCACTGTTTCCGTTGTTTCCCCATCGATTTGTCATGAAGTGATGGGACCAGATGCCATGATCTTAGCTTTTTCAATGTTGAGTTTTAAGCCAGCCTTTTCACTGTCCACTTTCACTTTCATCAAGAGGCTGTTTAGTTCTTTGCTTTCTGCCATAAGGGTGGTGTCATCTGCATATCTGAGGTTATTGATATTTCTCCCGGCAATCTTGATTCCAGCTTGTGCTTCTTCTAACCCGGCATTTCGCATGATGTACTCTGCATATAAGTTAAATAAGCAGGGTGACAATATGGAGCCTTGACATACTCCTTTCCCAATTTGGAATCGGTCTGTTTTTCCATGTCCAGTTCTAACTCTTGCTTCTTGACCTGAATACAGATTTCTCATGAGGTGGATAAGGCCGTGTGGTATTCCCATCTCTAAGAATTTTCCACAGTTTGTTGTGATCCACACAGTCAAAGGCTTTGGTGTAATCAATGAAGCAGAAGTAAATGTTTTTCTGGAATTCTCTTGCTTTTTCTGTGATCCAATGGATGTTGGCAATTTGATCTCTGGTTCCTCTGCCTTTTCTAAATCCAGCTTGAACATCTGGAAGTTCTCTGTTCACATACTATTGAAGCCTAGCTTGTGTTGTCACACGTGAGCCTTATTATTTGTCTCAGCCAGTCAGTGCAAATGCTGTTGCACATTCATGCACAAAACAAATATGGTCCCACAAACAAAAGATCAGACAAGGTGTAGCTCAAAGATTCCATTTCCACTCCCAAAGTGGCTTGCAATGAGCGAGTAGAATTTCCCATCATACAAAATGCCAGAGTGGTTCATCCGGAAACAATACATAGAAAAATACAAAGGACAGATAAGCTCTGTCCACACAGACAGAAAATCAGAGGAGGTACAGTTTAAAACTTCCAGATCAAGAAAGGCTTCCAAACAGATTGGCTCAGCTATTGAAAGAAAACAAACCCAGAGATGCTCTATGGGGGTTCAGAGTGACTCAGTTCCCCCACGGGAGTGAGACCAGAGTGCCTGGCACAGATGGAGTGGAGAGTGTTCCCAGCCTTTCCATTCTGTGACAAAACAATTCTAGCTGAAGAATAGTATACTAATTTAGGCCACCTCTCATTACTTTAAAGAATGTGCATTGGTCAAACAGAATCACAGTGGGATCTCATTCTTCTAAGCAATAGATTCATAGCTATAGGTCGACCAGTGTGCCAGTCTTCCCTGGGGGAGTGTCAGATGTGGAAGAGGAAGCAATGGCCACAATGCATGGCATAAAACAGCCTTGTACGCAGAACTGAAAGCAAAACCAAAATCCTCACCAGACAAACGGAAGCCGCATACACACAAAAAAACAAAGAGCCCTAGGCTCAGACGGACGTCCAAGTCCCCCTAAGCTGGTGGTGGCCTTGGTCAAAGCGGCACCTCACAAATGGGATGTTTTTAGTAGAAAATCCCCAGACGGGAATGAAAGGTTCTCCAAAGGGACCAGGTGTAGTGGCCTTGGTGTGCAAGCCTGGCAATTTACCAGAAGTACTGGCAGAGGAGTTCCAAAGTCCCAGATGCTACTTTTCTGCTTCCTGATATTAATTCCTTGATCTGGAAGTCCAGGGTGGTCGAGATAGGAGAAGAGAGGAATGTCCTTCAGACACACACCTCCTGGACACAGTCCTCTGAAACCAGAGTAAGTGACACTTGTCTTTTCTGTGTTAGTTACTGGTGAGGGTCTTGTTGTTAGCATGTGGACAGTGTGGACTGCAGTCCTCCTATTGCAGGACATGACTTGTTTACCTGTCTGTCTTGTCAGAAGTGGAGAATTCTTCAAGGGCCAGTCAGATGCCTAAGGACCCAGCGATGTTTCTGAAGGGCAATGAATTGCATAGCAATACTGAGGATGCATGGATTTAAACAACTGGGTGCTCCGACATAACCTAAGGTGTTCTTTTTGTTTTGGGGGGAGATTATCTTTCTGCTAAAAACAGGATACTTTCTTTTACAATGGTTTCTGGTGAGTGATTAAGAAAGTCATCCCAGTATTAAGGTACTTTCTGCGGACAGTTATTCAAGACACTAACAACAGTCAATTTTCTCTATGGAAACAAAGCCCAAATGTGCCGTAAGAAGCAATTTTAGCAAAAAGGGTAAGATTAATCAGAGAAACAATTGCAGAGGCAAAGATGATTTGATACTGAGATATTTTCTGAAGAGGACTAGACACAAGGATCCTCAGAATTAGGACTGTGTGCTGTTTTAGGAGGAGGTAGGATCTCACCTGCTGGAAGGCAGGCAGCCATCCACGTGACCTCCTGGGGGAACATCCATTCTGTTCTAAAGAACAGGAAGGTCAGAGTTTCATTCTAAAGGTGCAGGAACACGGGGGCTACTTGGAGGCATCTACTTCAGCCTTTCCTCCAGTAGGTCTGGAGGGTCCTAGACTTTCAGGATTAGAAATCCCCTGAAGTTTGCACAGCCAACCACCAGGCTCTGTGCCCCTCACTGACCCTTAAGTCCCCATTCTGGCTCTAGGACAACTCTAGGCTATTCAGACTGAAGGGCATGGATGTGCTGGTAAGTGTTTATCAGCTAATTCTCCTGAGAAACGTGCCCTGATTCCTAGTGATGGCCGATTCCCATATGTAAATATTCCCATTCTGGTTGACTTTGAGTCACCAGCATGCTGGATGCAGAACAGCTGCACACGGCTGGCTCTTATGAACCAGTAGAAGCCAGCTCCTGCACCCCACCAGGCCTGGGCATCTTCCACCACCACAGACAGCCCTTTGTCTGTCCAGAGGCTTCACCAACTCCCAGGATAAAGGGTGCTGGCGCTGGACCACTGGGGCAACGGCCTGGGGCAGACGTTAGTAGCAGGCTGCAGACGGACTGGCACGTGACATGGCAACATGCTCCTTGGGTCTCGCCTCCGGGGCCTCACTCCAGGCCATCTCCCTTTAGGGACATGCCCAGGAGCTGTTTCTGGTGCCCAGCAAGTGGGGAATAGTGAACTGGCTTGAAGGTGGCAGTGGGTGTGAAGTGACTCTGTTCAGATGGCCCCTGACAGTGCTGACGCAGTTTGCCTCCACCTTTGCCAGCATTCCCCAGAAACTGGGCTCACGGGCTCAGCCTCGCACCCCTTGCTGTCGGTGCTGCCCCTGCTAACACAGTAAGCCTGAGAGCCCACCCAGAAGTGCTGACTGCCACGTGAAGTTGTCGGCACTGGCAGGGGCAGCAGAAATCAGAAATTGCCAGCACAGCTTGTTTAGTGAGTGGCAGCCTGGATTTCTCCAGAAAGAGGCTTGACTGGCTGTATGCAAGTTCAGAGATGGAGGAGAGAGCCCTAAGGATGGATTGGGTGGGAAATGACCGCCCCCCAGCCTGGGGGCCCAGCAGCACCTCACCCCCCTGTGCTTTAATCTCCGAATGCCACTGCAGAAATGTGAATTTTGTGAGCAGGAAGCATTCATTAAGCTCTGTGGAAGGAGGAGCACTGGACTCTCAAGATTTTATATGGGAATTATGATGTAGGTACCACTCACTTTACTGATCGATGTTTAGGTCAAATCAGTTAGATTGATGGCAGCATTTTGGAAAGTTCACAGTGCAGTGCAGATGGAAAGGACTGTCAATGTCCATCACTCTCAAGCAGAATTCATTTTCCAGATTAACTACAGACAGACCTGTAGGGAGAGGGGTACATTGGCAAGAATAGATTGAAATCTGGGATATTCCTGGTGGTGCTGGGCCTCAGAGCAGGGCACCTGCAGGGAAGGAAGTCCCCTCGTATTTACTGAGGACCTGATAATATCCAGGGGAAGGCTCAGACATTCCCATACATCAGCCTTGGAAGGTAAGGGTACTTTTCCACGTTATAGGTGAGGAATGAGGCTCAGGGCGGTAGGTTATTTATCCGAGGTCACAGAGCTGGTAGGTTATACAAAAGCTTGTGCTCTTTTGGGGAGGAGTCTTCAATAAGTGATTGGAAAGGATGGAAAGGAGAGCTGAAAAGCAGGGGCTGGGGATTTTCTGCAAAGGCAGGCTATCTAATGGTTTTTTGTTTGTTTTTGCTTTCTGGCAACCCTCGTTACAAATCTCCTATAATTTATTTTAGGAGAATTCCAGCCTCTGTCTGGTCCCTGTGTGACACTTCCTATCTTGAGGCTGTTTTGAGCCTTTCTTTCCTTGGAGCCCCCTCTTCTCCTTACCAGGTCAGCCCACTCCTCCCAGTCTGTGCTTCCCTTTGACTCCTCCTCGCAGCTGTCATGAAAGGTCTACAGAGTCACCTGGGTGACTACAGACGACTGTGTAACATGGGCCCGGCTGGTGGGGCAGGTCGGCCATCCAGTGTTTCAGCACCACGGCACTGTTTGTGTTTGGTGAATTTTACATTGCAGGTCATCCTTGGCCCTTCCTACCTAATGACAGTAGTGTCCCCCAGTCTTGGTGACAGGCAAATGCACATTGTCCTGTGCCCAGAGGGCACTGTATCCCTTCTAACTGAGATTCTTTTTCACCTCAAAAGCAAGAAAGATACCTTGCATCTGATGCAGTTCAAGATACAGGTAGTTTAACTCCAACATTAGTGTTTCTATTTAACTTTTTCTATAAAATAAGGTTTATCTAAAAGATTCTTTAAAACTTACAGCTATGACACCAATTCATGTGTTGCAAATGACACATTTTTTTTTTTTTCTTGCCTAGGTAGTAACAGCCTCATCTAGTGTAGCACCGTAGAAATTCTCCAATCATGATGAGCAAAATAGTTAGGGTAAACTTGTAGTTCATATTGAGTACTAGGAGGAATTGTTTTGAATGAGGAATGTAAGTGATCCTTAAGAAAAAACTTTTTGTTGTTATACTGTTTGATTCCTGTAATACAATGATATTAGGTGTGCCCTGAAAGAAAACAAAATGTTTGAAATCCAAAAACAAAGATTTTGGACTCTCAGGCAGGACTGATTTCCTTCCCAGCCTCCTCTGGGGACCCTACAGTTCAGAGTTACTGCCCTGATTGGAGGCAGGAAAGCCAGGGGTTTCAGGAATGGGCCTGAGAGTGGCACGCACCAGGGTTTGAGCTCCAGCTCTTGTTCTCAGCAGCTTTGTGTCCTGACTGCTCCCATCTTATGTGCCTTCACCTCTAAAATGGGGAATGACCATGGTGCCCCCTCAAGGGCTGTTTATCACTGAGCCCAACGCCGAGTCCGTGGGAAGCCCTCGGGAAGCCTTGGTCGTGAACACGCGTGAGGCCTCCCTTGTCCTCCCCTGTCTGCGCTCTCCGTCCTCTGGACGTCTCCTTCAGGGCACTCACTGCCAGAGCACTTGGGTTAGCGATGTGTGCACGCCCTGTTTGTTAGTGTGGTAGGCTACAGGCTGCATGAGGGCAGAGGACCTGGGTCTCCCTGGCTCCACAGGGCGTGGTACGCAGTACGCACTAGTAAGCAGCTGTCCAGGGGTTAAGGACGTGTACTCACTGCCTTGTCTTTGTTGTCCAGAGCCCACTGCCTCTAACAGCAAATACATACGGAAACATTTCCCTTGACCCGTGGGAGAAGCCAGGATGGAAACTTCAACCACCGCAAAGGACTATGACATGACCACGGAATACGACTATGGGGACATGACCCCATGCCAGAAGGCACAGGAGAGGGCTTTTGGGGCCCAGCTGCTGCCCCCCTTGTACTCGGTGGTGTTTGTCATTGGCCTGGTCGGCAACATCCTGGTGGTCCTGGTCCTCATGCAATACAAGAGGCTCAAAAGCATGACCAGCATCTACCTCCTCAACCTGGCCATTTCTGACCTCATCTTCCTCTTCACGCTGCCCTTCTGGATCGACTACAAGGTGAAGGATGACTGGATTTTCGGAGATGCCATGTGTAAGTTGCTCTTTGGGTTCTTTTTCTTGGGCTTGTACAGCGAGATCTTCTTCATCATCCTGCTGACCATCGACAGGTACCTGACTAACGTCCACCCCCAGTTTAAACGTCAGTGTTGGAACATTACCTCTGGTACTGTCACCAGCATTTTCATCTGGGTCCTGGCCATCTTGGCTTCTGTCCCCAGCTTGTACTTTTCCAAGACCCAGTGGTGGCTCACCCACTACACCTGCAGTCTTCATTTTCCTCCTGAAAGCCATGGAAGAAAGTGGAAGCAGTTCCTGGCTCTGAAACTGAACATCTTGGGGCTGATATTGCCTCTGTTGGTCATGACTGTCTGCTATGGACATATAAAGATTATAAAGATTATGCTCAGAACTTGGAATAAGAAGGCCAACATAATACGTCTGATTTTTGTCATCATGATCACCTTCTTTCTCTTTTGGGTGCCCTGCAATCTGACTGTGTTTCTGCTTTCCAGGATTCCCTGTGTGAGCACTGCAGCCAGCTGGACTTGGCCATTGAAGTGACAGAGGCAATTGCCTATGCACACTGCTGCACGAACCCCATAGTCTCTGTCCTTTTCTGCAGGAGGTACCGCAGGGTTCTATGGTACTTGCTCTATCAGCTGACTAAGTGTCCCTGCTTCCTCTACGAGGAGGCAGGAGAGGGTCAACTCCATGTCCATTACACAGGCAAGAAAGAACGCTGTTCTGTGTACAGACTCAGGCCCCTCAGGTCCATCAGGGACAAAGAAACCATAAGCTGCTAACATGCTGACGGGGGACGAGGCAGCTTGGGTCTCCCAGCCAGATTCTGACACCTGACCTGGAATTGTAGCCACATGGGGTTGAGGGAGCTCCAAGGTGTTCTAGACAAAATCACCATTAAGGTTGGATTTTTCTCAATGAACTTCTCTTTGGTGGAAAATGAGATGTATAGATGAGATGGTGGAAATGAATAAATGAAGTGGGACATCCCAGAAGACTGGGTCAAAGGATGACAGAGAAAGGCTTGGTACCAAAGAGAAGTTCAGACTGTTGAACAGTAGCATTTGTAAACCAGTCACTGAGCATCTGCTCAGTGATCTTGGAGATAGAGATTTCCATAGCTGCCTCCACTCCGAGCAGAGAAGCCAAGCAGGAGCCGGCAGCCACCTCTCACCTCCCTACCCCCACTCCTAGGGCAGCATTTAGGCTCCTGGAAACCCTGAGAAATCTAGAACTCCTGATGGAAGAACTTGACACCTAATAGGAAGTAGGATTGGGGAACTGCTTTTGGCAGTGAAGCTAAGAAAGCCCTTGGATGGAATGTTTATAGTCACTAAAATCAACAAATACAGGCAGCGGGCTAGACACAGACAAAATGTATAAACTGCTGTACTTCTTGAAATTGCCGTGGAACGGAAGTGGTCATTACTTCCTTTTACCATTCCTGTCTTCTGAATAGTTTTCAGAGTCTCCCTTCCCTGTCAGTTGAGGGATGCAGCAGTAATTTCTGACAGCTTCACTGCAGAAATCATTACCAGGCAGAAGGAGACAGGGTTGATTTTTCTTCCTCTGGACCTCCATCCAGACCTTGTAGCTGTATGGATCAGAGTTCTGGCTGCCACCTTGGGCTGATCAGCAGGACAGTGACCTGGTGTGCAGGGTTTGAGGCTGGCAGGGAGGGCAACATCTACCAGGAGGGGTGGGGACTCTGTCAGCGTAGGAAGTCGAGGACCACTTAAAGAAATGCATTTACCCTAAAGGTCCTTAACATCTGAGCTCTCATCTGAATTAAGATAGGACCTCTTGTCCATCATGCCTTTCTTCCTTTTCCCCTTAGATGTACATTTCTCTAAAAGTGATTTTCCCAGTTATAAAACTTGTTTCCAGAAAAGCTTAAAATCACAAAAGGAGAAAAAACAAACTTCAAAATTATTCATAATCCCCTACCCAGAGGCAGCACTGTACATTCTTTGATGGGTTAATATTTTCTTTTAGTTTTCTCTCTTCTGTACATGTTTTATGTTTACAAATAAGATGAACTTTGACTGTAGTTATTCTTCTACTGTTGTTTTTTTAAGTAGCAGTATGTGGGGATCACTTTCCCAGGCAATAAATCATTTCAGAGCATTGGTTTTGGGCCCAACACTGAGTTCTTCCACCGGAAGATACCATAATTCACTTTGGGTAAGTGACCTACCTAGACATACCTACCTTCCAAGAAGACATACAGATTTCCCAGAAATATATGAGTAAGTGCTCAGCATCACTGATCATCCTGGAAATGTTAAGTCAGAACCAGAGTAGGATATCGCCTCATACCTGTGAGAGTGTCTATTTTGAAATAAACAAGAGATTTCAAGAGTTTTGAGGATGTAGGGAAAAGGGAACCCTCGTGCACTGTTGGTGGGAATGTAAACGGGTGCAGTCACTGTGGAAACCAGTATGGAGGCTTCTTAAGAAATTAAAAATAGAGCTACTGTATGACCTAGCAATTCCACTTCTGTGTATGTAGTATCAGTTCAGTTCAGTTCAGTCGCTCAGTCGTGTCCGACTCTCTGCGACCCCATGAATTGCATCACGCCAGGCCTCCCTGTCCATCACCAACTCCCGGAGTTCAACGAAATCAAGTCATTATCTCAGTGAAATGTCTTGTTCTCCCATGTTTATTGCAGCATTACTCACAATAGTCTAGGTATGAAAACAGCCTAAGTGTCAGTGGATAAATGAATGGGAAGAATTGAATGACCAAGGCAGAAGTCCTATTCTAAGGTTCTTAATGTGTATTATTTTTTTCATCCCCCTCCCCATTTTTATTGTGGTAGAATACACTCACAATGTACCCTATTATTGATATTTAAGTTACAGTTAAGTGGTATTAAAAATACATTCTTCTAGTGTCTGTTATTACAATGTTGGCCTTTCCTATGGGCCAATTGATCTCTGAGAATCATGCTCACAGAGGATTCTTGTTAGAAATGTGACTTTCAGGGGCCTGTGTGGACTCTGGAAGGGCACTGGTGACTCTGGGAGATCTTGGTCAGATTCATCATGCACATCGGGGATTTCTCCTGGGGTTTTTCTGGTACCAGGAACATTCTGTCCTCCAGGTTGTAACCCCACATTAACACTTCATTGGTTAAATGAACTCATTTGTCCTTCCAATCTGCTGTGATCCAAGCATTAACATCAGAGGTGACACCAAGTCTGACACCTTCGTCCTCCACTCAGGGATCATCGTGTTATCTAATACAGCATTCCAGCAGAGGATGTGGTGTGGGAGCCCTCAGGGCCTCTCAGACACTGTGTGGAAAACACTCATGGAGATTCACAGGACATTACCGTCTCTAAGAAATACTCAGTGAGGAACAGGTTTAAATATGATTAACCTTCACTCTGCCAATGTAGTTTTAAAGTAGAAAAAAACTTTTCTCAAATAACACCTGTTATCATCCCTCAAAGATGCTTGCTCCTTGGAAGAAAAGCTATGACCAACCCAGACAGCATATTAGAAGGCAGAGACATTACTTTGCTAACAAAGGTCCGTCTAGTCAAAGCTATGGTTTTTGCAGTAGTCATGTATGGATGTGAGAACCGGACCATAAAGAAAGCTGAATATCAAAAAATTGATGCTTTGAACTGTGGTGTTGGAAAAGACTCTTGAGAGTCCCTTGGACTGTAAGGAGATCAAACCAGTCCATCCTAAAGGAGATCAGCCCTGGGTGTTCATTGGAAGGACTGATGCTGAAGCTGAAGCTCCAATACTTCGGCCACCTGATATGAAGAACTGACTCATTTGAAAAGACCCTGATGCTGGGAAAGATTGAAGGCAGGAGGAGAAGGGGACAACAGAGGATGAGATGGTTGGATGGCATCAGCAACTCAATGAACATGAGTTTGGGTAAACTCCGGGTGTTGGTGATGGACAGGGAGGCCTAGTGTGCTGCAGTTCATGGGTTTGCAAAGAGTCGGACACGACTGAGCGACTGAACTGAACTGATCATCCCTCAAGACTAGGGCTGGGTTGTAGAACACCAGGGGTGTTGGTCTGATGATCGGTCAGCACATGGGCAAAGCACAGTACAGTTGCCAACTGCCCACGGTCCATCCTGTCCTTTTGACAGCAGTCTCCATATCAACCCCTCGAGGTTGGTGGGGATGCTGGTGTTACCCCATGTGATCGATGAGGAGAGGAAGGGACTTGGCAGACACCACAGAGTGGTCAAAGGGCAGAGCTGGGCTCCACCCCAGAGTTTATTTCTTTATTTTTCAAAGTTTCTTTTTGAGGTGGACTATTTTTTCAATTCATTTTATTTCTTATTGAAGCAGAGTGGATTTACAGCATTGTGTTAGTTTCAGGTGCACAAGAAGGAGATTCAGTTATTCGTATGTATATTTTTTCACATTCTTTTCCATTATAGATTATGACAGGGTATTGAATAGAGTTCCCTGTGCTGTACAGTAGGACTTGTGTATCTATTTTATATGTATTTGTGTGTATCTAATTTTTTGAAGTTACCCTCTAAGCATTCATTTTCAAATTTGTTTTTAATTGGAGGATAATTGCTCTACAATGTTGTCTTGATTTCTGCTGTACAGCAGTGTGAATCACCTGTAAGTATACATACATCCCCTCCCTTTTGAACCTTCCTCCCACCTATCCCCATCTCACCCTTTTAGACTGACACAGAGCAGCGGGTTGAGGTCTCTGCTCACACAGCAGCTTCCCACTAGCTATCTCTCTTACACATGGTAGTCTATCTGTTTCAACGCTACTCTCTCAGTTTGTCCCACCCTGTCTTTCCTCCACTCTGTCCACAGTTCTGGTCTGTATTCCTCCCCTGAAAATAACTTCATCAGTACCATTTTTCTAGATTCCATGTATATGCATTATCATGTGTTGTTGTGCTTGTTTAGTCGCTAAATCATGTCTGACTCCTTTGCGACACCATGGATTGTAGCCTGCCAGGTTCCTCTGTCCATGGGATTTCCCAGGCAAGAATACCAGAATGGGTTGTCATTTCCTACTTCAGGGGATCTTCCCGACCCAGGGATGGAACCTATGTCTCGTGTCTCCTGTATTGACAGGCTAATTCTTACCACTGTACCACCTGGGAAACCCTAGTTTTGATATGCATGTCTCTAGTAATGAGTGATGTTGAGCATCTTTTCATGTGTTTATTGGCCATCTGTATGGCTTTGGAGAAATGTGTGTTTAGATCATTTGCCCATTTTTTGATTGGATTGTTTGTTTTTCTGACTTTGACCTGCATGTGCTACTTTTATATTTTGGAGATTAATCCTTTGTTATTTGCTTCAATTGCATATTTTCTTTGATTTTGAGGGTTGTCTTTTCATCTTGTTTATAGTTTCCTTTGCTTTTCAAAAGAGTTTAATTAGGTCCCATTTGTTTATTTTTGTTTTTATTTCCATTATTCTAGGAGGCAAGTCAAAGAGGATCTTCCTGCAATTTATGTCAATGAGTATTCTGCCTGTATTTTCCTCTAAGAGTTTTATAGTTTCTGGCCTTAAATTTAGGTATTTGATCCATTTCATCTGTAATCAGTGAGAGTTTTACTTCTTCTTTTCAAATCTTGATTCCTTTTATTTCTTTTTCTGTATGATGTGAAGAGGTGTTCCAATTTCATTACTTACATGAAGCTATCCAGTGTTGCCAGCAAAATACTTATTGAAGAGGTTGTCTTTTCTCCATTGCATATTCTTGCCTCCTTTGTCAAAGATAAGGTGCCCATAGGTGCACGGTTTTATCTCTGGGCTTTCTGTCTTGTTCCATTGATCTGTGTTTTTTGTTTTTTGTGCCAGTGCCATACTGTCTTGACTACTGTAGTTTTGTAGTATAGACTGAAGTCAGGAAGGTTGATTCCTCCAGCTCCTTTTTTCTTTCTGAAGATTAGCTTTGACTAATAGCTTTGGCTATTCAGGGACTTTTGTGTTTCCATCCAAATTATAAAGTTTTTTATTCTAGCTCTGTGAAAAATGCCACTGGTAATTAGATAGGGACTGCATTGAATCTGTAGAGTTTTTATGAAAAGTATAGTCTTTTTCATGATATTGATTCTCCCCGTTGAGGAACATGATATTAGCTGCTTTTGTTTGTGTTGTCTGAGTTCCTTCGTCAGTGTCTTACAGTTTTCTGCATACAGGTCTTTCGTCTCCTCAGGTAGATTTATTCCCAGGTATTTTATTCTTTTTGTTGCAATGGTGAATGGGATTGTTTCCTTAATTTCTCTTTCTGATTGTTTTGTTGTTAATGTATAGGAATGCAAAGTATTTCTGTGTATTGATTTTGTATGCTGTTGGTTTACTAAATTCATTGATTAGCTCTAATACTTTTCTGATGGTATCTTTATGGGTGTTCTATGTATAGTATGTCATCTGCAAACAGTGAGAGTTTTACTTCTTCTTTTCAAATCTGGATTCCTTTTATTTCTTTTTCCTCTCTGATTGCCATGGCTAGGACTGCCAAAGCTGGTTCTTTGAGATGATAAACAAAATTGACAGACCATTAGGCAGAGTCATCAAGAATAAAAGGAAGAAAAGTCAATAAGATTAAAAACAAAAAGGAGAGATTGCAACAGGCAATGCAGAAATACAAAGGATCATAAGAGATTATGAACAACTATATGCCAATAAAATAGAAAACCTGGAAGAAATTAGAAAATTCTTAGGAAAGTACAACCTTCCAAGACTGAGCCAGGAAGAAATAAGAAATTATGAAACAGACCAGTCACAGGCACTGAAATTGAAACTGTGATCAAAAATCTCCCACAAAAACAAAAACCAGGGGGCAGATGGCTTCACAGGTGAATTCTATCAAATGTTTAGAGACGAGCTCACTCCTATCCTTCTCAAACTCTTCCAAAAAATTTCAGAGGAAGGAACAGTCCCAAACTCTTCTACAAAGCCACCATCACCCTGATACCAACACCAGACAAAGATATAACAAGAAAAGAAAATTACAGGCCAATATCACTGATGAACATAGATGCAAAAATCCTCAACAAAATACTAACAAACAGAATCCAACAACACATTAAAGGAATCATACACCATGATCAAGTAGGGTTTATCCCAGGGATGCAAGGATTCTTCAGTCTATGTAGTCAGTCAATGTGATACACCATAGTAACAAATTGAAAAATAAACATCATATGATAATCTCAATGAAAAAAGTGAAGGTGTTAATCATTCTATTGTGTCTGACTGTTTGCAACCTCATGGACTGTATAGCCAGCCAGTCTCCTCTGTAGATGCATAAAAAGTTTTTGACAACATTTGACACCCATTTATGATAAAAACTCTTCAGCAAATGGACATACAAGGAACCTACCTCAACATAATAAAGGTCATATATGACAAACTCACCACAAACATCATTCTCAGTGGTGAAAAACTGAAAACACTCTTTTCTAAAATCAGGAACAAAAACAAAGTTTCCACTTTTGCCACTATTTTTCAACATAGTTTTGGAAGTCCTAGTCAGGGCAATCAGTAGATTCTTTTTTGAGTATGCCCAGAGTGCATTGAATTGAGGTTGAAAGTTTCCCCTCTGCCCAGTCAAGAATATATTCTTGAGTTATTTCAAAGGGTCCCCAAGTGGGTCCTCACATGTGTCCACAAGTCAGTCTGTTAGATGCTGTCACCACAGCACTTCTGCCGCCGCCTCGGCCAGCCCCGACTCAGTCTGCCTGAGAAGCCTCTTGCTAGCATCGTTGAAACCTTCACTAATGGGCTTTATTGTGAGGGTGCCAGCCCTCCAGGTCCCAGCGCTGGGCCAGGTAACTCACAGACAGTTCTGAGCCTACAGCCTACAATTCTTCAGACCTGCAAGAATCTCACAGTCCGTAATGAAAGCAGCTTAGTCCTCCAACATCGGGGCTCAGATGCAATTCAGGGAGCCAGACAGGGAAGAAAGACCACATCACCCTCCAGCCTCCTTTTCTGTCCTCCTCACCACCCCTGAGTCAATTAAATTTATTCTCTGTCCTCCCTTAGAAAATAAAGGTGCTTGCGATCATAAGTCAATGACAGCAAACATTTGATGAGGCAACCAGAGAGATGATGAAGTATTTCATGCATTAGCAGTATCTGGGTGCAAAAGTCAGACAGCCCAAGTGCCCTGTCCCGTAGTTGCTGCAGCTCACTAGCCCACCTCCTGTGGACATTGTGACCTTCAGGGCACAGAGGTCGTTAGGTCTGGCGTCTCAGTTGAAAGTCACATTGGGTTGTTCCTGGATTATCCGCCAAAAGCTAAGAGAAAAAGCCATCCTCCTGGGTGATTTGGCATCCTCCTTGGCAGTCTAGAATAGGGCACCTCCCAGAGCCTCTACATTCCCCATCTTTAGAGAAGGCACAACCTCTCTGGCATCAGACACAGCCATGGACTCCTTCCTTCTCCCACTCCTCCAGGCTTCCACCAACAGATTACTATGGCGGAGTCCCATTTCCTTTGGTGTCCTAGTTCTTCCTTTCCACTGTGATTATAAAGACATTTATTAGAGAATACTTTATTCCTCAGGTCCCTTAATGAAGTCCAGATTCTGTTTGTTTTATACAGACATATGGATGTGCAGTTCTTTGTGCACATCTTCCTTTGTGCAGATCTTCCTGAGTCCACACAACTCAGTTTGCATGTCATCTTCAGCTACTTCCATAGAAAAAGTTTAATAACTCAGTACCCTATGCAGTCTAGAAGATATAATACTGAAGGAATTTGCAAGCCTGCACTGCCAGTCAATGTGCCTACATCAGATAAACCAACTTCTCTTATTCTAAAACAGGGAAGGTGGCTCCAGAAGCAATCTGCTCTCTGACCTCCTCACACGTGTCCCACGTCTCATACCTGGAGCAGTTGGAGCAAAGACCATAAATCTAAAAAATAATACTAGTAGGCGAAATACTTAGTCATTGGTCCTCCCCAAGACTTCTACCTTCTGTATATTCACAGAAATTGCCTTTAGCCCCAGCTCTGGATTATGCCCAAAGCTATTGCTAATGAAGCTTTGCACATGGACAGTTTGCTATATTTTATAGCATTTATATAAATTGGCAATTTTTGCTCATTTCATGAACTATGAGATGCGAGTAAGGGGATTGGTATTAATAGTATCTGCGTTTTACAGATGAAGGAAATGAGAAATCAAGAGTTTGCCAAGGTGTCCCAGTTGAGCAGAATCACTCTGGTTGATCATAACCATTTATCTTCTCTTATATGATCATGTTTAATCTGGAACCATTTCCTACTTTGAATTCGGCTATTTTGAGTTAAGTAGACATATCATTACATTATAGATGGGTATTCAATATATTATGTTACTTTAACATTTACCAAGATGTAAGGATACATCAATGCCTTTAATTTGTAAGCCTTATCTGAATTTTAGCCAATGATTTCTGCAAGAAATGTGAGCCAGAAAACAGTATTCTAGGTTTCTTCTGTAAATACTGATAAATTTTAGTCACATAAATGACTGGGAGGTACTCACATAACTGAAATAAGGTCCCCCAGAGCTTGACAGAGTGGAAGAATGACTTGAATAAAGGTTGAGTTACCTGGTACTAGGCCTGGCTCTGTCATTAACTCACTTTCATGCCCACCTCCTTTCCTTATTCAGATAATAAAAGAGGAAAATCCAATTCAATAAGTATTTATCAGGCAGGGGCTTACTGTGGACATTTAACATATGACATTTAATTTAAACCTCACTGCACTCCAAACATTCCATTTTACAGAAGAGAGGGCCAGTGTCAGGGAAATAAGAAAGGGGCAAGGCAAGGTCATGTTTCTTTCCGTGTACAAAGCCCTGCTTGCTGTTAAGAAACCTGTAAAGATGAAAGAGATAGAGTTCCTCTCCTGAAAGTGCTTTCAAAATAGCAAAAGTGAACACATGCACAGTCAGTGAGGAGGGAGGCGCCAGTTAATAAGGAGAAGCAAGCGCTGCAAGAAATGGTGCCGAAGGCAAGGGAAGCCTGTCAGAGGGAGAAATCACTTCTGCCTCTCATGGGTGGGTGAGGGTCAGGTGCTGATTTATCTTCAGAGTAGATTTTAATGTGTATATCTAAGGGAGATTATGAGTTTCAACAAGCAAAAATGTGGCAGTAAGACATTCTGGGTGCAGGTAGCATCAGTAAGACAGTGATGATAAAACTCGGGGTGTGTGCAGGACTCAACCAGCAGGTCGGTGCGGATGGAACACAAGCCCTGGTGACTCAGAGTGTCCCCTCCGGACCTGCTCCATCCCTGTTAGCAGGGAGCTCCCTAGAAATGCAGGCTGTCAGGTCCCACTCCAAATGGATTGCAGTCTGCACAGGTGATTCATGTGCAGAAGGAATAAAGGCAAGTCACACAGAAAGGTAGCTTCTGATCAGATCCATAGAAGCTGCAGAATGTATTGGTTTGATGAGGCCTTGGAGCGAGACAGGGGGTCCGTGCCTGCTCTGCCTGCAGCTCCATCACTGTGCAACTGTGGGATCTCTGGCAAAGTTACTTCAACTTTATTTAAGCTACCTGTGGCCTCATAAGATTTTTTTTAATGGACTTTATTTTTTAGAGCAGTTGCAAGTTCACAGCAAAACCCAGGAGAAAGGACAGAGTTCCCTTCCCGTTCACCCACTGCCCCCAAACACCCTCACCCTCCCCTATTATCGTCATCCCCCAAACAGTGTCACAGCTGTTGAACCTACTACAGTGACTCATCATCACCCAAAGTCCCTAGTTTATAATAGGCTATACTTTTGGTGTTGTACAGTCTAATGAATTTAGGTAAATGAGTAATAATATGTGTCCATCACAATGGTGTCATTTTCATAACCCTAAAAATTGCTCTTCAAAAGGTGCTCTGCCTTTGCATTTTTTCTCCCTAATCCCTGGCAACTGCTGATCTTTTTACTGTCTCCATAGTTTTGCCTTTTTCAGAAGGTCATGCTTTGGAATCATACAATATGTACCCTTGTCAGATTGGCTTATTTCGCTTAGTAATATGTATTTAAGCTTCTTTTCATGGCCTGGATAGCTCATTTATTTTCAGTGCTGAATAATATTTCATTGTCTGGATGTATCACAGTCTGTTTATTCATTCACCCACTGAAGGGCATCTCAGTTTCTTCTATGTTTGGCAGTTGTAAATAACACTGCTCTAAAAATCTGGGTACAAGTATTGAAAATTTTTTTTTTCAGTTTTCATACCTTTTATTGAAGTATAGTTGATTTACAATGTTATGTTAATTTCTGCTATACAGCAAAGTGATTCCGTTCTATACACATTCTTTTTTTAAAATATTCTTTTCTATTATGGTTCATCACAGAATATTGAGTATAGTTCTTGGTGGTATAGAGTGAAAGTGAAAATCACCCAGTTGTGTCCAACTCTTGGTGGACTATACAGTCCATGGAATTCTCCAGGCCAGAATACTGGAGTGGGTAGCTTTTCCCTTCTCCAGGGGATCTTCCCAACCCAGGAATCGAACTGGGGTCTCCTGCATTGCGGGCAGTTCTTTATCAACTGAGCTATGAGGGAACCCCAGTGCTATAGAGTAGTACCTTGTTTATGTGCTCTCTATATAAAAGCTTGTATCTGCCAACCCAGCCTCCCACTGCATCCCTCTTTCAAGCCCCCTTGGCAACCACCAGTCTGTTCTGTGTCTGTGATTCTGTTTCTGTTTCATAGATAGGCTCATTTGTGTTGTATTTTAGATTCCACATCTAACGTGTTAAACTAGGGACAGAACCTAGGTTCCTTGCATTGTCTTCAGATTCTTAACCACTGAACCACCAGCGGGTCCACTACTGGCTTTTTCATCTTTGCTTTAATATATAGAAAATCCTTCTTACTCAGCTACTTATGATTTACAACATTTTGCTAGTTTATGTCTGTGGGTAAACTTATAGTATTTTTCTTTTCTCTCTGTTTTCAGAGAGAATTTCTATTTCATAGAAATAAAGAGAATCTAGAGAAGAAAATTACATTTCAGTATTAAACTGTTGTGGATCATGAAGCTTTGTATGTACTGAGGCTTTGTATTTATTATCTCTGTCCGGGATGGCTCCTTGTTGCTGTGTTACATTATTATAAAGTTTAATTGAATTAGTAAAAGAATATTCTAAGCTTGTTTCTAAGTCTGATCACAGTAATTTTCTTTGGATAAAGACCAAATGTCTTGTGACCTGCAGCTAGGAGATTATGTACACTGGAAAAGATATCATTTAACAAACTATCTCCAAGCTAAGTAAAAAGGACCTTATAGGTACTCTTGACTAGCACATGTGCAACAAAACTGAAGGGAATTGACTCTTAATTCCGTATTTCCCATTTAAGAAGGGCGTCCACATAGGATTATCTATAGAAAAGACTGTTAACCCCAAAGGATACCCACACCAGATGAAACGGAGACAACAGCAGTAGAAGACAGCTGACATATAAGTGTGGACCAGGACTGTGAGAATTAGCCAACCAGTTCAGTTGCTCTGTTTACTGAATGTTTGTCTTCCTGTCATCATGGAAAGTTATTTTACTTCTAAGCATACTTAGACCCCAATGTTCAGGATGAAAAGAAAATTCTGTAGTGAAGTTGTCACAGAGTATAACTATTCATGACATGTATCACTGTTTATTTTAAGTCTATTGCTAAAAGCACATGTATGTTATATGACAATTAAGTGCAAGTGATAAATGCATAGCCTGCAAAGCATTTCCCCATTAATATGCCTCTGAGTTTGTTAATGATATCTGATTAGTTTTCCCCCAACATGGAGAACTAGGGGAAAAAAAGAGGCCTAGCATCAAGGTGCATGAATGGACCCAGAGGAGGCAACTTGGCCACTTTGGCAATGTTGGGAAACTATTTTGATTATCAGTGATGTTTATGGAAAGATTTGCAATTAAAGGGGGGAAAATGATGGAAGAAAATTTCATATGTTGCGGTATGGGGAAATTGTTCTGACTTGTACATGATTGAATTTGAACTTCAGGCGAATCAGACCAGCCTTTTGTGGCCTATTAAACATGCTTTAGCCATTAAAAAATTACATTTAAAAAATTGAAATGAAATAACTATGATTCATACATCCCAAGTGGAACTACATGGCTATTATGAATGTGTGTTCAGACACGTTTCTAAGTTACTGAAAACCTGAATTCTCTAAACTTGATCATACTTCACAACACCATCAACCGTCTTCTAAACCATATGTACTAGCAGCTGCCAACTGCACCCATATGGTCTCAATGTCCTCTTTTTAAGTATGAAAACTCCTACTTTAAAAATAGTAGTAGCAAATGAGACAGCTCAAGCTATATAGCCACTGAGCAAAAGGCTACTTGGTTACTAAATATATAAGTAAAAAGTAAACACTCCAAAACTTAATTTCCTGATTGCCATCTAAAATACCACTCTTTTAAAAAATATTTCGAAGGTGTTATTTAAACGTTTTCTTCATTGTAATACATCTAATAATTTTGAATGTTTCTCCATGTGCTACAACAAAGCAATCAAAGATAGAGGTAATGTTTTCTGAATAAGAAGTATTGATGCTAAGCTTGAAACTTAGGATTCTTTTCAGCTCTGTCCCTTCCCCAAATTAGGCAGGACTATGCCCTCAGGTCAGTAGGAAGTAACCAGAGCGGTTTATCAACCCATTCTCTCAAAAAGTTGGGGAAAATGGAAACAAAGGGAACTAAAATTGAGTTTCCTTACCAAGTTTATGATTAACCTCTCAATCTAAAACTTTGTTCCCTTTCTTGTTCTCTGTCATCAAGACTGAGGAATCTAAAGCTTTATTTCCTTTTCTGTTCTCAGTCCTCAAGACTGAGGAGTATCAAAGAAAAAGGGAGGTTAAACAAGCCTCTGTGTCCTTGAAATAAAATGCTGACTAAAGAAAGTGCTGCACTGAATAGGCCAGTAAATTTGGAAAACTCAGCAGTGGCCACAGGACTGGAAAAGGTCAGTTTTCATTCCAATCCCAAAGAAAGGCAATGCCAAAGGATGTTCAAGCTACTGCACAATTGCATTCATATCACATGCTAGTAAAGTAATGCTCAAAATTCTCCAAGCCAGGCTTCAGCAATACGTGAACCGTGAACTTCCAGATGTTCAAGCTGGTATTAGGAAAGGCAGAGGAACCAGAGATCAAATTGCCAACATCCGCTGGATCATGGAAAAACCAAAAGAGTTCCAGAAACATATCTATTTCTACTTTATTGACTATGCCAAAACCTTTGACTTTGTGGATCACATAAACTGTGGAAAATTCTGAAAGAGATGGGAATACCAGACCACCTGACCTGCCTCTTGAGAAACCTGTATGCAGGTCAGGAAGCAAGAGTTAGAACTGGACATGGAACAACAGACTGGTTCCAGATGGGGAAAGGAGTACGTCAAGGCTGTATATTGTCACCTTATTTAACTTATATGCAGAATACATCATGAGAAACGCGGGGCTGGAAGAAGCACAAACTGGAATCAAGATTGCCAGGAGAAATATCAATAACCTCAGATATGCAGATGACACCACCCTTATGGCAGAAAGTGAAGAGGAGCTAAAAAGCCTCTTGATGAAAGTGAAAGAGGAGAGTGAAAAAGTTGGTTTAAAGCTCAACATTCAGAAAACTAAGATCATGGCATCTGGTCCCATCACTTCATGGCAAATAGATGGGGGGAAACAGTGGAAACAGTGTCAGACTTTATTTTGGGGGGCTCCAGAATCACTGTAGATGGTGACTGCAGCCATGAAATTAAAAGATGCTTGCTCCTTGGAAGGAAAGTTATGACCAACCTAGATAGCATATTAAAAAGCAGAGACATTACTGTGCCAACAAAGGTCCATTTAGTCAAGGCTATGGTTTTTCCAGTAGTCGTGTGAGAAGTTGGACTGTGAAGAAAGCTGAGCACCAAAGAATTGATGCTTTTGAACTGTGGTGTTGGAGAAGACTCTTGAGAGTCCCTTGGACAGCAAGGAGATCCAACTAGTCCATCCTTAAGCAGATCAGTCCTGAGTGTTCATTGGAAGGACTGATGTTGAAGCTGAAACTCCAGTACTTTGGCTACTCGATGCGAGGAGCTGACTCATTTGAAAAGACCCTGATGCTGGGAAAGTTTGAAGGCAGGAGGAGAAGGGAACGACAGAGGATGAGATGGTTGGATGGCATCACCGACTCAATGGAGATGAGTTTGAGTAGACTCCGGGAGTTGGTGATGGACAGGGAGGCCTGGCATGCTGTGGTCCATGGGGTCACAAAGAGTCGGACATGACTGAGCGACTGAACTGAACTGAAAGAGTTAATGACCAACATTAATGATCAACAAAGAGTTAATGATCTTCAATGTGAAGATGTAGAAATGAAAAATGACTGTTGAACTGGGGAACTGGTAACAGTTTAGACTATCATTCTACAACATAGCAGATCACCAAACTCACAGTTCACTGGTAAGAACATGGACCCTAGACTGGCTGAAACCAGAAGGGTGAAGACGCTTGAAACTTCACTTTGTTGCCAACCACTAATCATCTACAAGCTGCTTACTCCCTGCTCCTTGAACACTGTACAAATTCTCACTACCCTCTCCAGAAGCTTCCCACAGTCTTGAGGGCATTAGCATGTTGTGACCTGCTTTGCCTGGCAAAGCAATAAAATCTCTTTTCTACTTCACCCAAAACTCTACCTCTGTGTTTCCCTTTGGCACCAGTGAACAGAGGCCATTTTGGCAACACAACCCCTGGTCCTCTGCCTACTTCTCTGATAGACTCCAACTCACTGTCTATAGTCTCAGATTAAGTGTAGGTGTCTCTGCAGAGCACTCTGGACCCCTCCCACCTTCCTCTGGTGCATCTTTTGAACCCAAGGAGATGTCTCCCCCACTAGACTGTGACCTTCTAGACAAGAGTGTCTCACACTGGGATGTGCGAAGAAATCCTTGGGGAGGCTAGTAAAAAATGCAGATACTCCTCTGTAGGCCTAGGGACGCAAATACAGACGCATGAGAGTCTGTATTTCTGATAAGCACTCAGGTTTTACCATCACACTTTAAAGGGCAAGGGTCTAGCCAGGATTCTCAGACTCTAGGACCAGTAAGAAGCATGTGGAAGACTTGTTCAACCATATCTTCTGGATCCAACACCCCCACATCCTGAGATTCTGCAGGTCAGAGGATGGCGTCTGATAATCTTCATTACCACCAAGCTCCCAGGCAATGTCTGCTGTAGCCAGCCCACAGATCTGACTTGAGTTAACACTAGATCCAGGCATTGCCTAACTCATATTTGACTGTGTGGATCACAATAAACAGTGGCAAATTCTGAAAGAGATGGGAATACCAGACTACCTGACCTGCCTCTTGAGAAATCTGTATGCAGATCAGGAAGCAACAATTAGAACTGGACATGGAACAATAGACTGGTTCCAAATAGGAAAAGGAGTATGTCAAGGCTGTATATTGTCACCCTGCTTATTTAACTTATATGCAGAGTACATCATGAGAAACGCTGGACTGGAAGAAACACAAGCTGGAATCAAGATTGCCGGGAGAAATATTAATAACCTCAGAAATGCAGATGACACCACCCTTATAGCAGAAAGTGAAGAGGAGCTAAAAAGCCTCTTGATGAAAGTGAAAGAGGAGAGTGAAAAAGTTGGTTTAAAGCTCAACATTCAGAAAACGAAGATCATGGCATCCGGTCCCATCACTTCATGGGAAATAGATAGAGAAACAGTGGAAACAGTGTCAGACTTTATTTTTTTGGACTCCAAAATCACTGCAGATGGTGACTGCAGCCATGAAATTAAAAGACGCTTACTCCTTGGAAGGAAAGTTATGACCAACCTAGATAGCATATTCAAAAGCAGAGACATTACTTTGCCAAAAAAGATCCGTCTAGTCAAGGCTATGGTTTTTCCTGTGGTCATGTATGGATGTGAGAGTTGGACTGTGAAGAAAGCTGAGCGCTGAAGAATTGATGCTTTGGAACTGTGGTGTTGGAGAAGACTCTTGAGAGTCCCTTGGACTGCAAGGAGATCCAACCAGTCCATTCTGAAGGAGATCAGCCCTGGGATTTCTTTGGAAGGAATGATGCTAAAGCTGAAACTCCAGTACTTTGGCTACCTCATGTGAAAGAGTTGACTCATTGGAAAAGACTCTGATGCTGGGAGGGATTGGGGGCAGCAGGAAAAGGGGACGACAGAGGATGAGATGGCTGGATGGCATCACTGACTCAATGGACGTGAGTCTCAGTGAATTCCGGGAGTTGGTGATGCACAGGGAGGCCTGGCGTGCTGCGATTCATGGGGTCGCAGAGAGTCGGACACGACTGAACAACTGACTGAACTGAACTGAACAGACAAAGGGGCATCCCAGATGGTGCTAGTGGTAAAGAACCCACCTGCCAATGCAGGAGACATAAGAAATATGGGTTCCATCCCTTAGTGCAATGGCAACCCACTCCAGTATTCTTATCTGGAGAATCCCCATGGACAGAGGAGGCTGGTGGGCTACAGTCCATAGGGTTGCAAAGAGTCAGACACAACTGAAGCAACTTAGCACACACAACAGGCAAGGAAAGAGGGCATTTGGTAGACATGTGAGAAATGAGATGGAAGGGAATGAATACCAGCATGCAGCAACCATGAATTAGAGCTCTCAGAGCAGATAGAGTTGGTGGGTGCATATGTGTACATGTGACGGTCTGCAGCTTAGATCTGAGGTACAAAGAAAGGATCATACTCACCGTCTTCATTCCCTCCTGAGTTCCCGCCTAGCAGTGAGCCAGCACCCAGTGCTTGTAGGTACTGTTTCAGGGAACTGTCACCGGCTGGTTAGCAGCCCTTGGCATCTGCTTTCGTGGGCTCAGTGGCCATGCTCTGGGCTCTATGGACAGGAACCACCCCCAGAGGCCCCTGTATTGAAGTAGGTTGTGGAGAGGAAGAAAGAGGCTGGGAGGAGATACAGTGCTCCCCCTTTGTTCATAGCCTCTCAAATCCTGCCCCCCAGTGTCTGCTTCCTGCTGAGCAGCTCCCTGAGGCAGAAGAACTACAGAGAGGGGCTGACCCCTTCCCTGTCACTGTTGCCTAGCCCTACCCAGGGAGGCCAGGTGGAGGGACTGTCTCCTGGTTTCACTGCCGAGAATCCAGCTCCCAAGTGGATGTTTTCTTACAAAATAGCTGCGAGCTTCCTTGTTTCTAAGAACCAACAACAGGAAGAGACAGCACTTTTTGTTAGATGTCATCATGCCTGGATGAGCTCAGCCATCTCGTGGCCGTGAGCAGCGCTGATCCATGTGTGTTAGAAAGATGGTAGTGCCCTGGGTCCTGGATAAACTGCAGAGCTGTTGCTAATGTGCTCTCTGGGTATCTGGACTGTAAATTTCTTGCAATTTAGCCATTCAGAAATGCTTACTGTGGGACTCCTGGCAGTCCAGTGTTTAAGAGTCCACCCTCCCCATGCAGGAGGCACAGGTTCCATCCCTGGTGAGGGAACTAAGATCCCACATGTTGCAGACCATGGCCAAAAAATGCTTCTTGAGCACCTGCTGTGTGGGGCTACAGCAGTGGACAAAAGAGGGAACATTCCTCAGGAAGCTGTCATTACATTGAGAGAAACTGGACAACAACTACATATTAAATATATGTAACCCAGAAAGTAATAAGTAAATCTGGGAAGGGGGTCATTGACTTCTAAGGTGGGAGAAGAGGAGATTCAATTTTAATAAGATGGTTAGAGAACACCTCCTGAGAAAGCATTGCACGCGTGTAGAAATGAAGGAGGTGAGGGAGCAGGCTTCCCGGGCATGTGGGGGAGGGGCATCTTGGCAGAGGAAACAGCACATGCAAGGGCGCTGAGGTGGAAAGGCACCTGGCGTGTTCAGAGGCACCCTGGGAGGCAGTTTAGCTGGAATGGAGTGAGCGAAGGAGAAACTAATAGATGAAGTCAGAGAGGGGAGGAGGGAGGTGGTGAACCGCCTTGCAGGCCAATGTAAGGACTTGGAGGAGGTGTGCCTGACCTGAAGTAACCCTTGAGGAATCCCTCCAGGTGCTGTATTGGAAAGAGACTGTGGTCTTGCTTGGTTTGGACCAAACTGGGGCCAGTGGGTAAAGCAAGAAGGGATTGAAGTCTTTGTATGTTGAAAGTGGAGTCAACAGATTCTGCAAAAAGATTGCAGGTCAGGTTCCAAAGAGTGGATTCAAGTGATACTCCAAGGTTTTGGTGGCTTCCATCAGAAGAATGGAGCTGCCATTTACCCCCAGGTGTGGATGACAGCGACAATAAAATTTGGAGAGAAGATCAGGAATTCTATTTGAAAAGCTTTTGAGAAAACCAGGTGGAGACATTGAGCAGAGTGTTGGGTGTGAGCCTAGATTTGAGGGAGCTGGGCAGGCTGGAGATATACATTTGGGCCTCTTCAGAGTAGATATGACATTTTCAGCCATGAGAGAGAATAGAGCCATCAAAGGTGTGACTGTAGATTGGGAGGAGAGGGGTTCAAGGACCACGGCCTGGTGCATGCCAGGAAAGAAGCCGGAAGATTGAGCAGAAACCAGCAGCGGGAACTGACAAGGGGCTGCCTGAGAAACGAGGGAAAAGCCAGGAGACCGGGATCCTGCACACACAGAGAAAGAGTATCAAGAAGAGGGAGCAACAATGGTTTCAAATGTGCTGAGCTGTCAGGTCCAGTGCAGCCTGAGATCTGACCATTGGATTTAGCCACAGGAAGGTCACTGATGACCCTGACGAAATCACTGGGGGCTAGGGGAGAGCAGGTTCTAGAAACTGGGGTGAAGTGGAGTTGGATGCAAATAAAGACAGCTCTTTTGAGTATTGCAAAGAACTGTGCAGAAATGAATCAGTAATTAGATGAACTTCCCTGGTGGTCCAGTGGCTGAGACTATTTGCTCCCAATGCAGGAGGCCCAGGTTTGATCCCTGGCGAGTGAACTAGATTATGTATGCCACAACTTACAGATCCTGCAATGAAGATCCCATGTGCCACAACTGTGAATCAGCACAGTGGAATAAATAAAATATTTTTAAAAAGAAATGCATCAGTAAATAGAATTGAAAGTGGAATCAAGGGAGACTTTGCTAACTTGTTTGTTTCTTTACTTATTTGTTTCAGATCAAATAAGAGCTTTGTGTGTATACTGATGGGAATAATCTGGCAGACAGAAAAAAACTGGTGATACTGGAGACGATGACTAGAATGATGCCCTCGTGCTGATGAGAGAGGATGTGATCCTGGGCAGCGTGGACGAGATGGGCTTGGAGCATGGAGAATCCATCCGCATGGCAGGAGGGAGGCAGGTAGAAGGGCCAGAGAAGGGTGGATGGGAAGGGAGGTGGGATGTGTAAACAGTCTCTTCTGAGCCTTCTGTCTTCTCACTGACGTGGGGAACAAGGTCATCAGCTAAGACTGAGGATGATGGAGGTGGTGCTGGAGGTTCAGGGAAAAGGCAGAAAGTGTGACATAATGTCTAAGACGGGGAAAGCCATTGATGGGCATGAGGGACCCTGTGCATGTGGCCATCAGTAATTTAGGGGAGTCCCAGTCAGTTCCATTGTGTGGTTTCCTCCAGCCACGTTCAACTTCACAGTGCCAGTGGGGATTCGGATCTGATCAGGACTGGGTTTGTGCCAGGTGGACACAACCAGATCAGAAAAGAGTGAAGGCATTGAGGATGTGTGTACGGGAGGGACTGTGACGATGGCCCCTGGACTCTAAGGTGATGGAAGTAAGGGCACGAGGAGGCTGAGGGTCAGGAGAAACTGACACGTCAGTGGTTACACTGGAGTCAAAGCACCACTGGAGCTGAGATGCTCGAGGAGTGAGAAGGAAAGGTGGGCGGGGCGCGAGGGGCTGGGGTGTCAGGACCCGAGAACCCCTGGAGCTGAGACGCTGGAGGAGTGAGAAGTCAAGGTGGGCGGGGCGCGAGGGGCTAGGGTGTCGGGACCCAAGAACCCCTGGAGCTGAGATGCTCGAGGAGTGAGGAGTAAAGGTGGATGGGGCGCGAGGGGCTGGGGTGTTGGGACCCGAGACAGAAAGGACACAGATGTCGATGATGGTAAAATCCCAGGATTAGGGAGGATCAATGGAGTGAGAGGCTAAGGATAGGGCAAGACAGGCCCATCAGAGGACAGGAATTCCAGGAACCCTGGATGAGGGAGCTAGAGGAAGCTGTGCTTTTGGTAGAAGATAAATATGGCTTCAGAGCCCTTCCATCTCAGTACACACTGGCTTTTACAATGTGACTTTATTTCTTCCCCTGAAAAGGCAGATTCTATTTCCTGACTGCCTTGTCTGTGGCTTGGCTCTGTGACTTGCTGTGAGTGATTGACTGCAGCATAGGTGATCCTCTGTGGCCTCAGAGACTTTTCCTAGAGATGCGTTATAGGTTCTTCTCATGCCTGAGACCGTCATGCATAAAGCCAGTCTGGCCGACTGGAAGACGAGAGCCACGTGGAAAACTGAGGCACTCCAGTCAGCAAGCAGCGCCCACCATCAGACGTGGGAGTGAGGCTACGTGGGAACATCCGCCTAGCTCACAGAATCATAGAACAATCTCCTTGTGATTTTAAGCCCCAAAGTTTTGAGATTGTTTATTAGGCTGTCAAAAAAGAGATGCATGTGAAAAGTGAAATCAAGGATTATTACAAGAGAGCATTAGAGAGTAGTAACCAACCTGAGCTAACATCCCAGGTTTCTTTTCAGAAAATTGTAGTTTCTATTTATTTATTTATTGGCTGTGCTGGGTCTCCATTGCTGCTCGGGCTTTCCCTTGTGGCAAGTGGGGGCTGCTCTCTTGTTGCGGTGCCTGGGCTTCTCATTGCGATGACCTTGCTCATTCCAGAGCACAGGCTCCAGGGCATGTGGGCTCAGTAGCTGGGGTTCCCAGGGTCTAGAGCACAGGATCAGTAGTCATAGCACACAGGCTTAGTTACTGCGTGGCATATGGGATCCTCCTGGACCATGGATTGAACTCATGTCCCCTGCACTGGCAGGCAGATTCCTACCCACTGAGCCACCAGGGAAGCCCAGAAAATTCTGGTCTCTATTCTTTTTCATTGTTGAGCTATTTTGAGTGGTGCCTTGCTGTTTATTGTCCAGATGTCCAACCTACACGATAAAGTGTGAATAAGGGAAACTCCACCACCACCGCCACCCCCCCCAAAATCTTACAGCTCTCTGAGCTCCACCACCTGCCTGTCACGAATGACTTCCTGCTATAGAGAGTGGAAGGCTTCATGGAGGAAGCGTCTCTTTGGTGATCCGGGCGGGATGAGAGAGATGTGCATGGACGACAGCACCCTCTTTGACTTTGCAACCTGACCCACACAAGGGGGCAGCTGAGCAGAGCAGAGGGACTACTGGACCGGTCCCTGTGGTTTGGCAGGTTGGGGGTTGTAGAATTCTGGCTGGAGGGCCAAGAGAGCCTATGGCATGAGAAAGGGTGGCGGAAAGAGAGCCTGGGGAAGGAAATTAAACAAAGAGGAATGGAGTGGGAGGGTGGGGGAAGAGATGGGGTGATGGGGAGGTGGCAGAGGGCTACTGCCTAGGAGCCACTTGTACACCCCAAAGGCCCTTCTGTCCATCTGTGGGACGCTCACCCATTGGGCTTTGGTGTCTGAATGTGACCTGGGACCAGAAGCAACTTCCTTGGCCCTGGAGAGAGAGAGTGTGTCCCAGGATTAGGCAACAGAGAGCACTCCAAGGTCAGGACGCTGCATCCCCTCTCTTGGAAATTAACCTGCTGGTGCAGCTTTTGAATCTGAAAGGTGCGCCTCATTGACAGACAGGATCCCTGCAGCCCAGGAGCCTGGCCTCACCCTTCTTGGTTACACAGAGCATAAGCTTTCTAGGATATTGACATTGCGACAGGAAAGAGAAGCAAAGAGAGGACTGGGTCAGAATCAATTGTCATGGATGAGATGCAAAAAGGAAATCTGTAAGATCAAAGAGAAGGGGCCAGACAGCCGACAGCCATCCAACAGACCTGTACTCTCTCCAGGCGGGAGGCTGTTCATCATAGAGCCGCTCCCTGGGGCTTGTGAGGCAGACTGGGGAGCAGAGAGGGGCGGTGAGCAGTTGCTGGCACAGGCACATAGGGGTGCCAAAGAGAAATGACCCCCTGCCCTTCTAGGGCTAGTAGAGCCAGATTGTTTTGAAGACCCAGAACCTAGATTTTCTGTTTAAATCCTTCCATTTGCAATCTTTAAAAAAAAAAGAAGAGGAAGACTACTTACTGAGGGCAAGAACTCGATTGCTTCAGAAGCTCCAGAAACATTCACTGCCACCCACCTCACCCTGCTCAACTCCACCCAGCCCCACCACCCAATCCCCTTAAAGCAGAGTCGCCTGAGGAGAAGTACAGCTGAGTGAGCAGGAAAAAACCTTAGAGTGAACTTGGCATTCAGGAACTGGACACCCAGCAGTACAAGAAAGAAGATCTTTGTCCCCTTCTTGTTGTTCTGAAAGCCTGAGACCCGGAGTTCTATCTCCATCATCACACAGGAAACTGACAGCTTCCGACTCACTCAGGACCTTGACCTTGAATTCTTAAAGCATCTAAAAGCTTCAGAAACAAACACTTCGTGGACACAGTCCCCTGAAGCCAGAGTAAGTAGAACTTGTCTCTTCGGTCTTGTCAGTTATTTTTGAAGGCACCGTTGTTTGCATGTGGCCAGATTGGACTGTAGTTCTCCTGTTGCAGGACATGACTTGTTTATCAGTCCGTCTCCACAGAGATGGGGAGTTCTTTGAGAGCCAGTCAAATGCCTAAGTAACCCACCAATGCATGAAAGGCAGTGCTTTGTATAGCAATACTGAGGGTGGATGGATTTATATGAGTGCTCAGATGTAAAATAGGGTGTTGTTTTTGTTTTGAGCTGATTCTTGTTCTTTCTAAAAACAGTATACTTTCTTGTATGATTGCTTGTTGATGACTGATTAAAAAGTCAGCCCACTATTAACATACTTTCTGGCGAAAGCTATTCAAGACACTGACAATTGCCAAATTTCCCCATGTACTCAAAGACCAAACACGGTATAAGAGGAAATTGCAGCAAAAGGATAATACTAATTAGTAAAAGCTTTGCAGATGCAAAGATGATCTGATACTGAGACAATTTCTTAAGAGGCTAGACTCAAGGAGCCCCAGAATCAGGACTGTAGACTGTCTTTGAAGAAAGTAAGATCTCACCCACCAGAAGGTAGGCAGCTGGCCAGGTGACCTCCTTGTGGGGGTGGCGGGGCGCAGGGGAGGGCAAGGGGCATCCATTCTGTTCTAAAGAAGAGGAAGGTCAGAATTTTGTTCTGAAGAGAAGCGACACGGGGGCTACTTGGAGGCATCTACTTCAGCCTTTCCTCCAGTAGGTCTGGAGGGTCCCAGACTTTCAGGATTAGAAATCCCCAGAAGTTTGCACAGCTGACCACCAGGCTCTGTGCCCCTCAGTGACCCTTAAGTCCCCACTCTGGCTCCAGGACAACTCTAGGCTATTCAGACTGAAGGGCATGGATGCACTGGTAAGTGTTTATCAGCTAATTCTCCTGAGAAACGTGCCCTGATTCCTAGTGATGGCCGATTCCCATATGTAAATATTCCCATTCTGGTTGACTTTGAGTCACCAGCATGCTGGATGCAGAACAGCTGCACATGACTGGCTCTTATGAACCAGTAGAAGCCAGCTCCTGCACCCCACCAGGCCTGGGCATCTCCCACCACCACAGACGGCCCTTTGTCTGTCCAGAGGCTTCACCAACTCCCAGGATAAAGGGTGCTGGCGCTGGACCACTGGGGCAACGGCCTGGGGCAGACGTTAGTAGCAGGCTGCAGACGGACTGGCACGTGACATGGCAACATGCTCCTTGGGTCTCGCCTCCAGGGCCTCACTCCAGGCCATCTCCCTTTAGGGACAACGTGCCCAGGAGCTGTTTCTGGTGCCCAGCAAGTGGGGAATAGTGAACTGGCTTGAAGGTGGCAGTGGGTGTGAAGTGACTCTGTTCAGATGGCCCCTGACAATGCTGACGCAGTTTGCCTCCACCTTTGCCAGCATTCCCCAGAAACTGGGCTCACGGGCTCAGCCTCGCACCCCTTGCTGTCGGTGCTGCCCCTGCTAACACAGTAAGCCTGAGAGCCCACCCAGAAGTGCTGACTGCCACGTGAAGTTGTCGGCACTGGCAGGGGCAGCAGAAATCAGAAATTGCCAGCACAGCTTGTTTAGTGAGTGGCAGCCTGGGTTTCTCCAGAAAGAGGCTTGACTGGCTGTATGCAAGTTCAGAGATGGAGGAGAGAGCCCTAAGGATGGATTGGATGGGAAATGACCGCCCCCAAGCCTGGGGGCCCAGCAGCACCTCACCCCCCTGTGCCTTAATCCCCGAATGCCACTGCAGAAATGTGAATTTTGTGAGCAGGAAGCATTCATTAAGCTCTGTGGAAAGAGGAGCAATGGAGTCTGAAGATTTTAGATGGAAATTATGCTACAGGTACCACTCACTTTACTGATCGATGTTTAGGTCAAATCAGTTAGATTGATGGCAGCATTTTGGAAAGTTCACAGTGCAGTGCAGATGGAAAGGACTGTCAATGTCCATCACTCTCAAGCAGAATTCATTTTCCAGATTAACTACAGGGAGACTTATAGGGAGTGGGGTGCATCCTGGTGGCACCAGGCCTCAGAGCAGGGCATCTGCAGGGAAGGAGGTCCCCTCGTATTTACTGAGAACCTGATAATTTCCAGGGGAAGGTCAGACATTGCCTTACATTAGCCCTGCAAGGTAAGGGTACTTTCCCACATTACAGATGAGGAACCGAGGCTCAGGGAGGTAGGTTAACTTATATGAAGTCATAGAGATGGTAGGTTACACAAAAACCTGTGCTCCCTTCGGGGAGGAGTCTTCAATAAGTGATTGGAAAGGATGGAAGGGAGTGCTGAAAAGCAGGGGCTGGAGATTTTCTACAAAGGCAGGCTACCTAGTAGTTTTAGTTTTGTTTTGAGGCAATCCTGGTTAGAAAATATCTAAAGTTTTTTTTTAGGAGAATTCCGCCCTGTGTCTGGTCACTGTGTGCCACTTCCTGCCTTGAGGCTGTTCTGAGCCTTTCTTTCCCCAGGGCCCCCTCTCCTTACCATCGCAGCCCACTCCTCCCAGACTGTTACTGACTCCCCCTCACGGCTATCTCAGGGGGTCTTGGGAGAACCTGGGTGGCCACAGAGGACCGTGTGACGTAAGTCAGGCCGGCGGATGGGTTGGCCTCCTAGGATCTCACTATGGCGGCACTGTTGGTGTTTGCTGTAGGGTAATTTTTGCATCGCGATACATCCTCGGCCTGGCTACCTAATGGCAGTAGTGACCCCCAGTTTTTGTGACAACCGAAAAAACATTCACATTTACCTGTGCCCCCACGGCACTGTATCACCCCTGGCTGAGAATCTTTTTAGCCCCCAGAGCCAGAAAGATCTGTTAGTAAGTTTTGGACTTTCGTCCAGAACCGTTTTCCTTCCCAGCCTCCTCTGGGGATGCCACAGTGCAGTCACTGCCCTGTGATTGGGGAGGAGAGCAGGGGGTTTCAGGAATGGGCCTGAGAGTGGCACGCACCAGGGTTTGAGCTCCAGCTCTTGTTCTCAGCAGCTTTGCTCCCATCTTGTGTGCCTTCACCTCTAAAATGGGGAATGACCATGGTGCCCCCTCAAGGGCTGTTTATCACTGAGCCCAACGCCGAGTCCGTGGGAAGCCCTCGGAAAGCCTTGGTCGTGAACACGCGTGAGGCCTCCCTTGTCCTCCCCTGTCTGTGCTCTCCGTCCTCTGGACGTCTCCTTCAGGGCACTCACTGCCAGAGCACTTGGGTTAGCGATGTGTGCACGCCCTGTTTGTTAGTGTGGTAGGCTACAGGCTGCATGAGGGCAGAGGACCTGGGTCTCCCTGGCTCCACAGGGCATGGTACGCAGTACGCACTAGTAAGCAGCTGTCCAGGGGTTAAGGACGTGTACTCACTGCCTTGTCTTTGTTGTCCAGAGCCCACTGCCTCTAACGGCAAATACATACGGAAACATTTCCCTTGACCCGTGGGAGAAGCCAGGATGGAAACTTCAACCACCGCAAAGGACTATGACATGACCACGGAATACGACTATGGGGACACGACCCCATGCCAGAAGGCACAGGAGAGGGCTTTTGGGGCCCAGCTGCTGCCCCCCTTGTACTCGGTGGTGTTTGTCATTGGCCTGGTCGGCAACATCCTGGTGGTCCTGGTCCTCATGCAATACAAGAGGCTCAAAAGCATGACCAGCATCTACCTCCTCAACCTGGCCATTTCTGACCTCATCTTCCTCTTCACGCTGCCCTTCTGGATCGACTACAAGGTGAAGGATGACTGGATTTTCGGAGATGCCATGTGTAAGTTGCTCTCTGGGTTCTATTTCATGGGCTTGTACAGCGAGATCTTCTTCATCATCCTGCTGACCATCGACAGGTACCTGGCCATCGTCCATGCTGTGTTTGCTCTGCGGGCTCGGACTATCACGTTTGGTATCATCACCAGCATTGTCGTCTGGGTCCTGGCCATCTTGGCTTCTGTCCCCGGCTTGTACTTTTCCAAGACCCAGTGGGAGTTCACCCACCACACCTGCAGTATTCATTTTCCTCCTGAAAGCTTCACAAAGTGGAAGCAGTTCCAGGCTCTGAAACTGAACATCATGGGCCTGGTTTTGCCTCTGCTGGTGATGATTGTCTGCTACACAGGGATTATAAAGATTCTGCTCAGAAGACCAAATGAGAAGAAGGCCAAAGCCGTGCGTCTGATTTTTGTCATCATGATCATCTTCTTTCTCTTTTGGACGCCCTATAATCTGAGTGTGTTCGTTTCCGCTTTCCAGGATTCCCTGTTCACCCGTAAGTGTGAGCAGAGCAGACAGCTGGACCTGGCCATTCAAGTGACGGAAGTGATCGCCTACACTCACTGCTGCATCAACCCTGTGATCTATGTCTTTGTCGGCGAGAGGTTCCGCAAGTATCTGCGGCAGTTGTTCTACCGGCTGGTGGCTGTGCACCTGGCTAAGTGGTTCCCCTTCCTGTCCACAGAGAGGCTGGAGAGGGTCAGCTCCATGTCTCCCTCCACAGGCGAGCATGAACTCTCTGCTGGGTTCTGACTCAGGCCCCTGGAGGCGGATGCAGGACCCAGCAAGAGCGACCTGCCAGGCACGCTGGCTGGGGAGGAGGCAGCTTGGTCTCCCAGCAACTCTGTCACCTGATGTGGGATTCTAACCACATGGGGTTGAGGGGATTCCAAGCTGCTCAGGACAAAATCACTTCTGGCATTTGAATTTTCTCCATGAACTTCTCTTTTGTAGAAAGGAGATGAATACATGAAATGGGACATCACAGAAGACTGGGACAAAGGATGATAGAGAAGGGCTTAGTCCCAAACAGGAGTTCAGATTTGTGAACATTAACATTAATTAGTGAACCAGCCACTGAGCATCCACCGCCTTCAACACCGGTAACCTTGGAAACTGATTTCCATAGCTGCCTCTGCTCTGAGCTGAGAGCCAAGCAGGAGTCTGCGGCCTCCTCCATCCACTCCACCCAACCCCCATGGCGCTTGGAAACCATGAGGAACCTCGAGCTCCTGATGGAAGAACTTGATACCTAGCATTAAATAGGATTGGGGAACTGCTGTTGGCAGTGGAGCTAAGAAAGCCCTTGGGTAGAATTTTTATAGCTACTGAACTGGAAGAATTCAGGCAGTGGGCTAGACACAGACCAAATGTATAAGATGCTGTACTTCTGTCTTTGTGAATATTTTTCAGAATCTCTCTTCCCTATCACTTGAGGGATGCAGCAGTAATTTCTGAGAGCTTTATTGCGGGAATTCTTATGAGGCGACAGGAGACAGGGTCGCTCTTCGTCCTCTGGACCTCCATGCAGGCCTTGTAGCTTATGGATCAGAGTTCTGGCTGCCACCTTAGACCCAGCACCAGGACAGTGACCTCGTGTGCAAGTGGACAGGGTTTGAGGCTGGCAGGGAGGGCAACGTCTACCAGGAGGGGTGGCGACTCTGTTAGTGTAGGAAGTCAAGGAGCCCTTAACTCAAAGAAATTCATTTACCCTAAAGGTCCTTAGCACCTCAGCTCTCGCCTGAAGTGAGACATGTCTTTATTCCCTTTTCCCTCAGTTGTACATTTCTCTAAAAAATAATTTTTCCAATAACATAAATCGTTGACTGGAAAAGCTTAAAAATACAAACAGAAAAAAGACAAACAAATGTCAAAATCATTCATAATCCCCTAGGCAGAAACAGCACTGTACATTCTTTGATATATCTTTTACTTTTATCTTCCCTGTGCCTATTTATGTTTATAAGCAAGATGACCTTTGACTGTGGTTACTCTTCTACTATTGTTGTCTTTAAGCAGCAGCATGTTGGGATCACTTTCCCAGGCAATAAATCATTTCTAAGCTTCGGCGTTGGGACCTGCGCTGAATTCTACCTCTGGAATGAACCCTAATTCATTTGCCAGTGTCCTCACGATTGTTTGTGCAAATCAATTCAGTCCAGCAACAGTGACCAAGGACCTGCTTTGTTTAAACCCAGCGCTCTGAGCCCCAGGAGACACGGGTGCAGAAGGGCCGTCTGCCCTCCCTGAACTATTAGCACAGTGCAGTGGACAGGTGCATGGACGTCAGCCCAGCCCCAGCGGGCAGGGGGACCTGCCTCCGAGCCCATGGGGCCAGCACAGCAAAGGTGGGGCAGGACCCCCTCAGTCAGAAAGCAGCCTAAGTGAACGGGGGTCCCACCTAACAACACAGTGACACCACTGAGCGGCCTCTTTCTGGTGGATGCTAGAGTTTGGGGGTCTTACCAAATCGCTCTTTCACTCAGGGACCTACTGTGTTTTCCTCTTTATGCAAAGAAGATGATGTCATGAAGGTGTAGGGAATTTGTGTGCGAGGAGGAAGCGGTCAGTTTGCACTGGGCTTATGCTTCCACACAGGAAACGTGGGCGAATACAGGCCTCAGGGGTAAGGTCAGGGTCAGCTCTCCACATGTAACCCTGCCAGCCTTTTTCTGCAGTGTGAAGAGGAGGTTTAATGGAATTAAGAAACATTTGTTTACTACTTTGGTAAAATAACACTGAATCAAAGTATAATATTTGATCCACTACAGTATCACAATGAGAACTATTTCACAACATTCTCCAATTCAAGTTTTGAAATAATACTTATGTAATTACTTATTACAATGGCAATCTATGTTCTTTGTAGAAAGCTGGAAACAAGCAAAAAGCCCAAAGAAGAAAATGGAAGCACCTGTTATTCCACTATTCAAATGCGGCCTCTTAGCATATTAGTAATTTAGTGCATCACCTTCCAGTATTGTTTTCTAAATGCACATGCGCACATGGGTGTGCACACACACACAACCAATCACACTTAACATTTGTTTTGTGTAAACTCAATGAAGTTTAACACATAGCAAGCTCGGTAACTGCTGGTTGAATGGATGACTGTTTCATTATAAAATAAGGATTAGAGTAGTGTATACGCTATGAGGCTATTCTGAGGATTAAATGAAATACAGGAAGGAAAGTGGGGGTGACCTTTCTCCAGCTCCATCAGATGAGAGATCTGACTGCTCCTGCCAGACACCTCCTTGGTCACTCAGGACACCTCCAGCCCTTCCCAACAGGGAATGCCTGTCTCCCATTCCCTCCCCTCCCCACTCCTGTATGATCAGAGCCCCGCCTCATTATATTGTTGTTCTTAACTCTTGTCTCCATTTCATCCTAGACAGAAAGATACTTTTTTTTCTCCAGAACTCTTTGAGTTCAGTTCAGTTCAGTCGCTCAGTTGTGTCTGACTCCTTGTGACCCCATGAATCACAGCACGCCAGGCCTCCCTGTCCATCACCAACTCCCAGAGTTCACTCAGACTCACGTCCATCAAGTCAGTGATGCCATCCAGCCATCTCATCCTCTGTTGTCCCCTTCTCCTCCTGCCCCCAATCCCTCCCAGCATCAGAGTAGAACTCTTTGAGAGCAAGTTGCAAATAGGATCCTCATCACCTGTTAGCATAATACTTTGAGATAATTTTATTTAGGCAAGGATGCACTCCCGTACAGTAAAATCTAGAGACTAACATAGGTGCGGCATCACCATGTAATCCACAGCCCTGTTTCTGATTTTGTCCACTTTGCAAGCAATGTCCTTTAATGTCCCAGGATCTGGAACCACTTGTTCCGTGTAGTCACCTGGTCTTTCTAGTTTCCTTCATTCAAGAATCTGGGCCTTTTGTGACTTCATCACTTTGTAACACAAAAAACTACACTTTCACTTTGTTTTTTTTAATCTGACAGGTGGTTCCTTGTTTGGAATTTACTGATGTTCTCCCGTTGATTAGATTCACATTATTCAAAAAATCAGGACAATCACAGCAGTGATGCTGTGTTCTTCTCAATATCAGAAGGCATATGGTGCCAACTCGCCTCACGACTAAAGATGTTAAACTTCATCCGTTGTTTTATAAGGTGTTTACCAAATTCCCCCACTGTATTTTGTACATGTTAATTCATAAGTGATTATTATTAGCTGACACTCTAAATCTTTTCTATCCCACTCATGTGTGTATTTACATATATTATTGCTACCTCCTGGATTCCCTTTTTTCTCCAGTGGCATACCACCTAATATTGTGTTTCTTTTGATGCACAGATTGTCCCAGATCTATCTAGTGAGATTCCCTTTAAGTTGGATCTTCTGTCCTTTCGCTGTCCCTCTCCCGCCCCCAGGGGTCTCAGTGCATTCACGAGAGTGCCGTGGAACTCTTTCAGTTTTCAAGGGCTGTAAATTGATACCTGACATTTCTTGGACACCACAGGAACTACTAGTGTGAGGTAGTTGACAATTCCAATATGAGATTGTAGTACATGCCTTTCGAAGTTGTCATGTCTTTTGCAGAGTGGGGTTTCCAGTGGTTTGAGATAAGTAGTGAGAAAGAGGAAATGAGGATGGCAGTGCCCAGTGGGATTCCAAGGTTTGAGAAGCTGGGCCATGCCCAGCAGCTGCACATATCCCACTGGTACTGACTGTTTAAAAATAAAATCAGGGCACTCCCTGGTGGTCCAGTGGTTAGAACTTTGTGCTGTCACTGCCGAGGGCCTGGGTTCAATTCCCGGTCAGGGAACTAAGATACTACAAGCTGTGCAGGGTGCCCCCCCCAAAAAATCAAATATTATTATTTTTTATTTATATGGATTGTCTTTTCAAGCATGCTTCAGTTGTTTGGATCTAACCACATAAGAAGTGGAATTGTTGGGTATTTAGGTCCAGGACACTGAGAACAAAAAGTATGAAGATAATAAGGGCATGATGAACTGAGAGAGCTTGGGAACCTTTGGAGGTACGGGTTTGTTTGGGAACTGGAGTGTATACCGCTGTGGGAGCTTGTCGGTGAGTCTGTGCAGGCTGTTGCCTCCGCATCCAGTGTTGAGTCATCACTGCAGAGGAGGGCTCCAGAGGGCACCACCAGACCCCATAGGACACACTGGGACCTGCAGGGCAACCTGCACTTTCAGCCTGGTGATGCCTCGGTGCCCCAGGACGCAGGAGCAGTGGACTCTGGGTGCAGACACTCCCCTACACCATCAGCGGAGCCTGTAAGCCAGCACGCCGGCCCCTGCTATCACCTTCAGAGCACAGCACTGTGCCTGTTGCTTCACTCTTGAAACTCACACGGCAGTCGTCTCCTGCAGGCGCTCACCTGGACCCTGCAGGGGATTCTGGGCATGGCCTTTCGGCGTGACTCTGAGGATGCCATACAAAGCACCACCTTGGGGGTTTATTTTGTTCTGTACCTTCTTTCAGCGCTCTCCAGCATTTCAAATGAGCACACCATAAGAATGACTATTCTTTGTGAAAAGAATTGATGAAAGAAAAGAGAGAGGGAAGAGCAGAGAGAAGAGCAGGGAAAGAGACAGAGGAAAGAAAAGGAGTGATGCCTCTTCCGAGAACATCCAGCGTCAGCATTCCTGAGCAGGAGGTAGTGCTGGGCGGGCATGGAGGCTGGAGCGGGAGCCATGAGAAAATGCTGCGTTTGAGTTTTCTGTTCAGGAGGGGCCCCGTGCACACAGTGAGCACAGTTTTAAAACACAGGTATATAAATACCGGAAGATGCCAGGTAAGGGCTTCACCATGTCCCTGAGCCTTGCTTTTCATATTAAGCAAAAAGAGTAGCTTATAATAGTTATAAGTTATAAAGACTTGGGCTGAAGCTCTGTGGGGTAGTGGTAATTGCTCGGAACCTTCTTGGTACCACACTCTTAGTCCCCAGTGTCCCCTGTCCCTCTCGTCTCTCACCCTCCCCAGCCTCCCAGGTCTCTGCCCCTTCCTACTTTGTAACAATGTGCATTGCTTGCTTGCTGCTAAGTCGCTTCAGTCGTGTCCGACTCTGTGTGACCCCATAGACGGCAGCCCACCAGGCTCCCCTGTCCCTGGGGTTCTCCAGGCAAGAACACTGGAGTGGGTTGCCATTTCCTTCTCCAATGCATGAAAGGGAAAAGTGAAAGTGAAGTCGCTCAGTCGTGTCCGACTCTTCTCGACCCCATGGACTGCAGCCTACCAGGCTCCTCCGTCCATGGGATTTTCCAGGCAAGAGTACTGGAGTGGGGTGCCATTGCCTTCTCCGAACAATGTGCATAGAGCTGCATAATTGCACAGAGCTCCAAACAGGGATTTAGTAACTACTATATGAAGAGTATCTACCCCAGGGACCCCCTCATTTTATTTTCACTTCTTAAAAGGTTTTCCTCAAAAGGAAGATTGCGTGCATTTTCTTTGAAATAGTGTCACACCCCAGTTATTTCCTCACATTACTCAGAAGCGCAGATGCCTTCAGGAAGCTGACACATTGTGGCCATTCACAATTGACATCACCTCAGTGCCTGTGAAGACCAATATTTGACTCTACCGCATTTGCTTAATTGGATACTTGGTTCCTAAGAGGGAGGAAAAGAGAAGTCAACCCCATAATTTAAATGTTGAATGTGTGTCTTTGCAAAATTGCAGAAGTTCAAGCAGCTTTGTACTTCCGTTTGGTCAAAACTGAGTTTTCTTTACCTTTTTCAGGAAGTAAGGTGGGGACTTGTCCTGAAGGTGAATATGATGGGCATTATTAAATACGGCCACAGGGAGGTTGCTGCCATAGTTGTGCTCATTGTGAGACAGAAGTAACACTCTCTGGAGGGCCAGCATTCTTTTATAGCAGGGAAGAAAACAGACTGCTGCTTCCTGCTTTGAGGGACATCTTTTATATACTGAAAAAAACAGGAAGCAAACAAAACTCCTCCGATGGCCCTGGTATTGATTAAATAGATTCAGTAATGTGCTGCAGCCAACTTGCAGCAGTTCATGAGAGCCAGTTGTGAGATCTGTCCCCACTCCATGATACTATGTAACATTGGTAACCTGAAATTGGAAATGTTTAGATTATATACACCCGGGGGAATTTGTAAGTGCTACTTATTAGGGCTCTTGGGTTTTTTGGTTTTTTTTTTTTGGTTTGTTTGTTTTTGTTTCTTTTTAGAGACAGTTGTTAAGCATTTATCAGGATCTTGCTATTTAAAATATGTTCATGAAATGGAATAAGTTCCTGTCAACATTAATGTTGTAGAAAACTATTTCATAATAAGACAATTGTGTTTGCAAAAATATGAACTTAGACCCTCACCTCACACTGTATGCAAAATCTAAGTCATACACTTAAATGTAAGAGAGAAAATAAGTAAACTTTTAGAAGAAAACACAAAAAATCTTTAGACTTTGATCTAGGCAAAAGATTTCCTATGTACAATACCAAAAACATAGTTCATAAATGGGAAAAAAAAATGGATAAAATGGACCTCTTTAAAAATCAGAACTTTCGCACTTCAAAAGACAACATTAAGAACATGTAAAGATGGATTTCCCTAGCGTTTCAGTGGCTGGGGCTCCAAGCTTCCACTGCGGAAGCATGGATTCGATCCCTGGTTTGAGAACTAGGATTTTGTGTACCGCATGGCACAGCCAAAAAACAAAAACAAAAGAACACCTGTACGACAGGAAATAGACTGACAGACTAGGAGGAAATGTTTGCAAAACACATATCGGATGCAACGTGTAACCAGAATTTACACAGAACTCATACAACTCAATAATAAGAAAACAATGGAAACAGCAAAAGAGACACCGATGTACAGATCAGTCTTATGGACTCTGTGGGAGAGGGAGAGGGTGGGGAGATTTGGGAGAATAGCATTGAAACATGTATAATATCATGTATGAAACGAGTCGCCAGTCCAGGTTCGATGCACGATACTGGATGCTTGGGGCTGGTGCACTGGGACGACCCAGAGGGAGGGTAGGGGAGGGAGGAGGGAGGAGGGTTCAGGATGGGGAACGCGGGTATACCTGTGGCAGATTCATTTCGATATTTGGCAAAACTAATACAATATTGTAAAGTTTAAAAATAAAATAAAATTGAAAAAAAAAAAAAAGAAAATGTCTACTATATTAAGTGAAAAAAAAAAAACAAAACAATGGACCCAAGCAAACAATAGGCAAAAGATGTGAACCGATATTCCACCAAGAACATTTATGAATGGCTAATAAAGTATGAAAAGATGCTCAACATCTTTAGTCAGTTCAGTTCAGTTCAGTTCAGTCGCTCAGTCGTGTCCAACTCTTTGCGACCCCATGAATTGCAGCACACCAGGCCTCCCTGTCTATCACCAACTCCTGGAGTTCACTCAAACTCACGTCTATGGAGTCGGTGATGCCATCCAGCCATCTCATCCTCTGTCGTCCCCTTCTCCTCCTGCCCCCAATCCCTCCCAGCATCAGAGTCTTTTCCAATGAGTCAACTCTTTGCATGAGGTGGCCAAAGTACTGGAGTTTCAGCTTTAGCATCATTCCTTCCAAAGAAATCCCAGGACCGATCTCTTTTAGAATGGACTGGTTGGATCTCCTTGCAGTCCAAGGGACTCTCAAGAGTCTTCTCCAACACCACAGTTCAAAAGCATCAATTCTTCAGCGCTCAGCTTTCTTCACAGTCCAACTCTCACATCCATACATGACCACTGGACAAACCATAGCCTTGACTAGACCTCTGAACCTTTGAACCTTTGTTGGCAAAGTAATGTCTCTGCTTTTGAACATGCTATCTAGGTTGGTCATTACTTTCCTTCCAAGGAGTAAGTGTCATTTAATTTCATGGCTGCAGTCACCATCTGCAGTGATTTTGGAGCCCCCAAAAAATAAAGTCTGTCACTGTTTCCATTGTTTCCCCATCTATTTCCCATGAAGTGATGGGACCAGATGCCATGATCTTAGTTTTCTGAATGTTGAGCTTTAAGCCAACTTTTTAACTCTTTAGTCATTAAGTAAATGCAAATTGCAAATTAAATCCACAATGAGATACCAATTCACACCCATACCCACACAGCTCCCATCCTTCTTAGAACTGGTCATACAGTCAATTAGCAGTTTATCCTGTACACTTATTTTCCCACCCAGACACTTGATCCCTAGATGTCCTCATGGCATAGATTATTTTTAACATTTAAAAATTTATTGACAACTATTGAGATAAATGTTTCAAAACTAGGATGAGAATTCACACTCATGACTTTCAGTTCCATGTTTGACCCTTTTGGAGGTTGAAAGATTCCTTGGAAGGTCATTTCCAATGTGTAATACTCTCTGCAATAAGCCAGCAGAAGGTCTTCCACCCCTTTTGCATTTTTCCACTGACTGAGAACTTGTTTTCTTCCATGCATTCAGAAAGAGAGGGTGCCCTTTGTCAGAGTCAGCCAGTATTTGACCAGCCTGAGATCAAGAGCTGGACCACAGATGTTGAGAACAGAAGAGCATCTGGAAAAAGACCAGGATCAACACTAAGGCCTTATCTCTAACCACTCACATCTAGAGGAGCTACCTGGTGTGAAGCGACTGCTGGGTTCTCCTATGTTAGTTGTTGGATGCTTTCCCACGCTGGTTCTTAACTTAACCCAGAGGTGATTTATCCAGAGTAGCCCTTTGTTTTCCCCCAGGTGTTGACTGGGGTGGGAGATGGGGAGCAGAGTCCATTTGTTACCTAAGCCCAGAGATAATCAGATCTTTGCTGTGAGTTTTCTAGCAAATGTTATCCAATTGCTTCTTATTGACCTAGTTGTAAGTTAAGACCTTGTCACTTATGGCCTGATCACAAGATGACTGTTTTCCCTGAAGTGCCATCTATCTCTGATCTTACCACCTGGTTCTTGTGCCTGACAAGTGTTTTAAGTATCAGAGCATGAATTTTCTTTCTTTCCTCTTAAATCTCATCTTGTTGGTTTGAGTTCAGTGACCCAATGTGTCAAGATCCATTTTACTCTTTATCTTTGCATTGATTTCCTAATTTGTATTCTCACCCTCAAAATTGGCAAACAGGAAATGCCACGTGGAACATGAATCTGCAAAGTATTATAAAATAATCACTATAAGAGAACTAAAAATTTGACAGGCATTGTTGAGCTGTATTCACTTCCTCTCCCTTGAGGAAGCCAGAGATCAATGCTGTAGAGATCGAAGTAGCACAAAGTAAGTTCACTGGGCACAGTGGCATCGGAATGGTGGGTACAGGGCAGAGGGAGATGTGAATTCTGGCATGTGCTCACATGTGTGTACGTGGGTGTGCAAAGGGCAAAAAGCTGAGGCTTCTGTGAGACTCGGTGAGAAAGACAAAAGGAAGGAGGCCTAGGAGAGCAGCCCTAGTGCGTTTGGATGAGGACAAGGAACAGCGAACGCAAGATTCTCGGAGGTGTCTCGTCACGACTTCCACAGTGTTGATTTTGCTGTCTGTCTGCTTGGTTTCTCTATTTCGACGCCTGATGTTACTTGGAAATGCAGCTGTGCTTTTTCAGTTCCATGCAGTGAGAGGGTGGGGGAGCCTCTGCAACTCCAAGGCCCCTTTGCAGACAGATCAGCTGAGGGAGAAGGGGAAACAGGTGATATGGGCCAAACCCAAAGCAGTGGAGGGAGGAAGGGTGGGCAGCTTGGAGACAAGCTCAGACCCTTAGGCAGAGCCGCCCCTGTCGCACACAGGTGGGGTGTTTTCTCCTCCAAAGGGGAGGCAGCGGGATGGAACAGGAAGCAGGGGTCTCTGCACTCCTGACTGCAGGCTGCTGACAGTCACAGCGCTGAGCGGGTACCTCCAACACACGAGTCTTTATTCGTTGTCATGTCTGCGCTCTACTACGCTGGTATATTAGGTTAGAATAACACCAAAAGAAGACCAAAGTATGATATAAAAATAAATATAAAGAGCAGTTCTGTTTTCTCCCCATGCCCCGGTGGAAGGTCTTATACTCCCTTGCCCACGTCTACCCCTCCAGGCATCTGCCTTTTTTTTAATGGGGAATTATGCGGCATGTGATTTATGTCTCAGTACAGCTGTTAGGTGAAAGAAAGGTAGAACACCAGCTGGCAGGAGATGGGGACATCTGGGAAGGCTTTATAACTCTAAGATGAGGTTCAAGGAAGAATTTGTCAGCTTGTGTGTGGGGTGGAGTGAAGGCTATGCCAGGGCAGCTGATGCAAAGACCTGGAAGTGAGAGGGGGCTTTCCTCGATTCAGGAACTGAGAGTAGCCCACAGAGACAGGCGCAGGATGGGGTGGGGCGGGCGAGGAGGGCCCAGACCCCCAGAAGCCTTGTAAGTCAACCAAAGCTTAGCGAATGAGTGTTCAACCTGAGAGTGACGCGCCCAGGTTTGCATCTTAGAACCATCATCCTGGCTGCAGAAAGTATGGAAAAGGATAAGACAGGGACTCTCTTATCAGGAGGAGGTTGTCCTCAAGGGATGAAATGGTGGGGACCCGGCACCGGGGAGGGGCACTGAGGACAGAGCCAAGTGGGCAGAGTGCGAGGGCAGGCCCCCAGGTGTCTGTCTTGAGCAGTTCACTCAAGGGCATTGCCACTTGCTGAGATTGTGAGCCCAACCTGGGCAGGGAGCCTGCTGATGAATTGAGTTCTAGGGTTACCACATGTGGCTACAAGACGCTCAGTGGGTACCTGGAGGCAGTGCTGCCAGAGATCGCCTAAATGCAGGCATTTAATAACTAAAAGATTTCAAACAAAAATCCAGCTTTCTGGCTTCAAACAAAAATCCAGCTTCTCTGCGAAACCTGACACTGGGAACTCTGGCCACTGTGGGTTTGTATTCACTCTTGTGCACAGCTCAGCAAACTAGTCTGAACTGGCGCCACACCCAGCCCTGGGCCTGTGTGACCCTAGACATAAGATTTCTTTGTTTTACATTTTTAGAAGGTTGTTCAGTTCAGTTCAGGTGCTCAGTCGTGTCCAACTCTTTGTGACCCCATGGACTGAACCACGCCAGGCTTCCCTGTCCATCACCAACTCCCGGACCTTGCTCAAACTCGTGTCCATCCAGTCGGTGATGCCATCCAACCATCTCATCCTCTATCGTCCCCTTCTCCTCCTGCCTTCGATCTTTCCCAGCATCAGGGTCTTTTCCAAGGAGTCAGTTCTTTGTATCAGGTGGCCAAAGTATTGGAGTTTCAGCTTCAACATCAGTCCTTCCAATGAATATTCAGGACTGAAGAATGTATGGCAAAGATCTTGGCCCACAGAGTCTACAGTATTTGCTCTCTGGCCAAAATGTTTTTTGCCGACCCTGCTCCTGGCAGGTGTCTGCTGGAGCTGAGTTGCTGCTGCCACCTTTCCACGGGTGCAAGGCCCCTGGTTGCTTCACTCCCCAGGCCCTGCTCTTGCTCAGCCCGACTCACTCGTGTACAGTTTCTCCTTGGCTCCCCGCCAGGTCTTGGGGTCCTGAGAATGTGTGACAAGAGGAAAGGGCAAGAAACCAAGGTAAGGACAACCTTTAAGAGACAAGCAAAGAAAAGGCTGAAAGGAACAGAGAGGTAGGAGAGAACCTAAGATAGGGATGTTTTCCAGGTCAGGAAATAGAGCTTTTCAAGAAATATGTGTGGTCAGGTTCTCTGGTGCAGCTGAGCAGCCTGGCAGGGGGAAGCCTTTAGAACCCCCAGTAGATTTAACAAGTGACAGTGAGGTGATGAGCTTTAGGGGAGTGGGGAGTGCAGATGCCAGATTTGAGTGGTTGAGGAGCAGCTGGCTTCCAGGTCAGCTATGGAGGGAGGGAGAGACTGGGCAGCCACTGGCAGGACTTTATCAAGACTTGATCAAATGGGAAAGGCTTGAGCTACAGAGAGGGAGAGATGGAAGGTGGGGGCAAAGCTGATGGAGTCATGTCTGCGGAGGGAGTCAGGATTTGCCTTGGCCAAGCGTCCGTTGGGAACAGGGCCCAGGGACGTGAAAGTGCAGGTGGAGAGGGAGATTTTCTAGCAGGAAGTTTGTGCTTTGTCCTATTGGCTTCTGTTTTCTTGCTGAAAAAGTGGCGGGTCACCTGCCGATTGTAGGGGTTGGGGGAAGGTAACAGAATTCTAGAGTGAGAGGGTCTGAGCTACACACGGCCCAGAATAGGGAAACTTGACAGTGTTGCTGGGTAGCTCAGGAGCCTGTGAGTCACAGAGGCATGACCATCTTCCCCTCCCTGCTCTCAGGGACCCTGTAGATGTCAACTGATGGCCCCAGTCACAGGACTAGGCAGCTGCAAGCGTGTCAGTCCACACACTCCAGCCAGGACTTCCAGTGGCACAGGAAGAGTTCTAGTTACAATTTAAAAAACAGAAGAAAAGAAAAGCAGAAGGAGCTCTTTCATAAAACTTTGGTTTAAAACCAATACATTTCAACATGAATTACGATTTAGCATCTGCAGAGTATCTCATCGTTTTAATGAGCAGTCACATTGAATTCCACTCATGCGAACTGCACGGCAGTGACAGCGTGCCGAGTAGGGAAGGGCCAAGGGAGGCGCGCTTCATTTTCACAAGTAAAAGGATCGAAGCTCACATAATGTGTAAATGCCACGTCCAGGAATGTTAGGCTTTGGATAAGCCTAAGAGACATTACTTTGCCAACAAAGGTTCGTCTAGTCAAGGCTATGGTTTTTCCTGTGGTCATGTATGGATGTGAGAGTTGGACTGTGAAGAAGGCTGAGCGCCAAAGAATTGATGCTTTTGAACTGTGGTGTTGGAGAAGACTCTTGAGAGTCCCTTGGACTGCAAGGAGATCCAACCAGTCCATTCTGAAGGAGATCAGCCCTGGGATTTCTTTGGAAGGAATGATGCTAAAGCCGAAACTCCAGTACTTTGGCCACCTCATGTGAAGAGCTGACTCATTGGAAAAGACTCTGATGCTGGGAGGGATTGGGGGCAGGAGGAGAAGGGGACGACAGAGGATGAGATGGCTGGATGGCATCACTGACTCAACGGATGTGAGTCTGGGTGAACTCCAGGAGTTGGTGATGGACAGGGAGGCCTGGCATGCTGCGATTCATGGGGTCACAAAGAGTCGGACACGACTGAGCGACTGAACTGAACTGAACTGAACTTATCCACAGGTACAACTACAACCAGAATTCTGAACTCATCCCGTGACGAAGGGAAAGGCACTGGGGCCCATTTAGTTAAGCTTGAGTTCAAATTCCAGCTCAGTTTTCTTAGCCTTGTGACCGTGGACAATGCTTCACCTCCTCTCAGTGTTGTTTCCTCATCGGGGAGGCGGGGTATTGACCACAGTCTTGACAACAGACGGTGTAGAGCCTCAGTGGGGTCTCAGAGGGAGAGCCCCACGGAGCAAGCACAGGGCACAGGGGAGTCCGTCAATAAGGGCTCAGGTTTCTAATTGTCACAGTAATGTGTCTTCCTGCACAGAAAGGAGAAGATTTCAGAAGACCTGGCCCTCAGCCTTGTTTCAACTGCCAGCTTTGTGACCTGAGCAGGTCACTTTTCTTACTGGGGACGTGACCTCATTGATTAGGCTTCTGTACATTTCCTGCCTCATTCACTTGACCAGCTTAGATTATGTGCTGTCATTTGCTGCATTAAAAGAAAAACCTAAAATTTCATGGCTTAACAATAACAAAATTGTTTACTCTCTGTTAGGGTTCTGCGAGTGACCGAGCGGTTCTTCTGCTTCGTGTGGCATTGACCAGGGTGCTGGGATGGCTAGAAATTCCAAATTGGTCTCTCCATCACCCAGCGGGCAAGCTGGTGCTGGCCGTTTATCAGAGTTCAGTTTTCCATGAGGCCCCTCTGTGTGACTGCACTGGGCGTCTCACTGCAGAACACTGGATTTCAAGAGGCAGCAAGCAGCAACCGAGAGTGAATGTGCAAGAGGAAGAAAGCAGGAGCTGCCAGGCCTGAAGACCTGAGCCAGGAGAGTTCCAGAACATTAGGTCAAAGTAGTCACCGGCCAGCCTCAGTACGAGAGGAAGGAAATGCAGTCCACCCACCCACCAAGTTCCAAAGACAGAACTGACATGACCTCTTTGGAGATTACCCACCCCCCAGGTAGAAACACTTTTCTTCACCAGTTAATAGTTCAGGAAGATATAGCTTTCTTCTCTGAGGCCCCACCCTTCTCAAATTGTGGAAGAACCTTGGGGACTTAAAGAGCCTCAGTCCTTCTTCCAAACGCAGGCCGGGAGAGAACTTGAACGGGGCTATGGTGCAAACTGTGTTAGCACACCCGTCACTGTCGAAGCCCGAACGGGCTCAGCCTCAAGGACACTTGCCTGTTCAGGAAGTGATGTCCTCACTGCTCTGGCTCCATCCGGACCCCTTACAGGTGTCACACACTGGCCCCCAACACTGTCGCTCCTTCAGCTCACACGTGCTCAGCCATCGTTCACAAGGTGTGACACCATGCCTGTCCAGGGCTGCTAGTCTAAGCTGCCAGCTATTCCAGAATCACTGCTACGCATGCACGCACACATGCACGCACACACACACACACACATACCTCAAAGCCTTGGGCCCTGGAATCAAGCTCAGACCCCTTTCCCCCCAGCGCGTTTACCTTTGCCCATAGAGCCCTCATCCTTTCCGGTCACCATTGACCCCTCAGCCAGGTTCACTCAGCTTTTAATGTGTGCAGTCCTTTCCCTCCCAAGGCTTTTGGCTCCTCGTGTGAAATGATTTTTCCCTCCCTAAAGCTCCAGGTCACAAGGAGACCCAGGAGGGGCAGCTTTCATCACGCTGTACAAAGCACATGGATGTGGCACTCTCTTCACAAAGCATTTCTGTTCTCCTTGTTGCCATTAAGTTTAATCAACTAAACGGGACATTCAGGAAATACTGCTCCCAGGTGACCTTCAGTCCAGAAGCCTCTGGTCAAAAATTAATGATATAGGGAGTTTACTCTGTAAACCCTGTGAGAATCTTAGCAGAAGCTGGTCCTTGCCAGAGGGGAGGGAGTGAGGGCTTGGGCAAAATAGGTGGAAGGGATTAAGAGGTACAGACTTGCAGTTATAAAGCAAATGCTGCTGCTGCTGCTGAGTTGCTTCACTCATGTCCGACTCTGTGTGACCCCATAGACGGCAGTCCACCAGGCTCCTCCGTCCCTGGGATTCTCCAGGCAAGAATACTGGAGTGGGGTGCCATTTCCTTCTCCATTGCATGCATGCATGCTAAATTGCTGCAGTCGTGCCCGACTCTATGCGACCCCATGGACAGCAGCCTACCAGGCTCCTCTGTCCACAGAACTCCCCAGGCAAGAATACTGGAATGGGTTGCCATTTCCTTCTCCAAGGGATCTTCCCAACCCAGGAATCAAACCTGGGTCTCCTGCATTGCAGGCAGATTCTTTACCAACTGAGCTACAAGGGAAGCTCAAAGGTCGATAATTATTATTAATAATACTTGAAGAACACATTTAAGTCAGTCTTTTGCAAAGAATGATTCTAAAGAAAGCAAAAAAACCCAACTTTGGTTCAGTTGCTCCCTTCACAAAGTTGAGTTTATTCTCACCCTGAGTTTAGATTCCAGCCCTAAGCAGAATCCAACCCTGACCCCTGCCTTTGCTTCTTTGTAAGTTTTAAATTTGATATAATTTCAAATTTATACACAGACATTTCAAAAATGGATCAAAGGACCCAAGTTCAGAGAACATTTTATCCATATTTGCCAGTTGTTAGTATTTGCCACCTTTTGTATTATTGTTCCCCTCTTCCTCTGTATTTAATACATATGTTGTTTTTCCAGGTAAAAAAAAATTTTTGAGAGTAAGTTGCAGACACCATGTTCCTGAAGACCTCCTAAGTACTTCAGTGCGTATTTTCTAGGAACAGGGACATTCTCCTATGTAGCCATGGATCAGTGATCAAAGTCAGGAAATGTAACATTCATCCAGTGCTGTTTTCCAGTCCACAGTCCATATTCAAGTGTTGCCAGCTGCCCAGTGAGCTATGTCTCCCTGTAATTCAGATCCAGTCTGGGTTCTTGCTTTGTGTCAAGTTGCCAAGTCTCCCCAGCTGCCCTTCATCTGGAAGAGCCCTCAGCCTTTCTTAGCCCATGTCTCCTCTTCAGGCAGGTGCATTTCTGTGCAAGAATTAGGAGTGTGGAACCCTTCACCTCTTCACAGTCGGGCCTGCCGCTTCCCCTCTTTGCCCCCTAGTCCTTCTTGGAACTGCATTTCTTCTGTAGATTAGGAAGCCTCACTGAGCAGCCTTGCCTCGGGGCAGAGAAGAGACAGATTGGTGGGGTAAGCATCTCTGTTGTTTCTTGTGACTTCTCTCCAGTCTGGAAAAAGTGATTCTGATAACTCCATGCTTGTTCCCTTTTTGTTTTAACCATGTTCTGTTGTAAAAACAGTGTGCTGGTCATAACAAAGGAAATTTACTGAAGCAGAAAGAGAACGGAATCCTGCTTTAAGAACCTGCTTATTCTTACATGTACAGTCTACTACTGTATTTTATATAGTTGAAGTCATTGGGCTCTTTTTTTTTGGTCATCTGCTTTTTCACATTTTTAAAAAAATGTAAATTGTTCTCAACCACTCTCCTCCACCTAGGCCATTCAGGCCAAGGTTCAGACAGGATCTAAGATAGTTTGTGAGGCCCCTGCCTGGCCTCATCATCCCTAGTATGCACCCCAGGCCAGGCCCTCGGAGGCCCCTGAACCCCCAGGCCCTTTCTCTGCACTGTCCTTCAATCTCACTGTTGATGCTGACCCATGGTTCCCACCAGGTAAAGGTCCCTGTGATCTTGGGTGGCCTCAGCCTGCAGGGTCTTGAAGCAGGGGTTGAGATTCCCTGGCCAGAGATTGAAGTCCGGCCACAGAAGTGAGCGTGCTACATCCTGGTCACTGAACCACCAGGGACAGCAGCCACCGACGGCGCCCTGGCCCATCAGCAGGGTAGGAATGAATGTCCACATAGAGATGGGAAGTAGTGGAACGAGTGAAGTGTTTATTCAGAGGAAAAGGAGTCCGTGTGGATAGGCACACCGGTGGGCTCAGAGAGGGAGCCACACCCTCGTGGTAGGGTGAATCACTCATATGCGGCATTTCTTCTGGGTTTCCTTTGGCCAGTCATCTTGTTCTGCCTGGCTTTGAGTCCGTATTTGGTTTATCTCAGGTTCCTTCCATGTGGGCACACATACACACCCCTTAGCCAAGATTGATTCTACCAAAGAGGCCTATGGGGTGACACCCCTCCCTTTTGACCTTCAAGGAGCATTTCTGTGCATGTGTAGATGGTAAGATCTTGACTTTGAAAATGTGGAATACATGGTCTGTTTATCTCTTACTTGGGCAAATCTCAGCTTCTGTCTGGTTCCTATATTTTGGAGTATCTGTGCACAGGGGGCAAGCTCCAGCTGCTGAGCCTGGGGCTGGTCTCTCTCTTGCCTCCCCTGGAGGCAGCCTGAGCATCACTTCCTTGTTGCAGGTGCTCCTGACGCTGATCTTGCCACCCCAGCCCTCCCTGCAGCCCAAGACAGTCACTCGCTGCCTGTCCCAAACAGCAGTTAGCGGTTATCGTTCTGTTTTGAACATGTGCTCTGTGAGTTTCCTGTGGGCAGCACCTGCTCCCTGTATTTCCGTGTTCCCCAGTACCAAGCACAGCACACAGTCTGGGAGCGAACCCTGCAGATGTGAGCATCAGTAGCAGTATCCTTCTTTCACCCTGATTTTGCTCTAACCAACACTTGTGTCCACTGAAAAGAAAGGCAAAACCTAAAATTTGAGAATTCTGTTTTATTCAGGGAATTTCTGTGGACTTAAGCCTGGAAGACAGATAGCTCTGAGGGACGATTCCAAAGAAGTAAGGGGGAGCCCAGGATATATAGGAGTTTTGCAACAAAAACCAGGTAGTCAGAACATCAAAAGAAAGTGAAGAGGAACTAAAAAGCCTCTTGAGGAAAGTGAAAGTGGAGAGTGAAAAAGTTGGCTTAAAGCTCAACATTCAGAAAACTAAGATCATGGCATCTGGTCCCATCATTTCATGAAATAGATGGGGAAACAGGGGAAACAGTGTCAGACTTTATGTTTTTGGGCTCCAAAATCACTGCAGATGGTGATTGCAGCCATGAAATTAAAAGACGCTTACTCCTTGGAAGGAAAGTTATGATCAACCTAGATAGCATATTCAAAAGCAGAGACATTACTCTGCCAACAAAGGTTCATCTAGTCAAGGCTATGGTTTTTCCAGTGGTCATGTATGGATGTGAGAGTTGGACTGTGAAGAAGGCTGAGCGCCGAAGAGTTGATGCTTTTGAACTGTGGTGTTGGAGAAGACTCTTGAGACCTTGGACTGCAAGGAGATCCAACCAGTCCACTCTGAAGGAGATCAGCCCTGGGATTTCTTTGGAAGGAATGATGCTAAAGCTGAAACTCCAGTACTTTGGCCACCTCATGTGAAGAGTTGACTCATTGGAAAAGACCCTGATGCTGGGAGGGATTGGGGGCAGGAGGAGAAGGGGACGACAGAGGATGAGATGGCTGGATGGCATCACTGACTTGATGGACGTGAGTCTGGGTGAACTCCAGGAGTTGGTGAGGGACAGGGAGGCCTGGCGTGCTGCCATTCATGGGGTCGCACAGAGTTGGACACGACTGAGCGACTGAACTGGACTGAACTGAAGGAAAAATCGGACATCTCCAGTTAATGAATTTAGCACTTTTCTGTGTACGGGAGGAGGCAAGAGTATAGACCCACTGAAATCATTCCTTTGATTTGCACCTTAGCCATCTAGGGCGAGTATCTGACTTTCCTCCATCCTGAATCCCCTCCGGGTGCACAGCTGGGGTGGCTGCAGTGGCTGCTGCAGCAGCATCCTTTGTTCCCTAATGGAATGGGTATATTTTTCATCCACCCTGGTAAAGACCCCTGTCTTTGGAGACTAATGGCATCTGCCTGGGCCCTCCCTCCCTCATTGTTCCCATTGTTCCTCATCCCCTTGCTTGTCAGCTCCTCCTCTCTGGGTTTGGAGTCTACTTTAAATCCGACCACGATTCTTTGCTTGACCAAACTTTAGTCAGCCTGCTGAATCTTCTCCTAGGCCTATCTCTGCACTTCCTTGTAAAATCCAGTTTTAGCTAGAACCCTGCTAAGTTGGTTTAGTAGGAACCTCCATCCTCCATACCTGATTGGATTCCTCATCTTCCACCAGCCCCAGGTGGTGTCTGATCACCCTGGCCTGCCTACAGAGTTTACCTGTTTACCTCTGGCATTCCCGCTTAGTGATCTTCATCCACTGCTCCCTCACTCTCTGTTCCTTGGCTATACATTTCCATTTGCTCACTCTGCTATTTGGAGTTGAGCCCCCAATCCCTGCCCTACTGCAGAATTCATTCCAGTAGGCCCTACACTGGTTTGTACAGCCTCCTCTTAAATAAAGTGTGCCTACTGTGCTTTAACAAGTATCCTTGAATTATTTTTTTAAAAAACAAACCCCCTCTCTCTTAGTGGCTAGCTGAGTGATCTTGGGCAAGTGAACTTCTCCACCCTTGAGTTTCTTGACCTCAAATCCTTTGCCCTCCCCATCCCTCAGTCACCCACACTCTAAACATTGTCACCTCCAGGATCTGCTTTACAAGGAAATCGTTAACATCTCCCTCACTAACCACAGCTTCCTTTATTTCCTACTCTTCATGCCCTTGTTACCATTACTTCTACCTCCCTTCAACCCCATCAAGACCTCTGACACCTTGGACCTGCCATTTCCCTTGCTGTCTTGACTTAATTATTGATCCAATCAGGGTGCATGGTTACTGCCTCTGTCTCCACAGTTCTCCACACTGTCCTCTGCCACCTCAGCCTGGAAGGCCCCAGCCCTGCTACTATTTAGCAGTTCCACCTGTGTTTTTATGCCCAACTGCCTAGAGAAATTCACCCACATCTGAGGACTTCACAAGTTCATGGGCAGTCATTTCAGCCAGACCCTCAGCACCCAAGAGAGCTGTATCAATAATTAGACACGATGTGGACAAATCTTAGCTGTACTATTTCAGGCCTGGAAATGTTTGTCTCTTCATCTCCGTAAGGCTTGGTTTCCTCATCAGTAATTGGGAATCCCAAAAGTGTGTGCCTGTCATAAGGTTTTGAAAGGGTCAGAGCCTGGCAAATAGCATACCCTCAGTAATTGTTAGCATAACCAATTGCTGTTGCTGTTGATGGCTGCTGTTTACACATGAACACGAGGAGACTCTTCCAGAGTTCCCCATGGCTATTCCAAGCCTTCATTCTCCACCAGCCCATCACCCTACACTTCCATCATCACCTACCACCCACCCTTTCCTTCCTGAAGGAGACAGAAACCACTGGAACAGTCATTCTGCCTCGTTAGCATTTACGTGTACCCTTGACCCATTCTTACCTCCATTTTCAGGATCTACACTTCCCTTGCCCAAGGCTAGTCCTCCCAACCTCCAAAAATGCACAACTTTTCTCAGGACTTAAAGAAACTCAGGCTCTTTCTGTCTCAGCACAGAAGGAATTCGTGAGAGACAAAGTGCTAAGTAAGAGGTAGATTTATTGAGAGACACATCTTCCATAGGTACAATGCAGTTTGTCTCACAAAACTGAGAGTGGCCCTGAAGTATGAGGTGGTTGGTGTTTATGGACTCAGTAATTTCATAGGTTAAAGAGTGAAAGGATTATTTCATCTATTCAGGGAAAGGTAGGGGTTTTCCAGGAACTGGCCCACTTTTTGACCTTTTATGGTTGGCCTGGGCACTGTCATGGTGCCTGTGGCTTTGTCTTTGAGCTTAAGGTAATACATGACAATGAGCACGTAATGAGGCTCAAGGTCTACCAGAAGTCAAATCTTCCACCATCTTGGACCTAATCAGTTTGAACCAGTTTTTGTTGTCTCCAATTTTCCTCACCAGCTGTGTCAGTCTTTAAGGGCATGTACTGCCTGCTTCCCTCCTGTCTCAGAGAGAAGGTGGCAGACTGACCAGGCGCCCCAGGACCAAGAAGCAACATAGCGGTGAGCTCCCTGGGTTCTCTTTTGGCCTCACGTATGCCGACATAGGAGCTGAAGAGGCCGGCAAACAGGAGACACTGGCAGGCAAGGAGGGAGAGAGCTCCCACCAGACCCTGTGCTCCTCAGCTTTCCTGCTGGGGTGGCATCAGCGGATGCCCAGGAGGAAGGGGGGCTTTCATCTCCACTGGGCTGTAATGAGATCCCCTCTCCTTAGAAGTCAGAGGGGACCATGTGGGGAGCCTTTACTTCCACCTCTTCTGACAGGAACCAGCTGCCCTCACCCATCCTGACAAAGGAGGGTTCTTGGGGAGTCAGGGCTTTCACCATTGTAAGGGGTAAAAAGGCCATCGCCCCATCCACCTTGTAGTCAGTGGAAGCCACTTGGAGCCAACAATGAGACACTCCTACCCTTTCTTGGCCAGGGGGTACCAGTGGAAGTCCTGGAGGCAGCTGGGACCCCCACCTCTGCAGGCAGAAATAAGGAGTCTGCCCACCCTGGGTGTAGCCTGACAGGAACCGGGTGGTATCCTCCCCCCTCCTGCCAGAGCCAGTTCAAACAGAAAGTTTAAATAAATTCCAAAGTTTTGTAACAGATTGCCCCAAACTTCCAGGTTTTTAAGATTGTCTTTAACCATTTTAAGTGTGCAGGTCAGTGACATAAAGTACAATCACATTTTTGTGCTACCAGCATCACCATCCATCTCCAGAACTGTTTCATCTTCCCCAGCTGAAACACCATACCAATTAGAAATAAAACATTAAAATGTCTCCATTATCAGGACTTACCTGGTGGTCTAATGGTTAGGACTCTACACTTCCACTGCAGGGGGCACAGGGATTTCAGTTCCTCTGGAAGGGGAACTAAGATCCCGCAAACCATGCAGCCAAAAACCAATAAACCCCAAAGTCCCCATTATCAGTCTCTGATGACCACTACTTTAACTTTCTGTCTTCGAAGTTGCCTATGAATTCTAGGTGCCTTTTACAAGTAGAATCATACAGCGTTTGTCCCTTTCTCTCTGTCTTGTTAAACTTAGCATCTTCAAGATTCATCCTTGTCGTGGCATGTGTCAGAATTTCATTCCTTTTAAAAGCTGTTCCACTGTGTGTATATACCACATTTTATCCATCCATCTGTTGATAGACATTTAGGTTGTTTTTACCTTGTATTGTGAGTAATGCTGTTATGAACATTGGTGTTCAAATATCTGAGTCTGAGCCCCTGCTTTCAGTTCTTTTGAATATATACCCAGAAGAAGAATTGTTCGGTCATTTGGAAATTCTATTCTTAACTTTTCCGAGCAACTGCCTTACCTTTTCCACAGCAGCTGCACCAAATTACATTCCCACTAGCAGTGCACAAGGGTTCCAGTTTCTTCATATCCTCTAAAACACTTGTTAGTCTCTGGTATTTTGATAACAGCTGTACTAACGGGTGTGAGGTGGCATCTCAGTGTAGGTTTGATTTGTAATTCCTAATGATTAGTGACAGTGAGCATATTTTCATGTGCTTATGGGCCATTTGTATATCTTCTTTGCAGAAATGTCTGTTCAGATCCTTTGCCCATGATTGGGTTGTTGTCATCATTAAATCTTACAAATTCTATGTATATTGTAGATATTAATCCCTTATCAGATATATGAGTTGCAAATATTTTCTCCCACTCTGTGGGTTGCTTTTTCACTTCGTTGATAATATCTTTTGATGAACAAAAGTTTTAAATTCTGAGGAAATGCAGTTTGCCATATTTAGGAAATGGTTGCCGAATCCATTGTTATGAACATTTCCCTATGTTTCCTCTCAGAGTCTGTGAGCCATTTTGAGTTAAATTTTTTAATGTAGTGTAAAAAGTAAAGGTCCAATTTCACTCTTCTGCAGGTGGATATCTAATTTTCCAAACACAATTTACTGAGAAGACTGTCCTATCCTCCACTGAATGTTGTTTTAATTTTCTAGGCTGTCATAACAAAATACCACAGATTGGGTGACTTAAGCAACAGAAATTTATTTCCTCACAGTTCTGGAGGCTGGAAGTCCAAGAACCCAAGTTTCCTCTGAAGTCTGTCTTCTTGGCTTGCCGATGGCTGCCCTCTTATTATCTCTTCACAAGATCATTCTTCTGTGCCCCCTGCCCCTGCCCCCACCATATATCTTCCTCCTTATAAGCATCAATCATATTGAATTAAGGTTCCACTCTAAAGGCCTCATTTTAACTTAATCACCTCTTTAAAGACCTTCTGTCCAAATACGGTTACCTTATTTTCGAGCGCATCGCTGGCGAGGCATCGCGCCTGGCGCATTACAACAAGCACTTGACTATCACATCCAGGGAGATCCAGACTGCAGTGCGCTTGCTGCTACCTGGGGAGCTGGCCAAGCACGCCGTGTCCAAGGGCACTAAGGCTGTCACCAAGTATACCAGCTCAAAGTAAATATAATATGCCTAGCTGCTGTTAACAGAGAAGGCAATGGCACCCCACTCCAGTATTCTTGCCTGGAAAATCCCATGGACGGAGGGGCTGGTGAGCTGTAGTCCATGGGGTCGCTAAGAGTCAGACACGACTGAGCATCTTCACTTTGACTATGAAGTACTAGGGTTCCAACTAGGGTTGGAACTTCAACACATGCATTTGTTAGGACACAGTTCAATCCATAACAAAGGGTCTTGGCTCTCTTGTTAAAAATCATTTGTGAGAGTTTAATTCTAGGTTCTCTGTTCTGTTCAGTTGATCTGTGTGTTTGTCTTTATTCTATTACCATACTGTTTTGATTATTGTAGCTTCGTATGTAGTAAGTTATGAAATCAGGAAGTGTGAGACTTTTTAGTTCTTCTTCAAAATTATTTGGTTATTCAAGTTTCCTTGAGATTCCACATATATTTTATTGTGGATTTTTCTATTTCTGAAAAGAAATGTCATTGGGATTTTGAATTTGTAGGTCACTTTGGGTAGTATTGACATCTTAACAATATTAACTTTCAATATATGAACACAGGATATTCTTCCCTTTATTGGTGTCTTCTTTAATTTCTTTTAGCAATGGTAGTCTTCAGTTCACAAGCTTTTCATCTCCATGGAAGTGTTTTACTCTTTTTGATGCTGTCATACATGTAGCTGTGTTCTTAATTTCCTTTTCAGGTTGTTCAGTTGTTACTGTATACATGTGCAACTAATTTGAGGGTGTTGATTTTATATTCTGCAACTCTGCTAAATTCATTTACTAGTTCTAACCGTTTATGTGTGTGTGAGAGAGAGAGAATTTTCTATATATAAGATCATGTCATCTATTCAAGTGAAAGCCACTCAGTCGTGTCCAGCTTTTTGTGACCCCATGAACTATACATCCACGGAATTCTTCAGGCCAGGATACTCGAGTGGGTAGCAGTTCCCTTCTCCAAGAGATCTTCCCAACCCAGGGATCAAACCCAGGTCTCTGGCATTGCAGGTGGATTCTTTACCAGTTGAACCACCAGGGAAGCCCAAGAATACTAGAGTGGGTAGCCTATCCCTTCTTCAGTGGATCTTCCCAACCAGGAATCAAACTGGGGTCTCCTACATTACAGACAGATTCTTTACCAGCTGAGCTACCAGGGAACAGCCCATGTCATCTGTGAACAGAGATAATTTTACTTCTTACTTTCTAATTAAAAAAAGTGCATCCAAATTGGAAAGTAAGAAGTAAAAAAATTTTTTTAAATGTCATCTGTGAACAGAGATAATTTTATTTCTTACTTTCCAATTTGCATGTACTTTTTTTTGTTTCCCCTTGATGGCTTCCCTGGTGGCTTGGACGGTAAAGCATCTGCCTGCAATGGGGGAGACCTGGCTTCGATCCCTGGGTCGGGAAGATTCCCCTGGAGAAGGAAATGGCAGTCCACTCCAGCACTCTTGCCTGGAAAATCCCATGGACGGAGGAGCCTGGTAGGCTACAGTCCATGGGGTCGCAAAGAGTCGGACACGACTTCACTTTTCAATTTTCACTTTTTTTCCTTAGCTGTCTAAAACTGCCAATTCTAATGTTAAGTAGAAATGGCAGAAGTGGACATCTTTTTCTTATTTCTAATCTTAGAGGAAAAGCGTTATTTTTTTCACCATTGAGTATGATGTTAGCTGTGGGTTTTTTATATGTGGCCTTTATTTTGTTAAGACACATGCCTTCTATTCCTAACTTGTCAAGTGTTTTTATCATGAAAAGATGTTAAAGAGTGTTGAATTTTGTCAAAAGCTTTTTCTCCATTAACCGAGATGATCATGTGGGTGTTTTCCTTCATTCTGTTAATGTGACATATTATATTGATTCAGCTTCATATGTTGAGCCATAATTGCATTCCAAGAACAAATCTCACTTGGTCATGGTGTATAATCCTTTTCAGTTCAATTCAGTTGCTCAGTCATGTCTGACTCTTTGCGACCCCATGAACTGCAGCATGCCAGGCCTCCCTGTCCATCACCAACTCCCGGAGTTTACCCAAACTCATGTCCATTGAGTTGGTGATGCCATCTAACCATCTCATCCTCTGCCGTCCCCTTCTCCTCCTGCCCTCAATCTTTCCCAACATCAGGGTCTTTTCAAATGAGTCAGTTCTTCGCATCAGGTGGCCAAAGTATTGGAGTTTCAGCTTCAACATCAGTCCTTCCAATGAACACTCAGGACTGATCTCCTTCAGAATGGACTGGTTGGATCTCCTTGCAGTCCAAGGGATTCTCAAGAGTCTTCTCCAACACCACAGTTCAAAAGCATCCATTCTTCGGCACTCAGCTTTCTTTATAGTCCAACTCTCATATCCATCCATGACTTCCAATCATTTTAACATGCTGCTGATTTGGTTTACTAGTATTTTGTTGAGGGTTTTTGCATCAGTATTCATAAGGGATATTAGTCTGCAGTTTTCTTGTCTCTTCATCTGGCTTTGGTATAATGGATAATGCTGGCCTCATAGATATAAGAATTTAAGAAGGATAGGTACTAATTCTCCTTTAAATGTTTGGTAGGACTCACTAGTTAAGTCATCTGATCTAGGGCTCTTCTTTATCAATAATATTTTGATTACTGATTAAATCTCCTTTCTAGTTATAGGTCTGTTCAGATTTTCTGTTATTAGAAGCCATATGCAGATCTGGGGGGAGAACATTCTGGGCAGATAGAAGAGTAGGTGCAAAGGTCGAGGTGGAAGTGTGGTTGAAGAGGAGCAGAGAGACTTGTGACTGAAGCAGAGTGTTTGGGGTGGGGGAGGAGTAGGAGATGGGGTCAGAAACATGGTGAGACCAGATCAGATAGGGTCTTGTAAAGAATGAGACTTCATAGCAAGTTATGGGAAGCTTTCCATGACCAGGCCCCTTTCTCCTCCCCATCTCCCTTCCACCAGCTCTCCACCTTTTGCCCTGCACTGTGGATATCCTGTAATTACCTAGAACCTTGGCTGCTCCTCTCTTTGCCTGGCTAAGCCCTGCTTACTCCTCACCGACCACCCTGGACACCCGTTCTTCTGAGAGGCTGTCCCTGACATCCCAAGCTACATGGAGCACATGTCCCTGGGCTTTGATGGTGCCCTGCAGCTGAGTTCTATAAGAGCTCTTATCTTCATGACTAGAAATTTTCTCTGTAGGCTGGTCATTTTTGGGTTCCCAGCCTGTGGCTAATAACAGACACTGATAGGATCAATCATCTGCACCCTCTGGTGCACCCTCCTGAGCACAGAGGCTGATGCCCCAGTGTGTTCTTTTGCTCTAAGTATCAGCTCAGTTGGAATCCTTCCTGGGTCCCAAACATCTGATTCTGACTCTTGGTTCACGCCGTGTGTAGTGGGGCAGGGATGGCGACAGTGAACTGGGACAGTATCTTTGTCAAATAAATTTAAGAGGAGGAACTGAAACTACACATTCTCATTATCACAGACTTTTCCTTCTTGCTATGTACTTCTTCCAATTTTTGTGTTCTCATCAGAGTGTGATCTTGTTCTGACTAAATGAATCAGCTGAGTTTGGATTATTCATCTTAGCAAAAGCATGGGAATGGAGCATGTGGTTGGATGGACCTGCTCATTGACAGATGGTGGAGGCTGGAAACTGACATAGCCTCTCTGGAGAGTATCTTTTGCTAACTGTACATTAGCTCTTAAAATGGTTCTTACCTTTTCACCCAGGAACATTTCTAAATATGATCCTAAAGAACTAATCAGAGATATTTGTACAGGAATATTCAACACTGTACTAACATTCATACTGAAAAGTGGGAGACAGCCTAAGTGCCTAACAATATGTGCCTGGTTAATAAATTACAGTATACCCATATGATGAACTGTATGTGATCTTAAAAATTATTATGGAGAACTGAAATGACATAGGGAAATGTGATGCAGTGCAAAGTGAAAAAAGAATGGTATTTCACCTACCCCTCTGAAAAAAGATCAGAATACCTCACCTCATAACATTAAAAATGGTTATTGCTAAGTTGTGTTACTATTGCTGAAGTTTTGAGTTTAGTTTTTGTTCTATTTCTCTAAATTTTCAATAGTCACTATGTGTTTTTAAATGACTTTAATATGTATTATGAAATATTTCAAGAATTCAAAAATATAGGAAGCAATGAGCAGATATATATTAGCTCTTTACCTCATACAGAAAAATAATTCCAGATTGAGTATGGTACATTAGTGTGAAAAGCAAATTGGAGAAACTTTGAGAAAAGAATTATAGAATTCCCTTTAGGATCTCAAGACCGAAAAGACTCTCTTCAGCAAGACGTGTTTTACTTAAAGATTTCTGCCTAACCAACCAGTCCCAGACCTAATGGCTTGAAACACCCATCTTTTGTTGTTGATGATTCTGTGGGTTGGCTGTTTAGGCCAGCCTTATCTGGACAGTGCTTATGGTCCTTTCAGGGCTCACTCATGAACTATGGCCAGCTGCCAGTTAAGGGAAACGCAATTGGCTGGGGCCACCGGGTCTCGGGGCCATATGACCTCATCATCCAGGAGGCCAGCTGGGGCTCATTCCATGGCAGCTGGCGGAATTGCAAGAGAGAGCCGCCCTCTGCGCTCACAACTGCCACAGCATCTCTTCCACTGCATTCCCTTGGCCAGAGCAAGCAGTGAGACTGACGAAGGATGGAGACAGAGTGCACCTCCTAACAGGAGGGGCTGCAGAGACACACTGCATAGAGGGAGAATAATTGGATCAAAAATAGTGTGGCCATTTATGCAGGCTGCCACAAGAAATAAAATGCACAAAGGAAATGCAAATCATAAAGGAAAAGGCTGATACACTTAAATACACTCAAACAAAAATCTTCTGTAAAAACCGATACTTTGAGCATGTATTACTTTTATCATCACAGAGTAAAGACAGGTAGCTCAGGGTGCTGCAGCAGAACACGTTATCTTTTTTAAAGCGCTGAAGAGCTTTAAAAAAAATCTAGTATGTAAACAGCTCAGCTTTCAAAATGGGGAAAGTATTGGATCAGTAATTCCATTATCCTTGGATGCTTCCTACTCAAACAAGCATGTTAGAAGACTTAATAGTAAAGCCTACCTCCTGCATTTGAAAAGGAATTGCCCCCACAGCAATCATTATTCTGGGATATATCTATTGTGTATAATAACGTGTGCCCTTGAAATTGTGTTTCTTCACCTTAATTCTTCTCACTCCAAAAGGATCCTCAAAGCAATCACCAGAATCTTGAGAGGAAGTCCTTTTTTTTTTTTTTTTTAGAGAAGTGAAGAAATCGATACGTTCTGTCTTCATGAGAAAGTGAGAAGGAGCTGAGGTCAAGAACAGACTTAGGGGGTGACAGGTTGTTTTTTTTTTTTCCCTGAATCTGTCCTCAAGAATGCATCCTCATCCTTGCGTATGACTTGGCATGTAACCAAAACACAGACCTCTCCCCATGGCCTCCTCCAAGGCCACATATGAATGACTTGGGGTCAGACCATGTAATGAGTTATCCTAGAGGCTTACGGCCCTGAACAGGGTGAAAAGAGGGGGCTAGGATTTCTTAAGGATGTTAACACAAGTGCACCTCCGCGAGCAGCAAGAAGCTGTGTCAAAATGGCTCGAAGGAAAACCAAACAGCCCTGGTTTCTCTCTGGATTATGCCCCCAGAGGAAAGGAGAGAAAGAGAACAACAGCGAGAGAAGAAGAGGGTCCCAGAATCTTCCAGATGCCTGTGTCACCTGCCCTCCATTCTCGTTTACTCACCGCGCCAGCCAACATCCTGGAAAGAGCGAGGTTTGGGCTCAGAGATCTTTACATAAAGAACGTCTTGGAGAGCAAAGTCAACAGCTGAGCGCTGGTGTGGTCTCCTCACCCAGCCAGGCACAGGATCTTCCTGCCAAAGTGGAGGGTACCACAAAGCACACCTCCTTGCCACCCACTGGCCCAGCTCTCCAAGTGGGAGGGCAGGCTGGTGCCTCACTGATGTATGTTAGGGCTCCCTTGGCACAGGTGCCCTAGCACTGGTGATAAATCTGGCAGCATCTCAGCTTTGGACAGCCCTGGCCAGAAAGGCCTGGAAGCACTGTGTGGCAGGCCTGTAAGACGGGAGAAGAGCCTAGTTACTAAACTCAACTCAGAGCTGCCAGCCTTTGGGGGAGGGACTGCTGGGGCAAGGGCCACTGTCCTATTCCTGTGGCACCAGGAAGGTGGGACTTAGGGCTGCCCTAAGGGACAGCCAACAGAGAGAGGAAACTGTTCATTCCTCAGAGAAGGTGTCCTGAAGCATGAGCACACTGCACCGGAGGGTTGCCCACGAGCCAGGATTAGTACCAGGTCATGGACAGCCTTTGAACCAGCTGCAAATCTGCTGCTCACAGATACTGGGGACAATTAGACATTCTGCCAACCCAGAGAATCCTCTCCACGTATGTGGAAAGGAAAGAAAACAGGCTTACTATTGAATAAGTGTGTGTGTCACAGGCACCCACTGATGAGATTACAAAGGCAGAAGGAAAGCTTCTACCTAGTGGCTACACCCATTGTGAACTTGTGCCTAAGACGGGCGGCAGCTTGTCTTACAGGAGGAGGACCGGGCAGCACCATTTGCTATACATTCTCTCATACTTCACCCAAGCTCACCTGCTAACTGGGAGGCGGGGGCAGCTGTGCTAGCTGATTGCCTCTATCTAAATTGCCTCTGTCTCTGTGACAAGCAGGATTCCCTAATAGTTCAGTTGGTAAAGAATCCGCCTGCAATGCAGGAGACCCTGGTTTGATTCCTGGGTCCGGAAGATCCGCTGGAGAAGGGATAGGCTACCCACTCCAGTATTCTTGGGCTTTGCTTGTGGCTCAGCTGGTAAAGAATCCGCCCACAATGCAGGAGACCTGGGTTGGGAAAATACCCTGGAGAAGGGAAAGGCTACCCACTCCAGTATTCTGGCTTGGAGAATTCCATGGAATGTAAAGTCCATGAGGTCGCAAAGAGTTGGACACGGCTGAGCGACCTTCACTTCACTGTGACAAGCTGACAGGTACAGCTTGGAGCAGGTGCCCAGACTGAACTCCATGGTAACAAGGAGATAAGGGCGCTGTTTTTCTTGGTGTTTATCTTTCAAAGAGATCTCAGAAACATTGAGCACTTAAAAAACATTCCTGGGTTTTAAAGCTGCAAAAGGCTTTACTTAGCTCTTCCAGATACTTAAGTTCTATCTTAAGGGACAGAGGATGGATTTATCAGGTTTCTCATGTATCAAAGCAAGGGAGGAAGTTTCTTTGCTTTTTTGGCCACCAGGAAAGCTGAGTTTTAAAATTTTCCCTTCCATAGGTGATGGCAAGGCACTAAGAACTAGGCAAGGCTTGGGTCTTCTTCCCTAAATTCTGCGGGAGATTCCACAGTCAGTTTCCAAAGGAAACGATTAGGGAACTGGTGGTGACCAATGGATGACACAAAGGGAATTTTTCCAGACCTGAGAGATTGCTTTCCTGCTGGGGTGATTGGATGCCTTTCGTTCAGTTAGAGGTGGGGTTTTTCCGGTGAACCTGCCAGATACAGCTTGTTCTCATCCCTGTGAATGATGTCTGAAGTTCTGTATGGGGTCCAGAGCCCCTGAGATGCATTGCAGGGACTCAGCACACAGGGAAAGTGTGCAACTGACTCTCATCACAGGGCCAGCCCTGAAACGGCCACTCCATGTGCCCCTGGGGGGTCTCTTTCTGTGGTCTCAGAGTACTCTTGGCGGGGCCCCCTTTTAACACCTAAGCCATCCCACCTCTGCATGAAGCACAGTCATTTCCAGCAGTGGAAGATTGCAGATGTTTCCAGAGTTGCTTCTGCAAACCGCAGGCATTTTCCACAGCACCCCATCCCCCGCCTCAAGTCGGGGGTGTCACGGAGGCAGTGTGGCCTGAGTAGAAGGACTCATTCTCTCTGAAACAGCACCATGGAAACCACTGCTACATTCCAGACTCCTCCCCAAGAGAAAGGATGCAGGCATGGCAGCAAAGAGACTGCAAAAAAGATTCCAAGGAGGCTGTGACTCCATGCCTCTAGGCAAAAGAGGCTTGCAGAGCAGCAGAGAGCCACCATCATGTCCTCCGTTGCTTTCCTAGTGAATTTGGTGCCATTCCAAGGCCCAAACAGCCCCTCTTTCATGACGCCTTCCTACTCTCCCCGAACCCCAACTGCCCCTGCTCCTTCCCGCCTCCCACCATTTCAACTGAATAACTAAATGACTGTGATGCTTCACATTTTTTTTTTTTGCTTCAAAAGCAAGAAATAGTCATTATAGAAAATCTATGAAAGAAAAAAATTAAAACACAATCCCTCCATCTTGATGGACATTCTTCTATGCTTTCTCTTGTCCATTTTGTATATACCTTAAAAAAAGTAAGAATCAGACTGACTGTATTGCTTTGTAAGCCACTTTGTCATTTTGATCTTATCTACATTTTCCTGTGTTCTTCTAGAACATCATTTTTTTAAATTTTATTTCATGAGGTATAGTTGGTTTATAATGTTTTAATTTCTACTGTATAGCAAAATAATTCAGTTATATATATATGTATACACTCTTTCCCATATTCTCCCCCATTACCGTTTATCACAGTATATCAAATATAGTTCCCTATGTGGTGCAATAGGACCTTGTTGTTTATTTACGCTGTATGTAATAGTTTGCATCTGCTAACCCTAAACTCCCAGACGGTCCCTCCCCCACCCCCATGTCCCTTCTTTGGTCACCACCGGTCTGTTCTCTATATCTATGAGTCTGTTTTTCTTTCACATTTATGTGCATTTGTATATTTTAGATTCCACATATAAGTGATATATGGTCCTTGTCGTTCTCGTTCTGACTTATTGACTTAGTATGATAATCTCTAGGTTCACCCATGTTGCTGCAAATGGCATTATTTCATTTTTCATGGCTGAATAGTATTCTGTTACACAGCATATCACATCTGCTTTATCCACTCACCTGTCAGTGGATGCTTAGGTTGCTTCCATGTCGTGGCTGGTGTAAATAGTGCTGCAGTGCACACTGGGGTGCATGGATCTTTTCGAGGTATAGTTTTGTCTGCCTACGTGTTCAGAAGTGGGATTGCAGGATCATACGGCAACTCTTATTTTCAGTTTTTTGAGGAATTTCTACACTGTTTTCCATAGTGGCTTCATCAATTTGTGCTCCCACCAGCAGTGTAGAAGGATTCCTTGTCTGCGAACTCTCTTCAGCATTTGTTATTTGTAGACTATTTTTTTTTTTAATATTCATTTATTTATTGGATTGCACTGGGTCACAGCTGTGGAAGATCTTTGATCTTGGTTGTGGCGTGTGAACTCTTGGTTGCAGCATGTGGGGTCTGGCTCACTGACCAGTGATCAAACCCTTGTCACTGCGCTGGGAACACAGTCTTAACTGCTGGACCACCAGGGAAGTCCCCGTAGACTTTCTGATGGTGGCCATTCTAACCGGTTTGGGGTGATTTGCATTCCTCTCACAACTGGTGATGTTGAGCGTCTTTTCATGTGCTTACTGGCCATCTGTATGTCTTCTTTGGAGAAATGCCCACTTAGGTCTTCTGCCTGTTTCTTGACTGGGTTGTTTGGTTGTGTGTTATTGAGTTATATGAGCTAACTGTATATTTTGGAAATTAAGACTTTGTCAGTCTCATCAATTTGCAAACCATTCCATAGGTTGTCTTTTCATTTTTTAAAAATGGTTTTCTTTGCTGTATTAAGTTTGACTAGGTTCCATTTGTTTATTTTTGCTTTTATTTCTATTGCCTTAAGGGACCGACCTAAGAAAACAGTGGTACAATTTATGTCAGAGAATGTTTTGCCTGTGTTATTGTCTAAGACTTTTATGGTGTCCTGTCTTATACTTGTCTTTAAGCCATTTTGAGTTTATTTTTGTGTATGGTGTGAGGCTGTGTATAATATCCTTTTAATGCTTATGGGCTGTGGTTTATTTGAGGAAGTAGAGAACAATGATTAAAACTGTGAGCTGTGCAGTTGGACCACCTGTGTTGAAATCCTGACTTGGTGACCTTAAGAAAATCAACTTCTCTGAGCCTCAGTTTCCTTATCTATAAAACGGGGTTAATCCTCACTGGGCCCCATGAATAGTGAAAATATGCATAGCACTTAAAACAGTGTCTGGCTCATATAAGCGCTATACAGACATTAACTGTTCTTGCTTTATTCAAAGTCATGTAGAGCTGAGTGTTTAAGAGTCAGAGTTTCTCTTCTACGTATCACTGCAGTGACCATCCATGATTTTTCCTTAGGATAACCGGAATTTCTGGGTAATAGTATTTACATATTTTAGGGTTTTCATATGTATGCCAAATGACTTTCCATCAATATGGAACCAATTTAAAATTCACCAGTGTAGGTATGTGTGACAGTGCATGGTAACACAGGACAATGGATGATGAAGGTCAGATCAAACTTAAAACTTGTATAACCATGGCCCTCCGCTTTCAGACAGTGTAACAAGCCAGTCGTATGTTATTCTCCCCTTGTTAAATCACAGGCCATGCATGCAACCGGCTTTCTGTGTCCTCTCTATAAAGAGGGAGCGCTGAGAGACGGAACTGTGTGCCACTGTGCAGCTGCTCTGTCCAGAGTGGTAGTCAGTAGATGAGGAGGGAATTGAACTAGTTTTAATGTTTTTAGAAGAAGCAAACTTAGCCCCTTAAAATAATAGCAAGTCTTTGTTGGAAGTCTAAATGTACAGAGTTAGTGAAGAAATTCTCCTCTGTCCATTTCACATTAGCCTTTCTGCCACTAGACCTTAAGCCCAGCACAAACTCAGTGGGTCCCAAAGCCCTGTCCACTTCACCCCTTGAGTCCAGCCTTATGCTGGCAGGTATAGGGAAGCTCTTCCCTCTGCACTGGAGAAATGATCACATAAAGATTATACAGAGGTGATTACAATCAGGCACGTCTACCTTTGGTCAAGTGTGTGGCATGAACGCCATGTTCTCCATCCCACCAAGAAGAACCCAGTAAACAGACCACTTTTGTCGATACAAGTAGAATTGGGGCTACAGACAAGAAACAACAGTTCTCACGCAGAGCAGACAGAAGATTCCCAGAGGTCTAGACTTTGATGTGATTGGGGCTTCTCAGGGCCTGTGGCTTCATCAGTGTTCACAAGAGCCAAGAAACAGGAGTGGGGAGTTTATCTCTGGCTCTGTGGAACACTTTGCTGTTACAAAACATATTCTCATTAGAGCCTCAACACAACTCTTCAGCATATGCAGGGGAAACAAGGCCAGTAAGCTAAAGGGATATGTCCAGGGGTTGCAGAGCTCAACAGAACAGAACTGGAACCTGAACCAGTCTTCTGGCTCCTGGTTGCCCCCTCCAGTATAGATGTGAGGTGTCTGCTTAGGCCAGGGGACTCCGGTCAGGACACCTCTGCACACTTTGTGAGACAGGCAGTTATGTGACTATCAGAGTTTGGTTTCATTTTGTAAATATGTACTGCTGATATTAATTCTTCCTTGCATCTTGTGATGATTTTGAAACATGCTTGTGAATTCTTTGACACACCTCACGTTAAGGAGTAGAGTCTGTGTCCTCTCTTCTTGAACTTGGACAGGCCCAGTGGCTGCCTTAATGAATAGAACATGGGAGGAGCGATGCTGTGTGACTTCTAAAGTCAGATTAGAAAAGACCGCGCAGCTTCTGCCAGTGTCTCTTTAAGACACTCACTCCGGGGTTCCAGCTGTAAGGAGTCTGGCTACTCTGAAGCCGTTTGGGGAGCCCTCTTAGAGAGACTAGAGAGGTGAATAGATCTATACTGGATACATGAATAGATTGAGCTCCCTCTGTTCGAGTCTTCTAAGCCAAGGCTGTAGTCATATGAGTGAAGAAGGCTTCACAATAACCATTGCCCCAGCCACTGTCTTTCTCCAGCCCCCAACAGAACAAAAACTGCCTTGCCCCATCACCTGCAGGTTGGTTTTGCTTTAAGCCACTGTTGGGGGTGGCTTGTTACACAGCTATAGCTGATCAGAACAAGTCCTGTTGATTTGTTTAACAACAGTTCATATTTATAGAAAATCATATCATATTCTCTAATCTGGGACTCCTTCTTCCATGCTTCTGATTTGAGTTCCCTATCCATATTCCAGGCAAAATCATTCCCTTGGTGGCAGTGACCCCAAGATTAGAAATTATTTCTGGCTCAGAAACATACATGGTTCTCATGAATGGTGGTTGCTATTTCCATTATTAATGAAACCATACTAAACAAACTAAGGCCTTCAAAGTCTTCCCCTTTACATGCTGTCCTGCCCCAGAGGAGGAAACTGAGGATTTCACTTACCTCAGGTTGCACAATTGTCAACTGGGGAGATCGGAACCCAGGTCTCCAGGCAACCAGATGGATGTCCTCATTATTCCATTTCATCACTTCCTGCCCAGAACTGGAAATAGACTGTGCCATCTTTTGGACCCAAAGCAAGAGCAAGTCTGAGGCAGAGGAATACTGTAGGCCAGCCCAACAGGCCGAACCAGAGTAGAGAGAAAACTCATTAATATCCTCCTCATTGACCTTCTCAGAGAAGGCAATGGCACCCCACTCCTGTACTCTTGCCTGGAAGATCCCATGGACGGAGGAGCCTGGAGGGCTGCAGTCCATGGGGTCGCTGAGGGTCGGACATGACTGAGCAACTTCACTTCATTGACCTCCTAGTACTTTAAGGAGTATTTGACTGTAGGTCAAATCAGGACCCCATTCAAGCCAATACATTTGTGTAAACAGCTACTAAAAACAGAACCAAACAACATAAAGCTGTTTTCAGCTTTATGTTTCTCTTTTCACTGAAAGGGTGAAATCAGTGAGAGTTGCTGTGGCTTGCCTGTGTATTAATTACATGAGGAGGCCAGGGAAGATGTGGCAGTAGAAACAGCTCTGAAATCCTCCCTCCCTCACAAAGGTAATAACCACCAAAGTTCTGTGTTTGTGTTTTGTTTTTGTTTTTTAAAGACAAAACAAAACAAGTACATCAGCAGATATCAAACCAATAAAGGAGCAAATGTCACAAGATGTACTGCTTTGCGAAGTGCTGTCAAAAGCAGAACTAGAAAATTCTTGACACCAGAGAGTCCCTTCCCCCAGAACCAGTGTGAATGGGAAACGGGTGGGGAGCAGGAGGATGTGGACTGGAAGCTGAGTGGACAGATTCTGAAAAGTATTACTTAAATCCGCAGTTTTAAAGAAGTAGATGGGGAAGGACAGTTGCCAGAGTAGAAACCCTTTCTACCAACATACCAAAGATTAAAAACAAACTCATCACAGGTATAAAGAAGAAAACAGCATTGCTTATAACCTCTTCTCTCACTGATAGCACTAATTAATATGAATAGTTATGTTTTATATCATCAAAATCATGTGATATATACAATTTTATGTCCTTTATCTCACTGAGTATTTCACCTTAAAAATTACCTCACATCATTAAAAATGGCCCACATATATCACTTTTGGGAACTGTATAGTATTTGTTGTTGGTGGTTGGTTTTAGTCAGTCAGTCATGTCTGGCTCTTTGGCAAGCCAATGGACTGTAGCCCACCAGGCTCCTCTGTCCATGGGATTTCCCAGGCAAAAATACTGGAGTGGGTTGCCATTTCCTTCTCCAGGGGATCTTCCCAACCCAGGAATCGAACTCTCATCTCCTGAACTGGCAGGCAGATTTTTTACCACTGAGCCACCAGGGAAGCCCCCATTTGTTTGGGAAGTATTTGTTGACTCAACCATAATTTAGTTATTTTCTTATTGCTGGATATTTTCCCAAATTTTCAATGTTATAAATAATACATTATTAAACCACATTGTGTCCTGTCTATGTTTTCCAGAGATATGCTTCTCTCTTAGCCTTCCCTTGTAAACACCCAGAAATAACTGGAACAGAATATGATAAAGAGAGAGAACATTGTGTTGTTACAAAAGTGGAGGTTAATGAGCTGGTAAAATGCAATATTATACCATATCATGTCATTAGAATATAATTTACCCCAAAGCTTAGGACAGTTGTGGATATTTGGATTATTTAATTATTTACCAGGTTATCTACCATGAATGTATATCACTTTATAACCAAGAAATTAAGCTTCATTTAAAATAAATTTTATTTTAAGTAATAGTTGACTTTTTTAAGTTCAAGATGACAGCCAACCATATTTATCACCCCTCTCTTTTGAAAACTTGTGGAAATAAGATTAAGAGTTCCAGGGGTGGATAAAATCACAACACTGTGTATAGAGAAGAGGGCAGCAGACCAAATGATGATGAATTTGTAAAGATGGCAAATGGATGGAATACTGCCTGTAAAATCTGAATTTTGGAGGCCAGTGCTTATAGCACTTCGGGAGCAGCTGTCAGAGTGAACGTTAGTGACCAGGGTAGCATGGGGCTTTCTCATCAGTGCCCCAGAGGTGCCAAGTACACAGACCAGAGTGTGTGTGAAAGGAGGTGACTGATGGAAAGCACCTAAAATGCTTTGGGAACAGCCCTCCCCGCCCCACTGAGCACCAACGCTGTGGACCAGAAGAGGCAGTTTGTACCACAAAGGTGAAGCTGGATAAATCATTTTTCCAAATAAATGCAAGCTGACAGGGAGCGGATAGGGCTCACAGTAGGGTGGGGATGGGTGGAGCCCGCTTGCCTTCTCCCCGCTCTCCCAGCTGAACATGAAGCCCCCCAGTTCCCCTTCCACACCCAGAAGGCTCACTATCAGCCTTCTTGTTCAGAGGAGAGGAAATGATCTGCAGTTACCTCAAGTAACACCCAGCCTGGTGCAAATAAATAGGGATGGGCCCTATTCACACAGAACAGTAAAAAGGAAGGACTGAGACAGGTACTGAGAACAAATGAGCCTGGAGGAGGAGGGCCTGAGGAATGAGAACAAAAAGAACCCTAAACTAGACTTATCCTCGTGGGAAATCAAGAGTATGCATCCATAAGACAACAACAGTCTTCTAAAAAGGAGCAGTTGGAAACTAGGAAAGAGTTTGTTTTAAATCACTTGTGAACTATATTTTTAATAATTATAATGCATGGAATAAAAAACAAAATTCAAACAATAGACTACACTATAAAGTTTAGAAGATCTTGCAGAATAGAGAGTAAATTGACAAGTGGATAACTTGATAAAATACACAAAAGGTCAATCCAGATGGGCAAATGTTTATGTAACAAGAATTTCAGGAGAGAAAGGGGAAGAGTGAAAATGGAGATGAGGAAATAAAGAAATAATTGAAGAATATCTCCCAGCATGGGAGAAAGACAGAGGTTTCGGTTTGAAAGATCCCAAGTACCAAGCATAATGAATAAAGAATAATCCATAGAAATAATCTCATGTAATTTCAGAGTACTGTGTATAAGAAGAAGTGCTAAATGCACTCAGACAGAGACATGTAACCAACGAAAGTGTAAGATGATTGACATCATTTTTCTCATCGGCAACACCAGTGCCTGAAGATGGAGCAGTTACCTTCAAAGATCAAAGAAATAATTTTGTACCTAGAATTTGATGCATTATCAAATTATTGATCCAGTGTAGAGGAGAAAAGCATACAGGAACTCAGACTCCCAGACACCTTCTGAAAAGAAAATTATTTGATGATGTACTGCCCAAGAAAGAGAAAGATATGAAAACTAAAACCCATAAAACCAAACTAGAAATGTGATTAAAAGAAACTCCACCCCAGATGTGCAGTTAGCCTAGTCAAAAGTCAGTAGAGTTTGGTGCATGTAATAAATGCTTTTGAACTGTGGTGTTGGAGAAGACTCTTGAGAGTCCCTTGGACTGCAAGGAGATCCAACCAGTCCATTCTGAAGGAGATCAGCCCTGGGATTTCTTTGGAAGGAATGATGCTGAAGCTGAAACTCCAGTACTTTGGCCACCTCATGCGAAGAGTTGACTCATTGGAAAAGACTCTGATGCTGGGAGGGATTGGGGGCAGGAGGAGAAGGGGACGACAGAGGATGAGATGGCTGAATGGTATCACTGACTCGATAGACGTGAGTCTGAGTGAACTCCGGGAGTTGGTGATGGACAGGGAGGCCTGGCGTGCTGCAATTCATGGGGTCGCAAAGAGTGGGACACGACAGAGCGACTGAACTGAACTGAATAAATAATATAATTAAAACTAGCTGTATTACAAAGGAGGCATATGCTTTTATTGTCAATCAATTAAAGATTTCAGAAACAGTAAGCTGTAAAAATATAGAGAGAGAAATATAGAGAGAGGTAGTTGATAGAGAATCTCATGGCCCAAATATAAAACTCACCAAAAAGTATGTTTTTGTGTATGTAGTTGGTGAAGTTCAAGAAAAGAAACCCCACTTGACCTTGATTTTGGAACATTCCCCTCTGCAGAACTCAACATAACAGCAGCTTCTGTTGGGAATAATATTTACATTATCTTTATACTTTAAATACTGTTGGTTCACTGGCTTTCAATGATCAGAATTAACTTACTGATAAAACGTGGAGGACAACTTTACTAAACAGAATGCATGTACTATAACCCTTGACAGCATTAAAGAAGTGATATGGACGAGAGAGAGTATGGGAGTAGAAGCAAGAGAAGAGGGAAGTAAAGGAGTATTACTTTCCTATCTTCCATGAAAAGCATGAACGTGAAACTCGCTCAGTCGTGTCCAGCTCTTTGTGATCCCATGGACTATACACCCATGGAATTCTCCAGGCCAGAATACTGCAGTGGGTAGCCGTTCCCTTCGCCAGGAGATCTTCCCAACCCAGGGATCAAACCCAGGCCTCCCGCATTGCAGGAGGATTCTTTACCAGCTGAGCCACGAGGGAAGCCCTTCAGTCTTACATAGTGGAGAATCTAGAATCACTAGCTAAAATTAACGGGTCAATAAACAGAAATTGAGCGTGATGTAAAATCATAAGGGTAACCATCAGAAGCAGTAAAAATACACAACAGTCAGTGATTTGGAGATGGTAGAAAGGGGGTGGATAAGTGAATAAGTTACTCACAAGTCAAAACGAAGTCTGTAAATAGTGCCTCAAGCTGATAAATGAAGACATAAGGTGCAGTGGTTTATTTTAAAATATCAAGAAGAAATAGAATCAAAAGAAGATACGTACTAGAAGAAAAGCTAGGAAAGGAGTGAGGAAAAAGACTTTTTGTCTTTTTTTTACACTCTTTTCCATTATGTTTTCTTTCCTGGGAAATCCCACAGACAGAGGAGCCTGGCAGGCTGCAGCCCACGGGGTCGCAGAGAGTCAGACACAACTGAGCGACTAACACACATAAGAGACTGAGTACAGTTTCCTGTGCTATAAAATAGGACCTTGTTGCTTACCTGTTCTGTACATAAGTTTGCATGTGCTAGTCCCAAACCCCCAATTCAGCTCTCCCCGTCCCTCTCCCCCTTGGCAACCACAGGTCTGTTCTCTGTCTGTAAGTCTCTTTCTATTTCACCAAAGTGTGAAAGGGCTGGTCACTCAGTCGTGTCCGACTCTGCGCAACTCCATGAACCGTAGCCTGCCAAAGGGGGACAGAGGAGGAATTCTCCTTGGACATGGAGTAGGTTGCCATGCCCTTCTCCAGGGGATGTTCCCAACCCAGGCCTCAAACCCAGGTCTCCCGCGTTGCAAGCAGATTCTTTACTGTTTGAGCTACCCGGGAAGCTCAAACAGAAAACGTTCTGTTTTGTAGTTAAGTTCCTTTGTATCGTATTTTAGACTCGACGTATAAGGGATGTCGTAAGGTATTTGTCATTCTCATTCTGACTTAGTTCTCTTAGTATGACAGTCTCTAGGTTTACCCGCGTTGCTGCAAAGGGCATTATTTCATTCTTTTGAATGATGGCTCAGCAGGTGGGCTGCAGTCTGTGGGGTCGCTGGGAGTCGGATACGACTGAGAGACTTCCCTTTCACTTTTCACTTTCATGCACTGGAGAAGGAAATGGCAACACACTCCAGTGTTCTTGTCTGGAGAATCCCAGGGACGGGGGAGCCTGGTGAGCTGCGTCTATGGGGTCGCACAGAGTCGGACACAGCAGCAGCAGCAGCAGCAGCAGGGGTATTCCATTGTGTGTGCGCCGCCTCTTCTCTATCCACGCATCTGTCGACGGCCATTTAGGCTGTGTCCACGTCTTGGCTGTTGTGAGTAGTGCTACTCTGAACACTGGGGTGCATGTAGCCTTTTGAATTATAGTTTTGTCCAGGTGTATCCCAGAAGTGGGATTGCAGAATCATATGGCAGCTCTAGTTTTAGTTTTCTGAGGAACCTCCATACTGTTTTGCTCAGTGGCGGCACCTGCTTCCATTCCCACCAGCACTGTAGGAGGGTTTCCTTGTCTCCACACCCTCTCCAGCATTTGTTATTTGTGGACTTCTTAATGATGGCCATTCTGACCAGTGTGAAGTGGTATTTTATTGTAGTTTTTATTTTCATTTCTGTAATTATTAGTGATCTGGAGCATCTTTTCATGTGCCCATTGATCGTACTAATATGTATTAAGAAGACTTACTTTTTATGGCTTTCTATACTGTTTGAATTTTTATTTCCAGAAACCTATATTTTAATAATCAAATAGCAACATTTTTTAAATGCCAGAAGATTTTATAGTACCAGTTAGGAATATGGGGTCAAAATGAAATTGTGCGGGTGATTTGTCTTCCTCTATTTTCCAATTATGCTGTTATATTTTCCAGTTATACTGGTTTTTGTTGTTTCCATAATGGAAAAATTTCTAAAGGAAAGAGAGAAATGGTTAATAACATATTATTTTTATCACATGATGGTTGTAAGTTGTAGATAATGGGAATGCTAAAGCAAAGCAATTAATCTGGAATATTTGTGAGATGATCCTATGATAAGCATGAAGGCCAGGCTTGCTGTGTGCCTGTGGGCAAATCATGTAACCTCTCTTGACTTTGGTTTCTACATCTGAATCATAGAGGAGATAGCTTCAAAAGTTCTCAGACTCTGTTCAGCTCCCAAAGCTTTTGAGTCTCTTGCTGCTGCTGCTACTGCTGCTAAGTCGCTTCAGTCGTGTCTGACTCTGTGCGACCCCATAGACGGCAGCCCACCAGGCTCCCCCGTCCCTGGGATTCTCCAGGCAAGAACACTGGAGTGGGTTGCCATTTCCTTCTCCAGTGCATGAAAGTGAAAAGTGAAAGTGAAGTCGCTCGGTCGTGTCCGCCTCTTCGAGACCCCATGGACTGCAGCCTACCAGGCTCCTCCGTCCATGGGATTTTCCAGGCAACAGTACTGGAGTGGGGTGCCATTGCCTTCTCCTTGAGTCTCTTAGTATCTAGCAACTCTGAGCATTGCCACTGAGATCATGTGACCCAGGCATTCTTGACTATCAAAATAGCTGGATTCTATTCTCCATCCTTGTTGAGGGGCTGAAGGAGACTTCCACTTGAAATCTGAAGCTCTGAGGTGTTGCAAACCTCATGTTTCTCTAACAGGTTTGCAGTTGTTCATTCCAACAGAAAGTAAAGTCCATGTAGATTATATCCTGGGGCTCACATAGATAAAAACCAAAAACCTCACACACTGAGGACCAAGGATGTGCCCAGGCCCTGCCCAAGCCTCAAAGAAACCATTGAGGTTTCTTTTAGGCTGTGGTCTGCAAGAGAGGGTAAGTCATCCTTTGTTTTGCAAGAAAAGAAGGAAGTGTGTTGAAAGACATAGCCACAGTAAAAATTGCCCCATCAAACTGAAAGTTGTCCTCTACACATGGGGAAATTGCACACCACCAGGAACCAGATGGAACTACATCCTGTTACCTGCTGGGTTAAACATCATCTGTCTGTGCCATGGCCAGGATATGGGCATTTTATCCAAAATGAAGTTCTCCCGGTAGTAGGTTATTAACAACGATAACAAAAGAAACGGAAGGAAAAACCTTATGGTGAGGTCATGTAAAAAATGGCAATTGCTTTGGTTTTTGTGGTTATAGTGTCTGAAATTGTGGAGTCAAGTTTGGAACAGTTGAGGGACAGTAACTGAGGAATATCCATAAGTCACTAATAAAGAGTCTACAGTCTTTTTTTTTTTTTTACTGAAATATAGTTTACAATGTGGTGCCAATCTCTGCTGTACAGCAAACTGACTCAGTTATACACATATAGACATTCTTTTTTTTTAATATTCTTTTCCACTATGGTTTATCACAGGATATTGAATATAGTTCCTGTGCTATACAGTAGTGTGCTGTTTATCCATCTTATATATAACAGCTTACATCTGCCCATGCCAAAGCCCCAGCCCGTCCCTCCCCCACCCACTTTCCCTAGGCAACCTCAAGTCTGATCTCTATGTATGCAAGTCTGTGTTTTGTAGATAACTTTGCTTGTGCCATATTTTAGATTCCACATGTAAGTGATATCATATGGTGTTTGTCTTTTTCTGACTTACTTCACTTAGTGGGACAATCTCAAGGTCCGTGCAAGTTGCTGCAAATGTCATTATTTCATTCTTCTCTATGACTAGGTAGTATTCCACTGTAGCACATCTTTATTCATCTATCTGTCGATGGACATTTAGATTGTTTCCGTATTTTGGCTATTGTGAACAGTGCTGCTATGAACATAGGGGTGCTCTTGAATTATAGTTTCATCAGGATGTATGCAGTCCATGAGGTTGCAGAGAGTCAGACACAACTGAGCAACTGAACTGAACTGAACTGATGCTAGAGCATATGGTAATTCCATTTTTAGTTTTCTGAGGACCCTTCATGCTGTTTTCCATAGTGGCTGTACCAACTCCCACCAGCACTGTAGGAGAGTTTCCTTTTCTGCACACTCTCTCCAGCATTTGTTATTTGTAGACTTTTTAATGATGACCGTCCTGACTGGTGTGAGATGTACCTCACTGTCGTTGAGAGTCTACAGTCTCACTGTGGGACATGTGGCCTCCAGAAGAGCAGCAGCATCCCCATGGAGATTTTACATTTGCAGAATCGTAGATCCCAGGCCAGACCTGCTGAATCAGAAATGGCCTTTTACCAAAATCTCCAGGTGACACATTTGGACATTAAAGTTTCAGAGGCCCAGGGGCGTAAGACCTATGAAGTCCACGCACCTACCCACATCAAAAACTGAGGATTTCACTGTGCACGAGGTCTAGAACCAGAGCCCACAATAACCCTTCAAAGAAGAGGTTTCACCTGCTGTTGTTATTATATCTCCCGCATACAGATGGGGAAACCCAGATTGACTCCCACAGAACTGAAGTTTATTAAAAGGCTACCAGAAGCTTGGAGAGAAGGCTTAGAGAGGTTATTAACAGAAACTTGAAGAAGTGAGGTCGCTCAGTCGTGTCCAACTCTTTGCGACCCCATGGACTGTAGCCTACCAGGCTCCTCCATCCGTGGGATTTCCCAGGCAAGAGTACTGGAGTGGGTTGCCATTTCCCTCTCCAGGGGATCTTCCCGACCAGGGATTGAATGTGGGTCCGCATTGTAGGCAGACGCTTTACCATCTGAGCAGGGGAATAGAAACTTGTTCTACATGAAAAGGTAGTAAAGGGCAGAAAACTGAAAGAAGTGTTGCTCAGTCGTGTCTGACTCTGTGACCCCATGGACTGCAGCCCGCCTGACCCCTCTGTCCATGGGATTCTCCAGGCAAGAATACTAGAGTGGATTGCCATGCCTTCCTCCAGGGCATCTTCCCAGTCCTGGGACTGAACTCAGGTCTCCCACATTGAAGGCAGATTCTTTACTGCAGAACTAGGGCTTAAAACAATACCTCCTTGAATCTCACCATTACTTTCAGTTGCCTGCCTAGGGTTGAATGTTTTCAAGTGATTCGCTTGAACAATAGCATCCAGTTGGTAGCGTGTGGAGAACCATTTTCCAGAATGTCATCCTTAGGAGACATCCCAAGGAGGTTTTCACCTGATAGATAGGCTGGGAGGTACACTTCCTAGAGTTTTGTATCAGGGTGTGACCCTCCTAGGCAATGGAATCTGACTCACCATGGGCTGAGTGTGACAGTCAACCCCAGAAACAAAGTCTAGAAACACCTCAGTTTAGAAGCAGAAGGCCAAGGCTTCCTGGAAGGATGATCTATTTTATGATGCCTTAAGGTTTCAAAATGACTGTGGGCCCCCCTCACCTTCTTCCTCTTAAGCTCCACCCTCTGCCACTCTTGGTTCTGGAGACAGAGTGGGTCGGGGTATGGAGGCAGTTGCCGCTGACAGAAACCTTGCTTTTCAAGAACCTGGGCTCAGAACAACACGGCGCAGGCTCCCCAAACCCCTCATGGCGTGGCCTGGGGAGATGAGGGTTTGCTGGAGAGTCACACATGCTTTTTCTGGAAGAGGGAGAAAATGGTGAGCTTCTCAGCAGCCCATTCTTAGCCCCACTTTCTAGATGACCCCACACAGGAATCATCTCCTCTTTGTGCAGGAATTAGATGCAGCTGCCCACAGCAAGTGAACAGTAATGATAATAGTGGCTTAAGTTCGTGCTTCTCAGACCATCATGTGCACATGAATCTGAATTTAGAAGGTTCAGCATTTCTAACCAGCTCCTAGGGGGAGTCACATTTCCGGTCCATGACACACACTGAGTGGTGAAGTCTTCAACTAGACGGAAGTTTATTCCTCACTTAGCTCAAAAAACCTTGAGGCTGACCCTCCAGGCTCTTTGGGATCCAGCATAGATCCAAGTCCAATGTCTCTGCTGCTCCAATTCAGCAGGTGGTCTCCACCCTGAAGGTCACTTTACAATCGAAGAGGGATCCTAGAGAATCAGCCCATCTGTGCTCTGAGCCAGCAGCAAGAGGGAGAGGGGAAAAACAATGTTCCTACCAGCCAAACCAGTTCCTCTGAAAAATTCCCTTGCTGTCCGTTACTTTCTGTTTAGTCCCTTGACCACAGCCAAGCTGAAAGAAACTGACATTTGGATTTCTTTTCCTTAAAAAAAGAGAAGAGACTGGGTGGCTGATAGGCAGTGGGATGTCTGTCTCATCTCTCCAGCTTGCTTGTTATTTTGAAACCGTAAGGAGAAGGAGCACAGCCTCGGTGGCCCCTCTTTGCCAGCAGTTTCCCCAAGGAGGAAAAAGCCAGACTCCGCCGTGCCTTGTCTAGGCAGTCAGTGAGCCATGGTTAGAGGCCAGAGTAAGAACAAATGAAAAAATGCTGGCAGCAGGGCAGGAGGGAGGATGAACTGAGCAGAGTGGGAGGGAATCTTGTGCTAGAATTTGACAGAAAAGTGGAAAGACCTCGGACAGACCTCACGTCCCGCTTTTGAAAACTGGCTTTGGTCTTGCTTCTGAGATTTCAGGTCTATCTTGTACCTGAAGGGGAGGGCTCTTCCCTGGGCCTGCCAGCCTCTTTTCATCCCCCTAAAACAAAAGTCCTCTCTGCAATGTTCTAGTTAGACTCTCCCCATCCTTCCCCCCTACTCAGAGATGGGGTACTGCCTGTGCCCACTCCAGCAGAAGCCTGGGGCCTCACTTTTCGCTCATGCCTTTGGCAGCTGGCCTCATCCAATCCTGTGTCTCTTCTCTTGCTTTGAATAGATCTTCCTCAATCCTATAATCTGCCAAAATCACCAGAAGAAGTTGCTGCTAATTCCTTGATCCTGTAGGTGTTTTTTTGTCTGTGTTCTGTGTCCCCTTGAGCTGACACTGCCTGGCCTGCAGCACACACCTCCTACATACACCCCTAGGGAAAGCAGTTCTACACGCCTACCCCACCGTGGGCAGAGGTGACCACCTAGGGACCCAGGAGTGGATATCCTCCCATGCACTGCTAGTGGGTTATGACATGGCCTGATGCAGAGGGAACTGACGAACCAAGGCAATAGCATTAACTAAGCCATTCAGAATCACTTACTACAGACTTTGATGTGAGATTGCAACACGGAAAGAGGCAGAGCTGCGGCTGCTGTGGGATCAGACTAAGGGCCCTGTTTCTGACACCCCCGCTCCTCGTGCCCTTGGGCCTGCATTTCTGGCTATGCACCCTGATGGTTTTCAATCTTGCTTGCCATCTAAGAACCCCCTCAGATTTTTTGGCAAGCGTAGTTGACATCCCTTTCTGTTCATCCATCGACATCTTGTGACATTTAACTAATGCCATGCAAAGTCCTTATTTTGATGTCTGCCCTGCCATATTGTATGTCCCTTCCCAGAGCTCCTGGGGAAGCAGTACTAAACTATGCTGTGTGTGAAGGTGGCCACTGATTGGGTGAAGGGTGGGCACTGACTAAGAGAGCCCAGCTATAGGCTTTCTGGTTAGGGTGGCCAGCTTCAAGGCAATAGCAATTTCCTAAATGTAACAATATCTTAGCTGCCATGAGAAAAACCCACTAACATGCCTAAAACAAGTACATGCTTCCTTTTTCTCTCACATAGGAGTCTGAGGTCACATGGAAGCTCTATTCTGTAAAGGTGTCAGGGCCCAGGCTCTTTCCGTCTTGTTGCTCTGTGCACTGAGGTGGCGTCCTCGTCGGTGCTGCCTGAGAGGGCTCAAAGCATGTCTGCGTCCCAACTAGTAGGGGAGGAATAGGAACCCCAGAGGACAAGCCCCTGTCCCTTTAAAACAACCTGGAATTCCCACAGATCACTTTCACTTGCATCACATTGGCCAACGCAAGACTCAGATGTAAGGAAAGCTGGCAGATGTTAGCCCTATTCTAGGCAGCCACGCTGAACTAAAAATCCAGGGATGTGTGGTTTTGAGAGAGAATGAATAGTAGAGGACATCTCCATTCTCTACGGGTCAGATGGAGAATGACAGATGACTGTCTCCCTCAGAGTAGGAGGTGGAGGGTGGCACACAGAAGGAGCCACAGCGGGGAGACCCAGCAGAGAGGCTGGGGGCGTGGGCAGGCCCCACACCCCTTGTGCCACCAGACACTGCTCCCGGCCCTGCGCTTGCAGGCGGTGTCCTCCCAGGAAATCTCCTTCCTTTAAAGGGCCTAAGGTACTCAGACGTCTTTGCTTCACGTCCAGGATGTTCAGTCCTCTCATCAGTGAGGTCTGAGCAGTATTTTAATCGTGCTTCCATTCTCCAGGTGAGAAAACTGAACCTTCAGTGCTTCATCGTCTGTCCTCAGGTCCCCCAGCCCTAGTCAATCAAACAAGAAAAGAGGCATCAGAATCTGTTGCTTTCAGCCTCTTGATCAGTGAGACAGAAACAAACCACTGATGCACGATGCTATCTGGCTTCCTCTGTGTGGAAAGACAGATAGAGATCTTGAGGGTCTTGTTTGCTGAGACCACAGGCTCAGTGTGAGTCAGCCATATAATATAACAACAGCAGAGACGTGAAACTGACGTGTTTAAATGGGCACTGGACATCCAGGCCCTTGCTGAGGTCCCACGTATATGAAGCACCCCTTGGAGGTCACAGTTTAGTTAACCACAGTGCACAGAGGGGCTGGGAAATGTAGGAGAGGAGAGTGGGGCCAGGACATAACCAGCATGGAGGGGTTAGGATTAGCTTTCGGTCTTGGGGGAGGAAGTCCTTCCCAGACCAGCAAAAGAGGTTCTCAAAGGGGATGGCCAGGGTGATAACTCCCGGGGATATAACTTTTGAAAATAAGAATCTGAAATCACTTAACAGGCCTTAACTGATGTATAATATGCATGAGCCATTTGTGGGCAAGCTCAATTCAGTTCAGTCGCTCAGTCATGTCTGACTCTTTGCGACCCCATGAACTGCAGCACACGAGGCCTCCCTGTCCATCACCAACTCCCAGAGCTTGCTCAAACTCATGTCCATTGAGTCAGTGATGCCATCCAACCATCTCATCCTCTGTCGTCCCCTCTCCTCCTGCCTTCAATCTTTCCCAGAATCAGGGTCTTTTCTAAGGAGTCACCTCTTCTCATCAGGTGGCCAAAGTATTAGAGTTTCAGCCTCAGTCCTTCCAATGAACACCCAGGACTAATCTCCTTTAGGATGGACTGGTTGGATCTCCTTGAGGTCCAAGGGACTCTCAAGAGTCTTCTCCAACACCACAGTTCAAAAGCATCAATTCTTCGGTGCTCAGCTTTCTTTATAGTCCACCTCTCACATCCATACATGACTACTGGAAAAACCATAGCTTTCACTAGATGGATTTTTGTCGGCAAAGTGATGTCTCTGCTTTTTGTAAAGTAATTAGCCTCAAATTAAAATAAATAAATTTATATTAAAACAGAAACAAAACATGCTGTATAGGTTGGTCATGGCTTTTCTTCCAAGAGAACCCCATGAACAGTATGAAAAGGGCAAGCTCAGAGGGCCAGAAATCCTGCTAACCCCAAGAATGGGCATCTGCCAGACACACTGGCCATAAGCCAACTGTACTGCAATAATGAGGGTCTCCATTCTGGCCTAGATGGTTCTCAAGTTAGGATCGGGCAGCATCAGGAGGACAGAGTGGGTGACTGTGGTCCTTAGTGGCAAGTGCCGGAGGTACAGGTGGTCCTGTAGAGCAATTACTGACCACTGATGGATAGGTTAATCAGAAACCTAATTCAAACCTGCTTGAGCCAAAAAAGGTCACTGTGGGCTGTGCAAGCAAACCACACAGAGTGTACACTTGGGTAGAGCTGGACCAAGCACAACTGGATTTAGAGAGTCAACTACTGTCAGGACTTCTCTCTCCACCTACATCTTAGCTGACCCAGGCTGCTGTAACAAAACACCGTAGACTGGGTGGTTTAAAGAGCAGGCATCTATTTCCCGTAGCTCTGGAGGCTGGTGCATCCAAGGCCAGGGCACTGGCATGTCTGGTTCCCGCTTCGTGGCTAGCAGACGGCCACCATCTCACTGTCTCCTCACACGATCTCTTCTTTTGTGTGAGCGCAAGTGGGGAGAGACAGTATGAACCCTGGTGTCTCTTCCTCTTGCAAAAAGTGCATTAATCCCATTATGGTGGGCCCATAATTATGGGGGGCTCTTTCACAGTGAGACTGGAGAGTGAGCAGGCTTCTATGAGGGAGCAAGACCCCAGAAATGAGGCAAAGATCTGGTCCCAGAAGTGGAGTAGGCCTGCAGCCAGAGGACACAGGGGCCTCCATGGGTGTGAGCCCCGGGATCTAGGCTCTAGCCTCCTTAGAGATGTGCTAGAAGGGAGCCGAAGGTGATGTCGGCTGTGGAAAGAAGGAGGCTGCGGAGGCGGAGAACTTGGCCAAGCCTCACAGCTGTTAATCCATCCCAGCAACACCCCCAGAACCACTACAAGGAAATGCAACAAGATTAGAACTTGTGGTGCCTCTCTCTCCATCAGCAACTTTGAATCATCACCCCTTCTTTTCACTGATCAGCACTTTCAAGGTAATTGCAAGGACTCTAGAGGAAATTTTTCATCTTTGTAGCTGCTGGCATGAAAACTCTTGAAGGAGAAAGGTCTTTGAAAAGTCCACTTTTCAAGGGTATAAAGGGACCTTCCAGCCTGGCCTTGGAGCTGCTTTCCAGTTTTCTGCAGAAGGAAGGAGATTCTTATGGAGCATGAAAGAGGAAGGAGAAGAGGAACTGGGTGCTGGGGCAGGAGGCCCGGGGAGAAGAGAGAGGCCACCACACCCCAGAGGAAGTTCAAGGGGCTTGTTGGGCACATACGTGTGAGATTAACTTTGCCTAGTGCACTCTGCCCAGCTGAATTTTTTTTTTTTTTTTTTTTTAACTTTGGTGTGCGTCCTGCAGAATCCTCGTTCCCTGACCCAGGGATCAAACGTGCACTGCTGCAGTGAACATGTAGAGTCTCAACCACTGGACCACCACGAAAGTCCCTCAGCTGAAATATTTAGTCAGTTCTCCGCTGCTCATTAATGCAGCTCCTATCCCTGGGGTTAGAACTGACCAAAATCAGTTTCACCATGTATAATCGTACAGGTCCTTTTGGTTAATAACAGCAGCCACCAAGAGTTAAGGGAGTTGAAAATCACCTACTCCCTGTAACCTCACTCCATAAGGTTACCGTAAGAGCAACTTTCAGAATGAATTAGGCCCTGAAGACACACATTTGTGAGCAAGGAGGTAGTACTTTCAAGAGCAATCATTTGGGACCACAAAGAGGTGGTGAGGATGAAAATGAAGACTTTAGGCAAAGATGAACAAAACTTAGGGGGAACTACTATAAATGGGTTTTCTGCATGTTTATTTATACACCTGTTACTTCATTCAAAAACTCACTAGACGCAGTGACGACTTGTTTGGCTTTAAAAATCCCTATGTGACCTTATTCTCTGATCAGCAGGGAAGAAATACAATAAAACATGAATGGCATACAAATGCGCCCTGTGCACTGAAAAGCATGAACAATTTTTGTTCTCCATAGGTGTCAACATTGCAAATGAAAATCTAGGATGTTGTAGCTCTCAAACCAAGCATCCCCCCCCTGCTGCCAAGGAGGGTCTATATGGAGATTCCATCCTGAAGACACAAAGGGAATTTTGGGAGGAGTCGGTTTCACCTGTCCAGCGCAGGTGCAGGGAGGAAGTCCAGTCCAGCAGGTGGGGCCGGGTGTCTGGAATCTGGTACAAAACCGTGCAAAAAGCAGACCGAAACCAAGAGAGCATCTGACACTGGGGTCCAGCCAGCCAGGCGCCAAGAGGGGTAGAACTCAGAAAACAACAAAGAGAACCCCGAGAGCAGTGGTCTTCCCAAATCCAGGAAGGTGGGAAGCAGGTAGGAGGGCACCTGGGACAGCAGTAGCTTATAAGGCTGCAGTCACCGGAGTGAAATTTTGAAAGAGCCCTGAGCAGAAACTGAGAAAGACAGGAGTAATAAGAGAGGTTCTGGAGGGACTGTGCCACTGTGAGGTAGAGACTGCATGCAGAGAGTGAGAGAAAAACCCCAGTTACTGAAGGCAGGTACAAGTGGGGGCACCTGGTCACACCTGAGGAGGAGGCCCGAGCGGTCAGTGAGCTGTCCTTAAATGCCACTTCTTAATGTTAGAATTAATCTCAGAAACAGAAAGAATATTTTAAATAGGATACATTCAGCTAGAAGTAAGCAGAAACTGAACTGAAAGTAGTGACACAGTAAGGAGGCTGTTGACTCATGGCAAGGCAGTCGCTCAGAGTCCCTATGCTGGTGACCTTCTCGACTCTGCCTCGCTCAGGCTGCAAGCGGGAAAATGGCCCCTGTCATGCTGGCTTTGGGCGTGGGCAGAGCAAACACAGGGCGTATAAGCCATGCAGGCAGGGTGGGTACCTGCACGAAATCATCCTGTTAGAAAGAAGGAATGGGGAGCAATGCCAGCAGCACGTCCCAGAATCCACCAAGGGCAGGAGGTAGCACAGATGAGCAGCAGACCAGATTATCCATGCTGTGGCATCTCTAACCGGCTGCATGATCTGGGGTGAGCCACCTTGGCTCTTGAGGGCTTCATTTTTTTCATCTTATGTTAAAGTGATAAAACAAGAGAATGTGTAAGATTCTATCCAGCTCTAAATAATCTCTGACTCTGTGAGTTGGGATGCTCATGGCTTACTCAGTATATAAGCCTTCAGGTATGGGACATGATTCTGGTCTTTTGTAGAAGATTCCATTTTCTAGATACGGCCAGAGTAATTCCTCCCACCCAACATGCCCCTCATCTTGGGACTTTGCCACTCCATCATCAGGATATTGAGTCTAATTCTCATTCCCATGCATCTGTGCCAGCCTGATGAGTTGATTGTATCCATAGTAGCTCATAACTAATAAACTATGGGAGAAGTAACGCTGAGACTTCCCAAAAGGCCATGCAGAATCCACTTGGTTCTCTCCGAACACTAGTTGCAAGGGAATCCAGCACCATATAAGAAATTCAACTATTCTGAAAATGCCATGCTAGTGAGGCCAAGAGTAGGTGCTCATGTCAACAACCCAGCCGAGCCTCCAGTCCACAGCCACCGTTGGCTGCCAGCCATGAGTGTGCACCGTCTTGGGCATCCCTCCTGGGCTGACCTTCAAATGATTAAAGCCTCAGCTAACATCATACTGCAACCCCATGAGAAATAATACAAGTAGAGAGCCCAGCTGCCTTTCTAGAATTCCTCACCCAGAAAATCAAGAGCAAAATAAAAACAAGTGTTGCTGGTCTGCACCCCTATGTTTCAGAGAGATTTGTCAGGCAGCAGAGATGACCAGAGTAACCTTATAAAAGAGTGGGCCTAAAGGAACAAGGAAGGATTTAGAGTCAGCTTTAAGAGATTGTTTCTGATAGCTGCAAAACACTGAACATATCTCAGTTCCTTTTTTTTTTTTTTTTTTGGCTATTTAAGGAAGCAATGGAGAGATTCTTTGGAGACATGATCTGTGGGCATCTTACCAGGAGATAATAGCAATGAACTTTCACCTTAATGCAGCCCTTTGGAGCTTGTAAAAAGCAAACCAGGTCAATTGACTGTCAGAACTAAGGGGTAGGACACAACTCAGCCTTTATTTCGGCCCAGCAGCCCTCCTGGAAGTCCTGAGACTGTGACCCGCCTGCTTTCCTCAGAAAGAACACTTAACGTTGAGCAAACCCCCCTTCCATGAGCACCATGTGTAATAGGCACACTGCCGGGCACTTTCCTAATTGTCTCCGCACTGTGCCTTCATACGGGGACAGTGAAGAGGCCTAGAGGCCTTGGAGCTACCACATTCCTATGTTGGCGCTCCTGTGCTTGTTATAGGGTTTCCTGTGATGGCCTCAGAGTCCAATCCCCAGCAACCCTTTTTACAGCTGTTTTTAGCTGCTGCTGTTTCAACTCTTACCAGATGCATCCTCTGGTTAATGGTTTTTCTTGCAGTGGGTATGCAAACAAAACTGCACGATGGCTCTGTGAGATGGGCACAGCAGAAATTACTAATTACTACTAAGGTGGTGGCCAGCCTTCACAATGGTCCCCAGTGGTTTATACCTCTGGGTGTTCACATCCCTGAGCTGGCCTGACTTGTGTAACAGATGAGATAGTGCAGAAATAACAGTGCTTGACTTCAGAGGCTTGGTCATAAAAGATACTGTGGCTTCTGCCTTGCTCTCTTAGACTGCTCACTGTGGGGGAAGCCAGCTACCATGCCAGGAGGATACTCAAGCATCTCCACGGAGGACTCGTGTGTCCAGGAACCAGGGCCTCCATCCAGCAGCCATGTGAACAAAGCTGTCTTGGAAAGCAGATCCTCCAGCCCCAGTCAAGCCTTCAGATGACTGCAACCCCAAAGGACATCTTGACCTCTTTCCACCAAACACTACGAGCCAAAACCACCTCAGTTGGTGAGTTGCTCACAGATATTCAAACCACAGATACTGTGTGAGATAATACTTACTGTGTAACCCACTAGGTTCTGAAGAAATTTTTAGGAGTGGCAGATAATTAATATACCCATTACACAAGTGAGAAACTGAGCCTCAGACACACAGAGTGACTTGCCCACAATTGCACAACTTAGAGCTATGGGAGAACTGGGAAGAGAGCCCTCATCTTGTGACTGCTGATCCACAGCACACGGGTTCTCTTACAGCCCCATGATTCAGCAGTTTTCCAATCTGCGTTCGGAAGAGGCAGACAGGAGGCTGCAGGCACAGTGCAGCAACTCCCCAGGCAACCTCGGCCACACCCAGGGAGGGAGGGGGGCTGAGACCCTCTGCTCCCACGCATGTGCAGCCCTCCTGAGCAGGAGGCACCAGAAACAGGGACTTCTTCCCACCAAGGCAGACCCATACCCGTGCAGGCTCACACATGTGTTCTGGCCTCAAGCCCTGCTACAAAGCAAACTGCAGCTGACCCACGGTGCTGCTGGTCCTGCAGGGCTGTGGTGGGAAAGGTCTGTGGCGTCAGGGCTTGCACGTAAGATCCTGCCTGCGACACAGGGTCTGGTCTTGCCTCCCAGCTTCCTCCCTGCTGATTCATGCATCCACTTCAGAGAAGTCACCCCACTGAGGGGTATTTTCAGGTCCATGTGACTCACCAGCCCTGTGACCACCAGTCCCCCCTCTGCAAGCAGCGCCCATGGGCGACGTGAGCCCTCTGTACTGACAGTGTGGTGGACACGGGGTCAGCAAGTGACAAGTCTAGCTGGTTCTGTTTTCTTATCCTTCCAGCTGGGGTGGACTTATTCCAGCAAGAGCTACGATGGTCCCCTGGGAGGCGGGCGGGACTGCAAGTGGGTAAGTCTGGAGGGTAGTTGAGGATAAAAGGGCAAGAAGGATTATGTAGTCCCTGCTAGTCTCCAGGGTTCCTAGCGAGGCTGTCAGCCAGGAACAATGAGATAGAGCCCTAGGCAGGGCTGGGCTTCCCAGCAGAGACACGCTCATGGTGGGCCAAGGATGCAACAGAGAGTAGCCCCTGGCTGTGCAGGAGACCTACCTGTGGAAAGTGAGGGAGAGACCTGAGGTGGTGAAATTCCTTGATAAGGGGCCTTAAAGGCCCAGCAGAGAGTCTTGTGCCTAAGTCCTCCTGTGGCGTTCAAAGACCTCCACAATAGGAGAGGTTTTTTAAGAATATAAGGGTATAAGACACCTGCATTCTAATCTAAACCCAGGATCATATTACCTGGATCACTTTGGTAAAGTTGTTGGCCCACGTGGGCCTCAGTTTCTTCATGAGCGGAGTCAAGTGAATGATTTTCTGAGTTCCTCGGAGCCCGAGGATTCTGCAGACCTCCCTTAGAGTTTGCCATTGGGAGGGAGCCTCTCAACCTATATTGTCCCACAGAAATAGTAAGTAAGCCACACATGCAATTAAAATTTTCTAGTACACATATTTTAAAAATTCTAAGAATAGGTAGAATTAATTTTAAGAGTATCTTTTACTTAATCAATCTACAATGTTGCCATTTCAACATGTGGTCGATTTATTACATTTACTAACAAAATATTTTGCATTCTCTTTTTTTGTACTATATCTTAAATATCTGGCTTGTAATTTTGTACTTAAGCACATTTCAATAGGGACCAGCTGCACGTCCCCTGCTCAGTAGCCCGAGTTGTGAAGAGGGAGGAGACCTCCCCCTGGTGGACAAAACAGGAAAGTACATGGGAGACAGGTACTTTGGACTGTGAACTCTCACGTCCATTTTCTTGATTCAGTAATCACGCGTAATGTCAGCAGTAACCGTATAGTGAGGGCATTTGGAGAGAGCACGTACAAATCAGAGAAGCAGGCTAAGGCCAGACTCCTGATGAAACTGTGAGTGAGAACTGATGGCAGCCTCCCTTGCTTCTGCGAAGAGAGTTGAGTGTGGACTGTTGTTTCAAGGAGTGTTACTCTGAAGGGGAGGGACACGCAAGGGATGGGGCACAGAATAGGAGGGTGTTTTAAGTGGGGGGAAAGGTATTTGGACAACAGTACAGGCCGAAGATTAATTGTCATGATCAGAGCAAAGGACCCAGAGGCGTTCCAGAGGCAGACCTGCAGAGCTGGTTAGCAATACCGCCCTTGCGGCCAGCTTCACTGGCTCCTGACTGTGACTTCCGTCTAGTTACTGACCTTCCTGTGCCTCTGTTCTCACATCAGTACAGTGGCACCTGTCTCTTGTGTCTGCAGCATGGTGCGTTGTGTTTGCTATGAGGATTGATTCATTTTTTTTTTCAAAATAACATATTCAGATGCTAATAGCAGACATAAGAAAGTAGCTATAGTGACTAGAGGGATTCCTTCAGAGGGGCGACATTTTCTGTGAGCGCTCATACACCAGTCCACCTCTTCCTCGGTGAGTTGAAGTTCAGATGCTGTTAGATGGCAAGTCTGAGTATTCTCCGCTCAGGAGTGACAGTATCATTTCAGCAGGGGGCAGTGGCCAACAACATATTTCTCTAGCATCTTTAAACTGAAACCACCAAGACCAGCTTCCTGACCTAGCAGGGGCGTTTTGAACCAAGGAGGGCCTGCCTCTTTTTATTCGTCCTTCCCAGGGAAATATGGAACTTATCAGGAGTCACAATTCTATTTTTTAACTTTGATGCCGATGAATTCAATGATCTCCTTTTTTTTTTTTTTTTCAAAATAATGGTTACCATCTGTTGAGGCACTAAGTGGCAATCGATGACTAGTATCCTGTCTAATCTTTTCAGGTCTGCAAGGTGAGATTAATTTACAAAAATCACATTATACCATAAACAGCGTTCAGAATATTTTTTTTTTCAACATGATGTTTTTAAGCTACAACTGTGGAGCTATAATAATTATTAATATTATTATTACTATTTTTGATTGCTGCTTTGTCTTACTGTGTGTGCATGTACCAACATTTTATGTATGCCATTTCCTAGTGACAGACACCTATGTTGTCCCCAGTCTTTGCCATCACAAACAGTGTTGCCGTGAGCATCTTCCCACCTGTCTCCTTAGGCCTGTGCAGAGTTTCTCTGGATGAGGAACCCAAGAGTGGAACAGCTAGAACAGAGGCTATTTGCAGCCTTACTGTCTCCAGGTTGTCCCTCCAAATGCTATACCAGTTTACTCTCTCACCAGCTTTGCCTCCAGGGTTCTCCCTTTCCTCTTTCTCATTAGTCCTTGATATTATGACTTTCTAATTTTGGCCAAATACATGGGCAAAAAATGATGTCTGGCAGCTTTAGTTTACATATGCCTGATTGTTCCTGAAGCTTATATTCCTTGAGCCATTCCAGACTTGGATTCAAAGGGCAGCTTCTGTCCAGTAACAGGTAATGTTTTCTGATAGACATGCGGCTCTTCACCAGGTGACCTGGTGTATTTTGGTGTAGCTACTGCTCCCACCAGCCCTGGGAAGTATTCACAGCACAGGAGACTCAGAGAGCTTACTGACTGACCCTTGAATTGTCCAGGCAGTTATTACTGCAACTGGGATGAGAATCAAGGTGTGCTGACCCCTCACCAAGGCTCTTCCTACTCTACTGTGTTATACCCGGAGCCGATCAATAAGAGATGGCCTATCCCCCAAAGCACAGGGTTCATATGTTTGTGAGAGAGCTGGGGGTTTTGTTTTTCTTTTGTTTCTTAAATCAGCTTCACTGAGGTATCATTTACATGCAATAAAATGCTAAATGGGTGTTAAGTGGGTGTCTCCACACACCAGTACACAACCACCACCAAGAGAGATATGAAACGTTCCTGACACTCCCAGAACCTTCCCAGATAATCACCCACCCTGCTGCTGCTGCTAAGTCGCTTCAGTCGTGTCCGACTCTGTGCGACCCCATAGACGGCAGCCCCCCAGGCTCCCCCGTCCCTGGGACTCTCCAGGCAAGAACACTGGAGTGGGTTGCCATTTCCTTCTCCCATGCATGAAAGTGAAAAGTGAAAGTGAAGTCGCTCAGTCGTGTCCGACTCTCACCCACCCTGGCAACTACTTGTTTGCTTTGGTTGTAAATTAAATCTGTTCTTACCCAGATTTTCCAAAGTTTTGTTCAGAATGTGTACTCTTTTGTGTCATTCAGCATAACGTTTGTGAGGTTCAACAATATTGTTGCAAGGACTACTAGTTTGTTCGTTTTTATTGCTGACTAGCATTTAACTGAATGTCTGTACCACAATTTATTGGTCCCTTCACTAGTCAATGGGAAGCGGGTCCCTTCACCAGCTTGGGGGTATAATGAATAAAGCTGCTGCTAAGACTTTAAATCCAAGTCTTTATGTAGAGAACAGAGTTAGGACCAGGTGGAGGAACCTAAGATGAAAAATTTAAGGAGACACTCACTCTCAGGTTTAGGAAGTGCAATGTGTGTTTGCCGTTCCATTTTATCACATACGTGGATTCCTCTAGTCACCACCTTCATCAAGATACAGAACAATTCTATCATCACAAAGATTTCCCACCCCCCCCACCCTTACCCTTTCTAGTAACAACTGCCCCCAGCCTTCCTAACCCTGGCAACTACCGATCTGCTTTCCATCTCCGTGATTTTATCACTTCAGGAATGTCATGCAAATAGACTTGCTCAGTGTGTGACCTTTTGAGATTGCTTTTTTTTTTTTTTTAACAAATCATAAACCCCCTGAAGTCTATGCATAGCTTGCTCCTTTGTCTTACTGAGTAGTATCGCATGGTATGGAATTTAGCCATTTGCCCATTATGGGACCTCTTGATTGTTTCCAGTTTGGGGCTATTAAGAATTTGTTTTTGTTGTTAAGTTGCTCAGTCGTGTCCGACTCTGAGACACCATGGACTGCAGTATGCCAGGCTTCCCGGGTGTGTGCTCGATTTTTTAACAGTCACACCCTTTTCCAGAATGGCTATGCCAGTTCCCATTTCCTACAGCAATGGATTGTTGTTTAGTTGCTCAGTCGTGCCCAACTCTGTGACCTCCTGGACTGTAGCCCACCAGGCTCCTCTGCCCGTGGAATTTTCCAGACAAGAATACTGGAGTGGGTTGCCATTTCCTTCTCCAGGGAATCTTTCTGACCCAGGGATCAAACCCGAGTCTCCTGCATTGGCAAGCAATGTGCTTGTCATATATGTGGTTCGCAAACGCTTTCTCTCAGTCTGTAATGTATCTCACCAGTATCATTTGCAGGCAGAGGTTTTTCATTTTCATGAAGTCTAGTTCTGTCTTTTATGTATGCTTTTGGTGTTCTAAGAATTTGTCAACAAGCTTTCAGTTCAGTTTAGTCACTCAGTCGTGTCCGACTCTTTGCAAACCCATGGACTGCAGCATGCTAGGCTTCCATGTCCATCACCAACTCCCAGAGCTTGCTCAGACTCATATCCATTGAGTTGGTGATGCCATCCAACCATCTAGTCCTCTGTTGTCTCCTTCTGCTCCTGCCTCAATCTTTCCCGGCAACAGGGTCTTTGCCAGTGAGTCAATTCTTTGAATCACATGGCCAAAGTATTGGAATTTCAGCTTCAGCATCAGTCCTTCCAATAAATATTCAGGACTGATCTCCTTTAGGATGGACTGGTTGGATCTCCTTGCAGTCCAAGGGTCTCTCAAGAGTCCTCTCCAACACCACACTTCAAAAGCATCACTTCTTTCATGCTCAGCTTTCTTTAGAGTCCAGCTCTCACATCCACACATACGACTGGAAAAACTAAAGCTTTGACTAGACAAACCTTTGTTGGCAAAGTAATGTCTCTGCTTTTGAATATGCTATCTAGGTTGGTCATAACTTTTCTTCCAAAGAGCAAGCTTCTTTTAATTTCATGGCTGCAATCACCATCTGCAGTGATTTTGGAGCCCAAGAAAACAAAGTCTGACACTGTTTCCACTGTTTCCCCATCTATTTGCCATGAAGTGATGGGACCAGATGCCATGATCTTAGTTTTTTGAATATTGAGTTTTAGGCCAGCTTTTTCCCTATCTTCTTTTACTTCATCAAGAGGCTCTTTAGTTCTTCGCTTTCTGCCATAAGGGTGGTGTCATCTGCATATCTGAAGTTATTGATATTTCTCCCAGCACTCTTGATTCCAGCTTCTGCTTCATCCATCCCGGCATTTCACATGATGTATACAGCATAGAAGTTAAATAAGCAGGGTGCCAATATACAGCCTTGACATGCTCCTTTCTCTATTTGGAACCAGTCTGTTCTTCCATGTCCAGTTCTAACTGTTGCTTCCTGACCTGCATACAGATTTCTCAAGAGGCAGGTCAGGTGGTCTGGTATTCCCATCTCTTTCAGAATTTTCCACAGTTTGTTGTGATCCACCTAGTCAAAGGATTTGGCATAGTCAATAAAGCAGAAGTAGATGTTTTTCTGGAACTCTCTTGCTTTTTCTATGAGCCAACGGATGTTGGCAATTTGATCTCTGGCTCCTCTGCCTTTTTAAGTCCAGCTTGAACATCTGGAAGTTCACGGTTCAGGTACTGTTGAAGCCTGGCTTGGAGAATTTTGAGCATTACTTTGCTAGCGTGTGAGATGAGTGCAATTGTGCGGTAGTTTGAGCATTCTTTAGCATTGCCTTTCTTTGGGACTGGAATGAAAACTGACCTTTCCAGTCCTGTGGCCACTGCTGAGTTTGGCAAATTTGCTGGCATATTGAGTGCAGCACTATCACAGCATCATCTTTTAGGATTTGAAATCTCTCAACTGGAATTCCATCACCTCCACTAGCTTTGTTCATAGTGATGTTTCCTAAGGCCCAATTGACTTTGCACTCCAGGATATCTGGCTCTAGGTGAGTGATCACACCATAGTGGTTATCTGGGTCATGAAGATCTTTTTTGTATAGTTTTTCTGTGTATTCTTGCCACCTCTTCTTAATACTTTTTCCTTCTGTTAGGTCCATACCATTTCTGTCCTTTATTGTGCCCATCTCTGCATGAAATGTTCCCTTGGTATCTCTAATTTTCTTGAGGTGATCTCTGGTTTTATCCATTCTCTTGTTTCCCTCTATTTCTTTGAATTGATCACTAATTCAAAATTTAAATTGAAGTTCTTTTTTTTTTTTTTTTGACCTATAAATATCCAGTTTCTCTAGCACCATTTGTTGAAGTCTGTCCTTCCTCCAGTGAATTAATTTTTTTTTTCCAGTGAATTAATTTTGCACTTGTGTCAAAAATCAGATGGCCTCACTGGTGTGGGGCTATTTCTGGGCTTTCCATTCTCTTCCACTAATCTTCACATCCACCCCTCTACCAATACTACAGTTTAAATTATGACAGCTGCATAATGAGTCCTGAAATAGAGTAGGATGATTACTCCCAGTTCTTTCTTTTTTTCAAAATGTTTTAGTTATTTTGGTTCCTTTGCTTATTACATAAATTTTAGAATAAGTCTGACTCTGCCTGCAAAAAATCTTGGAGGATTTTGCTAGAAATTTCATTATAATCATATATCATTTGAGGGAGATTTGACAATTTTACTATGATGAATCTTCTAACCAATGAATGTGTCTTCATTTATATAGCTTTTAAAAAATTATTTTATCAGTATTTTGCAATTTTTAGTATACATATTTTGTACATTTTGGTGATTTATGCACAGGTATTTCTTTTTTGAAAGCTGCTAAGCTGACAGACTGGTTCCAAATAGGAAAAGGAGTACGTCAAGGCTGTATATTGTTACCCTGTTTATTTAACTTTTATGCAGGGTACATCATGAGAAACGCTGGACTGGAAGAAACACAAGCTGGAATCAAGATTGCCGGGAGAAATATCAATAACCTCAGATATGCAGATGACACCACCCTTATGGCAGAATGTGAAGAGGAACTCAAAAGCCTCTTGATGAAAGTGAAAGTGGAGAGTGAAAAAGTTGGCTTAAAGCTCAACATTCAGAAAATGAAGATCATGGCATCCGGTCCCATCACTTCATGAGAAATAGATGGGGAAACAGTGGAAACAGTGTCAGACTTTATTTTTCGGGGCTCCAAAATCACTGCAGATGGTGACTGCAGCCATGAAATTAAAAGACGCTTACTCCTTGGAAGGAAAGTTATGACCAACCTAGATAGCATATTCAAAAGCAGAGACATTACTTTGGCAACAAAGGTCCGTCTAGTCAAGGCTATGGTTTTTCCAGTGGTCATGTATGGATGTGAGAGTTGGACTGTGAAGAAGGCTGAGCACCGAAGAATTGATGCTTTTGAACTGTGGTGTTGGAGAAGACTCTTGAAAGTCCCTTGGACTGCAAGGAGATCAGCCCTGGGATTTCTTTGGAAGGAATGATGCTAAAGCTGAAACTCCAGTACTTTGGCCACCTCATGTGAAGAGTTGACTCATTGGAAAAGACTCTGATGCTGGGAGGGATTGGGGGCAGGAGGAGAAGCGGACAACAGAGGATGAGATGGCTGGATGGCATCACTGACTCGAAGGACGTGAGTCTGAGTGAACTCCGGGAGTTGGTGATGGACAGGGAGGCCTGGCGTGCTGCAATTCATGGGGTCACAAAGAATTGGACACGACTGAGCGACTGATCTGGTCTGATCTGAAGCTGCTGCTAAGTCACCTCAGTCGTGTCCGACTCTTGGCGACCCCATGGACTGCAGCCCACCAGGCTCCTCCGTCCATGGGATTTTCCAGGCAAGAGTACTGGGGTGGGGTTTTTTTGAAAAAGAGGTTTCAAATATAATATTGTACTTTAATTTTGCTTTCCATGTGTTTCTTGCTAGTATATAAAAATGCCATTGATTTCTATGTTGATCTTATATCTTGCAGCTTTGCTAAGCTCACTTACTATCCTATAAATTGTTTCAGTTTTGTTTTGTTTTTGGATGTTATTAGACCATTATGTCAGCTGCAAACAGAGATTCATTTATGTCTTTTCATCCTGTATGTCTTTTCATCCTGTACGTCTTTTATTTCCTTCTGCCTTTTTGTGCTACCCAAGGCTTCCGGTACTGTATTGAACACAAGGAGTTAATACAGACACCCTTTCCTTGCTCCCAATCTTAGGGAAAAACATTCAGTCTTTCAATGTTAATATTTTAGTAGCTGCTGGTTTTTTAATAGGTACTTTTTTTTTTATCAAATTGAGGAAGTTCCCCGCCTCCCTTATTTTTTTTAAGTGTTATCATAAATAGTTGAATTTTTTCAAATGATTTTTCTGTATTGATTGATTATGTGGTTTTCTTCTTTAGCCTTTTAATACAGTGAATTTCATTGATACTTTAAGTATCAAACCAGCCTTGCATCTCTGGAATAAATCCTGTATTCTGTTTGCTAATATTTATTAAAGGTTTTTTTATTTGTATTTGTGAAGGATATTGATCCATGGTTATACTATGTACTTTTTGGTACCATCTTTATCCAGTTTTGGTAGCAGGGTAATACTGGTCTCACAAAGTGAGGTGTGAAGTGTTGTCTCTTCTTCTACTTTCTGTAAAAGATTATGTAGAATGGGTGATAATTCTTCTTTAAACATTTGAAAGAATCCTCCAGTCAAATTATTGGAAATTTCTTTCTCAAAAGTCTTTAAATTGTGACTTCAATTTCCTTGAAGGGCTATTCAAGTTATTTATTTCATATTGAGTGTGTTGAGATAATCTGTATTTTGAGGAATTTATGTACTTCATCTAAGTTATAGATGTTCATATGATTTGATTATTACCTTTGATGTCTGCAGAATGTGTAGTGACACACAGTTTCCTTCCTGTTATTAGTGTTTAATAATTTGTCTTCCTCTTTTTTAAGTACAAGCATTTATTCAATTAATTATATAAGAGTATAAAAAGTAATGTACAATCACACCAAAGTTCATCCAGAATGCCTCTTTATAAATTATGAGATTGACGCACTACCTACTGCACTAACAAGGCACCTACCTATATATTAGTGCTACGTGTTCATTTTACAGTGAGATTAAGCCTTCATGTGTGTTAACTCAGATGTGAGTCTGTTCTTGGTGGTTCAGAAGTTTACATGATTTCGGATGCCATTAATTTGCTTCACCATTTCTCTTATGTGCTCACCCTTCTCCTTCAGGATGGACTGAATGCATTTCCACTGGTAGGTGCTGAGAGTAATGGTGGGCTTTTGAGGACTCAGTACCTTTCCATCTTTCGTTGTTGATAGTCTTTTTTCATAGTAACCCATTTGACAGCATTGCCCAAATGACGAAGTTGATGAGTATCGCTATAATTCTTTCTTTGTGTCTCTCTCACTGTCAGAGAGAACTGGGAGCTGAGACTGAAAACTGTGAAGTACTTTTTTCATTCTGTTCATGATGTCTTCTTGTTTCTCCTTGGCTTCCTCATATTTGTCAGCTAAGCGCTCAGCCATTTCCCGTAGATTTTTCCTCTCCTCTCAACAGTAATTGAGATCTTCTAATTGTTTCTTTTTTAGTCACACAACAATTTGACCCTCCGCTGAATCTCCTCATTTGCCGGGTCCTGTTTAAGAATGTAGTATTCCCTGAACACCTGGGTGGCTCTGCTGATGAGCTGAAGACATGCTTTGGGAGGAGGAGCCGTATCTTTTTCAGATGATTTCAAAAATGCTGGATTTGCAACACTACGTTGCAAATGCTTCTAATATGCTTTTCAAAGGAATCCGGGGTTTCAGCCAGAATACGGAGGGGAGACTCTGCCATTTCAACATCTTCTCGGGTACAAAGCAGGGGAGGAGACGCTAGATGGACTGTGCTTAGTAAAGGCCTGAGGAGGTATTCATAGGTACTGGTGATGCAGATCATTGTTGGCCCCAGGATGTCAGGGATGATCCAGAATCCTTGAAAAGGAGCTGGCTGACTGCATGGCAGTGGCTTCCTACAAAGAATGCGCTGTACAAAGCACTTCTGTTCTGTAGCCGGTTCCTGTAAACTGTCCTTGTCTTCTTCATCTGATCCAAGAAACCTGTGAAGTTTATGAATCCAAGGTAGCCCAACACTATGTACAGCAGCTTAATGAGTACAGTGGAATCTTAAGGGACACTTGGGATCTCTATGAAGTTTCATTGGACAAGAAAAGTCAGAATCAAAGGGCTCATCCTCTCCAGATGCCAGTTTCAGAGCAAGCTCCAACTCAACACAAACACATACAGTGATGGAATGAGGTCAGCCCCGGAATCCCAGGACTTTTCTGATGTGTGGTCATCTTCTTCTTCCCCCTCCAGCACAACGCAGTGATGAAGCATTCCTGACTCAGTAGTAATCACCAGGATGTTGGCGACACATGGTAAGCAAAGCACAGCACAAGCATGGTAGCCATAGTTATCTTCAACAGCAGGATGCATGGGCAACGGGCCGAATAGCTTACCCACACTCCCAGGGCTGTGCAACAGACTAACAAACGTAAGGAAAGTCTCCTCATTTTCATATAAGATGTACAGGGAGTAGCCACTACTTCTTCTTTGCCTTTTCATCCAAATATGTGCTTTGGGACTGCTGACAATGGCCCAAAGTCAAATGCAACTGCTGTCTCCTCCAGAGATGCTGTGTAGGCCCTTCCTTTGTTGAGTATGAGACTTTCCTCTTCTGCTTCTGAAAGTACGATGACCTTAGTCGGTGTCTGGGGCTCACGCAAAGGGTAAATTCTTATGACGTTGTCTGACGTTAACGGCACAATTTGAGTATCTAGCAACTCTCTCGGATACCAGGCAGCATGCTTCAGAGTCAGAGAGGTTGAACTGGTGAAAAATCTCTCAGCAACGGGAGTCGTGCTACAATTCACTGCTGATTTTCCACCTTCAAATTCAGAATTCTTTCCCCATCTTTTAGGTAATTCTAATATAAGTCCTTTTATTCCTACATGATGCTACATGATGTTGTGCTGGGCTTAACAAGGCTTGATAGATTTCAAACAGGGGTGCATTTATGCAAAGCCATCTCTGGTACTGCGAGAGGGAGGGCTCCTCACCGGCGCAGCTGGGGCCCCGAAGGCGCATGACTAAGAAGGCGCTGTCTTCTGCGCCCCACAGAAAGAGCTCTCTGCGAGGCCCAAGACCAGCTTTCTCATCAACAGCTGAGGAGGCAGTGGCGGCGACGAAGGCAATGATGAAGCTGGCTTCTCGGTTTCAGCTGAGCTCTGGTTTTTCCGTCCCTCTCGGAGCCGCAAGAACACGGCGTGGTTGGGCAGCCAGGTAGGCCGCAGCTCACCGTCCCCGGGGCGGCCTTCGGCGCCGCCATCTTGAGCCCACAGCTCTCCGTGGCCTCGCCGCTGAGCGCGCAGCCAATCCGCTCCAGCCGTCCACTGCCTCGGCCCCGTGTTTTTTTTTGTTAGTCTTTCTAGAGGCATACCACTTTTATTGATCTTTTCAAAGAACATACTTTTTTTGTTTCGTTTCTCTGTTGGTTTTATGTTTGCAATTTTATCAGTTCTCTTCGTTTTTCCCGTCCTTCTACTTGAGTTTGTGTCTCTTTAGGTTCTTAAGTGCTTAGATTATTTATGTGAGATATTTTCTCTTTCTTAGTGCTAAAAATTTCCCTCTTGGTGCTGCTTTTAACTGTGTCCCACAAAATTTGGTGTTATGTTTTCATTTTTATCCCATTCATCGTTTTTTTTTTTTAAATTCCTGTTAAGTCCTCTTTGATCCTTGGATTATTGAAAAGGGTGCTCTTTATTTTCTGGTAATTCACTTGTTGAAGATTTTTAGGCACAGTATGTGGGTTTACTATTTTTTATTATATTATTTTCAATTGTTGATTACATAGTGAGGATGGGTTGAAAGGAGACCCATCTTTATCATTGAGGGAGCCCAGAACTTTGTCAGCTAAGTTGTGTTGATATGGAAATCTATATGAACCACCCCACCATACACACACAGGAGCACACAACCACACATACGCAAGCCCACACACATGCCCGTGGCATACTTATACCCACACCTAACCAGTGCAGCTCAAATTCTCATTTTCAAAAAACAAAGCTAATGGCAGGGACCATGATTTAAAAACAAAAAAACAGGAAAAGGAAGCTGTTTAGGAAGAAAAAAAAAAAAAGCACCAAATCAGCATCATATCTCTGAAAAAACTAGGTCAAACCAGAACCCTCCAGCGGAAATAGAGGTATTTCAGGTTCTGGGTTGCCTGTAGGCAAGCTGAATTTCTTTTATGTTGGCAGCACCTGCCTTCCTGGTCAGCCTCTTCTCCCTTCCCACCATCACTGCCCCCATCTCAACAAGGCCAGTCCGACAAATTCTGCTTTGGAAAATCGAAAGGAAAGAAGACACTACACTGACTACAACAATGGAATAGAAATTCCAGGAACTAAAGATGTATTGAGAAGAGAGAAAGCTATGTCCTGCAAACCAATTCAATGTCTGAGCGATAATAACGCCCTTCTCAAATGACATGAAATGAAAACTATATGTATATTGTATTTGTGTTTATATGTAATATATGTACATATATAAGTATGTTCCTTCCCCATCTGATAACTATTTCTGTCTTGCAGGTTGTTTAATTTTTGTTTCTTATATTTCAATCTATCTAAACATTTACATGGTTGTAGCTTTATAATACACAGATATAACTGGCAGTGTCTCAGGTCCCTCAGAAACTGAATCTTTGGGCAGGCTGTTAGTTCCAGAGGTCCAGTGAGGGAGGCACTCAATCAGTGTAGACCAGGGTTTTTCAACCTTGACACAATCGCTATTTTGTTAATTTTCTTTTGTAGGAGTTTGTCCTGTTTGTCCGTATCCCTGGCCTCTACCTGCCAGATGTCAGTAGCTTCCCCAAGCTAAGATGACCAAAAATGGCCACCAAACATCACAAAATTGCCCCCAGTGAAAAGCTGGTTGTTTAAACATGTTTCCTTATTTCCTGCCCTCAATGCTGTACAAAGCTGTGATACTTGGTACCATAGCAGGCATCTTGCAGGCATGAGGGAATGATATTACAGAGGCACTGAGGCTAGTACATGAGGTAGAAGGGGCCGTGGTTTTTGATGACATTGCCAAAGTACTACACCAACCCTAGCATTACCTCCCTATGGGAAATCAATAGCTGCCACCACTTAAGCCTCTTTGGCCCTGTGTTTTGTCATTTACAGCCAAGACCATCCTAGTGAATCCAGTGATCACCTTACTCCTCTGCTTAAAACCCTTTGCTAGTTCTCCATTCAGGATGAATTCTAGACTCCTGAGCTTAGCACCCGAGGGCCTTTGTCTCTCCCTCCTGCTCATCTCTCACCACCCTCTTAGCATATATCTTCCCCTCTTGAGCCTTAAATAGAGTCCTCTGACCCAGCCTGGAGACTTCCTGTCCCCTATGTTTACACTTGCTGGTCCCCAAATGGCACATCCTTCCTCCTCTGCTCTCTCCCTTCACTCCTACTCCTACCTTTCAAGACTTAGCCCATGTACTCTCCTTCAGGAACTTGTCCCCAAATCTCCATGTGGTGGTTTTGAAACATGGACTCCAAATTATTAATATTTGACACTCGTCTACTTGAGAGTGGCTGGGCAGGGATTTGGACCTCAGTGACTTTTTATATTCTGGATGCTGAAGTAGGGTGCTAACTGACTGATCCAGGGAAGTGTTATTCAGTGATACACAAGACAACCTTCGTGATAAGGACATGCAGTGCGTGAGATGAGCTAGTCAGACCTGCAGGCGTCGGGCAACCCAAATCAACCCAAGCCTCTGATGCTGCTCATCTTTCCAGCCTCAAACCCTAGCAGTCTGCCACTTCCACCACACACCTCTCTCGGTGTGAATCATTAGGAGGCTCAGAATGTGCCCCATTGCATAAGTGTTCCCCCACACCTGACATTTAGCCACCTTTCCCTGCATAACTCCTACTCATCCTTCAGATCTACCTTTGACATCACCTCCTCTAGGAAGCCTTCCTCACCTCTCCAAGGCTGGCATGCCCAGAGCCTTTTCCTCACACTGCACTTAACACATTGCCTTCTAACACCCGTTTCCACCTTTGTGAGCCTGTGAGCATCTGAAGGGCAGAGAATGATTTATTCCTTTGTGAGCCACCAGCCCCTAGAACAATGCCAGAGGCTGTTATGAAAATTAATGTTCATGGCATGGTTGTGCCAGTGGTGTGGCTGGCTGTGTCCTGCTCTTGTCCTCCATTCAGCCAACATTTATTGAGCTCTGACCATGTACTGAAGGTACAGCTCTCTGCATTTCGTCTCTTGCCACTCTCTGGGGAGCTGGAGCTCACAGTTATAGAGCACTCACTGGGGGTTATCCTCATACCTAACTCATCCGCTTTGTTCGATCCTCTTAACAAGCCAGTGAGGTTGTAATTATCTGCAATTGATGTTGCAGATAATTGTAATTATCTGCAATTCATGTTGGAAACTGAGGCGCCAGAATTATTAAATGGGCACTGAATCCTGGAGTCCACCTTTGAACCCCTGCAGCCCAACTCTAGAGCCTGTGGTGTTAATCTCTACACTGCCTAGCTTCCTTATGAACCCCCAGACTTGTCACGAATGCAGAGGCCCAGGCCTCACCTGAAGCCCTTGTTTCTGTTGGTCTGTAGGCAGGACCTGGGGATCCCCTGTCCTCATGAGCCCCACATGGTACAAAAACGACAGTGGCCAAGAGCATCACAGAGGGGCTGAGGCTCCGTGAGGTCCAGCCCTGATGCGCCTGTCTCACTGCATCACAGACACCTCCTGTCCCCAGTCTTCTCCAGACCCTGGCTGCTTCTGCCAGGAGAAGGGTCCCCACCTCACCCACCAACCCATGTACTTGAGGAGCAGTGAAGCAAGTGAGAAGAGGGAGCCCTTGAGGCTCAGGATGGGCTGGCAAAGCCCCAGGGACATCCCAAGCGGCCCCTTCCAGAGTCCCTGGAGAAGGTCAAGAGGTCTCCCGCTCTTCAAATGTCTCTTTAGTCTGTGGTGCTGCCAGACACGTCCAAACGGCTCCATCCAGAACCCTCCACACCTTCTGAGCACACCCTGGGGTTCAGTCCTCTAACCGCAGCCATGGGGCCCTCGGAAGCTCCTTGACGATGAGTCCTGGTGATGCCAGTGGAGTTTGCTGTACCCGGGACAGTCCTGGCTAGGGAGCAAGTCCTCAGTGAAAGCAGGGCAGCCCTGGCCAGTGGCTGATTTCCCCAACTCTCAGTGTGAAAACCATCCACCCAGGCCTGTGGGTGAACAGAGCGGACCTCCAAGGAAAGGGCCTCTCCCCGGGAGTTGGTGACTTCACCATCACAAAAGGTTGAAGGGGTCAGCGGGAAAATTTGGCCCTTGACCCAGACCAACTCAGCGCTCTTCACTACCTACTAAACAGCCAGACCTGCTCTCAGGGGATTTCCCAGCCATGTTCAAATGGAAGCTCAATCGAGTAGGCACCTCTGTTAAAGCCACATCAAAGGTTAGTTTCTGGAGAGTTAGTAAAACTCCGGATGGTGATAGTCGTCAGGGGGGCATGTAGAGCGTGGGATGGGCGAAGGTGGAATGGAAAATCGATGCAGGGATTTCCCCGAAACCAATATTACAAGTTCTGACTCTTGCTCTGTAATGAGGCACCCTCCAATACAGAGGCCTAAAATAAGAGCCATTTTATTGTGTCTCACAAATTGTGACTTGGAAGCTTGAGCAGCACTCAGCTGGGTAATTCTTTTTCAAGTGGCATCAGTGGGGGTCCCCTCATGCCACTGAGCTAGAAGATGGATTGCTCCAAGCTTCCCCACCAGGTCTGGTTCCAGTAGAGGAGGCTAGAAAGCTGGACTGGGCAAGATCAGCTGCCCCACATGCAGCCTCACCAGTGTGGTGGCCTCATGGAGCTGGACTTCATAAATGGTGGTTCAGGGCTATCAATGAGAACGGTAGGGACCCAGCTGAAGGCTGCTCGGCTTCTTATGACCTAGGAGTCCCAGAATCTCATGTCCACCAAATTCTATCCATCAAGCAAGTCACCAAGACCAGCCCACATTCAAGAAGAATGGAGTTAGACCCTGCCTCTCAATGGAAAGACTGGAAAAACATTTGCAGCCATATTTAATGTCCCTACTACAGAAGAGCTAGGAAACACTTGCTGCGCGTACTGAGGGGATTTTTACTCCCCATGTTGGTCTAGCTCATACTGTGTTCCAGGCTGTGTCCTGGGCAATGGAGAGACAGAGCAGTGATCAAGGCAGAGACATGGCGCCTGCCTTCTCAAATACAGCCATAACCCAGTGCCTGGCATGTGGGAAGTGCCAGGAAATGTGAGCTGCTGGTATTTTAATTGTTAAATGAATCATTATTGGATTAAAAATAATAAGCACAGTGAGCATAAGCAGAGAACAGTTTTGGAGAATGACAAGGTGCAAAAGAACACAGTCAAGAGAGTCTGACCTGTTCAGGAGGGTGAAATCTGAGCCAAGGAGGAGTAATGAACTGGGGGGAGGGGAGCGGAAGTAACGTGTGTGGCCACTGAGTGCAGCGGACAAGGGAAGCGTGCATCCCACGAGCTGGCCAGGGTCAGGCCATCTAAGGCTCTTAACTGAGTGCCTTACATCCATCCTTCCAGGCCATGGCTGATGTCTAGCAACCTTCTCCAAGAGCCCATCTCACCAGGTCCTCCAGTGGCTTTTTCTTCCCCAGGCCTGGGCTCAGTAGCCACTGCCTGCCCTCACTGGTCCAGGGACACCTCCCCATCTCTGCCTGCATCCCACACCCTGTCCATGCCTTTGTGAAAGTCCATTCTTTGCATTATCCTCAGTCACCCTCTTGAAAGGACCATCTGTCCCTTCCTGGAATCCTGAATGATACCACTACACCAGCAAGAATAGGAACTTGGGACATTATCTCAGGAGCAATTCTAGGAAAATGATAACCTTCTATCCAGGTGGCCTGGTAAATTGTAATGACCAGCTCTCCAGAGGGTAAAGCCCTGATTTGCATTGACTTCCAGATTCCATTTTCCAGTTTCCCCCTCAGTCAGTCTCTCCCATCAGGAAGCTCCATAAGCCTCTTATCCTTCTCCATCAGAGGGCAGACAGACTGAAAACCACAATCATAGAAAACTAACCAATCCAATCACATGGACCACAACCTTGTCTAACTCAATGAAACTATGAGCCATGCCGTGTAGGGCCTCCTAAGACTGACGGGTCATGGTGGAGAGTTCTAACAAAACGTGGTCCACTGGAGAAGGAAATGGCAAACTACTTCAGTATTCTTGCCTTGAGAACCTCATTAACAGTATAAAAAGGCAAAAAGATATGACACTGAAAGGTGAACTCCCCCAGTCAGTATGTGCGCAATATGCTACTGGAGATCAGTGGAGAAATAACTCGAGAAAGAATGAAGAGACGGAGCCAAGGCAAAAACAACACCCAGTTGTGGATGTGACTGGTGATGGAAGCAAAGTCCAATGCTGTAAAGAGCAGTATTGCATAGGAACCTGGAATGTTAGGTCCATGAATCAAGGCAAATTGGAAGTGGTCAAACAGGAGCTGGCAAGAGCAAACATTGACATTTTAGGAATCAGCGAACTAAAATGGATGGAATGGGTGAATTTAACTCAGGTGGCCATTATACCTACTACTGTGGGCAGGAATCCCTTAGGAGAAATGGAGTAGCCATCATAGTCAACAAGAGAGTCCAAAAAGCAGTACTTGAATGCAATCTCAGAAATGACAGAATGATCTCTGTTCGTTTCCAAGGCAAACTATTCAATATCACAGTAATCCAACTCTATGCCCTGACCAGTAACGCTGAAGAAGCTAAAGTTGGATGGTTCTATGATCTACAAGACTTTCTAGAACTAACACCCCAAAAAGATGTCCTTTTCACTTTCAGTTCAGTTCAGTCACTCAGTCATGTCCGACTCTTTGCGACCCCATGAATCGCAGCACGCCAGGCCTCCCTGTCCATCACCAACTCCCAGAGTTCACCCAGACTCACATCCATCGAGTCAGTAATGCCATCCAGCCATCTCATCCTCTGTCATCCCCTTCTCCTCCTGCCCCCAATCCCTCCCAGCATCAGAGTCTTTTCCAATGAGTCAACTCTTCGCATGAGGTGGCGAAGTACTGGAGTACTGGAGTTTCAGCTTCAGCATCATTCCCTCCAAAGAAATCCAGGGATGATCTCCTTCAGAATGGACTGGTTGGATCTCCTTGCAGTCCAAGAGACTCTCGAGAGTCTTCTCCAACACTACAGTTCAAAAACATCAATTCTTTGGCGCTCAGCCTTCTTCACAGTCCAACTCTGACATCCATACATGACCACAAACACCTGGAGTAACAGGGAAATTTGGCCTTGGAGTACAGACTGAAGCAGGGCAAAGGCTAATAGAGTTTTGCCAAGAGAACGCATTGGTCATAGCAAACACCCTCTTCCAACAACACAAGAGAAGACTCCGCACCAGACATCACCAGATGGTCAACACCGAAATCAGATTGATTATACTCTTTGCAGCCAAAGATGGAGAAGCTCTATACAGTCAGCAAAAACAAGACCAGGAGCTGACTGTGGCTCAGATAATGAACTCCTTATTGCCAAACTCAGACTTAAATTGATGAAAGTAGGGAAAACCAATAGACCATTCAGGTATGACCTAAATCAAATCCCTTATGTTTATACAGTAGAAGCAACGAATAGATTCAAGGGATTAGATCTGATAGAGTGCCTGGAGAACTATGTAAGGAGGATCATGACCTTGTACAGGAGGCAGGGACCAAGACCATCCCCAAGAAAAAGAAATGCAAAAAGGCAAAATGGTTGTCTGAGGAGGCCTTACAAATAGTTGTAAAAAGAAAAGAGAAAGGCAATGGGGAAAAGGAAAGATACACTCATTTGAATGCAGAGTTCCAAAGAATAGCAAGAAGAGATAAGAAAGCCTTCCTCAGTGATCAATGCAAAGACATAGAGGAAAACAATAGAATGGGAAAGACTAGAGATGTTTTCAAGAAAATCAGAGATACCAAGGGAAAATTTCATGCAAAGATGGCTTCAATAAAGGACAGAAATGGTATGGACCTAACAGAAGCAGAAGATATTAAGAAGAGGTGGCAAGAATACACAGAAGAACTATACAAAAAAGATCTTCACGACCCAGATAATCACGATGGTGTGATCACTCACCTAGAGCCAGACATCCTGGAATGCAAAATCAAGTGGGCCTCAGGGAGCATCACTATGAGCAAAGCTAGTGGAGGTGATGGAATTCCAGTTGAGCTATTTCAAATCCTAAAAGATGATGCTGTGAAAGTGCTGCACTCAATATGCCAGCAAATTTGGAAAACTCAGCAGTGGCCACAGGACTGGAAAAGGTCAGTTTTCATTCCAATCCCAAAGAAAGGCAATGCCAAGGAATGTTCAAACTACTGCACAATTTCACTTATCTCACACGCTAGTAAAGTAACGCTCAAAATTCTCCAGTCCAGGCTTCCACAAGTTCACATGAACCGTGAACTTGCAGATGTTCAAGCTGGATTTAGAAGAGGCAGAGGAACCAGAGATCAATTTGCCAACATCTGTTGGATCGTTGAAAAAGCAAGAGCATTCCAGAAAAGCATCTACTTCTGCTTTATTGACATTGCCAAATCTTTTGACTGTATGGATCACAACAAACTGTGGAAAATCATTAAAGAGATGGGAATATCAGACCACCTGACCTGCCTCTTGAGAAATCTGTATGCAGGTCAGGAAGCAACAGTTAGAACTGGACATGGAACAACAGACTGCTTCCAAATAGGGAAAGGAGTACGTCAAGGCTGTATATTGTTGCCCTGCTTATTTAACTTCTATGCAGAGTACATCATGAGAAATTCCAGGCTGGAAGAAGTACAAGCTGGAATCAAGATTGCCGGGAGAAATATCAATAACTTCAGATATGCAGATGACACTACCCTTATGGCAGAAAGTGAAGAGGAACTAAAGAGCCTCTTGATGAAAGTGAAAGAGGTGAGTGAAAAAGTTGCCTTAAAATTCAACATTCAGAAAACTAAGATCATGGCATCTGGTCCCATCACTTCATGGCAAATAAATGGGGAAACAGTGGAAACAGTGAGAGACTTAATTTTGGGGGGCTCCAAAATCACTGCAGGTGGTGACTGCAGCTATGAAATTAAAAGATGCTTGCTCTTTGGAAGAAAAGTTATAACCAACCTAGACAGCATATTAAAAAGCAGAGACATTACTTTGCCAACAAAGGTCCTTCTAATCAAAGCTATGGTTTTTCCAGTAGTCACATATGGATATGAGAGTTGGACTATAAAGAAAGTTGAGTGCCAAAGAATTGATGCTTTTGAACTATGGTGTTGGAGAAGACTCTAGAGAGTTCCTTGGACCTCAAGGAGATCCAACTAGTCCAATCTAAAGGAAATCAGTCCTGAATATTCATTGGAAGGACTGATGCTGAAGCTGAAACCCCAAAACTTTGGCCACCTGATGCAAAGAACTGACTCATTTGAAAAGACCCTGATGCTGGGAAAGATTGAAGGTGGGAGGAGAAGGGGTCGACAGAGGATGAGATGGTTGGATGGCATCACCGACTCAATGGACATGAGTTTGGGTAAACTCCAGGAGTTGGTGATGGACAGAGAGGTGTGGCATGCTGCAGTCCATGGGTTTGAAAAGAATCGGACATGACTGATCGACTGAACTCACTGACAAGATTCCAAGGTGTCAATACTTCCACCATGGTTGATTTCAAGCCACCAATGTGACAGCAGCCAGTTCACAAAAGTCCTAAAAATAAAATGCAGGGTGGTGAGCTAGCTCCATCATTCCTCTGCCCAGATCAAATGCTAGCTCCAGTCTCTCCATTGGAGCCACCTCAGCCAGAGGCTAGATGTTCCAGCAGAGAGGTGGAGGGCCTCTGAGTGCTGTTGGCCTCTTGCCTTCTGGGCCCTATGAATCCCAGTGAAGCCAGGATGCTCTCTCTAAGGGCTCCTAAAAGTGCAAGACCTTTCATGTCCCTCTGCCTGCTCTCATGTGCATGGGGCTGAGACCAAAACAACTATCCCTCTCCCTGGATTTGGTCCAATTAGGTCATGAGACCCTGGGGATCTAGAGTCAGCAGTTCTCTTATTAAAAGCAATTCATTCCCACCAAGAGCTGCACTCTGATGCTGATGCCAGAGACCTCTGATGCTGATCTCGGCCCTGAATCCCGCTTCCCCACAGAGGGATCCAGACCTTAACTATGATAACCAGACCTCTAAATACTTTGTGCCTCACCCAGAACTGAACTTCCCCCTCTGTATGTTGAGTCTGTATGAGGCTGAACCTCAATTCCATCTGTGTCCAGCCCAGCCAGTGTTTTAGAACTTTCTGTTTAAGGCGAGAGCATGAAATTCTTTAATAATGAAACCAAATGTGAGGAAATGTGAAATGATACTTTCAAATTTTGTCTTCATATTTAGGGAACAGACATTTGTTAAACACTTGCTGTATGAGTCCTTTCATTAATTACCTACCTTGGCAAAGAGCAGTTATTACAGACATGCATACACACACACTCACACACAATTGGGAGAGTAAATTTGTAGAGAAAATTCCTAATTCAAAACAACAAAATTTGAATCAAAACAACATAATATTACAAGTATCCTTTCAGACTGACAAAACTTTTTAAAGTTACTAACACCTGATTTTGACTAGGTGTACACTATTGTGGAAATGTAAATAAATACAACCATTTTAGAAGACGTAAATAGTATTTTGGCAACACTTCAGTTCACTTCAGTCACTCAGTTTTGTCCGACTCTTTCCAAGCCCATGGACTGCAGCACGCCAGGCTTCCCTGGCCATCACCATCTCCCAGAGCTTACTCAAACTCATGTCCATCGAGTCAGTGATGCCATCCAACCATCTCATCCTCTGTCATCCCCTTCTCCTCTTGCCTTCAATCTTTCCCAGCATCAGGGTCTTTTCAAATGAGTCAGTTCTTTGCATCAGGTGACCAAAGTATTGGAGTTTCAGCTTCAGCATCAGTCCTTCCAATGAATATTCACGGCTGATTTTCTTTAGGATTGACTGGTTGGATCTCCTTGCGGTCCAAGGGACTCTCAAGAGTCTTCTCCAACACCACAGTTCAAAAACATCAATTCTTCAGTGCTCAGCTTTCTTTATAGTCCAACTCTCACATCCATTCATGACTACTGGAAAAACCATAACTCTGACTAGAAGGACCTTTGTTGGCAAAGTAATGTCTCTGCTTTTTAATATGCTGACTAGATTGGTCATAACTTTTCTTCCAAGGAGCAAGCATCTTTTAATTTCATGGCTGCAATCACCATCTACAGTGATTTTGGAGCCTGAGAAAATAAAATCTGTAATTGCTTACACTGTTTCCCCTTCTATTTGCCATGAAGTGATGGGACCAGATGCCATGATCTTAGTTTTCTGAATGTTGAGTTTTAAGCCAACTTTTTCACTCTCCTCTTTCACTTTCATCAAGAGACTCTTTAGTTCTTTGCTTTCTGCCATAAATATGGTGTCATCTGTATATCTGAGGTTATTGATATTTCTCCCAGAAATCTTGATTCCAGCTTAAACTTCATCCAGCCTGGCATTTCACGTGTACTCTGCATAGAAGTTAAACAAGCAGGGTTACCATATACAGCCTTGACGTACTCCTTTCCCAATTTGCAACCAATCTGTTGTTCCATGTCTGATTCTAAGTGTTGCTTCCTGATCTGCATACAGATTTCTCAAGAGGCAGGTCAGGTGGTCTGATATTCCCATCTCTTTAAGGACTTTCCACAGTTTATTGTGATCCACACAGTCAAAGGATTTGGAATAGTCAATAAAGCAGAAGTAGATGTTTTTCTGGAACTCTCTTGCTTTTTCGATGATCCAACGGATGTTTGCAAATTGGTCTCTTGTTCCTCTGCCTTTTCTAAATCTAGCTGGAATGTCTGGAAGTTCATGGTTCATGTATTGCTAAAGCCTGGCTTGGAGAATTTTGAGCATTACTTTGCTAGCATGTAAGATGTATGCAATTGTGCAGTAGTTTGAACATTCTTTGGCATTGCCTTTCCTTGGGATTGGAATGAAAAGTGACCTTTTCCAGTCCTGTGGCCACTGCTGAGTTTTCCAAATATGCTGGCATATTGAGTGCAGCACTTTAACAATACTTGCCAAAATGTAAAATGCACATTCTCTATGATCCAGAAATGCATCGCTTCTAGTAATCCATCCTACAGAAATTCAATACCAGTACATTAAAAGTATATGTATTATAATCCTTGCAGCATTCTGATAATTTTAAAAATTGAATGCAAGATGGATGTTCGTTGAAAGGAAAAGAAGCAAACCCTAACACCATAATGCAGTGGAACACTTTCTAGCCATTGAAAAGAATAGGATAGGCTTGGAGAGACTTTCATGCTGCTGCGTTGAATGGAAAAAGGATAAATCAGTGTACATGATAGGATCATGTTTTTGCAGAGAAAGACTACAAAATTTGAGCCTTCATATATTATTGTTGGGAAAAAAAATTTGAAGCAGCTCTGTGGAAGATGATTTATCAGTTCCTCAAACAATCAAACAATCCTGCTCCTAGGTAAATACCCAAGAGAATTGAAAAAAATTATATGCATACAGAAACTTACAAATGAATGTTCAGAGCAGCCTTATTCATCACATCCAAAGAGTGGAAACAATCCAAATGTCATTCAGTTGACAGCTGGTTGAAATGTGGTTTATCCATACAGTGGAATATTATTCATCCATAAGGAGGAATGAAGTACTGACACATGCTGCAACATGGATGAACCCTGAAAATATTGTGCCGAGTAAAAGTATCCAGACACAAAAAGGATCACATATTATATGGTTCAACTCACATGAAATTTCTAGAATAGGCAAACCATAGAGACAGAAAGTAGACCAGTGGTTGCCAAGAGATGGAGGGAACTAGGGAGTAAGATCGACTCCTGGCAAACAAGCATGAATTTCTTTTGAGGGTGATGGAAATGTTCTGAGTTGGGTAGTAATGGCTGTGTACAACACTGAATATGCCAAAAACCACTGAATCGTGCAGTTTAAAATGGTAAATTTTATGTTACATGAATTATTTCAATTTAAAATAATAATAGTCATGCACTACTGGTATTTATACATTACTTTAAAACATGTAGCTATTCTCAGTTATTTTTGGCCGCAGTGAATCACCGTTGCTGAGTGCGGGCTTTCTCTAGTTGTGGCAAGCGGGGACGGCTCTTCGTTGCAGTGCACAGGCCTCTCATTGCGGTGGCTTCTCCTGTTGCAGAGCACAGGCTCCAGGATGCGATGGCTTCAGTTGTTCTGGAGCCATGGGCTCATAAGTTGCGGGATTCGGGCTCAGTAATTGTGGTATATGGGCTTAGCGGCTCTGTGGCACGTGGAATTTCTTCTTGGACCAGGGATCGAACCTGTGTCCCCTGCATTGGCGGGTGGATTCTTAAACACTGGACCACTAAGGAAGTCCCACATATAGTTTTTGATAAAATTTAAAATACCACTTTAAAAAACACATTATCTTTTAAGATCCCTAACTGCAAAATTACTTTATCTGTCCTTGGTGGCACTGAGGGGCTCAAATGACACCTAAGTCAACAACTTAGGAAAAGACTCATTGAAAAAGATTCTGCTTCTGGGAAAGAGCCTAATGTTGAGATGGTTGGATAGCATCACCCACTGAATGGACATGAGTTTGAACAAACTCCAAGAGGTAGTGAAGGACAGGGAAGCTTGGTGTCCTGCAGTCTATTGGGTCGCAAAGAGTTGGACGTGACTTAGCAATTGAATGCCACCACCGCCTTCCTCTAGCCCACTGAGAGGGTGTCTCAGTTTCTTTGTGCAAAATAAGGAACAGAGAAGCACCATTTCTGCCTGAAGGCGCTTGTACAGAGGTGCACATATAGGTGAGTTCCTTTACAACCCTTTCAAACGTATGTTTTCCTCTACTTTTAATAGCTGATAGCTGGAATTCTTAAATACTGAGTAGGTATCAGAAGCACCTGGAGACCAGCTAAATAACGCAGATTCCTGAGCCCTCCATCCAGAGGCTCTGGTTCCCTGAATCTGGGTTTTCTCAAAAATCTGCAATGCTGCAAAGCGTGTCAGTAGAACATGCTTTGAGTAGGACTGTCATACATAATCCTTTTTCTTGTGCTAAAGAAAGGGGAGGTGTTTGGTTATAAATCTTTATGTAAGGCATTGTTATTATTAGTGTTTGAATAATTTAGAGCTGTATTTCTCAATCCAAATTATTCTGTGGACCAGAAAGCTAAAGTTACTCTGTTAGAATTGAAGTGGACTTCGGAGATCTCAAGGTGGGAGGGCAAGGACATGCAAAGGGAACCCCTAGGATGAAACTCTGAGAAGCCTGGGGTTTGGCACCATTCTCCTTTCCGTGCCCAAGGCCCACCATGCCCAGACCAAGAGCACCTCTGAAAACTTGAGTAAATGTATTAATAACTGACAAAACATGGAATGATTTGTTTTTGTAGGTGCCTGATATCCCTTTAATTTCTAGTTTGCTGAGTTTATATCATGAATTGTTGTTGAGTTTTGTCAAATGCTCTTCTGTATTTGTCAAAAAGGATCATATAGTTTTGTCTTAGTATGGTCACTTAAATTGATTGATTTTCAAATGTTAAACCAACTTCATACTTTTGGGATAAACACTTGGTCATGATGTATTAACCTTTTAAAATATATTGCTGGATTTGATTTGCTAATATTTGGTTAAGGATTTTTATATCTGTCTTCATGAGAAATATTGGTCTACTGGTCTATAGTTTTCTTTTACTGTAATTTTTATCTGGTTTTGGTATCAAGGTTATGTTGGTCTCATAAAACAATTGGAGAACTACTCCATCCTGTATTTCATGTAGTTTGTATAAGATCAGTGTTATTTCTTCCTGATATGTTTGACAGAATGCACTAGAAAAATCTGGTTCTGGAGTCTTCTTTGTAGAATAGTTTCTTAGTTTTTTAGAGTTGACAAAGTTTCTGTAATAAAGGTAGGATTATGTCATATCATTTCATGTCAGTTCTGGTAGGTTGAATTTTTAAAGAAATCTTTCTATTTCATATATGTTTTTGAATTGGTTAAAATTGATCATAATATTTCTTTGTTATTATTTTAAAGTTTGTAAGACCTGTAGCAATAACCACTCTTTCATACCCGCTATTGACAATTCATGTTCTCTCTTTTTGTTCTCAGTCTAGCTAGAGTTTTCAGTTCAGTTCAGTCGCTCAGTTATGTCCAACTCTTTGCCACCCCATGGACTGCTGTACTCCAGGCTTCCCTGTCCACCACCAGTTCTTAGAACTTGCTCAAACTCATGTCCATTGAGTTGGTGATGCCATCCAACCATCTCATCCTTTGTTGTCCCCTTCTCCTCCTGCCTCCAATCTTTCCCAGCATCAGAGTCTTTGCCAACGAGTCTGTTCTTCACATCAGGTGCCCAAAGTATTGGTGTTTCTGCTCCAGCACCAGTCCTTGCAATGAATATTCAGGACTGATTTCCTTTAGGATGGACTGGTTGGATCTCCTTGCAGTCCAAGAAACTCTCAAGAGTCTTCTCCAACACCACAGTTCAAAAGCATCAATTCTTTGGCACTCAGCTTTCTTTATAGTCCAACTCTCACATCCATACACGACTACTGGAATAACCATATCTTTGACTGTATGGACCTTTGTTGACAAAGTAATATCTCTGCTTTTTAATATGCTCTCTACGTTGGTCATAACTTTCCTTCCCAAGGAGTAAGTGTCTTTTAATTTCATGTCTGCAGTCACCATCTGCAGTGATTTTGGAGCCCAAGAAAATAAAATCTGTCACTTTCCATTATTTCCACTTCTATTTGCCATGAAGTGATGGGTCCAGGTGCCATGATCTTAGTTTTTTGAATATGGGATTTCAAACCGGCTTTTTCCCTCTCCTGTTTCACCTTCATCAAGAGACTCTTTAGTTCCTCGTCACTTTCTGCCATTAGAGTGGTGTCATCTGCATATCTGAGGTTATATTTCTCCCGGCAATCTTGATTCCAGCTTGAACTTCATCCAGTCAGCCATTTCACACGATATGCCCTGCACATAAGTTAAATAATCAACATACAGCCTTGTATATAAACAATATACAGCCTTGACATACTCCTTTTCCAATTTGGAACAGTCCATTGTTCCATGTCCGGTTCTAACTGTTGCTTCTTGACCTGCATACAGATTTCTCAGGAGGTAGGTAAGGTGGTCTGATATTCCCATCTCTTTAAGAATGTTCCACAGTTTGTTGTGATCCACACAGTCAAAGGCTTTAGTATAGTCAGTGAAGCAGATGTTTTTCTGGAATTCTCTTACTTTTTCTATGTTTTAGTGCCTCTTTTAAAACTTTTCCCAAATAACCAGTTTGGGCTTTGTATGACAGGAAGTGTGCTTAACAAACTCCCGTCCCAAAATATCTCCACTTCAACTTGTCAGGAAACTGTAAACTTCTTATAGATAGAAACTATTATGTTCACATCCTAAAATCCAACATCTATCATGGTGCCTGCTGTGTGTCACTGATCATTATGGGCTGTTGTATTGAGTCAGATAAACTCTTCTTTAAAATGTAAGCACTCAATTTCTAAATGTCAAAAAAATAAGACCATGAGATATGATTAAAAGCAGAATGGGTTGACCAGTTTAAGTAAAGGGCTCTTAAAATCCATAAGGAAAACAGTATTATCTCAAGTAGAGAAAGAAATAAAAGCCATAAGTACTTTGAAAATAAGAACCAGAAGTGGACAGTAAATATGCAGAACTATCTGTATCCCCCTATATAGTAAAAGAATACAAAACAAAACAACCATCTTAATATTTTCAGTTATCTTCACTTTTGTGTTTCAAGAGGCAAATTGACTTACCTACCTAAAATAGGATAAATTTGGAGACTCCCTCCCCTCCTTATTAGTCCTCCTATCCCAAACTGGAAAATGGTAAACTATTCCTCCATTTCTTCTCCTCAAAATACAAGGACATAAAGTCTGGGTTCTAGTGTTGGCCTTCCTGGCTGTTTCCTGGCTTTATAACATTGAGCAGTTCGTTTTACCAGTCTGAGCTGGTTTCCTCTTCTGTAAAGTGGAAATGGTCCCATCTCGTGAGAGAGTGCTGCGGGATGAAGGGAGCAGATGAGCACTGCGAGTCAGCACGGGGCCTGGCTCAGAGTGGACGCAGAGAACTCTTACAGTGTGCTCTGTTTCACGTAGCTGCTTCATCCAGGTCTCCCATCCTCCTCTGAGGCCCTGCAGCTTCATCTGCCTCTCTCAGTGAAATTGCCAGCTCTTCAACCCCTTTTCCTGTCTCCTTGGCTTTCTAGTCTCACTGTTTCTAAAATCTCACTAACCCAGAGGACTGAGTCAATTTGCCTTTATGTTTTCCTAGCCACTCACCTTCTATTGAACATAGGTTATTTCTACTTGCTCATAAGATATTCTATAAACCAAGCTCCTGGATGATGAAGCTTTCTGCTTTGGGAGTTAATCCTGTGTTAGTGGGGATCTGATCTCCCAGATTCTCAACATTCATTGAAGTCTTGAGATTATTTCATAATTAGATTTACATGAAACAGATGTTTGCTTCATTTGTCTCTTTTCTTTTTTGACTGGTTCCAAGAGACTGCAAGTGTCCTGAAACAATCCTGCTGTCAGGATTCCTATACTTTCTGGGAGTGAGGAAGGAAAGGAAGGAGCAGAGGAAGAAAGGAAGGGAGGGACAGAGGGAGAGGAGACAGGAAGGCAAGTAGGATTGGTAAATGCTCACTAGGTATTAATAAATGAAGGGATGACGCTGGGATCATTAGCCCTGCTTTGAAGATAAGGACCTAAGGTTCAGAAAGGTTAAAAAGCTTGTCCAAGAACACAATTTTGGGCCCTACATTTGATCTCAGGTTTTTCTCCAATATTTTGGCCACCTGATGTGAAGAGCTGACTCATTTGAAAAGACCCTGATGTTGGGAAAGATTGAAGGCGGGAGGAGAAGGGGATGACAGAGGATGAGATGGTTAGGTGGCATCACCAACTCAATGGACATGAGTTTGGGTAAACTCCAGGAGTTGGTAATGGACAGCGAGGCCTGGCGTGCTGCGGTTCATGAACTTTGATATCCAGTTCCACTGTCTTTCTGTTACACCTCCTGGGACACTGGTCTACCTTAGTGCTACTGAAAAGTTCCTAATTCCATTATAAAGTTCACCAACCAGTAGCTGGGCCATGGATCACATCTTTTTGTACCTTGGGTCCTGTTGCTCTCTAGCCTAACCACATGGCTTTGAACTCCATGTCTCTATCACTTCAGATGGTCTCAGCGTCTAGATGGAGCCCTCAGACATCCCGGAGTCCACCACCTTTTATGAGTATGATCCTCAGAGCTTTCTGTGTGAGAAGAGGACCTTTGTCTTCGCCACTGTCAGCACCACCATCCTGTACTGCCTGGTGTTCTTTCTCAGCCTGGTGGGCAACAGCCTGGTGCTGTGGGTCTTGGTGAAGTATGAGAGCCTGGAGTCCCTCACCAACGTTTTCATCCTCAACCTGTGCCTCTCAGACCTGGTGTTCTCCTGCCTGTTGCCTGTGTGGATCTTGGGGTACCACTGGGGCTGGGTGCTGGGAGACCTCCTGTGCAAGCTCCTCAACATGGTCTTCTCCATCAGCCTCTACAGCAGCATCTCCTTCCTGACCATCATGACCATCCATCGCTACCTGTCGGTGGTGAGTCCCATCTCGTCCCTGCGTGTCCACACCCTCCAGCGCCGTGTGCTGGTGACGGCCGCCGTGTGGGCAGCTAGCATCCTGTCCTCTATCCCTGATGCCATCTTCCACAAGGTGTTCCCTTCGGGCTGTGACTATTCGGAACTCGAGTGGTTCCTCGCCTCCGTCTACCAGCACAATGTCATCTTCCTGCTGTCCGTGGGGGTCATCCTGTTCTGCTACGTGGAGATCCTCAGGACCCTGTTCCGCTCACGGTCCAAACGGCGCCACCGCACGGTGAGGCTCATCTTCACCATCGTGGCGGCATACTTCCTCAGCTGGGCTCCCTACAACCTGATCCTGTTCCTGCAGACACTGTTGAAACTGGGGGTCATTCAGAGCTGTGAGGTCAGCCAGCAGCTGGATTACGCCCTGCTCATCTGCCGCAACGTGGCCTTCTCCCACTGCTGCTTCAACCCCGTGCTCTACGTCTTCGTCGGGGTCAAGTTCCGCAGGCACCTCAAAAGTCTGCTCCGGCGCTTCTGGCTGTGCCGGCAGCAGGCGCCCAGCCTTCCTCCGTCACCTCACCCCCCAGTTGCCTTCACCTACGAGGGCATCTCCTTCTATTGAAGGGGAGTTTGGTGGGGCAGGAAGGAGATGGAGGGCACCAGGCTGGGAAACGCTACAGCTGCGGCTGGTGGATGACAGCAGTACGTTACACCAGGGGGTCCTACGGGCCCCCTCTTCTGCAGAAAAGTTCCCCACCTGGAAATCTTACATTGCCATCCAGAAAAATGCTTCTTAGATTTTGAGGAAATCTTTTCTCCTTTATTCCTTCATTCAAACATGGATTTCTCATCCTTGATGAGGTCAGGAGACTCTCAAATGTGAAAGGCTTCTGGGAAAGAAGCGTCCTTCAGGACTTGACGAGGGTCTGGAATTCAGTTGTGCAGCTCTAGGCTGCTGGCAAGACGGTGTTCCCTCCCTGACTATAGGATTGTCGCCCGGTGTTGGAGGTGGTGGCTCTGGATGGGGCTGTCTGCAGAGCAGAAGTGATCACACCTGCAAACAAGCACAGTCAGAATGAAACATGGATTCTGAATTCCCACAGCTGGACCAGAGATGTGCCCTGTACCATAGCTCCAGCGTCCGGCACATGAACTGGCTACTTGCATATTTAGTCTGTAAATCTTTTATTGAAAGAATGAATGCAGTAAGTGCCACCTTCTACAGGCGTTTATGTGGAAGCTATAAAGAGGAATGAGATGCAGATACTACCCTCCAGGTGCCAACAGTCGAGCCCTGAGGGCCCAGATGACTGGACACCCACCTTGCTGAAGGCATCCAGGGTGAAGATTCCTCCAGCACCTCCTCCTCTCCAAGTCGATGTTGAACTGACGCTTCCGATCCATCACGTTCCACCTGAAGTGTTCTCCTGCTCCTGGTTGATGGTGCCAGCTTTCTCCACAAGCCGGGTTATCTTGGAGCCCTGCATTTCCTTTCCCTCCACGCCCACGGCCAGGTCCTGTTGATGTTACCTTCCCAGTATCTCTCACATGCCTGTGGCTTCCTCCCCAAACAGCCTCACATCCTCAGCGTCTTCCTGCTGCTCATTTCTTTCCCCACCAAGTGTCCTCTGCATTGATATCACAGCACTTCAAAACCCTCACGTTAGGTTCAGATAAAGCCCAAATACCATAGGCTTTATTTGCATGTAAATAAAGACCCCTTCAATCTGGTGTCAACTAACTTTTCCATTCTTTCTAATTTTTGTGGTCGTTCAGTCGCTAAGTTGTGTCTGACTCTGCAACCCCATGGATTACAGCACACCAGGCTTCCCTCTCCTTCACTACTTCTTGGAATTTGTTCAGACTCAAGTTCATTGAGTCGGTGATGCCATCCAACCATCTTGTCCTCTGTCACCCCCTTCTCCTTCTGTCCTCAGTCTTTCCCAGCATCAGGGTCTTTTCCAATGAGTCAGCTCTTTGCATCAGGTGGCCAGAGTATCTGAGCTTCAGCTTCAGCATCAGCCCTTCCAGGGAATATTCAGGGTTGATTTCCTTTAGGATTGACTGGTTTGATTTCCTTGAAATCCGCGGGACTCTCAAGAGTCTTCTCCAGAGCCACAGTTGGGAAGTATCAGTTCTTCGGCTTTCAGCCTTTTTTATGGTCCAGCTCTCACATCCAATTTTGATCCAACATAAATCTTCACCCCCCAAGCAGCCTAGAACCCAATCACAAAAGACCACATTGGTCCTTTCCCAAACACCCTTCTCCCAGTCTCCTCTGGTCCTCTGTCATGCTGGGCCTTCTACTCCTTAACCGGCAGGCCCTATCTGAAACACCAGCACCCTCGGTAAGGCATCTGCAATCCGTACATTAGGAGAACAGTCTCTGTGGTGTCGAGGCACCCTGCCTGTCCCTCTGAAATAGCATTTGTCCCCTTCCAGTGTGTTGTAGTTGCACCCACGGATGTCTGCTCTCCCTGCCCCATCACACTGGAAACTCCCAGATGGTGGGAACCTGGGCCTGCACCTGCCAAGCAGGGCCCCAGTGTCCTGTCACTGTACTGGGTGCAGAGAAAAGTAACAGCTGCCGCCCGTGTTCTGATGTGCTTGTGGGGGAGCCAGGACCACGTGACACATTCCACCCTGTTTGCCCCAGCCTGCTTCTTTACCAATACTAACTTTTCTTTGCTAGTCTCCACTCTCAGAGCACACTGCGTCTCTCTCTCTCTGTGGCAGTGGTTTACCTTGCCCATCCTTTTTATTTAGTGGTACACTGCCTATTTCTTACAATATCCCAGAGCTTCACATCAAAGGACGTAGATGAAAACCACCCTCTAAGCTTTCCCCTACCCCACAGACCTGATCCCAATCTGTGAGCCTGATTCACTCTGGAGTAGGGCGTTTGGAAAAGCTCCCTAGGTGATTCTGACATGCACCCCAGTTAAGAACATTTGGCTGCAACTCCTTGAAAATGGGAATTCCAGAGACTTCCACAGTCCCCTGAGCAAGACTTTGCACTCAGCAGGCATTCAACACATGCTTGTTGAATCTGCCTGCCAACGCAGGAGACACAGGTCTGATCCCTGGGTCAGGAAGATCTCATGTAGAAGGAAATGACAACTCACTCCAGTATTCTTGCCTGGGTAATCCCATGGACAGAGGAGCCTGGCAGGCTACAGTCCACAGGGTCGCAGAGTTGGACATGACATAGCAACTAAACAACAGTAGAGCCCTCACCTAGAGCTTAGAGGGTTTATACAGCATTTCCCCTGAAGTTCCTGCTCCAGTTTCAATGATCTCTTTGCCCCTGGGCAGCCAGTCTTGAAGGAGTTTGACCTGACTGGGGAAGAGTGAGGGTCTAGTTTTTAGAATTATGCCTGTAGCATCTGTTGGGGAGGGCTGGCTGGTGCAGTTGTTAAACAACAAAACTCCCATGGATTTGCTAATCGATTGGCGTGGCCATCACTCACCATGGAAGAAAGGAAGAGCAGAGGAAGGAGACAGATAGCTATGGGGGCAGAGCTAAGCCTATGAGCTTCTGGTCAGGCTCATCATCCCGCACTCCTTCAAGCTGATGTTATTAAAACTGTATTCAAATTCTGTTCAGAGGGCGGACTGAGCCCAGGGAGCAGAAGGGCAGAGGACTCCATCACCCACCTACTTCGCTAAATCAGAGCTGGTTTTGAGCCCACTCTTCTTAGAAGGCAGGTTTGGGGATCTTGTGTCACCGCTGAGCACGGCCTTTGAGAACCTCACTCCATGGTCTCCTCAGCCCATCCCATTCCTTCATATCCCAAGATACTTCTCTGAGTCAACACATACAGCCATATCCCTGGGAGCACTTCATCAGTACAATCATGTTTGTCTCTGCATTTCTAGTGATGTTTTAGGCCCTCCAGTAGTCTAGGGTAATCTTTAATCCAGAGTCTTCTCCTAATCTAGCTCCTAGAGAATACAAGGGAAGAGGCACAGAGAGAGAGAGAGAAATGAATGGGAAGATGGAGGGGCACCCACCCTACCAGAAAGGGACCCTGGGTTGGACTGCTGAAGGAAGCAGCCTGCAAGCCGCAACCCAGCGACCACACTCCATGTTCGTTGGCCACACTCTTCATGGACGACAAGCTCCTCCTTTCCCTTCCCTCTACCACTATTGAACCTGAGCTGGGCCACTGTGGGCCTGTCCCTTCTTATCCAGTCAAAAAAGAGATGCCCTGGACTCAGGGCTGTAGACCTCCTGCCATTCCTGGAGCATTAAAAACCCACAACAGCGCCAAGGGAAGAAACTCTTCACAGCATTTCCACCTCCACCCTCTCTCCGACAAAATCAGCAAGAGAGAAACCATGCTGCTCTCTAAATAGGAACATGCCTCCAAGCCCAGGGCAGCCCCGGACCTCAGATGACCCCAGGTGACCCCAGCCAGAGTGGAGGTTCCTTGAGGGCACGAACCCCATTGTGCATATCTAGAACCTCCCTCAGTGCCCAGCAGTGTTTATGGTTGGTTAAGTGGATAGGAGATCATCTTTTTAGCTTTTTTCCACTTTTGTTTCTTCTTCCTACACTTGCTTACATTACATCTTCCACTCAACAACAGGCACCAGCCAATGGGCTCACCAGCCCAGACAGTGCCTGGTTTGTTGAACGCATGGCTTTCATTTGTGAAACCTGCCTGTGACAGGACAAATATGAATTACTCTTAAAAATCATCTCATAAAATATAGAAACCATCACTGTATCATGGATGCAAATAAAAGATTAGCATGTACTGACTTACCTTGGGCTGTTTATGTTCTCCTCATTTCTACCCAAGATGATTATTTAAGATTCTTTTATTATTTATTTACTTGTCTGTGCTGGATCTTAGTTGTAGCACTCAGGGTCTTTGATCTTCATTGCAGCAATCAGAATCATTAGTTACAGCACACAAACTCTTAGTGTGGTATGTGGGATCTAGTTCCCCCGCCAGAGATCGAACCTGGGCCCCCTGCATTGGGAGCATGGATTTATAGTCACTGATCACCAGGGAAATACCATTATTTAAGATTTTTAAAAGCTCTCTGTTTATGAGGGATCTGGGTTAGGTTCTTGGGTGAATGGAGTGATACAGAAGGAGGACTAGAGATAAAGCATGGAACAAGCTCTGTATGGGTCAGGATGGTAGGAAATTGGCTCCACTCAGGCCTTAGGTGACATTGCCCAGGAGGCCAAATTTGTTTTGAATGCTCCTAGCCTCAGTTTTCTGTCCCTCCCTATCTCTCCCCTGGCCTAGCACTTGAGTTTTCCATCTTCAGTGTGTCTCAGGACCCACTGTGCGTGAACAGGGACCTAGCAGAGGTCAACCCTCCAATCAGAAGGAATGCTGGGAATTTCAGGCATCCTGAAAACTTGATAGGATATATTTGACAGATTTGGAGGGACGTTTGGTACGGGGAAGAAAGTTATCCTAAATCCTCACCAAGTTATTCTGAGCACAGCCCCCTCTTCACCTTGGGGTCATCCCCGATCTTAGGTGTGGGGTTGTTGCAAACCGTCCACCCCCCCCCCCATGCGACCCCCTCCACAGAAGAGTGTGGCTGGAAGGACCAAAGGATGACAAAGGTGGCCTGGCTCCTTGACTTTATCATTTTCAGAAAATTAGCCTTGAGCATCAGAGAGAACACATGGGCAACAGATGGGCAGGTGGAACTGGACGGTTGCAGGGATTAGAAAAGAGGGTGGATAAATCCTGTGGGGTAGAAAAGTGTTTCAAGAGAAAATGGTGAGGACGGGCCAAGAGAAAGGGATGGTGCTGCCAGGGCCAAGGAATGGAGGACAGCCACAGACTGAAGTACTCCACGCACTATTGCTCTCCTCTCTTGTGCCCAGTCATCACTAATGAATGCATTTTGTTCTGTTGAGTGTAGGCTCAGAGTGCTTCACAACTTACCAACAGAAAATATACCATGAATAGAAATTGGGCAGAGAGCATGGAGAAGTTGGGGGAGGTAGTTCATTCATTAACAGTTTTTGAGCACTGCTTTTAAGCAGGTCCCTGTGTTAAGTACCAAAGGGGATGAAAAGACAGACCATTAGACCCAGCAATATATAATGCTTTTTATTTAGCCCAATAAATTTCTTAAAAGTTATCGTTTCAACATGGAATCAATATAAAAATGTTTGTGAGCTATTTTACACTTTTTTGGAACTCAGGTGTATTTTGTACTTAACAGCACATGTACAGTTCAGCTCTAGTCACAATTCAAGTTCTTAAAAGCCACATACGGACAGCACTGCCTGCAGGATCCCAGGGATATGTTTATAGACCAGCATGCCCCCAGAGACTGCAAGAGTTAATTTAAGGCCGGCTGCCCCTTAGGACCTGTGTGAGTAGTAAACAGCAACTCTGCGGGGCATGCTGGGAGTTGTAGTTTGCGCTCGTCTGCCCATGGAGTCCAATGGGAGTTGTAGACAGCGGCCCTGTGGAGCACGCCGGGAGTTGTAGTCCGCGCCTGTCTGCGGAGGGGTCAGCGTATCATGGCCGCCTACGCTGAGCTCTCGTACTCTTCCGCTTGGCCGCAGAAAGTTTCGGTTCTGTCACGCCTTGGACCCACGAGCGAGTAAGTGCTGCGGAGGTCCGGCCAGACTCAGGGGGCACCTCTAGCTGCTGTCTCCGGAGCGGAGACCTTCCCTCCGGGCGCGACTTGTCACCTGTTGCCCTTAACGTCCCTTCCCATTCCCGAGTCTTCCACAGACCCTGTCGGAGCCCCGAACCCTTGCCCGGCGGGCTTAGGAAGCACCTCGGGCTGATGGATCTGACGGTAGAACCCAGACCTCCTCTGATCATCAATTAGAAAGACAGACACCCTCCGCCCCCTCCAAGCGCCAGTTCCAAGACTCCCCTCGGCCGTGGGGTCGCCAAGGAGGCCACCATGTGTGGTCCCTAAACGAGTCTTGGAGTCTGTAAGCACAGGACAGGTCCCAAGTTTCTGCTTGCCTCGTCTAAGAGGCCGCTGACCTTAAGAAGCGTACTTCCTGCCTCAGCTGGGCGGGGACAGCCCACCCCTTAACTTTGCAAGACTCCAGAACTTAGCTTTTGCCGGGGTCTCTCCTCCCGTCGGTCAGCGGACGGTTTATTGATCCTGTGCCATCCCAGGCCACGGCCTAGTCTGTTGACCCTCAGCGGCTTGTGTTCCGGTGCAGAGTTTCCAGATAACCCCTAGGTGATTGTTCCTGAAACACCTGTGGATTTATGAGTAGTGGGGTGGCTGCACCGGCCTCAGGCTAGAGTCCATGTTGTTAAGAACCTAGGTGGGAAGGCTGGGTTTTATTTTTGTGAGAAAAGCGTGTGTGGTTGGCACTTTGACCACGTGGCTCTCAGTGCATTTGTATCCTCCGATGCCCTTTGTCACTCTTCTCAGTTCCATCCGCTGTCCCGTCCGCAAAAAAAAAATGAGCGCTGCCTGCGCTGGCCACAGCCTCTCTGCTCCTGTACTTGTCTTACCACAGCAGTTTCCTTCCCAAACTGAGAAATGGGTCAGGGGCTCTTTCAGGGCAGAGGATCAGGCCTTAATCTGCTCGCTGCTCTCCTGCCACTTCAGCCTTATGGTCGCCTCTGCAACAAGCTTAACTATGCCATCTGCCTAATGCGGGCTGCTGGGTATTGTAGGGGGTTGAGGGAAGAGCAGTCACGCTGAGGTTTTCTGCTTTCAGTGGCTCCTGCCCTCTGAAGTGGGCCCATACTGAGTAAGTTCCACTTGACCCTCCCTCCCATGAGAGTTGTGCTCACAAGTTGTTGAATGTCCTCTACCAGTGATGAGCTACTACTGTTGTTACCCTGGAAATCAGAGGTAATTGTCTCAGTGATGGGACGTGGTCTTCTTTGATTGAAAGAATCTGAAAAGGCTTTAGGACAAATATTTTCTGCTTCTGTTAAAAGTGTTCTTTGTGTGGTGCTTCATTTAGTTTTTATTTTCTCTTCAGTCACTTTATTAGGAAAATAAACATACAGAATCATTGAAAAAATTGTGCCGTGAATGTCCACTCACCTGCGTGATTCTACAATTAATAGTTTGCTCCGATTATTGTTGTGTTGCTTTAGAGTCCGTCCTCCAGTTGCTCTTCGGATGGTCTTTGCTCCTTTGCCGGCGGTTTGGGGATACCAGGTGGGTTCAGGAGCCACACTTTTAAGCTGGTCCTTTGGGGATGAGATGGACCCCGCAGATGTGTGTTATGAGAGGAACCACCCAAAACAGTACAAGATCAGAGCAGCTGGTGATTTTGTCCCGTGTTGATCCCTGAGGCTGTGGGCTGCTACCGCTAGAACATGCAGTAGGCACTCAAGAAATGGCAGGCCCCCTGTTCCCTTTAGGGGAGAGGCTTGGATAATGGGTAACCTGTGTTTTCAGGTGATTCCAAGGGCAACTTTGGTGACCCGAGTGTCTTTAATCCTGAGGCAGCGGCAGCATACTGTCCAGCTGTGGTGCTGTGGTAAAAATCACTGATGGAACTCAGGCTGGAGCCACACTCACTAGAGCAGGCCCAGGCAGCAGAGCAGGTAGGATTCATGAACCAGAAGCCTCCTGTGAGCACAGATGGAGTTTGGCCTTGTCAGCATCTGCTCATCTACTGATCCTGCTCATCTGCTGAATGTTACTGTGTTGCTCAAAAGATAAACAGTATTTCCCATTTGTGATCTTAATGCCAGGTTTCTGTTTTTGTTTGTTTTTAAAGCTCTTGGTTTAATAGCATCTGTTTGAATAACTAAATAAATCAGTAGGGTGAGTTTTGAACTGTTTCCATGGTTTTGTGTTTATCCTGCTGTTTTTAGAGGTGTCACAATACTCTCTCCTTAAGAGCTTCAGCCTCCACGCACATGGGCTCCCTGACTTTCAGAAAATCAAGATGACAGAGCCGTGCTGCATTGGGTAGAAGGTGGTTTTCCCCTCTTCCTCACTTTGGAGTCAGTTCTCCTGTTGGTTTTAGTGGCTCCCAGTGGTCCTTCCTGTTGACACATGTCTCTGTGGCATTTGAAAGAACCCAGGTGCCTGTTTCTAGTTGGGCCAGATCCTCTACAGGGATGAGGATGTGTGTGTCAGTGTGTTTCCAAAGACAGACTTAAGCAGAATCTGTGGCCGTGTGGCTGGTTCCAGGGCCCAAAGGCAGGTACTGGAGTACTACAGCCTTGGCCTGGGGCAGAAAGCCAGGTTAGGGGAACCCTTGGAATCCAAAGGAAAAACTGAAGGGAAAAAGCATTCCAAGCAAGACATTGGTCTGCAGAGGGATAGGCCAAGAGGAGAATCCGTGTGAGAGGGGCAGGGTGGGCTGGGAGCTAAATCAGAGGCGGTGGCTTCATGCAGAACTGGAAGGAACTGTAGCCCCACGTGCCTTTTCCAGGGCATCTGCAGCCTGGGTCAAGAGCAGGGCTTAGAAGCCTCGACCAAAGGTAGCCACTGAGAATGTCTGTTCTTCTCCTTGCCCATCTTCTCTGTGGAGGAAGGTAAAGGGTAACACCTCTCTACACTGCACATGAAAACACACCCACACACACACATACACACACACACACGTAGGAAGAGGTCAGAAAACTTCCCGAAGACAGAAAAGCTAACATTGCCTCAAAATAGTTTGAACCGAATGTACCATGGGTTTCCCACAGTCATGGCATGATCTTTACTGCGTGATTTGGTGCACAATAGGGAAAGGATATTTCACAAGGTGAACCTGATCCTGCCTTCCTAATAGGGTTCTGGATGTTTCCTCTGGGATTTCCAGTGGCCAGACATTGGCCCTGCACCCCCAAATATGGATGTATGGCTCCTTCCTGAGCAACTGCCCACCTTCCTAAAAAAGACTGCTTTCTCCAAGCCCAGAAGCAGCACCTCACACCCCCAAGTCCCTCTTGACCCTGTTCTCCTGGGTCAGCCAACTGGAATTGGGGCCAGTTTTGTTCCAGGAGGAGTGACCAAGAAATCTGAAATTGTTGGTGGGAGGGAGGGGGCCAAGAAAGGGTGCAAGAACTGATGGCCAAGGCTCAAGTCTTCATTTCCTTTAAGAAAGAAGAGATGACTATGAGGAATGAGTGTTTGGGCTAGATGACCCAGGCCCGCAGTTAGTCAGTGCTTTAACTGTAGGTCTTCAGACATAATTGAGTCACCTAATGAGGCTTTGTTCACGTGCGTTGAAGCATCAGCCTCTGAACTGGCCTCTGACAGGCTCTCCAGCACTCTCCTAGGCACTGTCTTGAAGCTCTGGAGAGGTCAACTTGCCTGCCCACTGACTGCTTCAGCGCTGACTGACCCCAAGACCTCCAGGCCTTCACAGCCGCAGGTACCAGCCAAATGCCCCCCTTCCCATAGGTGGCAACTGGATAGATGCTGTTGGGTGTGCTGAAGCCAGTCAAGGCAATGACTCTTCAGAAAGAGTTTTCTGCTTTTGACTGGTCCGAACTGTCCTTGTTCACATTCTTTCCTGGTCAGAGTGGAACTGACAACTGGTATGCTCCACCTTGTCCAGGAGTCGGGGAGGAGCCCGCCATATGGTGCCCTGTCTGGGTCACGTCTTAGCTGTTGTGTTGGGAGCAAGCAGAACAAATCTGGCAGGCCGGGCGAGGTTGTCTCCTGTGCCCACACCTTCTTCCTTTCTTATCCGTCTTTCCCAACATGGCTACTCAGATGCTGTTGTCGACTGAAAAAATATATATACACAACGTGAGAGTTATGAGTTAAGTTTTACCTGGGGCAAAATAAGAAGTTTAGCCTGGGAGACAGCGTCTCAGGTAGCTGAGGAACTGCTCCACAGAGGTAGCGGCTAAGGTCAGTACTGTACATGATTTTAGTGGAAGGGGGTGCATGCAGTTGAGCACGCATCTTGGCAAAGGCTCGCAGCCAGTCGTGAACGACCTAGTCTTTTCTAGATATGAGAAGATGTAAGATTTGGGCTCGTAAAATCTCCTCCTGAAAATATCTGTTGATACCTATCTGCAGGCCTGCTCTGCTGGTTTCCCAGAGTACAGAGTGCCTCATTCCTGATCTCCATCCTGAACTCCAGTCAGAGTGTGTTGAAGGTCAGTGACTGCGGTGGCTAGAGTGACTTAATCCTTGTAGAGGCAGATGGCAAGTGCCCATTTCCAGTTGGCATGGTGTTGTTCCTGCCAGAGTCAGCTTCTGGGCCACATTAGGAGTATTAGTCATTTGTACCATAGCGTGAAGAAGTTTATATGAGTCAGCGTCTTTGTATCTTAATTTGAGGTTGAACTGCTGTCTCTGTTGTTTAAGGCATTAGGGCAACTGGGCAGGTGTGGGAGGAATTTGGAAGTCGAGGAAGGTCCTTCACCTCTAAAATAATTCCTCGGTTGTGACTTGGAAGCCAGCCAGTAGTCCCAGGTAATAAATAAGAATTTTTAAAAATGTGTTTAGTCCCTTTTTGTCTTTATCAGAAGATTGGATGCTTTCAGACATTCTGGATAAGCTTAAACATAATTTTGTGTTGTTGGCAAGAGACTCCACTGTTCCCTCAAATTTTATAAAATAAATTTCTTTGGTATTTGAAAGAGCTTGCCAGAAACTAGTGAAGGAGGTGTTTACAATGTCATCCACAAGGACACTGGGTTCCTGGAGGTGATTTGCACTGTGGGGGCCTTGCAAGGTGCTGGAGCCCCGGAGCCCATGGCGTGGACCGAGCAATCTCTGAGTGTCTCCCGAGTTAGGAGAGCAGTTTGCAGTGGGTTGTAGAGGTCAGGACCATGCTGGTTCATGCCAGAAGTCTGGGATCCCCATGATATAGTAGGAAACACATATTTGGTCTCTGTCCCTGGTTCCTGGCACAGAACTTCTAATACTCTTGGAATTTCCTGAGTAATAGGAGTGTCCTTTGTTATTCAAAACAAAACCCTTTCAACCACACAGGCAGTTTATGCTAGTAAGGTTGACTCTTCCTGGGCCCCTATAGGTGGTGTCTTGGTAAGGGCTGCTTGCTAGAGGACTTTCAGCCCCATCCTTAGACCCCCCTTCAGAAGGGCTGAAGTTAATCACCAGTAGCCAGTGATTTCATCAGTCATACATTAAGTAATGAAATGCTCAAAATTTTCCAAGCGAGGCTTCAACAGTATGTGAACCGAGAACTTCCAGATGTTCAAGCTAGATTTAGAAAAGGCAGAGGAACCAGAGAGCAAATTGCTAACATCCGTTGGATCATAGAAAAAGCAAGAGAGTTCCAGAAAAACATCTACTTCTGCCTTATTGACTACTCCAAAGCCTTTGACTGTGTGGATCACAACAAAGTGTGGAAAATTCTTCAAGAGATGAGAATACTAGACCAGCTTACCTGCCTCCTGAGAAATCTGTATGCAGTTCAGGAAGCAACAGTTAGAACTGGACATGGAACAACAGACTGGTTTCAAATCAGGAAAGGAGTATGTCAAGGCTGTATATTGTCACCCTGCTTATTTAACTTCTATGCAGAGTACATCATGTGAAATGCCAGGCTGGATGAAGCACAAGCTGGAATTGAGATTGCTGGGAGAAATACCAATAACCTCAGGTATGTAGATGACACCACTCTTATGGCAGAAAGTGAAGAGGAACTGAAGAGCCTCTTGATAAAAGTGAAAGGGGAAAGTGAAAAAGCTGGCTTAAAACCCAGCATTCAAAAAACAAAGACCATGGCATCTGGTCCCAGCACTTCATGGCAAATAGATGGGGAAACAGTGACAGACTTTATTTTCCGGGCTCCAAAATCACTGCAGATGGTGACCGCAGCCATGAAATTAGAAGATGCTTGCTCCTTGGAAGAAAAGTTATGACCAACCTAGACAGCATATTAAAAAGCAGAGACATTACTTTGCTGACAAAGGTCCATCTAGTCATGGAATAGATCCATGGTTTTTCCAGTAGTCATGTATGGATGTGAGAGTTGGACTGTAAAGAAAGCTGAGCGCTGAAGAACTGATGCTTTTGAACCGTGGTGTTGGAGAAGACTCCTGAGAGTCCCTTGATCTGCAAGCAGATCAAACCAGTCAATCCTAAAGGAAATCCATGGTAAATATTCATTGGGAGGACTGATGCTGAAGCTGAAGCTTCAATACTTTGGCCGCCTGATGTGAAGAACTGACTCATTGGAAAAGACCTTCATGCTGGGAAAGATTAAAGGTGGGAGGAGAAGGGGACAATAGAGGGTGGTCAGAAGTACAGGTAGTGACAGGTACTGGGGCTTGTGACTGGTGTCTGAAGCCCGGGCAGTCTTGTGGACTGAACCCTTAACCTGTGGGGTCTGCACTGACTCCAGAGTTAGAATTAGAGTTAGTTATACCTGAGTTAGAATTGAATTGAAGGACTTCCCTGGTGGTCCAGTGATTAGGACTCCGAGCTTTCAGTGCTGAAGGCCTGCGTTTGATCCCTGGTCAGGGAACTAAGATCCCATAAGCCATGTGGCATGGACAAAAAGAAAACCAGTTGAATTAAATTGCAGGACACCCAGTGGTGATAACTAGATATTGGTATGGGGGAAAAGCCACACATTTGGTGTCAAAAGTGTTAGGCATAAAAACAGCTCATCCCTAAGCCAAAGGGCAAGCTCGTCTAGAGATACGAGGAAATAGAGTGGAGGGGGACTGCCCCCATTCTGTCTTTTGAAGTTCAGTAAAAACCTCAGGATCAGGAAACGGGAGGCCAGAATACTGAGAGTCATTCTTTCAAATCCATGAAACTAGCATTCCTATGGAGACCATTTGCTTCCTGAAACCCTGGGAGGTGGTGACCCACAGCCATGTGGGGAAGCCTGCTGTGACCTATAGACCCAGGGCTTTTACCTTGGTGGTGATGCAGGCTCTTGTAATCAGTGCTTGGGCACAGCTCACCCCATGACCTGGGAGCTTGGCCTTGGCAGAGGGGGGCAGCGCCAGGGTTCAGGCAGAGAAGGCCTCCTGGGCTCAGGCTGACACTTGCAGCTTCACCAAAGCACCAGGAGGTCTAGAAGGAGCATGTTTCTGTCTGTTCAGGCTTATGCTGCCAAGATGCCAGTTTGGTTTGCAGATACTGTTACCCTTGTGCCAAGCTCCAAAGAGGGCTGGTTTCTAGGAAATCGAGGTTGGTTGTATGGTTCGTGCGGTATTCCAGCCAGAGCCTGGATGAGGTGACTCAGAGTATGTGGTTGTCAGGACTTCCTTTCCAGGTTCCTCCCTCCCCCTCCTGTTTGGGTCTCCCCCAGCTCTCAGTATGCACACAGACCCAGTGGACTCTACAGGTCATCATCTTTCAAGGTCATTTCCCCCCGAAGCTACAGGGCTCTCTGTTGACCATAATCAAATAAGAGGCATGCAGGTACAGACGTGGCCTCGACACCTGTCACGCCCTTTCTTCCTCGGGTCTCTTCGATGACCTCCTGTTCATTTTTTAGGCCTTGCCCAACCCAGTCGCCATCACAGAGTGTCCACCACACTTTCCCTTCCCCAAGTGGAATGAACATTCCCTTCCTCGTCCCATTGCATCTTGTTAAATTCATCCCAGTGCTGCTATTTCTTTTGTTGAGATAAAATGCACAGTAAGTGAGGTTCGACACATACGTTTGTCAAATGTACACAGTCACGTAGCCACCACCATAATCAAGACAGAACAGAATTGGTCCCCAGATTTCTGCATGTTCTCCTGTAGTTCTCCTGTAGTCAGACCTTCCCTTTCCCGTCAGTCCTCGGCAGCCGTAGATCTGATTTCTCCCCAGAGCTTCCCCTTTGTAAGAATAGCACGCACGTGGAATTGTAAGGTAGATGGCTTTCCAGTCTGGCTTCTTTCACTTGGCAAACATCATGTGTTGTGTGTATCCTTGGGTCATTCCTTCCCCTGAGTGTTCATAACTTTTCGATCATATCTCTGCGTGGACCTCTTGTGCCTTATCTGCATATCTGAACGCTTTCCTGTCTGTCTGGTCGGCACACAGCCAAGCTCCTCCAGGGCTGAACGGTGCCTGTGTGCCCCGAAACCCCAGACTGAACTTGGCAGGGCGGTGCTGGGCAGCCGCGCGTTGACAGTGGTGGTCTTTGACCGGCTCTTCCTTGTGGGAGGAGCCAAGTGTCTCAGGCAGCAGGGCCGCTGCGCAAGTCTGACCCATCCTGGGCTGCTGCTCTCTAGGGCCCTGGCTGGTCCCGGCTTGGGCTTTGTGTTCAGCAGGGACCCAGAGAACCGCCCAGGGAAGGGCAGGCTGGCTTCCGATAAACCAGCCTGCCCTCACTTTGATGGTGGGGTGCCAGCACGTTTACTGGGGACTTTGGCAGAGTCTGTGGATCCCGTGGCCCTCCGGGGCTCTGTGTCTGAAATTCCTGGGGGTGTGGTGCTGGCGTGTGCCTGTCTAGTTCCTCTAGGCAGGAGAAGCCCTCTTTGGGCCTTGTTTTCCCTGAGTCACAGCCACGCCGGCTTGTGAGTTAAAAATAGGCCTCGGGACATCTGCGCCATGACAGCCCCTCCCTGGGCCCCAGGCTGACCTGCAGTGCTTTTGTAAATATTTGGGAACTTGCAGTTCTCAACCATTTTTCCTCCTGCCTAGTCTCCTGGGCCAGCTCATGTTTGAAGCACTCAGGCTGGCGGCACACGTGAGAGGCCCTGGAGCTTGGAGCCGCTCCCAGAAGCCAGTGGAAGTGGTAGCGTTCGCTGTAGTGACAGTGGCTGCGTTGTAGAGCTAAAGGGGTTGAGTCCAGACTGACCAGGGTTCCCCTCTCTGCTGGCCCGGGCCATACACGAGTTACACAGCTTCTCTGCACCCAGGTTCTCCCTTGCACGTTGTCTGCCCCTCCCCCGGCCCCAGGGTACTGCCAAGGGTTAAAATGACTGAGTGTGTAAAGCACCTCACAGGCCCAGTACACAGGTGGCTACTCTGGCCACCTCTCGTCTTGCCAGCTGATTTTGCCAGCAAACATTACGCCTTTGCATCAGCCATCTAAGGCAAGGATTAGAGGTTCTGAAAGGAGGATTCAGTGGTGTCCACACCTCCTTCCGATGCTGCTCGGATCTCCTCCTCTGTTTTGGTCTGCCACCGCTGTGTCCTTACATCACTTCAGCAGCTGCCCAAGTGGCACTGGTAACTCGGGACTCACCAGCCGCGAGAGGACTGTAGCCATGCTTAAAATAGACACGTCCCTTGGCTGTGCAGGCCCCCGGTAGCCCCTGGTGTCTACCCTCCCCGGCTGAGCCGGACACTGGGCGGCTGGAGGCCACAGACCTCCCCAAGAGGCAAGCCAGGCTCTCCTTGGTCCAGAAGCCCTGAGGGTATGTGTCCTCAGCCTCTCCCTCCATGGCTGCTGCTGGCCAGAGGTTACCAACCATTCCTCCAAAAGCAGCCTGGGAGGGCGTGGGGCCGGGCACAGAAGAGACAGAGCTGGAATGGCCGCACCTTAGGCCTAGCTGCAGTGAGTGGGGGGCTGGACTAGTTCTGGCCTCGGTGTAGCGGGGTGAGGGGAGCCGCTGGGAGGTTTTTAAAAGTGGAAAGTGAGGCAGGCCTGCCTAAGAGGGCAGCCTGGGAGGGGAGCTCGGAAAGAATAGATGGCTCTATTTAGTGGATCTTGTTTCTTCTGAAGCCCCAGACCAGGTCATTGTGCCTGAATGTAGGTGTCTCAGAGAATGCAAGTGTTTCAGAGCAAGGCTCTCGCAGAAGGGTTCAGCCCTTCCCGTTCAGAGGAGATGCCCAGACGGGGTGACGTTGCTCCCGGAGCAGCGTCCCTCTCCTGCTGACTTTAAGTCTGTCTGTGACCCCTTCCTCCACGGCCTCCTCCCTGTGCAGGTGCCACCATGGAGTCTGACCGCTGCTGAGCAGCCCCGGGCAGGAAGCGCGCAGCCAGGAAAGGTGGCCCCAGACGGTCACGGTCACCATGGCGTCCACCAGCGCGGAGAGCCAGCTGCAGAGAATCATCCGCGATTTACAAGGTATGGCTTAGCGCTGAGGGAGCTGTGGTTGTGCTTTGCCGGGGCCAGCTGAGTTTCAGCCCTGTGATCTCTGTTTACACTGACGGTAATCGGAGCCCTTGGCATACATCACTGAAATATTTGGGGCTCAGATGTCCACCCCGTGTGAGGCTGGAGGAACTTGCCTGGCCCTCGTCTCAGACACTGTACAGGCAATGTGTAGACAGAATCAGATACCCGTTTTTGTGTCTGACTATAGTGTGTGTGTGTGTGTGTGTGTGTGTGTGTACGCACACCACTGGGCAATGCTGGAGCTGGCTCCTCTGTGAAGGAGTATTCACCCGCCCTCTGAGTAGGAAGACGACATACCTGCCTTTCTCGTTTTGCTCTTCCACCTGATCCCGGTGAACTCACTCCAGTTGGGCCTTCTGCCTCCCAGCCTTTCCTGAGCTCGGTGTTGCCCAGCGAGAGAGACCGGCTCATGGGCCTCGGCTGCACAGAGGGAGAGCAGGCAGGGGTGCCTGCGAGGAGAGCAGGCTTGGAGGAGTGGGCTGTATTCCTACTGACTGCGGAGTCCAGGGCCCAAGGCCACCTTTTGGTGCCGTCCCGAGGGTCAGAGTTTTAGCAAGTTTTCCATCCCTCATGGATCACCAGGGCAGATCTTGTGAGCCTCTCTGGAACACCAGCGGATGTGCTGTGCCCCCTTCTTCCACGTCACGGGGGCCCTGGTGACACTCCTAATAAACTCAAGGCCCAGGTTCCTTACTGCTCAGACCTGTGATAACCAACTGCAGTCACTCCAGGCCAGTGGAGGCCGCAGGAGTATTCATTGTGAGGTCAAAACTGGATGAGATAAAAATCACTTTCTCAGGCTTCTCTCCTATTTATGTAGAGCTTTGGGCCTCTACTAGCTGATGATTACGTGGCGTTTCACTGTGCCAGGCACGAGTCTCCTAGATAATAACTCACTGGGTCCTCACGTTTGGTCCTGTGAGGCAGGAACCATTTCATTCCCATTTTGCAGATGTAGAAACAGACCCAGAGAGGCTAAGTGACTTGCCTAAGGTCACCCATCCCGTCAGATAGAGCCTAGGTTTGCACACACAGCTGGTGCCATGGGCTGCGCTCTTAACCACATCAGTGTACATCCAGCTGCAGTGTGAGATGCCTCTTTCCTTTTTAAATCTACACACACACATGCGCACACACATATGCGCGCACACACAGAAGGTACAGTGACAGTCCCTGCAAATCCGAGTTGGCCCTGGTCTTCAGAGCCTTCTCCACAGAGTGGACCGTCTTCTCTGTGTTTCAGTCTTGGTTCTCAAGGATGGACTCTGGGAGCTGGGTCCTGATTGGAGGGAAGAGAGAGGAAGGGAGGAGCCCGTGGCAGAGCCCTTGAGCCTGGGAAGAGGACAGGCAGCTGCTTTTGTTCAGTTGCCCTTCTGCACCCCACGAGCTGTCCTTGTCTGTCATCCCCCACGTCCCAGGTCATCTCAGTGTCCAGTACGCAGTGCTAAGAGCACCTCAGTGGGAAGTTTCAAAAGGCATCACACTTTGTCAAGACCCTTTCCTTTCATCTGTTGGTAACGGGCAGAGTTTAGAGCAGGAAATTTCATATTCCATATCCAAGGCTTCTTTCTGCATTTCAGGAGTTCCCACGTCAGGTTGTGAGCTTTGCCCTGCCTGAGGGTGGAGGAGGAAGGCTCTGTGTCCTTCCTGGTCCCTGGCCCCTGGCCCTTGGAGCCCCCACGGCAAATGCTTCTCATTGGGCACATTGGACATTGGTCACGTGTTGTGAGACTCAGTCCCAAAGAACCTGTCTTTGCTGTTGGCTCCCTTTGCCTGAGGGGTCAGAGTTGGTTAACTTTTAACAGCTCAGGCCCAGCTTCAGTCCTTGGCACATCTGCTTTCTAACGGCTCCTTTTCTTTAAAGAATTGTCAGTGAAGGCAGTTTTGTCTTGCATATCTCAAACCATCTCAGCTGGGGATGTTTTTCTCAGGGTCTAAACCAGACCCAACTTCTGACAGTCCCTCTGTTCCACAGAAGGGCTGTGAGTGTCAGAGGGATTTCTCCTCTTTTTCTGCATTAGTAAGTAAATTGTCTTAGAAGTTAAGAGAGGACCTCTGGGGTCAGCACCAGGATTCTCTTGAGAGAACCAGGGTTCTTGTGCCAGCTCTGCCATTTGCCACCCTTAATCTTTGGCCAAGTGCTCTGACCTCTCTGTGAGCTCCTTGTCTGTGAAGTGGGGATGAAAATGCCCACCTTTGTCAATTCTACTTTGTACCATTTTTTTTTTTCACATTTTAACAGCTATGAAATTGGGCTCGTCTTAAAATCAATTGCATCTTCAGTTCAGTTCAGTTCAGTCACTCAGTCGTGTCCAACTCTTTGCGACCCCATGAATTGTAGCACGCCAGGCCTCCCTGTCCATCACCAACTCCCGGAGTTCACTCAGACTCAGGTCCATCGAGTTGGTGATGCCATCCAGCCATCTTATCCTCTGTCGTCCCCTTTTCCTCCTGCCCCCAATTCCTCCCAGCATCAGAGTCTTTTCCAATGAGTCAACTCTTCACATGAGATGGCCAAAGTATTGGAGTTTCAGCTTTAGCATCATTCCTTCCAAAGAAATCCCAGGGCTGATCTCCTTCAGAATGGACTGGTTGGATCTCCTTGCAGTCCAAGGGACTCTCAAGAGTCTTCTCCAACACCACAGTTCAAAAGCATCAATTCTTCGGTGCTCAGCTTTCTTCACAGTCCAACTCTCACATCCATACATGACCACAGGAAAAACCATAGCCTTGACTAGATGGACCTTTGTTGGCAAAGTAATGTCTCTGCTTTTGAATATGCTATCTAGGTTGGTCATAACTTTCCTTCCAAGGAGTAAGCATCTTTTAATTTCATGGCTGCAGTCACCATCTGCAGTGATTTTGGAGCCCAGAAAAATAAAGTCTGACACTGTTTCCACTGTTTCCCCATCTAATTCCCATGAAGTGATGGGACCAGATGCCATGGTCTTCGTTTTCTGAATGTTGAGCTTTAAGCCAACTTTTTCACTCTCCTCTTTCACTTTCATCAAGAGGATCTTAGATTTGTTGAAATAAAGCAGTTCCTGCCTCGCAGCACTCTGTTGAATAAGGAAGACACACAGAGGTCTGGCCCCTAGGCGGCACTCAGTTGGCAGAAGCAGACGGTGGTGTCGCTCTTGCCATTGTCGTCATGACCACTGTTTGCACATTCTGGGTCCTCAGGAAGCCTGGATCTACCTGTACTGAGCAGTGGGGTTATGGTGAAGAACAAGAAACATGGTGGGGTAGAGGATAAAGCCCTCAGGAAGTCTGTGTTAGGGACTGCTGTAGGATTCGTCCATGCAGCGGACGTTTTGTCCAAATACTGCTTGCAAATTATGAGGCCTTCTTGGTGGGCTTACAGGGCCAACCGAGAAAGGTGCGGAGTGGGCGGGCTCTCAGGACAGCCTCGTGCCTTCTGACTCGGAGTTCCAGCCCACGGATGTTTACGCAGCACCCACGTGTGCACAGTGCTTTGCCATCGTGGACCACTTACTCCCGCTTCCCCGGGTCATCCTGCTGCTCTCTCTGAGGGCAGACTCCATCTGGTTACATGTTCCTGTTTGTTGTCTTAAAGATGCTGTGACAGAACTAAGCAGAGAATCTAAGGAAGCAGGGGAACCCATCACAGATGACAGCACCAACTTGCATAAGTTTTCTTATAAACTTGAGTACCTCCTCCAAGTAAGTGACTCCTGCCATGTGTTGCTTTCTGCTCTGTTGTCTCTTGTCTCCCTCTTGGCTGCCTCATCAATACACAGGACGCAGCTCCAAAAGCTTAGTGGAGCTGTTGAGCCCTCCTGGTTAGACTGAAGGTCAGAGCTATCCCCAGCCTCCAAGTGTGATCCTCTGGGGAATCAGATTGTTGCCCCTCAGGATGGTGTTGGGAACTGAGAGCATTCTTCAGAGATTTTGGCTTCCCTGGTAGCTCAGCTGGTAAGGAATCCACCTGCAATGCAGGAAATACCGGTTCGATTCCCGAGTCAGGGAGATCCCCTGCAGAAGGGGACAGTTACCCACTCCAGTATTCTTGCCTGGAGAAGTCCATGGACAGAGGAGCCTGGCAGGCTGCAGTCCATGGAGTCACAAAGAGTCGGACACGACTGAGCGACTGTCGCTTCACTTCAGAGATGTATGTCCTCTTAATGCAGGTCACAAGGTCTCTGTATAGCAGAGATCTTCACTTTGGGGCAATCCCATACCCCTTTGGCATCCCAGTGAAAGCTATGGAATCTCTCCCCAAACATAGTTATACATACCTGGTCACATCTTTTCCAGGAGGCTGTGGGCCCTCTGAAGACTATCCAGAAGTCCCCATTTTAGAGCCTTGCTCCTCAAAGTGTGGTCATAGACCAGAAACATCTGCATTACCTGGGAGCAAGGCAGAAGTGCCCTCTCGGTTCCCACCTTGACCTGCTGAATCAGGACCTCTGAGGTCAGCCCAGGAAGCTTTCTTGTAACACATCCACTGTATAACCGAGCTTTTATCTGCTCGGTTCAAGAAGCACAGATCTACAGAACCTGCAGATGTGGAAAAATATAGGCAACTACAATAGGTAGGAAGGAAATGGACCAATACAATAACAAAACTTATCTCAGGGTGATGGTATTAGGCATTATAATTTTTTCTTTTCTATTTTAGTTTATTTTATCCAGACCTCCTAACAATGTATGCACATGTTTTATAACCAGAAAAAATGCCATAGAACGCTAGGTTATGGGACGATACCTCTATCATTTGAACACCGTGAGTCTGCACTGTCACCTCCCACGAGAGCGTATGGCGTGAGAGCCCACTGGAGGAGGTGTCGCGGTGTCTCGAAGTCTCACCTGTCATGCGCCTTTTCAACTGGTTCTATTGTTTTACACTGTGGAAGTATTAATGGGCTTTTTTTCCCCTGAATTCACCCATTTTGGTTTGGGTTTTGAAATGACTCGTGGCTGACATTTATTTGGACTTATTCTATGTATATTAAAACAGTACTGAAACTCGAGTTGCATAACTGGGGTAAGGTGTCACTAACGCATTTCCCTATGTCGAGGCACTGTTAATAACTCTTCATGTTGCCCTGGAACTTTTCTCTTGCATTTCTTTTCTGTGTGTTAATAGCATCTTTGGAGTCTTCCACCCAGCTCTATGCACAGAGGTCACTTTAGGGGCCTGTTATTCCTGAATCTCCCTGGTCATATGACCTTGAGCTAGTTGCTTAACCTCTCCTAGGCTGTTTCCTCACCTATAAACTGGGGACTAAAACACCCTCATTCATCAGTAAGTAAAAATAATGCCAATAAAGAGCCTCACTCAGTGCCAGGCAACTAAGCAGCTGTTGTCATTACCCATCATTAAATGGTGGGATAAACAGCAGTGTGTTTGAACGTCCTCTCTCTCCTTTCTCTGCCCAGTTCGATCAGAAAGAGAAGGCCACCCTCCTGGGCAACAAGAAGGACTACTGGGATTACTTCTGTGCCTGCCTGGCCAAGGTGAAGGGTGCAAACGATGGGATCCGATTCGTCAAGTCCATCTCGGAGGTGAGTGAAACAACCACTGATCTCACCTCTTCCCCTCTCCGGCTTAAGCCTCTCTCACAGAAGCCTGCCAGTGAGCGTTTACCACGCCCAAGAGTGGCTGAGTCCCGACTGTGTGTGAGACCCCAGCCCACACGTCACCTCACAGGGTGGGCTGTTCACATTGCAGTCTGCTCGTGGTACCCCCGAAGAGATGGACAGCACAGGACACCTTCACCTTTTTTTTGGAAGAATTGGTTTCTTAAAGAAAATCTTTACAGTTTGCTAGGCTACTTTCTCTATGCCCAGAAAACTTAGATTTGAGATGAAGACAGTGTAGTGGGATCTTGAGAGACATTTCTTAAAATGCCAGCAATAAGCAGCTTCCCATATTAAGTTCTAAGCCCCCCAAGAGCAGAATGCCATTGCTTTGCTCTTTTACAAAACTCTGGATCAACAACAACACACATTCTCTGTCTCATCAGTCTAGTCCATTTGTTAGTGAATGACTTTGCGCATTAGGGAATCCACCTAGATTTGAGACAGGAGGTTTATACATTTCATCTTTCTTTTCTGTATCTCATCAGTAAGTCTAAGGTCCCTTTAAAACCAGAGCACATGCTCCTTGGCTGGCCTCCCACAAAGGCCACAGGGTCATGTGCTCTGGGAAGGACTCCCCAGCTGTGACTCCTGGAGCCGGGTAGGTTTCCTCTTACAGAGAATGACAGCGTTAGACATGCGGACCCTGAGGGCTGGGCGTCTTCCACCAGCTGTACCTTCTGACAGCTGAGAAAATGAGGGAAGATCCTGGCTCAGAGGAATTGGTTTAACGTCCAGATGTACAGACAAGTCTTGTGAGGTCGTGCCTGGTGGGACACTCGGGTACATGATTAAGTGTTGTATTGCTTCTCTATGTAGTGCAGTGAGTTTTGATTAGATGCTAACAAAAGTTAAGGAATTGAATGATGAAAGTGGACCCGTGATCTCAAAAAGTTCTTAAAAAAAGGCTATGCAGTGTCTTCATTTGCTATACAAAGGAACTATTGTTGTTCCCTTCCCCAAAGGATGTTTAAAAAGACCTTTTAACATAACTCCTTTCACACATATAATGGATTCAGTTAATAGGCCTGACTTAAAATGTAGCCTCAAGTGTTTGCCTTTAAAAAATTAAATGTTCTAAGTGCTGTTACTCTGGCCATTTTATTAATTAGGACAGGCCCTTTCCTTGGGAGCTTATAGACACAAGCTGTTATGTGGGGTTTTTTTTTTTAGATTCAGCGGGACCTGGGTGTGGATGTGTGTGCGTGTGATCGATACGCTTCACTTCACGATGCCTTGCTCAGCTGTATTCAGCTGCCTGGGTCCCTGGTTGTCACGGCTAAGCACTTTGTTCTCACCTCACTCATAAGTGGAAAGCATCTAGACGTGGGGATGTCACTCTCCCCGAGCTCTGTCGGGACCACTCCCTGTGGACATGCCGTGGTGGATTTTACAAAACCAGTGGGTCAGGCTGCCGCTACCACCTTCATTTCCAAACCCTCTGGCTGTACCCCGAACCCACAAAACTCACATGGAGAAATGTCCTACAGACTGACAGAAATGTCGTATGAGGTTTCACACCTTCTTATTTTTTAAAATTACCTCATATTGTGGTATCATTTCCTCAAGTCAGCGATGAGAAGGCATGGAGCCCTGAGCTTAAAGGTGGTGGGAACGGAGATGTTTACAGCATCGTGAGCATGCTGGTGCTGGAGGCCATACCTCCTGTTTCCTGTCAGTCCAGCGCCGTGGTTAGCTTCTTAATAGGATGGAGGGTGTTGTCATTGTTCAGTCACTAAGTCCTGTCCGACTCTTTGTGATCTCACGGGCTGCAGCACGCAGGCTTCCCTGTTCTTCACCATCTCCTGGAGCTTGCTCAAACTCATGTCCATTGAGTCAGTGATGCCATCTAACCATCTCATCCTCTGTCGTCCCCTTCTCCTCTTGCCCTCAGTCTTTCCCAGCATCAGGGTCTTTCCCAGTGAGTTGGCTCTTCACATCAGGTGGCCAAAGTGTTGGGAGTTTCATCTTCAGCATCAGTCTTTCCAGTGAATATTTAGGGTTGATTTCCTTTAGGATTGACTGGTTGGACCTCCTTACTGTCCAAGGAACGCTTAAGAGTGAAGTGTTAGGACTGTCTTTTGGTTAGACCACTGCCGCCCTTCCCCAAGCCGCCAAGGTAAACACTTCTGACCTTTGAAGAGATGGGAGGGAATGAGGCTTGGCTGACCCCGGTCAGAGCCAGTGGCTAACAGAGCAGGCGCATGTGGTAAGTTGGCAGGTTTTGAGCTCCTGCCTATTATCCTGAGCGTCTGGGGCTGGATCATCAGGAGCATGAACCCTGATTTGCATACTTATCTCAAGTGTCTTGCTAGGGCCAGGCTCTCTGACCAGCTTGCCCCACCTCTATCACAACAAGCCAGAAACCTCTTTAAAAGCCATGTTTTGTCACTGTGGGGAGAGGTTGTGAAGGCAGGCCTGCACCCGGACCCTCTATCCACCTCAGGGTTATTTGCACCCCCTCCCGCTTCCACATGGGCTCCAGCCAAGCCCCCTTGCCTTTTCTGCTGCCTCTCTTCTCCCAGCACTTCAAAACCCAGCCCAGACATGTGCTAAACAGAGACCATCTCTCGCTCCTCAAGGGTACTTCTGCTATGAGGAGCCCTCCATTTATCTCCGGCTTATTTTCTAAAGATTCCAGATTAAACCAGACCATTTTCATCTCTGACTCTAAACCCAGGGATTCTGAGGGAGCAGAGGAGGAAGAATGACCTTTCAGTAGAATCCACAGTAGATGCTTGAGCCTCTCATGACTGTGTCTTCTATGGCACGTTAGTTGGAGTCCACAGATTATTCTCAGGTAGAGGCCTGCAAGACGTCCACACACTTTGGGCCTTTTTCTCTGAGGCAACGTTCTCAAATGTATTGTGTTCTTTGAGAGACTTGAGTGAAGCTTATGTGTAGGGAGAACTGGGTGGCATTTTCTGCCCTGTTTCTGTTTTTGCCAGCCATCCTTGGAGGCCTTTGTTTGGAATTAGGCTAACAGCTCTTGGTTTCTATTTTATCTACTTTTTCCAGCTCCGAACGTCTCTTGGAAAAGGAAGAGCATTTATTCGCTACTCCTTGGTGCACCAGAGGTTAGCCGACACTTTACAGCAGTGCTTCATGAACACCAAAGTGACCAGGTAAATGCGTGGCAGTTCTGGCTTTACCCCGCGTGATTCAGAGGTGACCTGAAGGCCCCTCATGAACAGTGCTGGCACTAATTACAGTGGACAGAGAAAGACAAATATCGTATGTCTCTTATGTGGAATCTGAAAAACAGTATGAATGAACTTATTTATGAAACTGTTGAAACAGGCTCACAGACACAGAAAACAAACTTCTGGGGGAGAGGTAAGTTGAGAGTATGGGATTAACACATACACAGTACTATATATAAAGTAAACAACAAAGATTTACTGTGTGGTACAGGGAACTATATTCAGTATCTTGTAATAAGCTATAATGGAAAAGAATTTTTAAAATATAGACACGTACCTATATTGTTGTTGTTCAGTCGCTAAGTTATGTCCAGCTCTTTGCGACCCCATGGACTAAAGCACGCCACGCTTCCCTGTCCTTCACCATCTCCTGGAGCTTGCTCAAACTCATGTCTATTGAGTTGGTGATGCCATCCAACCATCTCATCCTCTGTTGCCCCTTTCTCCTTTGGCCTTCAGTCTTTCCCAGCATCAGGGTCTTTTCCAGTAGGTCGGCTCTTTGTTTCAGGTAGCCAAAGTATTGGAGTTTCAACTTCAGCATCAGTCCTTCCAATGAGTATTCAGTGTGGATTTCCTTTAGGATTGACTGGTTTGATCTCGTTGCAATCCAAGGAAGTCTCAAGAGTCTTCTCCAGCATCACAGTTTGAAAGCATCAATTCTTTGGCGCTCAGCCTTCTTTATGGTTCAACTCTCCAATCTGCACTTGACTGTTGGAAAAACCATAGCTTTGCCTATACAGACCTTTGTTCTCTATGTCTCTCTTTTTAATATGCTGTCTAGGTTTGTCATAACTTGTCTTCCAAGGAGCAAACGTCTTTTAATTTCATGTACATATATGTGTGTAACCAAATCACTTTACTGTACTCGTGAAACTAACATAGTACTTGTAAATCAACTATCAAAGAAAATTATGATGCTGTTTATAATACACAAAGTGGAAACCATCAATGTCCAATGATAGAGGGCTGTAAAATTACAGCAAATTAGCTTAAATGGCATAGCATGACATCATTTAAAATTCTAATAAGGAAGTCTATATAGCTGCTGCTAAGTCGCGTCAGTCATGTCCGACTCTGTGACCCCAGAGACGGCAGCCCACCAGGCTCCCCCGTCCCTGGGATTCCCCAGGCAAGAACACTGGAATGGGTTGCCATTTCCTTCTCCAATGCAAGAAAGTGAAAAGTGAAAGTAAAGTCGCTCAGTCGTGTCCAACTCTTCGCAACCCCATGGACTACAGCCCACTAGGCTCCTGCGTCCATGGGATTTTCCAGGCAAGAAGTACTGGAGTGGGGTGCCATTGCCTTCTCCGGTCTATATAGCAACAATGAAAATAACAATATAACGATCAAGGGAAAAGAATGCAAATCTTATTTGTTCTAATGACAACAATGAAAAAATTGCAAAAAACATATAAAAGGATTAGAAAGTATATGAGAACATTACGTGATAAATAAAAGGTAGGAATATGTCATTTTTTAAAAAATTTTTTTTTTGCAGTGAACATTTTTTTTTTAACACTTTTCACCAGGCATTAAAGTGTATGAGGCCTCTGAAACAAGTTCAGTTCAGTTCAGTTCAGTCGCTCAGTCGTGTCCAACTCTTCATAACCCCATGAATGGCAGCACGCCAGGCCTCCCTGTCCATCACCAACTCCTGGAGTTCATTCAGACTCAAGTCCATCGAGTCAGTGATGCCATCCAGCCATCTCATCCTCTGTCGTCCCCTTCTCCTCCTGCTCCCAACCCCTCCCAGCATCAGAGTCTTTTAAGGAGCCCTCAAACAAGTGTGATAAACTAAAAGATTATAATAGCAATAATGCCAGCCACAGTGGCAGTGCCTGTGTGTGCCACATCCTGGCACAAGCAGAGGCCTCCATCTGTCATCCTCTCCTCCCCTTCCTGACCACCGTCCTTGGCGCACACGGAGCAGGAAGCCCTGAACTGTCACAGGTGAGAAGACAAAGGTCTAGGGAGGTCAGATGCCTCTGTCTGGGCCCCACTGATGCTCAGGTGGGAAGCAGAAACTGGGGTTCAGGTCTCAGAACTCCTAATGCCAGGTGCTTTCGCCTGGTGGATGGCATGTCCTTGGTGCTGGCAAACATGCCTCTCTGCAGAACCACCTGTGGAATCTAACACCAGCGAGCCTGGGGCCTCACCAGAAGCACTGAGTCAGTGCCGGCCCTGTTGGTCTGGGCTCCCTGGAGCTTGTGACAGCAACCAGATGGGGGGCCTTCGGGCCCCTTGTGCCCCTTCCACCCCCTCAGCAGGGGGAGGAGGACAGGACGGAGAGCAGGACTGAGCACGTGGAGCCGGAAGAGGATGTCAGATTAGGAGCCTGTTAGCTGAACCTCTGTGGCTGGCCCGGCTGCCCTGCCCACCTCTGCCGCCCTTCTACCTCTAGAGCTTCTTCCAGTTAATCAAAGAGATGCTTCTGAATAAAAGAAAAACTACTGGGGGGAATATTTTGTTTCATTTTGTGTCACCTTTAAGATTTGTGTAAATGCATATTTCTCTTGTATGTGCTAAGCTTTGTGAATTCATGTGAGTTGAAAACCTTTGCACATTTGATTTGAAGGTTGTTGTGAGGTTTAGTCACAGCTGTCATAAACTGACTTAAAGTGTCTCCCAGTTCTCAGAACTCAGCCACATAGCTCATTAAACTCATCAGTGTTGTCTCTTTAATTCTTACTGTTTCACATGAAGTAAAACAGCCACCACCTCAAAGTGGAGATATTTTGTTTTTTGACTTTTTTTAATACATGTCTGGACAGAAATTAGCAGCGAGTTCAGTGTCCTGTATTGCATTCTCCAGAAGGGATAGAAGACAAGATTTTCTTATGAAAAGGAAGTGTTCTTTCCCTTACAACTGCCCTTTCCTGGATGGTAATTCAAATTTAAGGTTTCTCACATTCTTTGGGGGAATAGATAAGATATAAATAATAAACAAATAAGCATCTAGTTCATTTCAGTGATTCCTTGAAGAAGAGTGAGTTTAAGAGTTACATACTTCAGTGGTGAAAATCACATTGGGATGTGTATCTTTCTGTCTGTCTTTAATTAACTTAGTACCCTGAGTTGCAAGTTGATGAGGCAAAGCCGTGCTAGGAGGATGACTAAATGCACTCTTCCATTATCCTTATTGTTCCTGTACTTGACCCCTTTCCATATTTTTCTGCAGTGACTGGTACTATGCAAGGAGCCCCTTTCTGAAGCCAAAGCTGAGCTCTGACATCGTGGGCCAACTTTACGAGCTGACTGACGTCCAGTTTGACCTGGCATCGCGGGGCTATGACCTGGATGCTGCCTGGCCAACGTTTGCCAGGTACTTTGAAGAATTAACTGCTTGGTTGAAAAGAGGGGAAAGAGGTGTTTGATTTTGAAGCTTGCCATCAGTCCGCTCAAAGCAGTTTTGCTAATGCAGTAAATGACCTTATGCTTGCTCATTTTACAGACTTGGTTGCATCATGACTAGCGATAACATCTGAAGGCTCCAGCCTTAAACTTAACCGAGTTGGTTAGGCGGTATGAGTCAGTGGAGATGCATATGCAAAACCCAGGGTTTTCAGATGTGTTAAGGAACTCAGTGTGGGAGCGAAGTGGAAGCAAGTGGGCTTTTCCCAGTTGTGTTCTCCTAGATACAGTTATTATCATGGACGCCAGTGAGAGGGATAGAAAGCTCATCGCATAAGGGTTGTTGGAAAGTTTGCTTTGCTGTGTTTTCTTTTCCTACACCAGCACAGCGCCCACACAACTGCATTCACACAACACCCATTTCAGGAGTGAGGTGCTGAGGAAACAGGCGCAGAGAGCGGAGGGACTTGCCCAGTGCCACACAGCTGGCAAGAACAGGGCCAGGGCACCAGACTCGAGTTCAACTCAAGCCCAGCACTCTTCTTTTTTTTTTTTTTTTTGCTTTCTGTAAAAAAGGTGTGTTTTGTTTTTAATTCCAATTTTTTGAATTTCTTATGAGGGACTTCTTTCTGTGGAGGAAGAAGTACTGACTATAATGGAACCCATATGCCAACTACTGGGGCTTAAGAGCCAACATTTTTGCCATATTTACTTCACACGTCCTTTTTAGAATGGTTCAATTTTAAAATCATTACAGAAAAGTTGTAAAAACAGTACGCAGTGCTCATCTGTCCTTCACCTCAGTTCTCTAGCTATCAGTGTTGTACTACAACTGTTTTTATCATTCTCTTTTCTTTTGACATTTTTTGGCTGCACCTCATGGCTTGGGGATTCTTAGTTCCCCAACCAGGGGTTGAACCTGCACCTTTGCAGCAGAAGCATGGAGTCTTAACCACTAGACTGTCAGGGAATTCCGTATCACTTTTTCGCCTTATGTAAACATGGTTTGTTTACATTCTCATTTGAGAATATGTTACAGCCCTGATTGCCCTTTACTCCTAAGTATTTCATTGTGTATTTCCTTAAATCAGGGACATCCTTTTATACAACCTCAGCACAATTGTTAAAATCGGGTAATTGACACTGATACAATACTGCTATCCAATCTACAGAACATACTCAAATTTTAAGAATTATGCCAGACACGTCTTTGATCCAGTCCAGGATCACGTCAGTGAATTGTCAGGGGTCTCTAGTCCTTGTTCATTTGGGATAGTTTCTCTTCTTTGTTGTTTATAGCATAGACATTTTTAGAAGTAGAGGCCAGTTATTTTGTAACTTATTCCTTGATTTGAGTTTGTCTAGTGTATTTTCCTATTACTGTATTCAGATTAAGCATTTGGGGAGAAATACCCCAGGCGTTGTGTCCCTCTCGGTGTGTTGTACCCAGAGGTTTCATTACTAGTGAGGTTAACCATCACCGTTTGCTTATGCTGGTGTTAGCCAGGTTTCTCCTGAAGTTTTGTTTCTCTCTTTGTAATTAATATGTATCTTATTGGAAGACATTTCAGACTAGGTTTTTTTTTTTTCTCTTTTATCCTATTTCTTTTAAATCTCTCTCCTGTTAACATCCATTGGTAAATCTTTCCTGAATCAATTACTGTCGTGGTTATCAGAGTGATTTTCTGAGTCCATTTTTCCTTCTGCATTAGTAGTTGGCATTCTGTTTGTAAAGGAAGATCTTTTCTTTCTTCTCCATCAGTTTATTCATTTGCTTATTTATAGCGGTATTGACTTGTGGATTCTTTTTGTATTCAATAGGTTATATTCATCACTGTAATAATTTTAAAGCTCAAGTTATCTCATATTAGGCCAGTCAAAGCCCCTTCAAGCTGGTTCTAATACCTTTTTTTTTAGGAAATAAAATATAGATTCAAACAAAGCCCCACCCCATGGCCATCCTTTCTGATCTCTCCCTGTCTAGAAGTAATTACAACCCTGTAGTTGATGCGTGTCGTTCCCAGATATTTTTGTGTTTTACTGTGTGTTCTCATAAATGTATATATAGTTTTATTTTATATATATATATTTTTTGCATTTGCATACATTGAATCGTGAAATAGCTATTCTTTTGCAACTCGCCTTTTTCATTCCACTTTGTTTTTGAGGTTTTTAGCCAATTGCACAGGGAGTTCTACAGATGTGGAATGGGACTGGCAAACCATGGCCCACAGGGCAGTGTGTGACACACCTTTATTTACCACCGTCTATGGGTCTTCTTTCAGGCTGCGGTGGCAGACTTGAGTTGTTGTGACAGAGCCCAAGGCTTACAAACCAAAAATACTCACTGCCTGGCACTTTACAAAACAGACGACCAGTGCATGGCGTAGTGTTCCTCTGTGTGAGTAAAGAGGCTCTCTGTCTCTCCAGTGATACAGAGTCAGACTGGTTCTGCTTTCTCCCCTATGATACACTGCCGAGAGCACCCGCACGTCACCTCACACACGTACGTGACTGTCTTCCGGGTAGATGCTGAAAGTGCAGCGCTGGGTTGTGGAGACTAACAAGGTGCAAAATGCAGCAATTGTAGATTAAGGGACAGATTCTGGTTAAGTGAAAGTACCTTTCATTTGCAGTGACTAGTGCCATCAAATAGAACTTCCCGCAGTGTAGAAAGTGTCCCGTGTGGTCACTTGAACCAGAGGTCTTCCCGCCGCATCACCCGTGTAGCGTACTGTAAAGCAGTGACCTCAAGGCCCAACGCACAGTGTGACCTCTGTTTACCAGACTGACTGCTGCTGGTTCCTCACTGGCAAACGAGTAATGGCTGGCACCAAAGTTTCTAGGAAAGCTTAAATCTCAAACTGGGAAAATAGTATATCGTTCCTTTTTGACAGTGGGAGCAGAGCCACCATGCTTAGACTTCAGCAGTGGAGTCCAGCTGGCACAACCAACCTGAATGTGTGCTTTGGTGGAAACTGTTGGACTTTGCCCCCTTACTGTAGCTGGGTGGGCATCACCCCTGCCACCACCTGGTTGCCAGTTGACAACCAAGGCCTCCCCGAGTGTGTGTGTGTGTGTGTGTGTGTGTGTGTGTGTGTGTATGTGTGTGTGTGTGTGTGTGTTTCCTGCTCTGATGCAGGCGTGTCTGTTCTGCGGCCCCACAGGAGGACCCTGGCCACCAGCTCTTCCGCTTACCTGTGGAGACCACCCAGCCGAAGCTCAAGCATGAGCAGTTTGGTGAGCAGCTACCTGCAGGTAATGCCAGAAAGGCTGGGGCCTTCCTGTCTGTCATGTCCTTGCCCCGCCCAACTCGGGACCTTTTCAGACACCTGATGTTCCAGCCCCAAGCCGCATAATCCCTCAGTCCTACCCGCTGTTTCCTAGAGTCCAGGTTTTTACAACCAAAAGGAACTTAGATCTTTTAAAAAGCAAGTTATTTTTAAAAACTTTTTGAAGTGTTTTAGAAGAAGTGATTTAGCACTGTGGTTAAAAGTGGCAAGATCATATTCTGACTGTCACTCGCCACCTGTGTGACTCTGGGAAGGTGACTTACCTTCTCGAAACTTGAGCTCTCTTATCTGTAAAATGGGATCATAACAATTATCCCAGCCCTTAAGATGGTTGTAGGAAGTAGACAAAGGTATGCACGTACTGCGCTTGAGGGCTTGGCGCAAGCCTAGTGCTCAGTGAATGCTAGTGGATAAGGTCAGTTTGGTTAATTTTGTTACCTATGTGAATGGAATGTATCATATAGTTTAATGGGAAAGAACACAGAAATTATTCAGCAAAGCAAAATAAAGAGTAATCAAGACAAGAAGCATTCAGAGTAGCATCTTTACCCCATTTTGTGATATAATCGCAGCAGGAATTGTGGGTACAGTGCAGTGGGTGAGCAGTAGTTTACATATAACTTAATTTCTCTGAGAGCGAACATTCACTGTGTTACCGACACTAGCAGCGGTGGGATGGGAAACGTCGATTCTGGGTCTCGGGAACTCATGCGTGTGGCATTGCATCATGGTTTTAGGATGTGCTGCTGACCTTCTCTGGCAGCCGCTTTGAGCGAAGGAGTTCCAGTCCTCCGAATAGCTCCATAGACTTTAGGCCACCTAATTGCTGTAGTTTTCCTTCTGTTCGCATTAAATTCTAAAGCTTGACCAAACAGCTGTGTAGCTTCATCCCCAGGCCACTTATTTTCCATGTTTCTGCCCAGACTCAGGAGATGGCCTCCAGCCTGGACCTGAGCAACCCCTTAAACAGCGAGTCCCTGGAGGGCTTCGACGAGATGCGGCTGGAGCTGGACCAGCTGGAGGTGCGGGAGAAGCAGCTGCAGGAGCGGATGCAGCAGCTGGACAGAGAGAACCAGGAGCTGAAGGCGGCCATCAGCCTGCAGGGAGAGCAGCTGCAGGTGGAGAGGGAGAGGGGCCGTGCCACCGCTGAGGACAACAGTCGCCTCGCGGACATGGTGGCTGCACTCCAGAAGCAGTGGGAAGTCACCCAGGCCATGCAGAACACCATGGTGGAGCTGCACACGTGCCTGCAGGCCCTCGAGCTGGGGGCTGCGGAGAAGGAGGAGGATTACCGCTCGGCCTTGCGGCGGCTGGAGTCCTTGCTCAAGCCCCTGGCTCGGGACCTCAAGGCCACCCATGACTCCCCGCACAGGAGGAACCAGGACATCCCCGCGGCCAATGTCCTGGACCAGCTGGCCGCAGCCGAGCAGATGGCCGCTCCGGCTCTGGATGCAAAGGAGAGGGAAGAGCGTGTCTCCAGTGACTCGGCCCTGGAGACCCAGGAGCTGGCGGTGAGGCTCCAAGCCTTGGAAAGCGAGAATCCCCGCATCCAGGAGCTCAGCGGGCAGCAGGCAGTGCAGCTGGAGCCACTGGCCGGGGAACTGCAGCTGAAGGAGGAGGCCCAGACCTGCCTGGAGCGCCTGGTGGAGGAGACAGCCCTGCTGCGGGACGAGCTGTCCTGCAAGGGGCAGGAGGCAGCCCAGCTCCGGCGCCAGCTGCAGGAGTCGCTGGGCCACTTGGGCTCCCTGGAAGAGGAGCTCACGGAAGCGAGGCGTGAGGTGCAGCAGCGGCTGGAGGAGAAGGAGCTGCTGGAACAGGAGGCCCGCTCGCTGACACGGCAGCTGCAGCTCCTGGAGACCCAGCTGGCCCAGGTGAGCCAGCACGTGAGTGACCTGGAGGAGCAGAAGAAGCAGCTCATCCAGGACAGGGACCACCTCAGCCAGAAGGTGGGGATGCTGGAGCAACTTGCTGCACAGCTAGGCCCAGGTCTGCCCGACGCGGCTGAGACGCTTGAAGCTCTGAACTCTGTCCCACAGCAGGCCTGCGAGATGCCAGAGGAGGAACAGCGGGGCCTGCGGGAGGGACAGACAGACAATCCCAGGGTGCACGGGACCGGCATGGAGGACCAGCTCCAGCAGGCCCACAGGGAGCTGGAGAAGGAGCTGCAGAATGTAGCTGAGCGCAACCACATTCTGGAGGAGAAACTTCAGGCCCTGCAGGCTGATTACCAAGCGCTGCAGCAGCGGGAGGCGGCCAGCCAGGGCTCCCTGGCCTCTCTGGAGTCAGAGCAGACAGAGGCAAGCATGTGGGCCCACATGGCAGAGAAGGAGGCTGCCCTGCAGAGCAAGGAGGCCGAGTGCCGGCGACTGCGGGAACAGGTGGAGCAGGGCCAGCAGCTCGCCGAGGCCCGGGATGGGGAGCTCCAAGCTCTTGCAGGCCAGTGCCAGCAGCAGACCCAGCTGATTGAGACCCTCAGGGCAGACGGAGGCCAACAGGGTCTCAGCCCACCTGAAGACCATGCGCCGCAGGAGCTGGCCGTCCAGCTGGCCCTGTCTCAGGCACAGCTAGAGATCCATCAGGGGGAGGCCTGGCGACTCCAGGCCATGGTGGTGGAGCTCCAGGCCAAGCTGCAGGCCGCCCTGGGGGACCAGGAGAAGGTGAAGAGCCAGCTGAGCGTAGCTGAGACTGCTCTGACAGAGCACAAGGCCCTTGTGCAGCAACTGAAGGAACAGAACGAGGCCCTCAACAGGGCCCATGTCCAGGAGCTGCTGCAGTGCTCTGAGCGCGAAGGGGCGTTAAGGGAGGAGAGGGCCGAAGAGGCAGAGCGGAGGGAGGAGGAGCTCCAGATCCTGCGGGAGGAGCTGTCCCGGGTCAGGTGCAGCTCCGAGGAGGCCCATCTGGAGCACACTGAGCTGCAGGAGCAGCTGCACCATGCCAACATGGACACGGCAGAGCTTGGCATCCAGGTCTGTGCGCTGACTGCGGAGAAAGAGCGGATGGAGGGGGCGCTGGCCCACACCATTCAGGAGCTGCGGGAGGCCCAAGAGGCAGCCTCCAGGGAGCGGGAGGGCCTGGAGCACCAAGTGGCAGGGCTGCGGCGAGAGAAGGAGAGCCTGCAGGAGCAGCTGAGGGTGGCCGAGGAGACAGCCGGCTCGCTGCCTGGTCTGCAGGCCCGGCTGGCCCAGGCTGAACAGCACGCCCAGAGCCTCCAGGAGGCCTCACGCCAGGAGCTCGACACCCTCAAGTTCCAGCTGAGCACCGAGATGATGGACTACCAGAAAAGACTGAAGGTAAACCTCCCCCAGCCGTTTGAGCTGCACCCACCCCCTGCAGCAGGGCCTGGTGGGCCCGCGAGTGAGTGGGAGGCGCCTTGGGCCATGTGGCCCGGGAGTGTCCTGTTGTCACAGCCCACAGCGTCCTTGTCGTGCGAGAGCCTGTCAGGGACCCAGCACCAGGGAGGGTGCCTTCACTCAGACATCTGATGCCATTGCAGACAAGTTGGGCCCACACAGAATCTGTTTTTGTAATTAGCAGCCAACGTTTTAAGAGCAAGTTGCTTGTAGCTTTAGTTCGGGGGCTTCTTTTGAAATCTTAGGAGGCCTGTAAGCCTGTGCCCTCATTCCTGCATGGCAGCAGGAGCAGGGTGGGAGTGCCTGCTGTAAGGAAACATGAGGCCTCTGGTGTTTTCCTTACCCTCGTTTATGTACTTGCTGTCCAAGCCCTGTGGGCTTGTGAGTTCCTGACTGCCTCAAATCCTGTCCCTGGATTCTCTGTCCCTTCAGCTGCCTTCTGATAACAGTGCAGTTGTAATAAACCAACTCAATTCATTTTCACAAGACCCTTGGGGTAGACGAGCTTATGTGTGCCCTAGACTGCACGGGGGAGAAGGTTAAGAGTGAGGACACAGGCAAACAGCCGGGGCTTCGGCCTCTGATGCTCGTCACGTGTCTGTGTGCTTCTGGGCCTGTGCGCTCTCAGCCCACTGCTGTCGCTCAGGCAGCTGCTGCCTCCCCACAGATGTGCCTCCACCCTGTGTCGCTCCATCCCGTGTAGCTCCACGTGGCTCATGCTCCACCTTCCCTCGTAGAAATGAAATGCTAAGCTCAGAGGCCAAGCTCAATCTCTTAGCTTGACAGGACTGTATTACCAGTGAAGCCCAAAGCTTACTTTAGTTTGAGAGAAAGAGAAGTGGCTTGTTTTTACCCACTTGGGTGAATGGGGCCAAAGGAGTCCCAGAACAAGGACCCCACTTTTCTGATCCCTTTCCCATCCTCTCAGACCTCCAGTGAAGAATGCAGGACCCTCAGGGGCCAGCTGGAGGAGCAGGGTCGGCAGCTGCAGGCCACCAAGGAGGCCGAGGGGAAGCTGAAGGTAGGCCCGAGCCCTGGGGCCCAGGGGAGGTGCTCCTGCCTGCCTGAGCAGGGCCCGGCCCCTCATCCACCTGGTCATCGTACTCCCGGGCCGTGGGCCTGTCAGGGAGGGAATCTCACTTGTCTCTCACCGGACCATCAAGAGGGCTCCCTGCGGGAGATCCAGTGTCCCCTAGACACCCAAAGTCTGTGTCACGGCCCTGCCACTCCCTGAACACCTGGCTGGAGCTGCCAAGTGTGTTTTTATACCACCCCCCACCTTGTCTTTGGAGAAGGAAATGGCAGCCCACTCCAGTACTCTCGCCTGGGAAGTCCCATAGACAGAGGAGCCTGGCAGGCTACAGTCCATGGGACCGCAAAGAGTCAGACACGACTGAGTGACTACCGCGCACACACATCCGCACGTGTTCTCCAAGTCAGTGAGTCTGACCTGAGCTGGAACAGGGGAGGCGCTGAAATCTGTCTTGAGGGCTGTGACATTTTTCAGAAACCCCCACACCCTACAACCACACCTCTATCCCCACCCTGGAGCCCCTACACCCACCACAACTGGCCCTAGTTGATGCTCAAGGGACATAGTTACAAACGGGAATCTGTCCTACTCCACACACGTACTAGTTCTTGGCCTCTTAATCTTAAATGAAAGCCCCTCCCGTTAGAAGTGCGCCGGCCAGATGGGGTGGAGTGAGCCAGTCACCGTGTGGTACCTCGCACGGCTTCTGCAGCCAGGCGTCTTCTCCCTGCTGTCCTGTGCCAGGCCGCCCAGGCGGACGTGCAGGAGAAACTGAGCTGCACCAGCAAGCACCTTGCCGAGTGCCAGGCCGCCATGCTGAGGAAGGACGAGGAGGGGGCCGCCCTGCGCCAAGACTTGGACAGGTTAGTTATACAGTCTGCCCGCGGGGCCAGTGGGAGAGTCCGCACGGAAGGGGCGGGTTTGGTCCAGTCGTTTAGAAAGTCAGCCACTCACTCAGCTTTAAAAAGTCCTTTTGCAAGAAAAGCTGTAGACCCAGGGAGTGCTTATGTCGGAAGCATGCCACAGAGCTCCTTGGCAGTTGGCCTGTCACAAGCCTGTAGAAGCTGCAGGGAACCTTTCTCTTAATCCATTGTCGTCTCTGGGGGGCATATTTCAGTTCAGGAACTTCATGCTTTGGTAAAAATCAAATGAAATAAAAATTGGGCAAGTGTCATGATACTAACAACAGCAAACATTTAAGCCTAAAATGTGGCAGGTACCATTTTAAATGCTTGAAATCTACTTGCCTATTTAATCCTCCCAACGGTCCTGTGAGGATGGTATTATTATTTATCCTATTTTATAGAAGAGAAAAATGCGGCTCAGAAGAGTGAAGTCGCTTTCCCAGGGTCACAGTGTGTAAGTGGTGATGGCAGGACTAGAACTTAGAACATTTGGCTCCAGAGTCTTTTTCTGAACAACTACCTAAAAAATATATAGACAGATAGTTTTGTGTTTTATTGTATTTTGTTTTGTTTGGGGGAACTGGTTTGTGAATTATGTGTGTGCACGTTTTCCCCAATATGAGTTTTGACCTGAGTTCTTCATCAATGACAGGCTGCGGGGTTAAGTGTGAGGTTCTCCCAGCTCATCCAGGAGTGAGCGAGCGAGCCAGGGAGCAGGATCAGCTTGTCTTCTGACGCTCCACAGACTCTCTGGTGCTGTGTCTGTGGAGAACACGTCTTGCCGTCACCCTTTCGTCATCATTTCTTTTAACCTTAAAATATGGCCCTCCCTGTGTCCAGCCCCAAGGCTGCCGCGTCTTCAGAACTGGCAGCCCCGGAGTTGTGCGTCATCAGCCCACCACCCAGCGACGGGGCCAGGCTCATCCTGCAGGGATCCTGGCGCCGGATTGCATGTGTGCTCCCAGCAGAAGCAGACACATCAAACTTCCCTGAGGCTTTAGCTTTCCCACCCATCTCCTACCACCTGCTTCTAGGCCTGCCCCAGGCTCAACGGGAGATCCAGACCACATTGGATGCGTAGTGGCCTAGATGTGTGTTTCCTCTCATCTGACTGTCCTTTCAGAGTTCAATTCCTGTAGTACTCTGGCTGCCCTTAGCCAGGTCATGTTCGTGTGACAACTTAAATAGAACCTCCTAAGTTGGTGGTATTTTTTTTTAATGCTATAACTGTGTGTATATCTATGTGTCCCCAAGATCATTCGGTGCACAGTGTCTCGTAAACAGCCTGCTGACAACTTTTTGCTGGACATGGCAAGGCTGGAATAGATACAGATTGATTGGTCAGGTGCAGCCCTCTAGTTTTATGGAGCTTTTGTGAATGCCTTGGTTCATAAACCATCCTTGGAAAGCCACTGCCTTAGGGGACTAGTGAGCTGAATGAGAAGTGGGCAAGGATGGGCAGACTCTGGTTCAGCCAGCCCCTCTCATAGCCTGAGACTCTGCAGTACCCAGAGCAGGATTCCGTAGGCCTCGAAGCCTCAGGTTGAACTCCTGGCCATTCAGAGTTAGTGCCTGCTCTGTGCCCAATGCCACACCTCATGTGTAGAGTCCCAGAGAATCGTGGGGGACAGATGCTCCTCTGCCTGGTCACCTCCAGGAAGCTGCGCCTCAGTTCTTCCTGTTCTGACTCCTTTTTCCTCTGCATATCCACCCCCCGTCACAAACCCATGCACCTCACCCATTGGGCTCCTTTCACAACCTCAGTTTTCTCCAAAGAAAAGTGGTACGGAGTTTGACCCACCTGGGGTGCTCCTAGTGACCTGAGGTCAACCTCCTTTCCCGAATGTCCCTTGTATTTGTTGTGGGGGTAGCAATGTGTGAAGAGTTTGGGTGTGTGAGAGGAGGTTTGAAGGCTTAAGGTTTGAATATACACCCTGTGAGCAGAACAGTGCAAGGGGCTCCCCCAAGACAAAGGCTGGTAGGGCAGCGGGACTGCTTATTAGAGGCTGGGGTTAGCCCGGGGGAAGGGGGAAGCTGGAAATAGTGGGTGATGAGGACTACTTACCACTCCTCCACCAGGACCCAGAAGGAACTTGAAAGAGCCACCACAAAGGCCCAGGAATATTACAACAGACTCTGCCAGGAGGCGGCAGAAAGGGAGAAGAATGACCAGAAGATGCTCGCTGACCTGGATGACCTGAACAGAACCAAGAAGTACCTGGAGGAGCGGCTGATAGAGCTGCTCAGGTGAGTGTCGGGACAGACCAGGGGCCGGGGGCTTCCCCTGAGCTTGGCTTTTCTTGAAGGAAGTGTGACTCTCCCTGAAGGGACTGTTGCAGGGAAGTGGGCCCTGTCTGCTTGTGTTCTGTTGTAAGGGCACACACACATGAACAGGGTCTACTTAGGCCCTTGGCAGCCTTAAAAGACAGGATTTCATTGTTCCCACTAGTGTGCGTCTGGTTTGTGTTTTCGTATTGCTGTGTTAATTGTTTTCAAACTCTCCATGTACTCAGCCACAGAGTGACAGTCAAAGATGATTAACATCCTCAGGGACTTCTCCACTCCCTTGCCCCTCTCTCAGGAGTCCTTTTCTCCTTCTCCTCCATCCGACTCTTCCCAGAGCCCGGGGCCCCAAACTCCAGTGCATCAGGTAGCAGCTGTGTGCTTCGTCACTCAGGCAGCAGACAGTGGTGTGAATGTGCGAGCCGGGCTGGAGGGGCTGAGAAACCAGAGGGCAGGCTGCGCTGCTGCTGCCACGTCCCCTCACTTCAGAGAAGGTAGAAATCTGGATTCTTATGTGAAATTGGTCTGAGTTTTAAATGTTGGCAAGTCATTCCAAAAAATTTGTAAAGCTTTTTGTATGGGAATCTTTCTTTTTTGGCTGCGCCCTGTGGCTTGTGGGGTCTTAATTCCCTGACCAGGGATCAAACCTGTGGCCCCTGCAGTGGAAACCCAGAGTCTTAACCACTAGACCTCCAGGGAAGTCCCAGAAGTTTTCAAAAATACAAAGGTAGATAGCAGAATGCGCCCCTCTGTACCTGTCACCCAGCTTCAGCATTATGCTCATGACCAAGTCTTGTGTTTCCTGGAGTCCTACCCATTTCTCCCACCTCCTCAGACTGTTTTGAAGCAAATCCCAAACTTCCTGTCATTTTATCCACAAGTATTTTGGTATGTGCCTTCCTAACACTGGGACTGCTTATTTTAAACAACCACAGTATCATTACTATGCTTAAAAATTTACTAATTCCCAATGTCATCAAGTATCTAGTCATTTTGAAATTTTTCCAATTGCTTTATAATTTTTTCTAGTCAGAATCTAAATTAGATCTGTGTGTTGCATGGTGATACGTTTCTTGGATCTCTCTTACTTAGGCATGGTTTCCCCACCATCTCTCTTCTTTTCCTTTGCAGTTTACTTTTAAAGAAAGCAGGCCATTTATCCGGTAGAGTTTCCTGTAACCTGGGCTTTGCTGATTACATCTCTATAGTGTCATCTAACATGTTCTTCCCTCTTTGTGTAGCCTATAAATTGACAGTTATAACTAGAGCAGTGGTTCTCAACCCTGATGCAAATTGGAGTCACTAGGGGAGCTAATAACTAAAGTAACACTCAGGTCTGGACCCCACCCAGACCACCTAGAGTGGAATTCTTGGGAGTGAGGTCCAGGTATCAGTGAGCAAGAGTTGAAAATCCCTGCTCCACTAGACACTGGCTCAGACTCAAAGTTTTGTCCAAAAATCTCCATAAAATTGGTTTATAGTTTTGGGTCTTTCTTTCAAGAACCACATAAAATCTGGTTAGCCCTTTCTTTACAGTGTCAGCAGCCATGCATAAGCGATGCCTAAATGTACTAATTCATTTGGGGTTGCAAATTGGCAATAATAAATTTTGACTAATTTGGAAGCTTGAAAACTCTGCCCATGTGCCATCAATTTGCAGACTAGGGACTCAGCATTTGTGACCTCTGCGTTCACACACCTTCCAGAAGTTTTTGTTGGAAAAGCCAGGTCCTGACACAGTTGCCACGTTGCCAGGGTCTGGGCGCCTGGCCTCCCGGAGCCAGACAGAACAAGCCGTGGCCCAGTTTGGAGAACGATGCTGATCACAAGAAATGAGTCTTTCTGCTTCCTGACAATGTCAGGCATTCCTGAAAAGTCCATGTTCTGGTTTATATTTCAGGGGAACAGTCTTTGGTTGACTTGGAGTCCCTGACTGATGAGAGTGCCAGCTTCTCTCAGGGCCTGGTGGCTCTGGTGTGGCTCTCAGTCATCAGTGGCTCACATGTTGCCAGGGCCATTAATTATTACTTAAACTGTAAAAACAAGGAGGGTCCCAAACATCCTGAAGATCTGGGTGGGCGGTATATTCCTGGTTATCTGGCTCACAGCACACTGGCTGTCGTGTACTTGTGGCAGCACGTGACAGCCTAACCTCCCAGTGGCCGTGTACACGGTCATTTAGACCCCTGGGCAGCTGGTGACCCTTGTTAGTGCTGGCAGGTCTTTGCAGTTGCCAGAGCCTTTTATGGACCCCACAGGCCCCCATACCTTCACATGTGCGGTGTCAGATCAGGACCCACACACTGGGGGACTCCTGCTGAGTCTGGATCTGCTGTGGGGTGACAGGTGACCTCGGTATCAATAAAAGTGAATTCCCCTCCTGTCTTGCAAAATTCAGAAGCAGTCTTTTGAAGTGAATCCAGAGGTAGTTCTGTCATTTTCATGGACGCTTTCTTCTGTTTTTCTAATGTGGCTCCGTCCCAGGGACAAGGATGCTCTCTGGCAGAAGTCAGATGCCCTGGAATTCCAGCAGAAGCTCAGTGCTGAGGAGAGATGGCCCGGGGACATGGAGGCGAACCACTGCCTCGACTGCAAGCGGGAGTTCAGCTGGATGGTGCGGAGGCACCACTGCAGGTCAGCGGGCGGCTCGTGGGCAGGGCCCAGAGCCAGAGCAGAGGGCTCCGGACGGGGAGTTAGGGCAGGCGTTGGCATGGCGGCCGCTTGTCTAGGAAGAGCATGTTGTCTTTTAGTTTTGAGGGAACCAGTTGAGGAGGGGGTGTTAGGCAGGGTCCCAGCAGGACACTCAAGGATCCCCGAAAGGGAAGAGAGTTGAATACAGGGCATGTGGGCAGAAGTAAGGGGGCCCCCAGGGATGTGGGACACCCAGAGACCCAAGTCTTGATGCTCGCTTGGCCTGTGGGGATCAGAAGGGAGATGGACTATGGAGAGAGCAGGGGCCGAGGCTCTGCCAGAGGAAGCAGAGACCTCCCTGCCCCCAGGACCCGAAGATGGGCAGGCGGGAATGAATTTCAAGTTGGGACGGGGGCGTGGAGAATCATCTTTGGTTTTAGAGCCCAGCACCCAGGCGTGGGATGCCCACCTGCATCATAATGTCAGGGAAGGGGGCTCAGCCTGCCTGCTAGGACCCTAGGAAGTAAAACTTCCCATCAGGTGTCACCCAGGCGGCTTTCTTGGAGTCTTAGGAAAGGGGCCTTGAGGCCATGGTCCAGAGCGGGCAGAGTTGGGTGTGATGAGCCGTGTGGCGTCCGGAGCCCAGTTCCAGCGCTGAGCAGGGCGCTCGCGGCCCCTGTGTGGCATCCTTACAGCCCATGCCCGTGTCGTCCCCAGGATATGCGGCCGCATCTTCTGTTACTACTGCTGCAACAACTACGCCGTGAGCAAGCACGGTGGCAAGAAGGAGCGCTGCTGCCGGGCCTGCTTCCGGAAACTGAGCGAGAGCCCCGGCTCTCCCAACAGCAGCAGCTCAGGCACCAGCCAGGGGGAGCCCAGCCCCACGCGATCCCCGGCCCAGGCCACCGGAGGCCAAGGTCAGCTCCCCCACTGCCTCTGTTCCCCGGGGCCACCCTCCCCACCGCCCCACTGTGGCTGCTTAGCTGAGCCATGCCTAGTTCAGTACTTCCAAAGTGAGGCACTGAAACTTTCTTTTTGATGTAATTAGGATGAAAGTTAATTGAAAAGGGAATAACTTTCTCCTGATATGATTCAGCATTATTATTTAACGTGAAGTCTGTTTGCCTCTTAACTCATGTACCACCGGTGGAATGCCACCCCACGCTTTAGAAAATGCTGTCTCCCAGGCCCCAGCCCCGAACTTCTGTCCCGGGATAACCGAAGGCCAGGCGTTGAATCTGGAAATGAGCGCATCCTTCCCTGTCTTCCCAGTAGCTCATGTTCTCAGGCAGAACTGCAGTGACTCGGGTGGCAGTGAGCACTGTCTGTGCTCAGACACCACTGCCTCCTGTAGCCAGAGCCCTGCCCTCCTCGGCCTCAGTCTGGATCCAGGCCAGCCAGCCTTCAGAGACACTGTTAGCTCCTCTTTTGTTTAAATGGATCATCAAGGAGGTTGGCCGGCTCCATTATTTATACTAGATACAAACAACTGCTCAAGGATGGGGAAGTGTACTTTGCACAGCATTAGTGTGTTATTTAAAAGTTACTGAATTTTGAAAGCCCTTTATATATCCTGAGTATGATTTATTTATCATATATGTGTTTTACAAATGTTTTTTTCCCAACCTGTATCCTGTCTTTTTAAATTTTCTTTTGATGAGTATAATTTGGATAAAGTCCAGTCTATCAGTTTTTTTTCTTATGGGTCAATTTTTTCCTGTTCTTTTAATATCATATCTCTTTTTGTTTGACTCAAGAACTCAAAGGTCTTCTTTTGTTTTCTCCTAAAAGTTTTATAGTTTTAGATTCACGTTTAGGTCTATGGTTCATTTTGAGTTAATTTTTTTATATGATGCAAGCTTTGCCCAAAGATTCATTTTTTGTAAATGGTTGTCCAGTTATTCCAACACCATTGGTTGAAAGGTCTATTCCCATAGAATTGCTTTTGTGCTTTTCTCAAAAATCAGTTGCCTTTATGTATGATTCGGTATCTGGACTTTTTGTTCCACTCCATTTACCAACGTGCCTTTTCTTTCACCAATACCACACTGTTATGATTGCCGTAATTTTATAATAAGTCTTAAAATCAGGCAGGGTGAGTCCTCCAATTTTCTTCTTTATTAAAGTTTGGCTATTCTAGGTTGTACACTTTTCCATATAAATTTTAGAATTAACTAGTCAGTTTCTACAAAAACATCCTGGTGACATTTTGGTTGGGATTGCAGTGAGTCTCTACAGCAGTCTAGGGAGAATTGCCAAAGTAACAGAGTTGAGTCTTCCAGTCTACACGTGGCAGAGCACTCGGTTTAGGGCTCCTTTGGTTTCTCTCGGCGGGTATCATTTTAGGTCCCTCTTGGTCATTTTCCCTTCCCTCCTCTTCCTTCCCCCTTCCTCCTGCCAGCCTCAAAAGGCGGGTTCAGGAATGTGGCTGGGCCTGTGGAAAAAAGCCAGTCCTGGTCCCCCTTTTCAGCCTGTGCCTCAAGCCGCCCTCCATTATGCAGACTTCGGACCAGAGGAAGAACATCCCTCCTAAAGCCCGGCCCGTCCAGGAGCCATGAGGCAGGGCCCACTGGGAACTTGCAGCCCACGTGAACTCTTCTTCTCCTGACACGCTTGGCTCATTCTGGGTGTTTCAGTGACAACACAGGGTGGCATGGTGCCAGCGTGCTGAGGTTGCTTGTTTTGATTTCTGATATTTCCTGCCTCCTCCCCTGCCTGTCTTTCTGTCTTACTTGCCTTTTCTTCATCTCAGGCCTGCCATCACAGCTTCCATCACATGCAGGAGGGTGCTTGTTGGCGGGGTGGGGCTGACTAGAACAGCAGCATCCACACAGCGTCCTTCCTACCCAGTGCTCTGCAGGGTTAGGCACAATTCTGTCAAGCTTCAGGGGTTGGGGGGGTTGGGTGGGGTTGGTGGGGTTAGGTAGGGGGGTGGGGTCAGTTCTTTTCCACCCCCTAGTGGACTGAGATGGAAATGCAGGTCACACAGAATCCTGCTCTCAAAGAAGCATGCTTGAGGTGTGTGTCTGCTGGAGCAAGGATTCAGCAGCAGGGAAGTATGTTTATCTTTTTGTTAGGTTCTTTCCTGATAAGGTTTTGATAAGTTTTTTCCTTCTAAGTAAGGGGCCTCAGAGAACATGTTAGAGCTTAAAACCCCTCCACGCCCCTGCCTAAGGGACTTCAGAGAAGACACTTAACTTTGTGCGTTCAGTCTCACCTGTAGTCCCCTCATCTGCTTTTCTGAAACATCCCAACAGCCCTTTGTTTCCATCCCGACAAAGTTGCTGTCGGTTGAGCGAGCGCTGCAGGGTGCGTCCTCCTGGTTCGTCCTGCGTAGCTGCACTCCCTCCCCGTCCTGTGCATGACCATGCGTCTCTCCTCTCTCTCTGCTCACATCTGTGCCCCAGGTGCAAACACAGACTGCCGGCCGCCGGATGACGCCGCCTTTGACATCATCACAGATGAGGAGTTGTGCCAGATACAGGAGTCCGGCTCCTCCTTGCCTGAGACACCTACTGAGACTGACTCTCTTGACCCAAATGTGGCTGAGCAGTGAGTAGACTCACATCCATTTTCTGAGTTCTCATGAAGTGCCTGGCATTGTGCCTTCTTTCTTTTTTAAAAAATATCTATTTGGGTGCACAGGGTCTTCGTTGCAGCACTCAGGGTCTTCAGTCTTCGTTGCAGCGTGCAGGACCTTTAGTTGTGGCGTGCGAACTCTTAGTTGCGTGTGAGATCTAGTTCCCTGACCAGGGATTGGAGCCAGGCCCCCAGTAATGGAGCTTGAGTCTTAGCCACTGGACCACCAGGGACGTCCCTGGCCTTGTGCTTTCTCATTGGAGGATTAGGAAAGCTCAGAAGCAGGGTCGCCTGTCTTTCATTAAGGGAAGGTGCCTGAGAACAGTGCTCAGGGCAGGTGGCCCTTGAACAGCACTGGGACTCGGGGAGTGGTCAGCGTGGAGCCTTGTCAGAGAGTTTCTGGGCATTTCTGTCAGCAGTCCTCCTGATTTCAGCAACTCCATGAAGCCTTTTTTGTCTTGGGCAACTATATTAATCCACTTAGGCCGCCATGACAGATACCATACACCAGATGACTTCAACAACAGAAATCTAATTTGTCAAATTCCGGAAGTCCAAGGCCAAGGTGCCAGCAGGTTTACTTTCCCCAAGACCTCCCCTTGGTTTGCAGACAGCCGCTCTCTTTCTGTCTCTGCATGTGGTCGGCCCCAACCCTGGGCACGTGCACCCTTGTCTCTCTGGGTCCTAATCTTCCATTCTTATAAGGACACCAGTCAGATTGGATTAGGGCCCACCTCATTGGCCTCATTTTAACTAATTTCTTTAATGATCTTGGGCTTCCCTGGTGGCTCAGATGGTAAAGAATCCACCTTCAGTGTGGGAGACCTGGGTTTGACCCCTGGGTTGGGAAGATCCCCTGGAGGAGGAAATGGCAACCCACTCCAGTATTCTTGCCTAGAGAATCCCATGGGGTCACAAAGAGTCGGACACGACTGAGCGACTTGTCACTTTTAATGGTCTTATCTCCAAAAGCAGCCCCGTTCTGAGGCGCTGGGGGTAGAACGTCAGCATGGGGACTGAAGTGCACGTGCTCACGTGCAGCAGAGATCCGGGATGACTTTTGCTGGATGATTCAGAAGAGCAGCCCTTCCTGGGCTGCCACAGCCATGCTCAGAGCAACACACTGCTCTTTAAAAACCACGTCATAGAACCACTCATCAGGCCTGGTGATGGTGCCACAAGAAAGGAAGCTCAGATTAATTTCAGTTCTCTCAAGCGGTTTCTCTCAGAAGTTCCTCTGGCTTCAGCTAAGGCCTCTTCGAGCCCCAGAGTTCTAAAAGCAATAAAAAAAATATAGACAAGTCTGTTACCCAGCACTCCATGGAACCGAGGGACTTTCCCCCAGCCAGCCTGGGCCCTGTCCCATCACCATGACCCAGACCCTCCAAACCTTTCACTGCTGTAGATGGACGGTGTCTGGCACAGGGCCATCCATCCTTCAGTGCCAGCTCTCCATCGGCCTCCCCAATTTTTCTGGGCCAGCTGTTTTCCAACAAAGCTTGTGAGGAGAGTGGTGCAAGGGCTCATTTCTAAATAAATGAGATAACTGCATCAAGTGCCACCGTGCTCAGGTGGCGAGAGTTTAAGTCAGGGGACCCAAGCAAAGGTCAAGTTCCCCTCCCTGGCAGCCTCACTTGGTGCTTCTCAGCCCCGGGGTCCGGCTGAAATGCAGTTTCTTGTGCAAAGCACTGCCTGCTCAGAAGCTCGGGGGAGAATTGACAGGGCCCCCGTGTGGGGGGCACACACTGAGTGGGCACAGTTCGTGGCCCACTCTCCATCCAGGCGGGGAGCTTCGCAAGCTTTTGCCCACTCATGCTGAGATCTCTGTTCCTTTCTTCATGCCCAGAATTCAGAGGAGGGTTGGCACCAGTCTGTCAGATTTATCATCTGGGGTTTCTGCTGCATGGGAGGAGATGCACTTAATCTTGGGAGGCTCTCAGCTCAGGAGATTTTAGGCTCCAGCGTGTGTCCCTATACTCGGTTATGCTCAGGCTTGAAGGTGAGTGAACTCGCGTCAAGGATACAGCCAACCCCATCACCCAAGCAAAGGTGCTCACTGTGACCGTGGGCCTTTGCTTTTCCTTCTGAAAGGCCCACCTTGAAGCCTTGCCTGATTGCGTGAGCCTGCAGTGTCCCCCCTGACCCCCATGGATTTGCACTAAGCCACCCTTTTCCTTTGTCACCTGGCAACTCTTCGCTGACTGTGCCTTGACTCCTGGCCAGGTGGGTCAGGGGTCAGGTGAGCCAGACCAGAACCTCAGGGCCTTGGAGATGGCCTCGGGCTCTCAGGTGCATGAGAAAGTACCCCAGTAGCTCCCCTGTCACTTCACCCCTCATCTTCCCCTTTCCTAGTAGGAGCAAAAGCAGAAGGTCTTTTGACCACTGACAAACGTGTGTGTTTCAGTCGTGGGAAATCAGGAAGCGTTCCAGGGAAAGGAAACTGCCAGCATGCTGGCCTCAGCCTCCAAGGCAGATCCGGGGCTAATGGATGGGTCTGCAGTCCTGTGCCTAGTCTGTTTGGGCGAAGGGTAAGCCCTCCGAGTCAGTTCAGGGCGTGCCCTGTCTCACACCTTGCTTACACATTAACTGGAGGCAGACACCTGTGTCTCCTGCAGCTTTTTCTTAGGTTTAAAACCACCAGGAGTCTGAGAAAGCTGTGGTGGGGAGAGGGGTGGTACAGAGCCTGGGTGTGTGTACACGCCCTTGCCAAGAGATTTAGAGAAAGAAAACAGCGAGTCCAAAGTAAGAAGTGGTCCAGGGTTCTAATCCGGAGAACAGAGGCCGCCTGGAGGTCGTGTTGCTAAAAGCCCTTGTTGGAGCTTTTTCCCTCTGGAGCTGCGTCTGCACGCCCTCACTTGGTCCCCGCCCAGCCCTCCACAGGGTAGGGGTTATGGTCCCTGTTTCTTGTATCGAGGCACTGAAGCTCAGGAGGCCAGGTAACTCACTCCAGGTCAGGGGGTTGCAAGCATCAGAACCAAGCTTTGTACCCAGAACCCCTCCCTCTAGTCACGGGCACGAGATGCATTTTGCAGCGTACTGCCGCCTTCTCCTGGCCCCGTTTCCCCATCTTCCCATTAAAGAGCTGCCCTCCTTCCTTACCCTTCGTCCACTCCCCGCTCCACACACGTGTCCTCAGGACAAACACAGTTGTCTGCCCTGGCCCCTTGGCTGTGACAGGACAGGAAGAGGTCCCAGAACCCAGGCGCTCAGGGAGAACTCGCAGGATGCCACCGATCCCTTAGCAGCCTCTGAGTGGCCCCGGGCACAGGCCTCACCAGATGGGAAGCTGACATTCTCCAGACGCTGCGAACATGCACACCTTTCCCCACAGTCATCCAGGCCCACCTTCAGCCATCTCCCTGACAGAGGCCCAGCTGTTCTCAGGCCTCAAGCGGGCTGAGAAGGAAAGAGAGCTCCTTTTGCCCACAGCAGGGCTGGCCTCGAGTCCTTGGCCTCCCCAGGCCTGCCTCCCCTCTTGAGCAGACCATGTCAGTGAAGAGCTTGAGCTCCAGAGTCGGACGCTCCTGGTCAGGCCCTGGTTCGCTGTCTCTAGGTTCACCACGGCCCCTGAACTGAACTTCCTCCCTGGCACATCCAAGACGGGGCCATATCCACTCCCACGGAGTTAAGAGGCTCGGGTGTGTACCGTGTGGGAAGCCTTCCATGCAGGTGCCTTGTTTTGCGATGTTTTCCCTGAGCTGTGAGGTCAAGGATCACGCTGTGGTGTCTACTGCGTGGGCCCTGGTTTGCTGCACCTCGGAGCTCAGGTGTCTTTACCAAAGAACGTCCTGCCTGATGCTCAGGATTACTGAGTCCAACTCTAGAGGCTGCGCCAACCCACAGAGTATCTTAGCTAGCACCTACTTTAGAACGGGTGCTCTGTGGTCAACGCTTCGGGGAACTGTTGTGGGTTTATCACCAACCAGGAGATCCAATGCCTGGTATTTCAAACAAAATGAGAACACAAAATGGTGAACATGGTTGAGGTTAGAAAGCCACCTTTTGTTGTCGTTCATTCGCTCGGTCATGTTTGATGCCATGGACTACAGCACGCCAAGCTTCCCTGTCCTTCACTGTCTCCCGGAGTTTGCTCAGACTCATAGCCATTGAGTGGGTGATGCTAACCCACCATCTCATCCTCTGTTGCCCCCTTTTCCTCCTGCCCTCAGTCTTGCCCAGAATCAGGGTCTCTTCACATCAAGGGGCCAAAGTATTGGAGCTTCAGCTTTAGCATCAGTCCTTCCAATGAATATTCAGGGTTGATTTCCTTTAGGATCGACTGGTTTGATCTCCTTGCTGTCCAGGGGACTCTTAAGAGTCTTCTCCAGCGCCACAGTTCAAAAGCATCAAATCTTTGGTGCTCTGCCTTCTTTACGGTCCAACTTCCTCATCCGTAGATGACTACCAGAAAAACCATAGCTTTGACTATATGGACCTTTGTTGGCAAAGTAATGTCTCTGCTTTTTAATACACTATCTAGGTTTGTCATAGCTTTTCTTCCAAGGAGCAAGCATCTTTTAACTTCATGGCTGCAGTCGCCATCTGCAGTGTTTTTGGAGCCCAAGAAAATGAAGTCTGTCACTGTTTCCATTTTTTCCCCATCTATTTGCCAGGAAACGATGGGACTGGATGCCATGATCTTCGTTTTTTGAATGTGGAGTTTTAAGCCAGCTTTTTCACTCTCCTCTTTCACTTTCATCAAGAGGCTCTTTAGTTCCTCTTAACTTTTTTGCCATTAGGGTGGTGTCATCTGCATATCTAAGGTTATTGATATTTCTCCTGGCAATCTCAATTCAAGCTTGTGCTTCATCCAGCCCAGTATTTCACATGATGTACTCTGCATAGAAGTTAAATAAGCAGGGTGACAATATATAGCCTTAATGTACTCTTTTCCCAGTTTGAGTCAGTCAGTTGTTCCATGTCCAGTTCTAACTGTTGCTTCTTGACCTCCATACAGTTTTCTCAGGAGGCAAGTAAAGTGGTGTGGTATTCTCATCTCTTTAAGAACTTTCCACCATTTGTTTCATCCACACAGTCAGAGGCTTTAGCGTAGTCAATGAAGCAGAAGTAGGTGTTTTTCTGGAACTCTCTTGCTTTTTCAATGATCCAACAGATGTTGGCAATTTGATCTCTGGTTCTTCTGCCTTTTCTAAATCCAACTTGCACATCTGGAAGTTCTCAGTTCACATACTGTTGAAACCTGGCTTGAAGGATTTTGAGCATTACCTTGCTAGTATGTGAAATGAGTGCAGTTGTGTGGTAGTTTGAACATCTTTGGCATTGACCTTCTTTGGGATTGGAATGAAAGCTGACTTTTTCCAAAAAGCCTTGCTGCACTTGGGTTAACCTGGCATCTCCATCTTCAGATGAGTACAGAGTTGTCAGGTTCCCTGGTCTATCTTAGCCAACATTTGAGGGAAGTAAAGAGATTTTTCACCAGGGTTTTAGCCCCAGCTCTGCTGTGTGTGCTTTGTGAGGTAGTTATCTCTCTGAACTGTTTCCTCATCTGGAAAATGGGGTAGTACCAAACCTCCTAACAAAGGGCATTAGGTACCGTGGGCCACGAAGGAGTGGTGTGTGGAAGGGGCGCTGCCCCAAGAGGACAAGGGGAGCCAGCGCCCCGTCTCCGGTGCTCTCTGCTCCACCTCTGCCCCTCCAGGACAGGCACTTCTGTTTTTTCTGTTCCGCAGCACCATTTCCTCACTGCAGGACGCCCACTGAGAATCCTGGGCTTCAGGCTCCAAGTAGCCCCTGGAATCAGGGTCAGCCTGTGTTCTCCGCATCTCGGATTGTGTGGCCCCGCCCTGCCCCTGGGCTGCAAGTGCAGGGAACTCGGTGGAGGGGGAGACCCTGAGGCCTCACCCAAGGCAGCCACAGCCCACGTGATCTCCTCCTGCCAGTTGCACCCCAGGCTCCTTAGGTCAAGCAGTGGGTGTAAGTAGAGGCGAGCGCTGCAGGGAGGGGAAGGGCGGCTCTGAGACAGGGAGCCTGTGCTCCACGGGGCTGTCCTGTGGACAAGTGCAGAGTGAAAACCCTCAGGAAGCTGCGTGGGCTGTGCCAGGGTATGCTGCCCGGAGTGTCGTGCGCCCAGGAGGGGGTTGGGGAAATGATCTCTGCTCCCAAGGGCAGCAGGTAAGGTCAGAGTGTGGGCCCAAGCAGTGCCTGGGGAGGCAGAGAAGCGGGAAAAGATGGAGCGGCCACGCTTTTTCTCAGGACAGGCAGGCAGGTATTCCTCAGCTGTGGAAGGGCCAGTGCAGAACCTTTTTGCAGGGAGCCTGGACAGAGGGCACATAACAGGCCTGGGGTGGCACATGGCCTGAGGGGACTGGTCTTGTTTGACTCAGCCAGGCTGGCACCCAGGAGGGGAGGACCCAGCAGTCCCAACAGCTGCCCTCCATTGCCTGAGCGGCCGCCCCCAACATGGCTCCGAGCGTGTGGTCACTGCCTCCCAGCGCTCCTGGACGGAGGGCGTCATCAGCCAGGGGTACAGGTGGTGAAACAGGCTTGGGTGAGGGGGTGCACCTGCCTTGTCCTGGGGTGCACAGACGTGAAGCTATACTCGAAGCAGGATCTGAGTCACCCCAGAGCCCTGCCTTTCCCCTCACACCACACTGCTTTCCTCTGTGTGGTCAGAGGCCCTAAACTGGGCCAGACACTTCACCCATTCCTTCCCAGTTAGGGCCTCTGCTTCTTGTTCTGGGGTATTATTGGGGAGGCCAGGGGCTCATGGCCTCTCTAGCGTAAGTGCTTGGCATTAAGGTGACCGCACAGAGGAAGGTGACCAACCCCCACCTCTCTGAAGCCAACATAAACAGGTTAAAGGTCAGCCTTGTCACAGTGAAAAGGTCAGCTTTTGGTGTTTACGGAGCACTAGATGGTCTCTGTGGCCTGAGCAGAGCTCTCTGCTCTCCTGCCCTCTCTGTAAAGCAGCTCTCCCCATGGGTGTATTTAGCGTGTTTATGAAACAGTTGGTGGGGCCCTGTGGGCCCTGCAAGCCCAGCCTTTACACAGCTGGGCCATGCCCAGCACCTCTGCAAGGCACGAAGCCAACCCTCCCACACCTCACCAAGACACTACCACCATCTGGGGGGCCTTCCTCCCCAAATGCAGAGTGCTAAGTGTTTGCTGTGCGTCCTCTCCAGCCCTCCGCATGCCCGGCCTAAGAGGCAACACTGTTAGGGTGCACGCTGCACCAAAGTGGAGGTGGCTAAGACATTACCAGCTGGTCTTAACCCGGTGGCTCGGTGGTAAAGAATTGAATCTACCCGTCAATACAGGAGACACAAGTTCGATCCCTGGGTCAGGAAGATCTCCCGGAGGAAGGCATGGTAACCCCCTCTAGTATTCTTGCGGGAAGTTCCCACGGACAGAGGAGCCTAGCGGGCCCTGGTCCATGGGGTTGCAAGGAGTCAGACACCACTGAAGTGACTGAGCAGCATGCAACTGGTCTTAGCAGCCCTTGACTCAGGTCTCCCCAAGCCTCAAAACCTCACTGTTCAGCCTGTTCTGACCCCCTCCCCAAGGTCTCTCTCTAGCTGTCCTCAAAGTATTCTCCATGTTTCAGTGAGTGGTTTTGCAACACGTGAGTCAAAAAGGCCACTTTAAGCCTGTTGAGCAGGTGCTGGGGTACAATAAACATAGACAAACCAGTGACTGACATTTAAAACTCCGTCTCATCCCGTGACCACACTTCAGAGGTGAGACGTGCTCCTCTCGTTCTGGGCAGGAGGTTAGAAGCCGCAGTGAAGAAGCTGGTTTGTTACCAATGGTATATCGATAGACCAGTGCCCTCAAAGTTGATAGTCATAGACTTCTTTCCTGTGCTCTGAGCCCACGAGTGATCACCTTTGTTTTATTCAGGAATACCGCTTTAAGGTAGAATGTGTCTGAGAGTAACAGTAGTTGGGAGACATTTTAAAAGTTTTATTTCTCAGTCATAAAAATCATATGCTATTTGATATGCATGTATGTGTATAACACACATTTATACATGATTTGTATGTGAGGCATTGAATAATTCAGATTTTAAGAGCAAACCCACTGAGGATCCATTTCAGAAGTGCTGCTTAGACTCCTGACAGTCTGCACCCAGCTTTGCACACTTTTCTAGCCTTCTGTGGCCCACTGGAATCTTCAGCCAACCCTGTTTTGCTTCAGCCCATTCGTGTTTCCTGGTGCTAGTCCTTCCAGGATCAAGCAAAGATAGCGGGATTAACCATCTATCTCTATAAAAACGAAACGAAAGATGTGACAGAACCTGAACTCATTTCTGTCAGGCACCTGGTGATGAAGGTCTAAGACACCAAGATCAGCACTGGTTTTCATGGCTGCTCTAATGTCCCCTGCTTACCAGCCGTCAGAAAAGTTTTCGGAACTTGGAAACCAGACTCTTACCTGCCTTCAAAACCTTTGTTGGCCATGTCCCCCTCATCAACTCTGTCCCAGTCCCATTCTCAGTGAAGGAGAACCTGGGGTCTTGAGAATCACATGTCATTTCCTGGCATCAGTATTGTTGGGGTGGAGGAAGGAAAGCCCGGGCAGCTTTCAGACTCCCCTTTGAGCTTAGGCTAGGCTGTGAAAAAGCAGATCTGTTCATGCCTGAGAAGCAGCAGCCCACCCCAGCTGTGGCGTTGGGTAACCTCTCCGTGAGAACGCATGCGCTATACACAAAGCCTGCCTCATCTGGAAGACACAGCTGTGCTCCCATGACATCCGGGAGCCTCCCCGAGCCCTACAGGTGGAACATGCTGGTGGCCTCCACGTTGTGAGACGCTGAAGCACTCCTGGAAGTGTCCTCGGAATACATGTGTTGGCCTGAGACACCCAGGTAAGGGAGGCAGCCTGCATCTTTCACGAGCTTCCAGAAGTTCTTCCGAAACTTGAGGCCAACAAAGGCATAGAGCACAGGATTAAGGCAGGCACGCAGGTAGGCAATGGCCTCCGTCACCGTGATGGCGTAGTCGAAGCTGGTCATGGTGTGGTACTCCCAGCTTGTGCTGCGGATGAGCTTCACGAGGTTGAAGGGCGTCTGGGTCAGCAGGAACACTGCCACCACCAGGAAGATGATCTTCAGAGACTTGTGCTTCCGGAAGCCTCGAGCCTGAAGCAGGGTCTTGATGATGACCGAGTAGCAGACGATCATGGCAAGCAGTGGCAGAAAGAACCCCAGGGTCATCTGGATGGCCAGCACCATGGTGGAAATCGCCTCGTGATAACCGCAGAAGGGCTTGTCGTGGTAAAGGACGTTGCCATAGATGATCTGCGGCAAGGAAACCAGCAGGGAAACCACCCAGATGGACGAGCAGATGGCCTTACCCCAGGCCATGCGCTTGGCCTGCTGGTTGTAGGCCTTGGTGGCCCGCACCACCGCGACGAAGCGGTCCACGGTGATGCAGGTGAGCACGAGCATGGACGTGTAGAAGTTCAGCGTGTAGATGCCCAGCAGGGCTTTGCACATGACGTTGCCAAAGACCCACTCATGGATGCCTGCGTAGGCCCAGAAGGGCAGAGTGCAGACGAACACCAGGTCAGCCAGGGGCAGGTTCATCAGGAACACGTCTGTCAGGCTCTTCAGCTTCTGGTAGAAGACGTAGATGACCAGCACCAAGGAGTTTCCCACCAGGCCGCAGGTGAACACCACCACGTACATGCACGGCAGGAAGAACTTGCTGAACCGCAGGAAGTCTTGGTGCCCCTGGCTGCTGTCGTTGGAACCATTGAAGAACCCGAGGTCTTCGTAGTTGTACTCAGCCATGTCGTCTGTTCTGCTGGGCCCCTGGGAGTCAGACCACAGGAATTACATGCGTTGGGGTTGAGGGTGACCCCTCCTGTCTTCCCACTGTCCCACTGCCCACATTCAGGGTGCAAATGTGCGTGTATGTGTGCTAAGTCACTTCAGTCATGTCCGACACTTTGCGACCCTGTGGACTGTAGCCCACCAGGCTCCTCTGTCCGTGGTATTCTCTAGGCAATAATACTGGAGTGGGTTGCCATTTCCTTCTCCAGGGTATCTTCCCCACCTGGGGATCGAACCTGCATCTCTTAAGTCTCCTGCATTAGCAGACGGGCTCTTTACCACTAGTGCCTCCTAGGAAGCCCCCTCCTGTCTTCCCACTGCCCTGTTGCCCACACGTAGGGGGCAAATAGTCAGCTTCTAAACGCTCCCACTGTTCTGCTGGGTAACAGCCCAGGATACTGGGGACAGCCTGTTCTGGGAGGAAACTGCTCAGCCAGGGACCCTTAACTTGCAGTAAAGTTCTCAGGACCCCACCCACATTCCAGAAAATCCTGTGCTAAATGGCCTTGGAAGCAGAGGTCATCACATGGTGAAATGGGGAGCATGTCCTTTTGGAAGGACTGCACTGGTCTTCAGTGGGGAGGCTGTCTTCATCTGTCTGGGCCTCACAGCAGGTACCCACGCAGCCTGTGCCCCATGTTTTGTGAGGTTGACCCCTGTACCTGAAATTGTGAAAGCCATGGCAATAACCCCCTTAGAGGGGGGTCCACCTTGATGGGCCTGGAAACCAAGAGGAGTTTGGTCCTTCCTGCCCCAGGTGGCCTGTTCATCCTGCCTCATCTTCCTGTGATGGGGAGACAGGTCGGGGAAGAGCCCAGGCTGCCCAGTGCTTTGGCTGAGTGGCTTCCTGCCCAGGGAACTGGGCGGTTCTCCTCACGACCAACCCCAGCCTTCCCCCTCCTTGTCTGTGTATGATATTCCACCCTCAGGGCCTCTTTGGTCTTCAGGAATCTCTTCATGATAGATTACCTGAGAAGGGAACGTTGCTCTAGCTTTTACAACCAACAGTGTAGAGCTGAGGGTCTCCTGTAACAAACGGAAGAGCTGATGGAAATGGGATGTCAGGGGGATGGGCAGCCACAAACAGGGCCGATGGCCAGCCTTGCAGTGGGGCTGCTTATAGCAGAGACCAAATAGCTGTCTTTCTTGCCTGGGGGTCCTAGCCCTTCAAGATTATCACCCCCTGTGACCCTGCTCTGGGCCCTGTGTCCCCGCTGGGGACCACAGACCAGCCCCAGGGGTGACGTCGTCTGGTGTGGGAGCAGGGGCAGCTTTGGCAGCATCAGCCTTGGGGGGTCAGGTCAGTGACCCGCAGACGCTCAGCACGCAGGGGCTCGTGCAGTGACTAGTGCCATAACCCACTGGCACCTCAAGGAGAGCTTTAAGAAGAACAGGCCTTCGTCCAGCAAAGGCAGAATATCAACCAGCCAGATAAGACGGTGCAAGAGAGATGATTTCTGCTTTTGGTCTTCTCAGAGACTTGACTTTTCCCCAGCTGGGTCCTGACTAGAAGGGACGTCCACCTTAGTGCTACCACCTTGGTTGTTCGTGGAGTCAGAGCACCCTCCTGCTCCAAGAAAGGACCTTGCCTTTGGGCTAGGGCTGCTTAGTGCTAAGTCCCTCCTCCTGGACCACAAACCCTTGGCTCTAAGAGCGAAAGGCCAGCCCGGAGGCGTTGTGCCCCACCGTCTCTGGGCTGTAGGTCAAGTGGGCCCAACGATGACGTGTCTGTGTTATGCTTCACGTGGGGGCAAAAACGTTTATCATTTAGGACGTGACGTTGACGGTAATGTCACGTCTGCATTATTGCTTGACTTACTCTTCCCTTTAAAAATGCATTACACTGGCATTGCAGTTTCCTCAGAGGACCCGTGCAAATTCATCTGTAACGGTTGGTAAACTTAAACAGTATTTAACAGATTGGGACTGCATGGTTGTGTGCAGATAGAGTATGAAAAATTACTTTCTCTTCTAGAAATGTTAAAAGCACTCATTTCTTTATTTTCTCTAACCAAAGTCCTAGGTGGATTTGTGAAAATTTAAAACGATAATAATATATCCAACTTTGGAAATAGTATATATTTGATAATGAATAAAGAAAATATAATCTCGGCATAAAATAGAATATGATTGAAACATTTAGGAAGCACCCTTGACTTTGGAAAATACAGTGCATTAAACAGTGTTTTTCTTGGAGCATGGTTGATTTACTGTGTTGCGTTAGTCTCGGCTGTACAGCAAAGGGAGTCTGTTACACATATACATACGTCTGCTCTTTGTTTAGATTCTTTCCCCATATGGGCCATTACAGGTGTTGAGTAGAATTCCCCGCCTATACAGCTATGTAGGAGTGTGTATATGTCAGTCCAGTCTCCCAGTTTCTGCCCCCTCCAAAATACATTTAAATTGCTCAAAACAGTGTAAGCACAAAGTAGATATGCGAAATACTATTTGGCTGTTACTATTACAATGAATAGATGACAAAGTGAATGTGACATTGATCATGATCTCAACCTTCTTTGATCAGAAACCGCTTTGAGAGTCTCCTGAAAGCTGCACATCGTTTCCCTCAGTGATGATGTACATACATGCCTGCAATTCCAGGGATTCATGAACTCTAAATCCCTCTGTTCTAAATCCCTCTATGGACCTTGTTTAAGAACCTACGATCAGCTCTGTGGTTTTGACAAAATTTTTTTTAAAACGAACAAAAATTACATTTTATCAGCAGTTCACCCCTGACTTGTAGAATTAGTAGTGACTTATTTCCCTTCCTCATTTAAAATTTTCTGTATTTTCGAAAGCTGTTACAGTTGTGTATTGATGTACATGGAGAAAAGAAAGTAAACCATAAGCTAACAAAGGTCCTATAAAATGGGAAAGAAACAAAAAAAAAAGGGAAAAGAGATTAGTCAGTGAACAAACACAGGTAGTTAGCCTCCCCTTATCTCCTGGGGAGGCGTGATTATACCATTCCTGTCAGCAGCATGTTTAGTTTTTAGTTTAGTCGCTCAGTCACGTCCCACCAGGCTCCTCCGTCCATGGGATTCTCCAGGCAAGAGGACTGGAGTGGGTAGCCATTTCCTTCTCCAGAGGATCTTCCTGACCCAGGGATTGAACCCGGGTCTCCCACACTGTAGGCACATCATGTTACCAGCATCATATTACAGAAACAGATTAAGTCACAGTCCTCTATTCTAGCCCTGTGGCAGCAAGTGGCTGAGCTGGAGTTTGAGCCAAGAGCAGTTGAGCTTGAAAACCCTGGCACTTGACTGTACCACGCTGCAGGCAGGACTCTGAGAATCCCCCCAAAACGTGGGGTTAGCCCCTCTTTTAACTATAAAGAAAAAGATAAATGACTCACCGGTAGAGCTGCTCTTTCAGTTTGTTGATCAGACGAGGTTGCTCACAGCAGCAAGGTCTGCCGTTGTCTCTGATGTGGTCCAGGTTTCCGTTGAGTAATTATGAAGAGTCCTCAGTTGGTGATGATAGGAGACCCAGCCCTTCCCCATCTTGCAGGTCAGAATCCACATGACCCAGCCTGCACATGTGTAATTTGGGGGTCAAAGAGACAAAGCAGTGGCTCCGATGCTGCACAACCCCCGCATCCTGGCTGGGATCTTACCCTTTACCAGGATCTGAGAAGGTTTTAATTTGTAAACCAAAGGGGAGCCATGCACAGGCCTGGCACTGGTAGTCCACTGAAGATGGTGGCATTTATACCCTAAAATTATTTCATCCACTAGTCGTATGTTCCCTTGGAGCAGTTTGGGTCTGGACCAGTGCAAAGTTGATGGTATGGCCTGGGTTCTGTGTGTGTGCATCTCCAACATACATGACAGCCCTGATCCCCATAGCAACCCTGCAAGTAGGTATTATCCCATTTTATAGATGGGAATACAGAGGACCATAGCCAGAGAACAACCCTCATGGCTCACAGCCAATAACTGCCACTGCCAGGATGCAAGCCCGGGTGTCTATCATCGGCAGGCCAGTGGGCCAGATGGCTTCTAGAGATGGGTCTGCCAGAGGGCCTGATGTCGCCCTGCCTCCTAAACCCTCTCCACTCGGGTGGTGCTCACCGCCCTGCTTCTCATGGCTAGGGTCACCAGTGAACAGGCTGAACCAAATCCTGAAGGACTTGTCTCTCTCAACAAGACATCCCTTCACAGGGAGCCAGCCTCACATTTTGGAGTCTTTGAGCTTTGAGAGATGAGTTCCTCCCAGCAACAAGCCAACCGTGTCACTTAGGCCCAGTTCACAGGGTGATGACAGAAGGGCCTGAACCTGGTCAAACACACTGACTTGGATGTGCTTGTCCCGCTCAGCGTGTCCTCCCTGGGGAGAAGCAGCCCGGTGCCCTCCGTGACCGCGTCCATGCGTGGGAGGGAAGAGAGATGTATATCTCAGAGAGAGCGTGACTGTACTTGTGATAAGCATTCTCCAGTGGAGAGTTCTCCAGTGGAAAAGTCACAACTAAATTAGAGCCCCTTCCAGTTTGAGGGCCAGAATTTTATTTCTGTTGTCTTCCAATTTGGAGTGTCGGTTGCTTTTCTTTGAAACAAAAGTGAACCTCTTGACGGCAAGTACCCAGTCATATGTCTTGGGTTTTCCCCCAGAACATGCAAACAGTTCCTGAACAGAATCAGGGAAGAATAAAAGGGCCGTGGCAGCTGTGCCCACCGCAGGCTCTCTTGGGGTCAAACTCTTGACCCATTCCCTTTTTCTGAACGCCTGACATTCTGGAGCCAGAGCCCTGGTTCCGGCGGCAGCTCTGGCACCAGGGATGGGGCAGTGGCTGCTGGGAGAGGAGTAACTGCCAGGCGGTGGTGGGTGGTGGGGGCTGTGGAAGATGAGTGGAAAGACCCTTAGAAAAACAGCCTGCCCAGAGGACAGCAGGCGGCGGGCCAGTGGTGAGGACAGGGATGTGGGTCTGCATAGTTACTAAGTAATCAGACATCAAAACCAGAAGTGCCCTTCGTCACTTGGTTTTTCGGCAAAAAGGAAGCCAAAACCAAAAGAAAAACTGGTAAGAATTTAAAAGTCAAGTAAAAAGATGCACGCAAGCCCCACAGTGAATGTGGCCCACCATGTAGCTTAGCTTCTCCTTCCAGACCTGAGCTGTTCAGCAGAGCCTTCTGGAATGCTGGGCGTGCCCTGTGTCCACCTGTCCAACAGGCAAGTGTAGGTATCAGGCACTTGGCGTGTGGCCACTGAAACCATGGAGCCAAGCTTTGAGTTTTGTTTTAATTCTGATGAATTTAAGCGGCCACTTGAGGCCAGTGGTGCTGTACTGTACTGGGCAGACCAGTTGTAAAACAGAGACCTCTCCAGTTCACAGGAGGCCCCATGTAACAGGCAGAGCGGCACTCCTAGCTGCTGGCCTGGCCTGGTGGAGGGCTGAATGGGGCCCTCTGAGGAAGGCTGTCACCAGACACGCAGGCCAGGAGGCTCTCTAGGCTCCATGCCTTCCTCAGACAACCTGAGCGGCCAGGAGTCTGCTCCTCAGGCAGTTGGCAGGATTGAAGTTAAAGAAGCAAGTGGCTGAGGCGTTTTGATTTGTGACAGGAAAATACTGTAGATTCCAGCTGCAGATACTGAGCTGGAGAGAGCCCCGCTGTGACCCCTCGTCCAGGCAGGCGTGGACCCTGGACCACCTTGCTGGAGACTTCCTCAGCGTCCTTGCCTGTGGTCACCAGTTCATTCTTGCTTGCTTCTGAAGTGGAGTGAGCCTTGCTCATGTCCTTGAGGACATTAGGGACAGAAAACCACGTTGGCTGTGTGCAAGGCAGGTGCCCAGGCCAAATGTGGCAGGGGCGGCCAAGATGACCACCCCCAAGAGGGCAAGGTGACAGATATACGTGCCTCAGTACGGGTTCCGCTCGACTGACCACAGGCTCAGGGACGGAAACTCAGATGGACAGGATGGGGTGACGTGCCCTCAGCCACAAGAGGCCACCACAACTAGTAGTCGGTTCCCACGGCCAGAGCAAGGGGAGGAGGAAAGTCACTTTTGGACAGTGAGCTTTTCTGAAACATCTCAGTTTCAGAAAACAAAAGGAGAGAGGGTGCCCCCTAGTGGCCATGCATTTGTTCCGTCCTTCTCAAACTTCAAAATCGCTTGACATCTTCCAGCAGAGTTGCTTGAACACTTTCTGCTGCGTCCCACAGGGAGAAATTTACATGACTACCCAGGTGTGTACGTGTGTAGACATAAAGTCAAACAAGAGCCTCTTAAAAACAATAATGCTTATCCTTACCGCATGCAACGTGATGCAAAAATGTGTTGACATTTTCTATTTTATTTTTAATATGCATCATAACTTACTCAGCTGATTCACAACTCACTGATTGGATTGTAACCCACAGTTTGAAGAGCCATTGAAGGGAAAGTCTTCATAGCCTTTGAGACTGCATCACCCACCCATGCACACTCCCCCCTCCCCCACCCACCCCACCCCCACCGGTCACAGAGCTCCCCGACACGGGGCCTCAGCCAGGACTGGCAAGGGTCGTGGGACCTGCTCTGGTAATACTTGCAGGTAATCAGGTTGTCTGTGTCATGATGGTCAGAGAGGTGAGATGGAGGAGGAGAAGAAATAATAGATTAAGATTTTTTTTTTTTTCTATCGCACCCCACGGCTTGTGGGATCTTAGTTCCCCAACCAGGGATTGAACCTGTGCCTCCTACAGTGGGAGCAGAGAGCCGCTTCACTGGACCACCAGGGAGGCCCGGCATCTTTTATGTATTCACTTGTTATTATTTTTTTAATCGTTTGGCTTTTTCTTTTTTAAAAATTCCTTTTTCGTTTTTACCTTTAGGTCTGTGATCCATTTCTGAGTTAATCTCTTGTATATGGTGTGAAGTATGATCAGTTGTTGTCGCTGCCCTTTTGCGCAGAGGTATTCAGATTGTTTGCTAGCACCATTATCTCATGGCATGTGGGATCTTAGTTCCTCAATTAGGGATTGAACCCGTGCCTCCTGCATCACAAGGTGAAGTCTTAGCCCCTCGGGGAAGTCCTCTGATGTCTTTTATTCTTAATGCAGGAAAACTGAGAGAACGAACCACAGTTTTCAGCATTCGTTTTTCATGTGTTACTTATCTCTCTCATTTATGGCACTTGCACTTTGGACAAGGTTGAGAGCAAATGAAACGAGACAGGCTGACTGGCGCTGGGACTCCCGACTCCTCTCCCCTGTCCCCCTGCTTCCCCAGCTATTAAGTGGAGGTTGGACTGGATGATTCTTTGAGCTGCTTCTTGCACTAACATTCTGTGATGGCAGTGTGGGAATCTGGAAGCCAGTGGTTGAAAGATGAACAGGAAGGAGGTGTTGGACAGGGAGGAGGTCAGAGGTGGGCTGGGCCGAGGAGGAAAAGGACTGACAGGCTTGCCCTTGGTGGCAGCAGACACGTCAGGACGTGTTCTTGCTGCACCGTCCCCGAAACAGTGCCCGCCAGGGCGAGCCCGGCTCCTCCTGGCCAGTGGAATGCCTTCTCCAAGTCCTTTGAAACTTACAGCCTTTGTAAGCCAGCAGAACTGGGGTCCAGCTGGTTCCTTCTCCTCCCTTTTAGAGAGGAAAACACGGAGAAGGAAGTGGCTCGCCCAGAGTCAGAGTTGGTCATAAAGCCAAGACTGGAACCGCCTTGAGTGACGCCCACCCCTTCCACCTGCGTGCCCCCCTCACACACACACACACACACACACACACACACAAGCCATACTTCCTGTGGATCCACTCCACGCCCCAGCCAGAGGGCACCCACTGCTTGGACCTCAGGGCACTCAGACCCGAGGGCAGGGTGTCTGCAGACAGGCTCTCCCACCTGTCGTGGGCTGATGGAGACTGCACAGACATCCCTGGCCAGATACCTGGGCGCTAGTGGCAGTCTGATTATCTCGGGAGCCCTGGAGGCCCCCTCCATGCCAGCTGCCACCTGCACCCTCACAGCAGCGCCCTGGGCAGCCTGTCGCAGTCAGTGGGCTCGGCCCCCCAGCAGTAGACAGGAGCGGGGAGGGGAGTGGGGCCATGTGGTGGGGCGAGCAGCGGCCCAGCCTCGTGGGGGGCAGGTGTGGCATCCAGCTGTCTGAAGGAAGCCAGGTCTTCTGCCAGAGGTCTCCTGAGAGGAGAGGCCCCTCGTGCTGGGCTGTCCTCCAGAGAGAGAGGCTGTGTAAGTTGGCAGGCTGCAGTCTGCTTTGTGTGTGAGAGGATCCCGTTCAAGGTGAAGGGGCTGTGGGTTGGCCTCAGGTGTGGCTCTGCTAACCCAGCGCCCGCCACCCTGTGAGCCCCTCGGAGACTTCCTCCTTCGGGATCTGTCTGTGATTCTTCTCTTGACTTCGTCAGCTTTCCCTCTGCCCTCTCATCCTGAGTTTACACACTAACGATTCACTCCCCCGTGTGTATTTCTTCACAAGTATCATGGACGTGCTTTGATTCCTGCAGACAGCCGTGGCCTGTCCTTTGGGGCAGGGACAGTCCCTCCGCAGCCCCTGTTTGCAAGATCTTGTGGGCCAGGGGGAGATGAGACCCCTGCAGATGGGCAAGGCCCAGCGTGACCGGGGGTGGGATGAGTATGCAGTGCAGGAGCACGGAGGGGTGGGAGCGGGCGGCGGCTGCTGCGTGTGTCAGCCCCTGGGGGAGGCACCGGGCCCCCCCCAACTCCCAGTGTGTCGTGGTTACTGCAGTGCACTGCGTGGTACACAGACATTCCTGCCCCTAGAGCCGCGTGAGAGCCAGTGAGGCCTCTGTCCCCATCAGTGGCCTGTGGCCACTGACATCTTAACCAGTACATGCCAAGGAGCGGCAACTCAGTAGGGTTTAAAAACGTTCCGTGGGAACACTAAATGTAAAATTCAGGAGGTACCTTTACCGTAGGACACCTCAGAGCCTTCAATTTACTGTGTAAGAACACCGTGAGTTTCGGAGAAAGAGTATGGGGTTCCCCTCCCCAGGCACTGGTGTTCCACAGAGCACACTTTGGAAACCTCTTTCCTGCCAGGCAGCTCCGGCAGCTGATTCTCTGGACAGCAGACCATGATGGGAGGGAAGAGATGTGGCATGGGTCTGCCCCCCTTACACGAGGGGCCCCCACCACCTCCCTCTTGGCCCGTGCCACTTCCTGCCCCTCCACCCTGTCCTTATTCCTCAGGGAAGGGCCAGAGCAGGCTTGTGGAGTCAGGGACAGGCGCTGTGAAGTCAGCATCCGTGGTGCTGGGCACTCGCCCCACGGCTGTAACTTCTGGTGTGGGAGAGGAGGGCGGCCCATTTGTGCCGGGTGGACGCTGGGGAGGTCACTGCAGCCCTGCTCTCCCCCCGCACCTCGCTGTCCTTCCCACCCTAGCCTGGCCCCCGTGGCTCCCCAGACACAGGGTCTGCGGGCTCTGTCCCAGCGTCTGTGATCAGAAGGGCTCCCTGTGTGTTCTGGGGATGGCTACTGGACTCCAGCAAGACTGCGGGCCTATGTGCTGACAGCTAGCTGGCTGTGTTTGTGACATTTCAGGGACACCACGTCCACCTCCCTCACCCCTGAGGATGCTGAAGACATGCCTGTGGGGCAGGATTCCGAAATCTGCTTGCTGAAGTCGGGAGAACTGATGTAAGTCGTGGGCCCTAGCTGGCCTTGCTGGGGTGGCGGGGGCTGGAGGTCACAACTGGGGAGCAGAGGAGGAATGCCAGAGGAGGCCTGGCCTTTCCACGCCCCCGGAAAACACGCCTGTGCTCGACTGGGCGCCCACAGTGGCTTTCAGGTGTGCGCTGCTTTCTCTTTTTCCCTTTCTTCTTCTTCATTTTTTTGGTAAGATTTATATACAGTAAGATTTCCCGTTTGCAGTGCACAGTGCTTGGATTTAGACAGATGATACGGCGTAGTCACTGATTGTCTGGCAGCCCCCGCATCCTGCTGGGCCAGAGGCTTATACAGTCTCAGGCCCCTGTGCCCAGCCAGCTCCACTTCCCGTTCTGCCAAAGAGGAAACCTTGATCCAGAAAAGAAAAATGACTGCCCCCGCCATGTGACCAGAGTGAAGATGTAGAACAGTCCCGTCACCCTGGAAGGCTTCCCTGTCCTCTCGTAGCCATTCTTCCCACACTTCTGTGCCCTGTGTATGTTGCAAGGTGGTGCTTACTATGGAAAAGAAAAGCACCCCTCAATTTTAAATAGAAAACACTAAGAAGGTAAGACTTGAAGGAGTTGCCATGCAGATATGTGAGGGAACAGCATTCAGGCAGAGGGAACAGTCGGTGCACAGACCCTGGGGCAGGATGGTGTCTGGAATATATTCAAGGAATCCAGGAAGGGCCAGTGTGACTGGAGCAGAAAGCAGGAGAGAGACTGGGTGAGGAGGAGACAGGGCCCACGTCACATCAGGCCTTCTGGGCCACTGTAAGGACTTTTAATCTGAGGGAAATAGGAGCTTTAAATTAGATTTGGGTTAGAAGCATGACTTAGCCTAACTTACATTAGAAACACGGTCACTCTGGTTGCCATGTGAAGAATGACTCTGCAGGGGCAGAAGTAGGGAGACCAGTAGAATTTATGTTTGTAATGTGAGCACTGTAGACAACAGACTTTTTTAAGATAACATTTGAGCAGAGATGGCAAACCCTTACTATCTTCTCATTACCATCTCCCTTAGCAAGACTGAGTATTGTCCTCTCGCTGAGCAGGTGAGGTCTAGAAAGTGAAAAAAGATTACGGGCACAGTCCAGGTCACTGGGTGCAAGGGCAGAATTCTGGAACGTAAAATGATGAAGGACCCTGCATCGGTGCATCCTGTCAGTGAGTGGTGCAGCAAGATCTCCAGATTATGAGACCTCTTTTCCACAATAGACTCCTCTGCCTACTCTCAGATTCTTGAAAACTGTTAATATTGGACAAGACCTTTTTTTTTCTGACTATCAGTTCAGTTCAGTCGCTCATTTGTGTCCGACTCTGCAACCCCATGGACTGCAGCACGCCAGGCCTCCCTGTCCATCACCAACTCCCGGAGTCTACTCAAATTCATGCCCATTGAGTCGGTGATGCCATCCAACCATCTCATCCTTTGTCGTCCCCTTCTCCTCCCGCCCTCAATCTTTCCCAGCATCAGGGTCTTTTCAAATGAGTCAGCTCTTCACATCAGGTGGCCAAAGTACTGGAGTTTTAGCTTCAGCATCAGTCCTTCCAATGAATATTCAGGACTGATTTCCTTTAGGATGGACTGGTTGGATCTTCTTGCAGTCCACAGGACTCTCAAGGGTCTTCTCCAAACCACAGTTCAAAAGCATCAATTCTTTGGCGCTCAGCCTTCGTTATAGTCCAACTCTTACATCCACGTATGACTACTGGAAAAACCATAGCTTTGATTAGAAGGACCTTTGTTGGCAAGTAATGTCTCTGCTTTTTAATATGCTGTCTAGGGTAATTATAACTTTTCTTCCAAGGAGTAAGCGTCTTTTAACTTCATGGCTGCAGTCACCATCTGCAGTGATTTTGGAGCCCCCCAAAATAAAGTTTGTCACTGTTTCCACTGTTTCCCCATCTATTTGCCATGAAGTGATGGGACCAGATGCCATGATCTTCGTTTTCTGAATGTTGAGCTTTAAGCCAACTTTTTCACTCTCCTCTTTCACTTTCACCAAGAGGCTTTTTTGTTCCTCTTCACTTTCTGCCATAAGGGTGGTGTCATCTGCCTATCTGAGGTTATTGATATCTGTCCCAGCAATCTTGATTCTAGCTTGTGCTTTGTCATGATGTGCTCTGCATATAAGTTAAATAAGCAGGGTGACAATATACAGCCTTGACGTACTCTTTTTCCTATTTGGAGCCAGTCTGTTGTTCCATGTCCAGTTCTAACTGTTGCTTCCTGACCTGCATACACAGTTCTCAAGAGGCAGGTCAGGTGATCTAGTATTCCCATCTCTTTCAGAATTTTCTGTTTTTAACTATAATCAGCCAAAAAGTTAATTTAATTTAACACATGGAAAAATGGTCCATGGAATTAGATTTTCACCCGTGAATGAGCTGTATCAGAGCTGTTCTTTAGAGTACTTTGGATTTTTAGTCATCAGTTAGTCTCTCATCTGCAAAGCTTGGCCAAGTATTCCCAGCCACCTTCACACCTTTGGAACCTTTAGCACCACCCCTTGAACCCCTGTGCAGTCTTAGGCAAGCTACCTACCCTCCCTGAATTTTGGTTTCCACCCCTGTGTTAAAGGAGCAGCAGCATTTTTCTTCACAAAGGGCAGGCTGGTATAGTGGAAAGGCAGTGGCTTTGGCTCAGATCTGTGTGAACCTAGGTAGAGTCTTTTTGAATCTTAGCTTCCTCGTGTGTTGACGAGAACAAACCCGAAGCTGGCGAGCAGAGTTGGCCCTTTCACGGTTGAGGAGAGGAGAGGAAGGCCACAGGCTCCTGACCTGCAGCTCCTCCCTGGAGGCCCCACCCTCGTGGCCTTGACTCACCTGCTGCCTCTGGATTTGCAGAGCTGCAGGGGACGCGGCCCTTAATGAGGGAGACTGCCCTTCCAGGCAGGTTTTTCCTCTGACATAATTCTCACACCAGCCAGAGGCAGGCATGGTCATCCCTGGCTGCAGCCTGAGGCTGAGCCCTGTGGCAGGAACCAGCACCACGCCCTCCGTCCCAGGGAGGAACTCACTGTCCCAAACCTTTAAGCTTTTGGAACTGGCTGTTAATTCAGCTAATGAGAGGGAGAACAGGGACACGGCCCCCAGAAGCCTCTCTCCCCAGGGCCCTCATCCTACCCTGCATTAGCAAGTCTAGGGCATTTGCATTTAAGAAATGCACGTCAGGGTGCCCCCTTGAAATCTCGAGGCAGGTCCCGACTTTCTGCTGAAAAGAGATCACAGACAGAAAGGGCAGGAAGTTTCAGACGATGGGTGTGCATTCTGTGGGTACTAAGCAGGTAAAAGCGGGGGAGCGAAGAACTGGAAGGAGAAAGAGAGAGTGGACCGCTGGGCAGAGGGCAGCGGCAGGAGAGCTGTGGAAGCTGAGGCCTCCGCACACACTTCCTGCCCTGGAGGGGTTCAGAGCAGCCCAGGTGTCTCTCGTTCCCGCCAGCTCGCAGGGACCACACCAGCTCCTTGAAGACAAGGATTGTCCTCTGTATTTTTCACTCCTGTGTCCCCAGTGCCTCGAGCTGTGCCTCAAGCTATGCCAGGCATCTATTAATAGTTAAGTGCTCAGGAAACAGCTGATGGCATGGACTGCACATCAAGGTTTCTCCCACAATTAAGCCTGTCAGTCATGGTGACCAAAGGCTTGGCCACCCTTCAGCAGCCTCCAGCTGTCTCCAGTCACCTCTGAGTTACGGGCGACATGGCCAGTGGACTCAAGCGCTTTCCCCGCCGTGTTTAAGCCCCTCTCTGCCTTCATGTTTCAGGATAAAACTACCCCTCACGGTGGAAGAGATCGCCAACTTCGGGGAGGGCAGCAGGGAGCTGTTCGTGCGGTCCAGTACCTACAGCCTCATCCCCATCACCGTGGCCGAGGCAGGCCTCACCATCAGCTGGGTCTTCTCCTCCGACCCCAAGAGTATCTCCTTCAGCGTGGTCTTCCAGGAGGCCGAGGACACGCCGCTGGATCAGTGTAAGGTGAGGCCGGCTCCCTGCCAGCAGGATGCCCGGACAGCCCTTCCCTGGACTGCTCTGAGAAGGACAGAGGGAAACCAGGGTGGAAAAACCCAGGGCCTGCGTCAGGCAGAGCAGGCGATGCAGCTGGGCTTGTCCAGTGGGGACGGAAGGGCCTGAGAACTGTCTCCTAACGTCTGAAGGCCTTTCCTGGGTCAGCTTCAGACAGATGTTGGGATAGGTCAGTAGGTGAAACTGAAAGGAATACAGATGTGTGACTCAGGTTAAGGATCGTATTTTAACAGTCGTGGAGAGCAAGAGTGAGTCATCATGGGAGGTGGTGACCAAGATCTCTGCTTCCAGTTTTGAGTTTAGGGCTTTCAGCATCTCACTTCAGACAGGTCAAAAGAGACTCATAGCCTTTGTGTCAGTTGGGTGGTTGGGTTGGGAACCTTGGTAGCAGACACCAGTTCATAAACTCCTAAGAAATCCTAAGCATGTGACATTGACTGGCTGGGACCGTCGTCCTCAATTTTGGTTGCACTTTAAAAGGAAACACCCGGGAAACATTTTTAAACGCACTTCTGAGTCCATAACCCAGACGCCCAAATCAGAATCACTCAGGGGGACCCAGGCATATCTGGGTGATCCCAGTGGGCACCAAGGTTGAGAGTCACTGGTCTCGATCAAGGGAAGAAGTCAAGAGGAGAACGGATGGGGTGGAGTGCAGAGCCCAGGACAGCAGATAGGCCTCAGGCGGGGCTGACTCCTCGAGGGCAGCAAGCGGGTGGGGCGGGGGGGCGGGGTCTGAATTCCTCGCCTGAGTCTCTGCAGGCAGGGTGCGAGGGGTGATGGTGGGAGAGCTGGTTTGCGTGGACATTTGAGTTCCATTGGAATCACTGGGAGTGGAAGGAATGAGGACAGACACAAAGGCTGGATTGCAGCTCGGGGTGCGTCCCAGGCTTTTAGTACAACGTCTCCATTTTCTAAGAATGAAGCTAGAGAGGAGCAGTTCGAAATGGTGTGAAGGAAGCCTTCTGTGATGATATCCACCAGTCCCTCAGGGTGTCCTGAGGGCTCACGTCGCGGTCTGGGGAGGGCCCGGGGCCCCAGGAGGGCCAGGCTCTGGCGCGCTGGGTGCACAGATGGCCGCGCCGGCTCCAGCACCCACGTCTGCTATTTGACGTGGGGGTGCGTCTGCCCCTCTGGGCTTGCTCTCCTGCCGTCCCTGTCCTGTGGTACCTGCTCATTACAGATTGCTTTGTCATGTCTCTCCTCTTCAGATTCATGCCTAAAATTGAAATCTGGCCCCCTGAGTTGGCCTTCTTGAACGGAGTTTCATGCTCGTTCTTATTTAAAAACTGCCTTGCCCCTCTTTTCCTTTCGGGGGCTCATGACCTCGCCGCACATGTAGGGAGCCCTTCCTTCCTGAGCAATTCTGAACATCCACCTGGGAGGTCCTGGGCCTGTGGGTGGAGAGCGGTTACAGGCTCAGCCATGCAGAGCAGCCTGCCTGGGCAGTTAGTTGGTCGAGCAGCTTAAGCAGTGGGCTTGTCAGCTCTGCGCTAACAAACAGCTGCACTGCCCAGAACTCACCCCAGCACCTTCGCTGTTTACCTCACGTTCCCAAGGCCCGCTGAGCGCCTAAGCACTGCGTCTGCCCAGATTAGACACAGGTGGGTGTCCATGGTGAGAGAGGGAGGGGACAGACCCTGTGTCCACACCTGTCCCCTTGCTCAGTCACTCACCTGCCTAATCCTCATGGCCCTGAAAGACCTAGCTGGTTCCTCTCAGGATTCAGGAGCTCAGAGTCCTCATCTCGGGCTCCATTGTTGCCTGGAGGGTATGGCAGCCATTGTCGTTCCCACAGTGGTCGCCAGGGGGCAGAAGAAGCTCACGGTGAGTGAGAGGGTGCTCACTCTCAGGGGCTCCTCTGCCATCCCCAGCCCACTGTGGGGTTGCTGTTACATCTGCCTGAGGTCCTGGACAGACATCAGCCCGGAGAGTCTGTGTCCAGACTCACTTCTTTAGCATTTCACCTGTGGACTCCCCGGGTGATGCCCTGACCAGCCTGGACCTTGTGGGAACAAGAGGGCATAGTGCACCTCGCAGCACTTAGGTTTCACGGTGACGGAGGCTCAGACATCAGGAATTGGGCTGGGTCCTTGCACTCAGTTCACAACCATTCACTGAACTTCCGTGGTATAGTGGGCTCTGTAGGGCCCACTGAGGATCAGGAGAGAAGGGCCACACTGGGATCTGCCCTTGAGGAGCTCAGAGTATCATCAGAGAGAGGCCCTATTAAAGAAACAACTGCGATTCCAGGTGGTGACTGTCATGATGGGGTGGCACCGGGCAGGGGGTGGGGGAGCAGTAAGAAGGGCACCTAACCCAGCCTGGGGGGCGTTAGCAGACCAGGAGACTCCTGGGCCAAACCAAGAGAAGCTATTGGGAGGGGTGGGAGGGGGCACGGCTTACAGGAGAAGCGTCCAGGCAGGGGAACAGCGTGGCAGCCCAGTGCCGTCTCTAGAGCATGTCAGATACGCCCCACCCGGGACCACCCTCTCTCCAGAGGGCCCCTCTCCATCAAGGCCGGGCCTGGACACTGAGATGAGAGATGGTGAGTTTGGGAAGCACTTAAAAGAAGCAGTAAATCACGGACCTGAGGCCACCCGTACACAGACCACTGGTCTGAAGCCTGGGGCTAGTCAGGGACCAAGATCCGGGCCCTGCCTGTCTCTTTGCCCAGAGAAGCCAGAGGCCTGCCTGGGGCTGTTGAGAGTCAGGGGAGGAGCCGGGACCGGGAGCTTTTTATTTTTAAATAATTTTGAAGAGATACAATTTATATACATACATGTAATTCACCCATTTAAAATGTTCAGTTATCTTAGTATTAGTTATCTTAGCAATTCATCACCACTGTCTAATTTTAGATCATTTTCATCACTGCATAAAGCAAAAAGAAACCCTGTATCCATTCGCAGTCACTACCTCCTCCCAGCAACTAGCAGCCTGCCTTCTGTCCTTACGGCTTTCCTGTTCTGGACATTTCATGTGAATGGAATCACGCGTTACGTGGCCTTTTGTGACTGGCTTTTTCCATTTAGCATAGAATCACGGCTCTGTACCAGGGCCCAGGCCACCGGAGTTTCTCAAGAGAGCAGTAAAACCAACTGGACTGTTCTGCAGACAAGTGGTATAAATCAGGTCACAGCTGTCCAAGCAGGTGAGGCTGATGCGGGATGGCCCCAGAGTTCACACAACAGAGACCTGTCTTGCTCAGGTTTACACGGGACCCCAGTCGTCATCTGTCACCTCAGCTATATGGGCTTTGACAGCAATTGTTGTTCAGTTGCTCACTCATGTCTGACTCTTTGCAACCCCATGGACTACATACAGCATGCCACGCTTCTCTGTTCTTCACTATCTCCCAGAGTTTGCTCAAACTCAAGTCCATTGAGTCAGTGATAGCATCCAACCATCTCATCCTCTGTCATCCCCTTCTCCTGCCCTCAGTCTTTCCCAGCATCAGGGTCTTTTCCAGTGAGTGGGCTCTTCACATCAGGTGGCCAAAGTGTTGGAGCTTCAGCTTCAGCATCAGTCGTTCCAGTGAATACTTGGTTGATTTCCTTTAGGATTGACTGGTTAGATCTCCCTGTTGTCTAAGGGACTCTGAAGAGTCTTCTCCAGCACCACAGATCAAAAGCATCAGTTCTTCGACACTCAGCCTTCCTTATGGTCAAACTCTTACGTCCGTGCATGACTACTGACAAAATTACAGCTTTGACTATACAGACCTTTGTCGGAAAAGTGATGTCTCTGCTTTTTGTGTTTTTATTACTTTGTTTGTTTGTTTGTTTCTGCTTTTTAATACTCTGTCTTGGCTTGTCATAGCTTTTCTTCCAAGGAACAAGAGTCTTTTAACTTCATGGCTGCAGTCACCACCCACAGTGATTTTGGAGCCCAAGAAAGTAAAGTCTCTCGCTGTTTCCATTGTTTCCCCATCTTTTTGCCATGAAGTGATAGGACCAGACGCCATGATCTTAGCTTTTTGAATATTGAGCTGTAAGCCAGCTTTTTCATTCTTCTCTTTTCACTTTCATCAAGAGACTCTTTAGTTCCTCTTTGCTTTCTGCCATAAGGGTTGTATCATCTGTATATCTGAGGTTCCTGACATTTTTCCCAGCAATCTTGATTCCAGCTTGTGCTTTATCCAACCCAGAATTTCACATGATACACTCTGCATGTAAGTTAAATAAGCAGGGTGACAGTATACAGCCTTGACATACTCCTTTCCCAATTTGGAACCAATCTGTTGTTCCATTTCCAGTTCTGTTGCTTCTTGACCTACGTATAGATTTCTAAGGAGGCAGGTAAGGTCTGGTATTCCCATCTCTTAAAGAATTTTCCACAGTTTTGCACCAGAGCCTTTGTCTCCCCTAGATGGTTTGGTTGATTGATTTAAAGTAATAGCGAGAAAATCTTACAGATTTTGACCATGGTGGAAAAAACAGCAGCTGGAATGAACAAAAAGTCTATAGACTGTTTTAAAGAAATAAAGAGTATTATCTTACATGTCCCCTTCGGAGGATACTGCCTCGACAAGCTCTTGGCTTTTGCTTTGTAATCAAAGTGGTGTGTGGGAAGGCTGAGGAGCGGGGCACACAGGCATCCCTGTGTAAACCGCAAGCCTTTCTCCCCGGCGCTTCCTCTACATGTGCTTGCTGAAATTTCTCAGGCCAGGTCAAAACTTTTAGGTTATGGATCACAGGAACAGACCCAACCACTTAACCTCCCAGGAGTCTCAGTTCCCTGTAGAACTAGAATATTATAAACCATTAATGGAGCTCGATGAGATACCACATTCTACTTGGTAGAGGAGCTGCCACAGAGCCCACACGTAGGAGGTCCTCATGCATCTCAGTCTCCTCCAGGCTTGTCTTGGGCCCGTCCTGCTCCCTCAGCACCATCAGCTTGCAGTCAGAGCCGGGGTACTGTGGTGGCAGGAGGCTGCTCTGCGCTCTGTCTGTCTCCCAGGCCTTTGAGGTCTCCCTTTTGACTTTTGTCTGACTCATGTGTTATTTAGTTTCGGATATTTGGGGATTTTCTAGACAGCTGCAGTTTTTTTCTAACTTAACTCCATTGTCAGAAAACACACTTTTTATAGTTTGGATCCTTTTAAATGTAATTTTTCTCAATGGCCTAGAATGTGGCCCACCTAGCGATTATTCCAAGTATACTGGAAAAGTCTGTCACTGTTTCCATTGTTTCCCCATCTATTTGCCATAAAGTGATGGGACCAGATGCCATGATCTTAGTTTTTTAATGTGGAGTTTTAAGCCAGCTTTTTCATTCTCCTCTTTCACTTTGATCAAGAGGCTCTTTAGTTCCTCTTCGCTTTCTGCCTTTAGGGTGGTGTCATCTGCATATCTGAGGTTATTGATATTTCTCCCGGCAATCTTGATTCCAGCTTGTGCTTCATCCAGCCTGGCATTTTGCAAGATGTATTCTGCATATAAGTCAAATAAGCAGGGTGACAATATACAGCCTTGAAGTACTGTTTTCCCAGTTTGGAACCAGTCTGCTGTTCCATGTTCGATTCTAACTGTTGCTTCTTGACCTGCATACAGATTGCTCAGGAGGCAGGTCAGGTGGTCTGGTATTCCCATCTCTTGAAGAGAGTGAAAACTGTGAAGCACAGTTTGTTGTGATCCACGCAGTCAAAGGCTTTGTCAGTAAAGCAGAAGTAGATGTTTTTCTGGAATTCTCTTCCTTTTTCGATGATCCAATGGATATTGGCAATTTGATCTCTGGTTCCTCTGCCTTTTCTAAATCCAGCTTGAACATATGGAAGTTCTCAGTTCCCGTACTGTTGAAGCCTTGCTTGGAGAATTTTGAGCATTACTTTGCTAGTGTGTGAGATGAGTGCAATTGTGTGGTAGTTTGAGCATTCTTTGGCAATGCCTTTCTTTGGGATTGGAATGAAAACGGATCTTTTCCAGTCCTGTGACCACTGCTGAGTTTTCCAAATTTGCTGGCATATTGAGTGCAGCACTTTCACAGCATCATCTTTTAGGATTTGAAATAGCTCAACTGGAATTCCATCACCTCCACTAGCTTTGTTTGTAGTGATGCTTTGTAAGCCCCACTTAATGTAAGGCCCTCTTGACTTCACAGCCCAGGATGTCTGGCTCTAGGTGAGTGATCACACCATTGTGGTTATCTGGGTTGTGAAGATCTTTTTTGTCTAGTTCTTCTGTGTATTCTTGCCACCTCTTCTTAATATCTTCTACTTAGGTCCGTACCGTTTCTGTCCTTTATTGTGCCCATCTTTGCATGAAATGTTCACTTGGTATAGTGACAGACTGTTTTCTTGGGCTCCAAAATCACTATCGACTGTGATTATAGCCATGAAATTAAAAGCCGCTTGCTCCTTGGAAGAAAAACTATGACAAACCTAAACAGCATATTAAAAAGCAGAGACATTACTTTACCAACAAAGGTCTGTCTAGTCAAAGCTATGGTTTTTCCAGTAATCGTGTATGGATGTTAGAGTTGGACCATAAAGAAAGATGAGTGGTGAGAATTCATGCTTTTGAACTATGGTGTTGGAGAAAACTCTTGAGAGTCCCTTGGATAAGCAAAAAGTTCAACCCAGTCAATCCTAAAATAAATCAGTGCTGACAATTCATTGGAAAGACTGGTGCTGAAGCTGAAACTCCAATACTTTGGCCACCTGATGTGAAGAACTGACTCATTTGAAAAGACTCTGATGCTGGGAAAGATTGAAGGCGGGAGAAGGGGACGACAGAGGATGAGATGATTGGATAGCATCACCAACTCGATGGACATGAGTTTGAGCAAGCTCCAAGAGTTGGTGATGGAGAGGGAAGCCTAGCGTGCTACAGTCCATAGGGTCACAAAGAGTCAGACACGAGTGAATGACTGAACTGAACTAATACTGGAAAAGAATGCGTGTTCTGCTATTGTTGGGTGGAGTGTCCTATAAATATCAGTTAGATCAAGTTAATAGATAATGCTTAGGATTGTTATGTTCCCTTGATGAACTGCCGTCTTTATCATTTATGATACTATCCCTGGCCACGTTCTTTGATGTAAAATCTACTTGGATATTACTGTAGCTTCTTTTGACCAGTGTTAGCATGGTATGGGGCTTCCCTGGTGGCTCAGTGGTAAAGAATCTGTTTGAAGTACAGGAGACTTGGGTTCAATCCCTGGGACAGGAAGGTCCCCTGGAGAAGGGCATGGCAACCCACTCTAGTACTCTTGCCTAGAGAACCCCATGGACAGAGGAGCCTGGCGGGCTGCAGTCCATAGCATCGCACAGAGCTGGACACGACTGAAGTGACTGAGCGGCAGCAGCATGATGTATCTTCTTACATTCCTTTACTTTTAACTTAGTTGCTCAGTCATATATGACTCTTTGAGACCCCCATGGACTCCAGCCCACTAGGCTCCTCTGTCCATGGTATTCTCCGGCAAGAGTACTAGAGTGGGTTGCTATTCCCTTCTCCAGGATGTTTTCCCGACCCAGGGATCCAACCTGAGTCTCTCATTTATTTTTATTCGCTGGCCACACCAGGCCGGGGGACAACATGTTCAAAAGCACGGGAGAATGGCTGAGATTTACCCTCCCAAGAAATAACCAAAACAGACAAAATACGAGAAGCAACGGTTTTCAAGTCACTGCACAGTAGGCGATGATGGACAGTGATCTTTGCTAGAACAAGTTGAGCCCTGAAATTGCCCTGGCTTACTGCTTTGAGAGGAAAAGAGAGCAATCAGCAGGTGGAACAAATAAAAAACAGTGAGATGAGGGACTCAAACCTAACCTTATTGACAATCGCATAAATGTCAGTTAGATAAACATCCCAATTGAAAGGCAGGAATTGTCAAGTTGGATAAAAGTAAGCCCCAACCCCATCATGCCTACAAGCAATAAAATTTAAATGTAAAGATACAAATAAGTTAGAAGTGTGTGCCCTCAGTTGTGTCTGACTCTTTGAGGCCCCGTGGACTGTAATAACTAAATTGTCCTAGCTCAGTGCTGCCTCTTCCAGGAAGTCTTCCCTGATTCTGCCTCTCCTCCCACCCACCGAGAGGCTGGGACAGGCACCCCTCCCCAGTACACCTACTGTGACAGCCTCACCCAGCACAACTGAATGTTTTCTTATCTGTTATCACCATCAAACCACAAGATCCTTAAGGGCAGCACTCTTTGGGAACTGACTCCACTTCGGGAACTTTGTGGCCACCGTGTAGCGTTTCAAGAAATAGGCAGCTATGTTCAGCCTTGAGGTGAAAAAGTAATCTCATCTTTGTGTTTTGGATTCAGTCATTTTATACAGGTTGACAACGTTCACATGCAGGTCTTCTCTAGCTGCGGCGAGTGGGGGCTGCTGTTTGTCGTGCGCAGGCTTCTCACTGCGGCGGCTCCTCTTGTGGAGCCTGGGCTCTGGGTGTGCAGGCTGCAGTGGTCGCAGCCCTGGGCTCAGCAGTTGTGGCTCGAGGGCCTAGTGCCCCTCAGCCTGTGGGATCTTCCCAGACCAGGGAACACACCCATGTCCCCTGCATTGGCAGATGGATACTTAACCGCTGGGACCAGCAGGGAAGCCCTCCCAAAACTGTTTTTAATTTTGGCTGGCTCTGTGTTACTTCCTATTATATCTTCAGTTGTAAAGTGTCTCACCTGGCCAGCAGGTTGAAGACTTCCCGTGGGGAAGATGTTGGCCATCCCAGGACCCCAGCCCTGGCCCTGGCCAGCTCACACCATGTGCTCAGACTTGGCCTCTGACAGTGAGGCCCTGGGAACAATGTTCTCAGAAAATAAGTGTCTCCTGGGATTAATTTCTCATTCTCAGAGGAGATAGGAAGCTGGAGACCTGGAAAGATGAAAGGGCTCTGGGACATACGGACTGACTGGGGCCAAGTGAGAAGCCACAGGTGGAGCCGGGGCGGTCAGCCTGGAGGAAAGTAGACCCAGAAGCTTCACAGAGTGCCCGAGAGATGTGGATGGGGGGCTTGGCCCGTCCTCTGACACCCCCAAGGGCAGCAGCATTAGCACCAACAGGAAGGGACCAGGCAGGATTTCACCTGGAGTAAGCCTCTGCTTCCTGAAGCCAGGAAGAAGCTGCTTCTCTGGACAGTAGAGCGTTCTGGCACTGGCATGGTCAGAGGAGGCTGGGGGGACCATTCTTTCAGGATGCTGACCTATCATGATTTTGGATGAAACTCCTGTCTATACTGGTCCCCGCCCCATTGTAAGTTGTTGACAAACCCAGGGCATGTGGAAGGACACCCCCCGGAAGTGGGGGCTGATGAGGCTCAGCTATGACCTCGGATGAGGCATTCAGCCTCCCTGGGCCTCAGTTTCCTTCCCCAAATGAAGAGTCTGCCCAGAGGCTCTGTGGTGCCCTCCGCTTCTGTGACACTTTCCCATCTGCTTCTCCTCCCAGGTGCTCATTCCCACCACCCGCTGCAATTCCCACAAGGAGAACATCCAGGGCCAGCTCAAGGTCCGCACACCAGGCATCTACCTGCTCATCTTCGACAACACTTTTTCCAGGTAGGCCGCCTCCTCGGTCAGCATCCGGATGAACCCACCCGGCACCCCGCCTCAAGGATAGAGGTGGACGTTTAAAAGCAGTTGTTTAATTATCAGTCCCTGATTATCAGTGGTTCATTAATTTTAGACCTATACTCTGGTGTTCCAGTGTCCTTTGTAGAGTGTGTAACACACAGCCTGATACTTACAGTCTCACCACGGGTTAAGTGTGTTCTCTGCCCTCTGCTCTTATTAATACTACTCCCTTCAGCCGCACAGCAGCCCCGTGCAGTAAGGACTGTCTTTCTCCTCGTGTTACTGCTAAGGGGCTGAGGACCTAGAAGAGGGGCACTCCCAATCACCCAGCTGGTGGTGGGGCTGGATTTGAACCCAGGTGGCCTGGTTCGAGGCTCTAGGCTCTTACCCGGGATGCTCTTCTGCTTCTGCCGTCCTGATGCCCTCTGCCCAGGCCAGAGAAGAGCCAGCAAATACAGTGGAAGGATTGGGCGGATGGGTAAATGGATGGATGGATGGATGAGAGAGAAGTGAAGGCCCAGAGCTAATCAGAACTGGAGCTGCGAGGCGAGGCCCCTGGGCCCCCTCGTCCAGGGAGTGGAGCAGCAGGTCCCATCCCTGGGGAGCATGACTTCAGAGCTCCAGGTGCAGGTCCAGGAGTGAGTGCAGGGTTGAGGGGTCAGGACGATGGGGTGAATGGAGATGAGGCTGGAGGGGCGTCCAAGAAAGGAAGCAGGACAGCAGACCAATGTTGGTTGAGCATCTGCCTCGAGCCAGGGCTCTGCTTCATGGAGATGTGCGGCTGGCACGGTGAAGGCTGCTGGGCACCTGTCCCTCTTCTGGCTTCAGTGTAAGCCCTTAGTAGGGGCTCGCTTCATTCATAAGACCTGTCTGATAAGCATTCAGCCACATCCTCTCTGAGTGGGGCCCTGAGCTTGCGGCCACATCCCTCCCCATAGGCGCCCTTGCCAGCCTGCTGGGCTTTAAGCACAGTAACTTAATAGCTATTAAGTAGGTGAGAAGCTGGGGCGCCACCTGTTGGTGAAAGCCGGAGTGCAACCTCTCACCACCTCAGGGCCTTGAACTCCCAGGGCATGTGGCTGAGGGCATCCACCAAGGGAGAGCTTGGAAGAACGGGCTCCCCACCTTTCCCCTTCCCCACCCTTCCCCCACACACCCCCAGGAACATGAACACACCCTGCATTAGCAGGATTCCTGGGCATGGGCTCTGAATGTCCAGAAAGCTGGTCAGACCAGGCATGGGCCTCAGCCCCTCAGGGCAGCGGTCAGGAGACGGGGTGGAGGCCAGCCCAGCGAGGGTCTGCTCTCCCCTCTGGGTTTTAGTGGAACCCCAGTTTCCTCTGTGGTGGCAGCCAGCATTTTTACTACCTCCCTGAGCCCCACCGCAGGTTGACGGAGAGGCTGGGAGCAGCGTGTTGAGGGCAGAGGCAGCTGCAGACCAGCTTTGCAGTCGGCATTAGGAGCGGCCATGGTGCTGAGACACACTGCAGCCCTCGCCACTGACGTCGTCTCAGGGCCTAGTCAAGGTTTTCAAAGCACAACAGCGGAAGAGATCCAGATGTCCAGTCAGAATGAGATCCAGACTCGCCTCCACTGTGTGTGTCCCCTCCACGCCTGCGCCACCCACTTCCCCAGGGCAGCCCAGACCGCCGAGACCCCTGAGACACCCCCACCCCAGGGCCCCTTCAGAGCAGCAAGGCAAGGAGGGGTGCTTCACAGTGCGGGACTGGATGGGCGTTTCTGCACCCAAGCCCAGGACAGTCCACGGAGGTGTCCTAAGACCCTGACACTTGGCAGGAAGATGTCTCTGCTAGAGAGACAGGAAATGGGGGTGAGGGGACCCGGAAGAATCCATGCAGTCTGTGAGGGACCCCAGGCTCGGAACAGAGGTCTTTGCACCAAAGCTTCCCATGCCAGCCAGCACCCACCCCAGCCAGGTCACTGCAGCTGCTTCCAGCCCTCGGAATAACCCCTCCTTCCCATTTGTCTCCTAGATTCGTCTCCAAGAAAGTCTTTTATCACTTAACTGTTGACCGGCCTGTGATCTACGATGGAAGTGATTTCCCGTAACCTCAAGTACCTGGATTTTGCTAGTTTCACATTACCCACAGGAAACACTACTCCTCCTCACTTGTCACGTAAAGCACCTAAAAAACCCAGAAAACAAAAAATAGCTGCTCTAAAGCTATCAGTATCCACTATGCAACTTTAGGAGACGGGCCCTTGGCTGCTCGTCAGAGCCGCATTGCTCCGAGCGCCGTGTACTCGGCGCTGTGCACATCACTCTTAGCCCCGTGGCTCGTAAGGGCTCAAGTGATGTTTTCCATTGTCCTCACACCCAGAGGGACACTATGCCAAAGGTTTAAACACTCAGGAGACCATTGGCCTCTCCAGGGGGGCGCAGTTGGCTCCAGGCCTCCTGTGAAGAGTTTCCCAGGTCAGAGGGGTCCCGACTTCCACCCGTGGAGAGACACAGCCCCCCTGTGCCCAGCCAGGCATCACGGGTGACCATGAGCTGGAAGGCCTGGCCAGACCCTGTGGGGCCCTTGAGTCCTCCCTGGGAAAGGACATCAGGGCACCTAGGGCCCCGCCTGAGATCCCATCCAGTTTCCTCGATCATGCTCCTGTCCCCTCCTGCCCGGGGAGTGCAGGGCTGCTCAGAGGGGCCGCCAGCTGCACTTTTCTCCTGGCCCTTCTATCTGGGTGAGTCTGTCTTGGAGCAAAGCCCTCCACTCAGCTGGGCCTCTCAACAGCTCAAAATACCACCCTAAGAATCAGAAGTGAAGCTAATCCAGGAAACAGAACCCACCGACTGAGGGCCTGCAGTGCAGTCTATGTCCAGATGGCCAGAGCCCAGATGCTGGGTAACGTCCACGCCATGACCAAAAGGCTGGACGCATCAGCCTGTGCGGCTCACTCCTCAGCCTGTCTTTGTTTGTATTAACAAGAGCTTCTGCAGATACGTTTACTAATGATTATATTCAGGGTAGGAACCACTTTTAAAAATCGGGGGCTTCTTAAGAGAAGTCTTTGCTAACTCAAGTATACACGGGCATAATTCATGAATCGGTTCTTTGCTCACCTCTCGGTCCCTCCTCCCCACCTGCCTAGGTTCCCTGCACCCCTTTTCCACTTCCTGCTGCTCAGCCTGCACCTGACACCTGGGAGCAAATGAATCCTCTGTCCTTTTCCGGGACAAGCAGCAGATGATCTTCCTGTTCTCTGTGGCCCTTTTCTCCCACCACAGAGTGCTCACCTGTGATGGCCTCTCTGTGCCCTGTTCACAGGGCAGTCAGGACCCAGGTCCTTCCGCAGTGAGCAGAGATCTGACCAAGCAGCCCACCGTAGCTGTGGTCAGGGTAGAGGGTACCTGGCAAGGCAACTGCAGGTCCTAGTACCCCGCCAGCCCTTCAGCTAGCCCGGTGACTAAGCCGAGTCACACCACGTCGAAGCTTCATCTCGTCATTCACGAGCCTGGTCTGACTGGTTTTGAGAACTGACGAATGGGTCAAGAATCCTTGGCCAAGTTCAGTTCAGACCCCATACCTCCCAGGCGCCAGCAGAGGTAGGAGGAAATGACTTTGGCAGTAGACTCAGAACTTCCATTTAAACAGGAGACATAGGCAGTTCCAGGCACTTTAAGTGGGGCTTGAGACACGGTGAACAGAACCTTCCAGAAAAGAGCTGGCCCTCTTGTGCTCTCTTTCCTGGGAGTAGCCGCCTGTGGCAGAAAGCCAGGAGTCTCTAGCACCTCATTGAGCAAGGTCCTGACGGTGCTTAGCACCAAAACAGAAATGGCCAGGCCCCCAGAGACTTCCTGGACTCGTGCTTGTCCTTACAGGGTGCCACACTGCTTGAAAGCAAACTACCCTGCCTTTAAATCCATCTCCCCCTTGAAAAGGATAATCAGATGTAGCTGGCTCACCACTTGAGAGAAACAAAAGACTCTGAAGCATCTGGAATCTCGGTTTGAGTGCTTAGCTTTCCCAGGATACCCTGGAGACATGGCCAAGCAGACGGCCCTCTGCTCATGTCACCACCGTCACCTGCAGCTTGAATCAGCTTTTCTCGAGTAGCTGATATGTTTCCTGCGGAAGCCCTGAGACATTCCATCTGAGGCCTGTTCTGAACCTCTGTGACTCGACCCAGCAGGGGACCAACTGCAGCTTAAAAAAATCCCGTGGCTCTTATGAAGCCAGCCCAGAGCCACTGCTGCAGGAGCTCGTGGGCCCCTTGTGCCAGCACTGCAGACGGTGACGGCAGTGGTGCAGAGGCCTTCGCCTGCCCACTGCGGCCCCACCCTGCCTCTGCAGCGTATTTAGTTTTTTGTGCTGAATGGACTCTTGTTCTTCGTTACTTTGCTGTGGGAGCTCGGGTTTGCTGTGCAGCTAGAGATCATCTTGGCATATTTAAGTATGGCTTCTATAAACTGCTTTCTTATTTTAAACAAGTTCCCAACTTTACTGAAGTTTGGGGGCTGAGGTATTCTTTTTAATGCAAACAATAATGAAAAACAGCTATTGAAAGTGGTGGCCCCGGCCAGTAGACTGAATTAACACTAAAAGTCAACAAGTAGGAAGCATTCTTGGGATCCCAGATCACTATCTAAAAAAAAAGAAAAAAAATCCCCCATCAGCCTCTTTGGGGGCTGGCCAAGCTCTCTGAATAACTGTTGCTGTTTAGTACAAGATTAGTACCAGCCGCCTTGCTCACCACTGCCTTGGGAGCCACTGATCGCCCTCACCCAGGAACACGAGGCCTCTGTCAGGCACCCTCATCCACCGCCAGCAAGCATGTTTGGGAGAAAGCGTAGCCCCTGCAGAGCACTTCTGGCTGGAGCCCACCTACTCCACATCCACTGGATCAAGAGCAGGCAAGGAAATTCTCAAACAGGAATCTGGAACTGAAACACTACATAGGGTCTGAAAAGTATGAATGCACAGCCACGCTAGATAAATCAGAGATAAAGGAGATGGTTTTTTAAAATTATTTTCAGTTGTCACTCACCTTCGGTGGTGAAGCCATTCCAGACTCATCTGAAAAGAAATCCCCATTTGGAGATGAAATCTCAGTCTGTGTTTTATCATTGTGGTTAGCTGTCGACCATACGTTTTTATAGGAGTTTCAGTTTTAGAAGCCCACCTTGGTGACTCCACCTTGGAGAATCCCAGCCTCAGCTCAGAGGTGTTGAGAATGAGAGCAGAGCCGCCCTCTGCAATGCTCAGAACCAAGGGTCACCTGGCACAGAGAATGTTTAGTCAGCCATCTGCGTTTACAAAACACTTACCCAAAAGGTTCTTTTCAGTGGAACCCTGGGTGAATTCTCTGTTGTGGTGCTTCCAAGGAAATAAAGACAGTTAATAATGCCTTTTCTCTCTTAAGCACTTTTTCAAAATAACACAGTACATCTTTAAATTTGGGGAGGCATTTCTGATAAAAAGACTTCCTCAGAACCTGAGGACAAGGGCTGTCCAGAGATGCTCCTGTTCCCCCATGGCTGCAGAGCAACAGTGAAGCCTCAGTTGGGTGGCTTCCAAATCAGAATTGCACTTTAATTGACCAATCCTCAATGCTCGCGGCCTTACAGGGTAGTGGGTCTGGGAACCCATCTCTTTTTTATCTGCCAAATAATTACCAGAAGCACATCAAATGCCAACTCTCCACCTGCCCAGTGGGGGTAAGGAACTTTTGTATCCCAAAACATAGTCCGTATAGCATCTGCTGCACCATTTGGGAATGTCTTATTTTTAATCTCAGGATTTAAATAAACACTATGACATTGAGAGTGGCGTCGTCTTTCATTCCATTGAGACATAAGGTGAGAGAGGAAATTGCACACAGCAGAGTGGGGGCAAAGCTGTTGGGCCATGTCAAGTCCTGTGACTTCAAAAGGGAAGAAAAAAAGCAGCTGTTCTAAGAGGTTGCCAAATTGGCCTGGTGTCTGGACCCACAGTCTGCGCTGAGGTCCGAGTTCAGACTTGCCGCCTCAGCCAATGCAGTGCACCAACCCACTGCCCTCTGCCAGAAGAGCTTCTGCGTTCAGTGAAATTCCCCAGCCCTCCCCTGGTCCACGAAGAGCAGCCTGATTTACCAGAATGATGGAGTCGGGGAGGAGGTCACAGGTGGCCTAAAACCACGGTTAGTCAAGCTGGATCCAAATCTAGGCAGAGCTGCTAAAGGAGGCAGCAGAGAGGGGCAGCGAAGACCCTGGACATGGGCCCCGAGGGCTGTGTCCCAGTCACTCCTCCCCTGGGCAGACTGAGCTTGGGCCAGGCAGTCCATCTGCACTCACCTCTGGAGCGCCCTGTGCCTCACAGGGTCCTCCCAGCCCTCCTTTCCTCCACTTCCCTTCTCGCAGCCTTCCTCCTGCCTCGGATTCTCCTGTGGCCTCTTCTTTCATCAGTTACTCAGGAGCAGGTGATACTTCCCGGAAGTGTATTGTTCCCTGCAGCTCCAGGACCCTGTTTTTCATCCTCATCTCCCTGCTCTGCCTCAGCCCGCAGCATGGAGCACAGAGCATGGTGCTCACCAGCCTCTGAATCAGCGAGGACACTGGGCACCATGATCAGCCCTAGGCCATCAGCAATCCCACTGGCCCACTTGGCCAGAGACCAACCCTCAAAACCCCCGTGGTAGAGAAGGACAAAGGTCAAGCCCACAGGGGCGATTTAGGGAGGATGGAGGTGAGCTGGTTACTGGTTCGGACACATAGAGCCTCCTGTGCCCTCAAGCCTCTCCTGTCCAGTAATGGAAGGGTGCTCTATCCAAGTGCCTGAAACAGCACAGCAGAAGGAATTCTGTGTTCATAGGAAAGGCCTCGCAGAGAGGCCACGTGGACTGAGCCTAGGAGAACGGACCAGGACACACAGATACAGGCTGCTCTATCTGGGCTGGGATCCTGGCCTCCATGCCACACTCCTGGTGCCCTCTCCCCACCTGCTGAGCCGCCCCAAGGTGAGCAAACCAAATCCCCGCTCCTGGTTTTCCAAGCCCCTGACACAATTCCGGGAATTCTGGCCCCTCTCGGTGTCCGTAGACGCGTGCCGCTGCCTGCGATGCCTGCGATGCCTCTTCCGCCCGGAGAGTGTAGCGATTCCCCGGGTGACTCAGAAGAACACTTCAGTCAGGGTCAGACCTCTCGGTTTGAGGATGCGTGGGAAAAATCTGGCGAGTGGAGCCCGCCACCCACACACATCTGCAGAGCAAATAGATGGTGAAACCTGTCACCTGAAATGAGAAAACGGACTTTTATTGAGAGAGCGGTTAAAGCTGAAGCTATCAAAACCCAGGGGAGAGCAGAGCTTATTATGAAAGCCGCTCAAAGTGGGTTAGGGTTGAAAGAAAGGTCAGCCTTTTACTTTTCCCACACTCGCTGGTTTCTGAAGAAAGATAGTAAAGCCGAGCCGAAGTATGATTACCAATCTCTGGGCTTTGATGTGTGTCCCCTCGTCCCTCCCCCATCCCTCGAGTTCCCCGGGGAGGCTGGAGGCTGGTGTGGTTTCCTCACCCCTTCTGGCAGGTTCGTGCTGAGGTTATCGCACTCGGCAGCCCCATCTGAAGCCTGGAATGAGTTGTCTTAGCTCCATAATGAACAAAGAGAGCCAGGCCTCTCCAAACCCGAGGTGCGTGAGTGTCCTTCCCCAGGGAAGGCGTCATTTCCAGAGCGCCTTTGGCTTCAGGCCTGTGGCTCCGGCAGGATGCTCAAGGGAAAGGCGATTTCAGGGAGACCTCCCACTGAGCCCTGAGGAGAGAAGGACACCTTTTCTGGGAGGTCACCCATCCATCTGCCAGGTCAGTGGGACAGGCGCTGGCTTCTCCTTGGCATGAGAAAAGAAAGCGGGAGCGGGGTGGGGGAGGCCCAAAGGCTAGCAGGGCAAAGGAGGGGTAAGAAAGGAGGGTCAGCAGCAGGAAGGGCCTTCCCTGGGGCCACGCCGCAGGCCCAGTGAGCAGAAGCCACCTTTCTCGTGGGAGGGAAGGAGCGGTGGGGGAACAGGTTTACTGAACAGACAACAAAGGCAGTGACTGCAGACCTGGAGAAAGGAATCCAGTTTGTTCTTCTGACTCTGAGGCTGACTTCAAGGCCCCACGTGCTTTCACAAAGTGGCCACAGCATCAGCCCTCAAGTGGCCTTTGCACAACAGACAGGGTCTATGTGTGAAACCAGAGGTCTTTGTAAAGACAGCCCTTCTGCACCAGCAGGGGCCCCCACAGACCTGTTGGGTGTTCTCAGAAGGACCACACAGTCATGCCCTCAAGATGAACCTGTGGAAGATGGACAGGGACCCATGAGGCCCAGATCAGGTGCAAGGGCTCCTTGGTTATCAAGGGTTCAAGTGTTTTCAGGAAAAGCCCAAGACTCACCCAGGGCTCAATTTTGCTCCAGAGTCAAACTGTTCATTTATTAAGTGTCAGTAAATACAAAGCAAGTAGCAGAGAGTTTCTTAGAAGAAAGTTCTCTTCTTTGGGTTACCTGGTGGCACATTAAAATACAGAGTCATGGGCACGCCGCATGTCAACTCTGGTTCATTGGGTCCAGTTCATTCACAAGTCTGCCAGATGAGGATATTGGAGGTGATTCATGGACCATGCCAGAAAGTCCTTGATGATCACCGCTCTGTCACTATTTTGGTTAGAACTTGAGGAAAGGGGTAAAATCAGCTAACGGATCTGTCTCCTAATTCAGCTTTGCCAGTGACCCTCAAATCTTGGAGCCAGGACCTCTCCCTCAGCTCATTGGTCCAAGCACTGGGATGCAGTGATGGAAATGTCATTCTTAGAGAGGAAGATATTTCCAAATGAACCACCTGGTATGAAACTATCCTACAGGTAAAACCTTTTTACAACCGTAACTTTTTTATGGCTTATGTTCTTATTCAACGGACATGTTACCCAACTGGTCATTTGTAAATAGAAAAACATTCCCTTCCCCAAACCTGAAGTAGTTCCGTATGTGTCCACAATTTAAGATTTAGAGGAAGAAATATGAGTTTGGTATCAAAGGGTCTGGATTAAATAGGGATTCCTAAACTGGTCCATACACAGAATTCAGAAGGTCTTTGAACTTGGGAAAATGACACCTTTCCTCTACTATCTAGCTAAAATTTAGATCTTCTTCAATTAAGAATATAGACTACATGCCACATGAGTATGCATTAGCAAGACCTGTGTCTCTGCCACTGGTGGAAGTGACAGATATTTTCTTCTTACTTAAAAGTTGTTGCAGACCCTTTAAATATCATTTATGCTCATCTTCACTGTGAAATGAAGGTTGTTGTTAGACCTGGTGTAGATTGTTTTTAACTGTGTTCATGAAGAGATGTGTATTACTAGTTCACAAATTTATCTTAATATAGAATTATGGTTCAGTGTAATTGGTTTCCCTTGTAATCGTATATATTTTATTCATTTTATCCATTCTAAAACATTCTGAGAATGCTTTGTCAGATCGTCAAAGGAGTATATAAGGGATAAAAAAGGTTAAGGACCTTTGGGTTCTGGCAGGTCTTCATGGAAAAGAAGAGAAAGATCAGCTCATTGCAGCACTGGCTTATTATTTATAACATATATTTAATAGCAGCATAAGTAATTTGATAGGCTCTTGCCATAAGTCAGCCACCTGTTACAGATGAGGAAACCAAAGACCCAGGGAAACTGGTAAGTCTGAACCATTTGGAGAACATGTTACTACAAGGCTGAGATGGCTGTGGGAGTAGTTTTCTCCAAACCATTCTTATTTCACTGGAAAGTATTCTCCAATGATTAAAAAAAAAAAAAAACAAAAAAAAACCTTCCATAAACCAAGCTATGCTGTGGCACCCTTGACCTGTAAACCCTTACTATGTATCATCCTCCCTACAAGAGGTTAACAGTTGTGTACTGAGAATTACAGCTCATGGTCCCACACTGTATCAGTGGATCAGATCTCTTCTGGCTCTTAGGTTTTCTGGATTCCAAAAGTTGAACAAGGGAAAGTGCTGGGGCTCACTCTGCCTTTGTTGGCCTTGCCAGAATATTCTGAGTTCCCTAGATTGTTAATCCCACTGAGAAAGTGTCACCCACGGCATGAGACCTTTTAGCGTCTGCTCACTCATTCCCAACTAGCTTTATACCTCCATTGGCCCCTTTGGTAAGAGGTGTCCCAGCCAAACAGGAAGTTTCCATCAGGTGTTCATTCACTCATTTATATCTGGAGCTTTGTAAGGGTAAGAGCATGATTTTATTATTATTTTTATTTATTTTTGGCTGTGCTGGATCTTTGTTGCTGCATGCAGGCTTTCTCTAGTTACGGAGCGTGGGCTCTAGGCACTCAGGCTCCAGTAGCTGTGGCAGCCAGGCTTTCTTGCCCCACAGCATGTGGGATCTTCCTGGACCAGGGATGGAACCCGTGTCCCCTGCATTGCCAGGTGGATTCGTAACCACTGGACCACCAGGGAAGCCCCAAGAGCATGATTTTTGAGTGGAAGTATATGGTGTCTTCGGAGAAGGCAATGGCACCCCACTCCAGTACTCTTGCCTGGAAAATCCCATGGATGGAAGAGCCTGGTAGGCTGCAGTCCATGGGGTCGCTAGGAGTTGGACATGACTGAGCCACTTCACTTTCACTTTTCACTTTCATGCATTGGAGAAGGAAATGGCAACCCACTCCAGTGTTCTTGCCTGGAGAATCCCAGGGACGGGGGAGCCTGGTGGGCTGCCGTCTACGGTGTCACACAGAGTCGGACACGACTGAAGTGATTTAGCAGCAGCAGCAGCAGCATATGGTGTCTTGGATTTGCTTTAAAATACTGTAGCAAAGGGAGGAGCTAACGGAGAAAGGTAGGAGTGAAGGAAGAAAGGAGGGAAGGGAGGAGCAAATGAAGGAAGGGAGGCAAAGGAAGCAAAGAGTGAAGAGGAAGGGAAAGGAGAAGGAAGTGGGTGTTGTGGGCGGGATTAGAATTCGGAGAGTGTCGATCACTGTCGGAGCTGAGTGATGGGTATGAGGAGGTTCGTTGTGCTATTCTCACCACGTTTATGTATGTTTCTTTATTTAATTTTTTTTATCTTTTGACTGTGCTGAGTCTTTGTTGGTGCGTGGACCACCCTCCAGTTGCAGCGCACGGGCTGCTCATTGCAGCGGCTGCTTTCGGGGAGCACAGGCTCTAGGGCACGCGGGCTCAGCTGTTGCTGTCCCCAGGCCCTAACTGGACTGCAGCCTTAGTAGCTGTGGTGCACAGGCTCAGTTGCTCCAAGGCATGTGGGACCTTCCGGGGTCAGGGATTGAATCCGTGTCCCCTGCATTGGCAGGAGGGTTCTGTACTGCTGAGCCACCAGGGAAGCCCTACGTGTGTTTTTTTAAATTTTCATATTTAAAGATTTTAAAACGAAAAGAGCATGAGTGGTGATAACCTGAACTAACTCAGTGGCGGGGGCACTTAGCCTGGCAGTGTCGCACAGGCGTGGGCACCGCAGGGCCTTTGCACATGTTACCCCCTCCTCCCAGTGCACCCTCCCTCCCCTTCCTCCTGTAGCTCATTCCTGCTCATCCTTCAGCTCTCAGCTTAATGCCACTTCCTCGGGGAAACCTTCCCTGCCTCTCATCCCCACAGTAGGTCAGAGCCTCTTGTAACACACTAGCATCTCGAAACCCTCTCTTCATGACTGTCTAATTGGCATCTGTCATCTGTGAACTGTGAGCTTTGTGGGCACTGGGCCCGTGTCTGCTTTTCCTTAGCATCACTGAAGCCCAGTGCCTGACACGTAGAAAATGCTCCATAGGTTTTTCTTCAGTGAGATTGGTAAAATATCGTTATCAATTGCTGTATTTTCCCAAGACAACAGGATTTCGCAACAGTAAGTGCACTTCCAAGAACCAAATATTTGAAATTGGAGGGGCCGTTGATTCACTTAACATACATTTACTGAGTGTCTGTCATGTGTGAGGGCTGTCATAGGCACTTGGGAAATAGCAGTGAACAGAAAAGAAGAACAGTCCCTGCCCGAGTTTATACTTCTTAACCGTCAGGTGGTGCCAAGCGTGGAGAAGAGCAGAGCAGGGAAGGGGACTGTGGATGGGCCGGGATGGCCTGGAAGAGAAGGTGGTATTTAAGCAGAGACCTCAGGAGGTGGCGGAGGAAGCATGTGGCTGGGAGAGACTCAGCCAGAGTCACCTAGGGGATTGTGAGGTGAACTGTCTGACACCTTGTCCAGCCTCTTCTGTAACGCTGGGTCTGTGCCATGAGCTCCTGCAGGTTCAGCCTAGGTTGGTCACGTCATTGCGTTGGATTTGAAGGACTAATGGCAAAATTGTTTGCTCTTTGGTATGCTGTTTAAGGCAATGGCACCCCACTCCAGTACTCTTGCCTGGAAGGTCCCATGGGTGGAGGAGCCTGGTAGGCTGCAGTCCATGGGGTCGCTAGGAGTTGGACACGACCGAGCGACTTCACTTTTCACTTTCATGCATTGGGAAAGGAAATGGCAACCCACTCCAGTGTTCTCGCCTGGAGAATCCCAGGGACGGGGAGCCTGGTGGGCTGCCATCTATGGGGTCACACAGAGTCGGACACGACTGAAGTGACTTATTACCTTATGTAACAAATTACCCGCAAACTCAGTGGCTGAAAACAATAATAAGCATTTTATTGTATCTCATGATTTTATGGGTCAGGAGTTTGAGTAGGGCTTGACACGATGCTTCTTCTGTTCCCTGTGGTATTGACGCACTTTGAGGTGGCGTCCAGCGGGCAGATGGACTGTTGGTGAGAAAGGAGCTAGGAAGACCAGCAGGGACAGCGTGGGGTGAGGAGGACAGGTGGGTGTCCAGGATTCTGGCCAGGTTTGGCTGCAGAGTCGTTGGATCTGCGCATCCTCAGACCTGCAGCGGAATCTGTGGCTCCGGCACGAAGAATTTGAGGCTCCACAGCTGCACGTGTTTGGGGAGGAGCCTGTGAGAATGATGTCATCCTCCCGTGGCCCACTTTTGACAGAGGGCTCAGCAGGGCCTCAGCTGTCCCATGTCATTGTTGAGAGTTTGTGTGCAGTAATATCTAAAGCCGTGCCGGCCCAGTCTGTGCCCATGCATCTTTGCAGCCCCTGGTACTCAGCCTGGAACTCGGCACACTGTTGGTCAACCCTTCAAAGCAGTGGCTGATTTGTCTGACCGTGTCACACATGCAAGGTGGGACAGCTTGGTGGGCAGAAGCCAAAGCTTGAGTGCCACAGATGCCCAGGATAATATCCTAGCCTTGTTGGTTCCTACAGTGTGATGCTGGGTGGGTTCCTGATCTCTGAAGTGCTCAGCCCCTTCATCTATAAAATGGTTGAATTACATACAGTATTATCTACCTGGCACAAAGCAAGCAAGCAAGCAAGAGATGACAGCTTGCTTGTCACAGGAAGAGGCAAGCCCATGTCTGTCTGGTACCCACGGGGCCTGGCAGGCCGTTGGTGTGCACAGCGGTCTGCTGATGGTTGAATTAAGATCAGTCAGGCCTCTACTCCCCCAGAGAAGGAAATGGCAACCCACTCCAGTGTTCTTGCCTGGAGAATCCCAGGGACGGGGGAGCCTGGTAGGCTGCCGTCTATGGGGTCGCACAGAGTCAGACACGACTGAAGCGACTTAGCAGCAGCAGTAGCAGCAGACCTCTGCTCCCAGCCTCCTCAGATGAGTTCTGTGACGGATGCTCACAGAACACTGTAGCTCTGGGTACCCTGTGCTCTTTGCCCAACAGGTCTCAAATGTGCTTTTGCTAGGCCAGCCTCTGATGAAAAGGTTGTTGCAAGCTGATTTCTCTAGAAGCAGATGCTGAGATGGAATCTTGGGGGCAAGTGTCTATTCGGGATTGCCAACTGTGAAGGGAAGTAGGAGGAAATAGGATTGGGCAGAGAAACCTTGCCAGCCTGGCATGAGGCTGTGTGCATGCTAAGTCACTTCAGTCGGGTCCAATTCTCTGTGACGCTATGGACTGTAGCCTGCCAGGCTCCTCGTCCATGGGATTCTCCAGGCAAGAATACTGGAGGGGGTTGCCACGCCCTTCTCCAGGGAATCTTCCTGACCCAGGGATTGAAGCTGTGTGTCTTACATCGTCTGCATTGGCAAGCGGGCTCTTAACCACGTGCGCCACCTGGGAAGCCAAATATGTCACGAGTGAAGGGGAGCTCACAGAGCCACATGTTGGAGAGAAGCATTTGCTTGTCTTTCGTCAGTTTTATAGTACAGACTTTGAAAGGGACATTACCTATTTGGGCTGTCTGTAACAATAATTATAGAATTGATTAGAGAGACATTCCCTATCCCAGGAGATTGCTGGGCTCAGACCACAGTTGGAACAGGAGGGCCGTATGGAGTCGGGCCAAGGAAACTGTTGCAGAACCACCAAGTCTTGGTTGGGATGATAATTCTAAAACCATGCTGTCTATTAATCACTCATAGTAAACAATCAGTAACTACTTGTCAAATGAAGAGAGAGATTTCTTTGGAGCGTCTAAAATGTGTGAGGTGCAGATACTGCAGGCCATGATAATCTCCCTTTTGTCAAAGTCATTTAGCACCCCTTGACCAGACCTCACTTTGAGACAAGCTGTATTAGAGCTTCAGCATCAGTCTTTCCAATGAATATTTAGGACTGATCTCCTTTAGGATGAACTGGTTGGATCTCCTTGCAGTCCAAGGGACTCTCAAGCGTCTTTTCCAACACCACAGTTCAAAAGCATCAATTCTTTGGTTCTCAGCTTTATTTATAGTCCAACTCTCACATCCATATCTCACATTTTACATCAAAACAACATTCCCCTTTGAATGTACACATTGTGATGTGTTGACTTGAGATTAGTCTTAAAAAATTTTTATAGGTAAAGCAGTATCTTTTTGGATATATTTCATTCAGTTTCCTGATTTTTCTGACCTATAGAGTTCCTGTAAAATGTAATTATATTATAGTCCTCTTTTATCATTACTTCAGGAAAGCACTCACAGACGTATTTTCTAGAAATGTTGAATGGGTGTCCTAGTGGGTGTCCCCTTGCTGGTCCTTCCAATGTTTTTATCTTAGGATAAATCTGCTTCTGAGACCTAGTTTAATTTGAATGTAAAATGGTCCTATTTATGCAGTCCTTTAAGCCTGATTTAGCAACAAAGGGTACTTAAAGTCTTTAAAATATAATACAGCTGCCGCCTATCTTTGGTCCTGCTTTGACGCTGCGGTAGGACTGGGACAGTCAGGCAGGTGCTAAAGGAGGCCCTTGGAACTAGGGGTGGTCATCGCGCTCAGTGCAGGCTTCGTGGTTCTTGTGGCATTCGTCTCCTTTCCTAAAAATCAGAGTGGGGGGAAGTAGAGTCCATGAAAGCCTTATCTACCTCTGTTGTTGTTCAGATGCAGAGTCATGTCTGACTCTTTGTGACCCCATGGACTGCAGCACGCCAGGCTTCCTTGTCCTTCACTATCTCCTGGAGCCTGCTCAAACTCATGTCCATTGAGTCAGTGATGCCATCCAACCATCTCATCCTCTATTGCCTCCTTCTCCTCCTGCCCTCAATCTTTCGCAGCATCAGGGTGTTTTCCACTGAGTGCGCTCTTCGCATCACGTGGCCAAAGTATTGGAGCTTTAGCATCAGTCCTTCCAATGAATCAGTAGGGTTGATTTCCTTTAGGATTGACTGGTTTGATCTCCTTGTAGTCCAAGGGACTCTTAAGAGTTTTCTCCAGCACCACAATTTGAAAGCATCAGTTCTTTGGTCCTCGGCCTTCTTTATGGTCCAACTCTCACATCCGTATGTGACTACTGGAAAAACCATAACTTTGACTGATTGGACCTTTTTTGGCAAAACTAACATGTAGTTCAGTTCAAACTACCTCTGAACTGCCACTTAATCTCCATTATGGTGTCCCATAAGTGACTCTCGGCTGGAGGAGATTGAACAAGCACAGTCGTGGCTCATTCCTCCTCCTCCCGTCCCTCCCCCAATCCTCAGCTCCAGTGGAGCCCCCAGGACATAGTACCAGAACCGAAGTATCAAAAGGGCACGGGATGAATAAACCACACCCAGTCAAGTTCTTCCACTGAACTGCACAGGGTTATTTAGGTTTGGCCCATTCCTGTTGCTTATTCTGGGTTTCTCAAAGGATATCTGAGTCTTCTTCTGGAAAAGGTGGCCACATGGACAGCTCTGTCCATAGACTGCCTTGCGAAGGTCATCCTCCCCCTGACTGTAGGTGGTTCTTATTGTGCTGGGACCCACGTCGACCTGCCGGTCCCAGGCCAATGCTTGTTTGCCACCAACTGCCCACACTTGGGGTGGGTTGGCAAGGCTTGTGCGTTTTCTCTTGCTCTCCTTGCTGTGGTCCACTTTCTGCTCACTGTATTCCTCACTGACGTGTAGTTTAGAAGTGGACGGGGAAAAGGATGCTGTTGCAGAGTCCGGGGCTTTGGTGTCCCCTTCGGAAGGGATGGCCTTGGAACTGAAACCACGGCAACTCACAGCCCACTGGGAAAACGAGATGCCTTCTCTGAAGCAAGTGGCAAAGCTGGGACGGTTCATGGTCCTGTTCTGATCGTCTTCTTTGGAAATACCAATGGACTCACCGGAGACACTTGGAGGATAAGTTTGCCCAGAGAAGAAACTAGAAACTGTTCAGCCAAAATGGTTTTATGGTATTTTGGAAGTGTTATTTCCTTATCCCAGTCTCTTATTCTTCATAATCTAATATGGCTGTTTGATCTCTGTACACATTTAAAATATAGAGACAGGGTAAAAAAAAAAAAAAGTGAAAAGTAATGGATATTTGTAAACAGTCATTTAAAAAGCACTTTTCTAATAAATGAAAATATTTAATGTGATAAATTTGCCAAATAGTAAAAAGAGACACAAAGGTAAGTTACATTTTTTTTTTCAGCCTAATCTCTAAGTTGAAAGCTTTTTTTAAAAAAAAAACCGTTAGTATCATACAATATGAAAAAGAGAAGCATGGAGGCAAATATCCTTCCAATGGCCTCAGAAACAAGAGGACAAATAGGGCCAGGCCATTGCATAGGGAACAGAGTGGACCACCGTACCAGCCACTCGATAGAGTGAGCCCATAGTGGAGCCAGGTCCCCGCCAACCCAGGTTCTTAACCTTCCTGCACGGGTTGTGAAGATCACTTCAGTGGCACCAGGGGACAAGCTGAATCCTGCCCAGATCAGCGTGGCAGCCAGGTGAGGAATCACAGAGCCTCCAGAAGACGTGGCTTGGTAGCCAGCAGAATTCAGGTGACATGCTCATACGGTCAATTGCCCAAAGGCTCACTGACCAGTGCTGCAGATAGTTTCAGAACAGGAACAAGGACCCTCACTGGCTCCAAAGAGATCAAGGAGAGCAGAATGGAATTGGATCTGAGGTTACTTGGAAGGATCTAGATCAACACCTGCCAAGGGTATCAGCCCCCAAAACCAGAGCAGAAATTCTCCAAAGACAGAAACTTTCATGAAGCCTTGTGCATTCGTGGACTGTGGCAATGGCCGATGCTTCTGTGTATTCTTTTGGAAGAGATGAAGCCACAGCGATTCCCAGGGCTCCGAGAAATCAAACGCCTCCTCCAGAGCTCAGCTGCATTAATGCTCAGGCAAGTGGCAAAGCCACGGAGGCCTGCGGTGTCTGTCGTTCATTAATCCTCTGAAAACCACAGGCTTTGCAGCCAGGAGCCAGGCAGCAGTCTCCTGGGATGGCCAGTCAGTTTTAAAGAGTCCAGCTTGGCAAATCCTGACCAAAAGTAATAATGCTATTCAAATTCATCCCTTTCTGAGTTTTCTATTTCCCTCTTCTCACTCCTTCTCCTTCTCCACTTTCCCTCTGGCCTGTCAGTAAGGGAAGCTGTGTCTGAATTTCTGGACCCTTCCAAAAGGACCGCCCACCTCAGAGAAGCCGCCTCAGAAGGAGAGAGCCCCCGAGGTTGTCTCCAGCAGCATAGATGACAGCTTCAGGCTTCCCTCTCTCCTCGTGAACGAAACCCACTGAGCCTGGCTGATGCAGCCCAGGTTCTTCAGGGTCTTCACAAGATCCCGGCGGAACCTCTCACCCACAAAAACGTAGAGAACAGGGTTCAGGCAACTGTGGAAAAAGGCCACAGTCTGAGTGACCTGGAAGCAGATGTCAATTTTGATGGAGAGGGCGCAGCTGGAGATGAACATGGCGTAGGCATCGATGGTCTGCACCAGCAGGACGCAGTTGTGGGGGAACTGAGACAGGACGAAGACGGTGAGCACCGTGATGGTCACCTTCAGGGCCTTGTGCTTGGAGGACTTCTTGGCCTGGATCAGGGTGTGGATGATGATGGTGTAGCAGCAAGCCATGACCACAAAGGGGAGGAAGAAGCCCAGGATGACCTTCAGGGTCAAGACAGCCGACTTGAGTTTGGTACTGTCGTCGCTGGAGTAGACCATGGTGCAGATAGCAATGCCGTGTTCCTCCTTGACTTGGCTGTACAGGAGTTCTGGGAGGCAGAGCGCAGCCGCCGTCACCCAGATGGTAAAGCAGACCATCTTGCTGTACAGGAGCCTTTTCTGCCTCCACATCTGCGCCCTCATGGCCTGCGCGATGGCGATGTACCTGTCCACGCTGATGCACATGATGAGCAGCACGCAGCTGTAGAAGTTCATCTTATACATACTGTTGACCACCTTGCACATAAAGGTCTGGAATTTCCACTGGTCCGCGGCGGCAATGGCCCAGAAGGGCAGCGTGGCGAGAAAGAGAAGGTCAGCGATGGCCAAGTTGAGAAGGAACATGTCGGTCATGGTCTTCACTCTTGTGCAGTACCAGTAGACCAGGATGACGAGGCTGTTGCCCACGCCGCCCACGATGAACACGAGCCAGTACAGGGGCGGGAGGAAGTGGCCCGCAAACTGCCTGACGTGGCTTTTCTCACAGAAGTAGTCCGTGAAGTTGCCGTCGTACTCCATGGGCAGCGTGCCATCGTAGCCGTAGTCATCTGACAGGTTAGGGATTAGGCTCTGCAAGGAGACACAGGGCGACACTGGGTCAAGGGCTGGCTTTTGGAGGTTCTGTCTGATGGCAAAGGCACGAAGCCCTTGAGCCTTCCAACCCCAAAAGGCTGTGAGAAGGCAGAAGAAGTGTGTGTGTAGGAAGTAGGAACTCCAAGAGCATCTGCTTAGACTGTAAATGATTTATTTATTCAACAAATGTTTATTAAGCAGGTGCTGAAGAGTCAGGTATGGTTCCCACTCTCGTGGAACTTTCCTCCTCTGGGACGAGACACACAAGCAAAGGAACAGTCACAGGCCACTTGACAGGTGCTCCATCGGGATGGAAGGAGGGTCTCAGGGCCACTGGTGGGCGAACTTATCCAACTAAGTGAACGAGTCTGATTGTTCCTTCTCCTGTCTACTCTGCGCTCCCTAAAAGGTCCTCAGAGGCTTTCACACTTCTCTGGGTCCAGATTCCCCTGAATCCTTTGAAAGCTATGGATCCTCTCTTGAGTAGCAACAGTCACACACGTACCCGCTTACACGTGTGCACGCACATGAACACACACGCTTATGTATACACCCTCACGCACATGGACATACACAGGAAACAACACAGGTTGCGTGATTTCAGGGTCCCTTGTTGAGAATTTGTTACGAATTTCAAGACAGCAGAGCATTAAATCAAGCAAGTAACACTTCTAAGCATGAGGCCCTGTGCCACCCACCCATGCAGCCAGCCCTCACAAGCCCTCACGTTTACAGACACACATGCACACACGTTTACAGACACACATGCACACAAGCGTGCCCACACGAATACACATACGTATCCACATGGACACAACCCGCACACACATGCACGCATTCAGACACCTGCGCTCACACCCTCACAGTGTGCACACAAGCACGCATGCACACACACCCTTCGATACAGCTAAGGACTCTCCAGGCGTATTTTCAGAGTGATTGAATTCGCACGTAGAAAGCCTGGAATTGAATGAATTTCATCAAGACCACAAGGCCAGCCTGTATATCCTTACAGGATCGGAGTGCTGGCCACCTTTATGAGTGACAGAGGAAGAGTTCGTGTCCTAGGCTAGGGGAAGCCTGGACACACCTGTCCACCTGTGTCAAGACTTGTACTCATAGCTTTGTCCACGACTGATGGGCAAACGCCCTTTGCATCTCAGGCACAGGATCCTCTGAAAATCTCCCTGCAAATATAAATGTCAGTTATTTACCAGCTTATTTGCTTCCTTACTGTCAGAGCCCCGAGTGCGTGCCAGACCTTGTGTGGAGTGCAGGGTGTGCGTGCATTTAATCCTGGGCCTTCCAGGTAGGGGTGGGCCCCTCTTCCAGATGAGGGGCAGCTGGCTTCCAGAAGGAATTCTGAGGTGGCCAAGCCATTTCTTCTGTCCTCTCTGCTCTCTGAGCCCTGGAGACACTGCTCTTGCTGGAGAAGCCACCCACAAAGGCTGTTCTCAGGTCTGGGTCAGAATAAGACCTAGAGAGATCACTGTAAGGATCTGAAATCCACTCATTTCCCACTCACTTTCCATCCAAGAGCACGCACTGGAGCCCCCTGGCTGAGCACTGGGTTGAGTGATTTCCCACAAGCTGCCCTGAGTTTATCCCGGGGACTGTGTCTAGGTGGCTTCTAAAGAGCTCGCCGTGCACCCCACCTCCAAGGGCGTTTTGGTCTAGCTCTGTGGCCACTCATCAAGACCTAGCTCAGACGTGCATTTGGGATTTACATATAAAAGATGTGAAGCAAGGCTTTCGTATTTCCTGAAGAACAGGTGAGAGTTTTTTTTAACTCATGAACCATATGAATTCTGTGACTGATGAGGATTCCCTTTGTAATTGGGAAGCTCAGTCAAACTGGTAGCCCAAGTATAGTAACCAAGTAAAACCCTTTGACCAGTGCTGCCTAATAGGAATATAAGGCAACTTCCTTAATTTTGCGTTTTCTAGTAGCCAAGTGAAGTCAAAATAGGTGGGTCTCACCTTAATAATGTGTTTTATGAAACCTAGCATGTCTAAAATATTATTTCGTTATGTAAGCAATGACTTCCCTGGTGGCTCAGACAGTAAAGTGCCTGCCTTCAATGCAGGAGACCCGGGTTCAGTCCCTGGGTCGGGAAGATCCCCTGGAGAAGGAAATGGCAACCCACTCCAGTAGCCTGGAAAATCCCATGGACGGAGGAACCTGGTAGACTACAGTCCATGGGGTTGCAAAGAGTCGGACACAACTGAGCGACTTCACTTTCACTTTCTTTCAAGCAGTGTAAAAGTTATCAAGATATTCCACATCTTTTTGTTGCATAGACTATGTTTGGACTAAGTGCATTTTGCAATCAAGGGACATCTTAGTCGGAGTGACCACATGTCAAGTGCTTACAGTCCCTACGTGACTCGTGGCTACCGCGTGGGACAGCTCAGTTTTAGGCTGAAAACGCAAGTTCTAAGTCTTCCTGTTTTTTCACTGTTCTGTCGTTTGCTCTGACCCTGTTTCAACGTATGTCCTTTCTCTTCTGTTGTATGCACTCAGTAACTGCCTCATGCCTCTTATGGAACATGACAGGGGCCGTGGGGACAGAGTGAAACAGGGTGTCATTACTGCTGGGAAGTGCCCAGTCTTTCTCTGACGGGGCTGACCATTCTCTTCCACATCTTACTGCAATGTCTAGAAGTTCTCTTTCCCAAGGTTTCCCTTGAAGCATTTCTTAGCAAACTGTGTTGTTCTTAGACCCTTTTAAAAACGTGACATCGTCACCAACTAGACCACTGCTCACAGCCTGTGGTCCCCCATGCGCAGTGGTCTGAGCCAGATCTAGAATCTTCTCCCATTGTGAGGAGCAGCAATCCGTGGGGGTGGGTGGGCCCAGACCTGGCCAGGATGGATGGTGTTTGTGTGAAGATCCCACCATCTTATTCCTTGACTAAGAGGTCAGCATGCTCACCTTAAGCTTGAGAAACAGCTCTTTATTTCTTGTTCGTTGGTGATGAATAACGTGATTTGTTCACTCGTTCAGCAAGTGTTTACTAAGCACAGAGTACACGCCAGGCAAGGAAGCCACTTCCAAAGGTCAGTGTTCTTGTCAGTGATGGTAACAGAAGTGGAGCGAACCATGAGAAAGGTCCTGGACTCACCTGTCATGGAACGGGGGGGAGGGTGGTCTGCCTGCATGCGGGGTCCTGAACTCCACAGCACAGAGGGGCCCTAGATAGGGCAGTATCGTAGGATGGTTCTGTTATTCCCGGGGGGCTACTTAATTGGAGTATTTATATCATTCGGATGATTTTTAGAATTTTGATCAAGAAGAGAAGTGACAAGATCTGATAGTCACAGATCTAAGTAAATGAGAGACTGTCTCACAGCATGCCCAGGGGCTGGCCTGCAACTCAGTGGTGTGGGCCACCTTCTGCTCACGTAGGCTTTGGTTTCTGTCCCGGACAGAGCTTTTAGAGGCTCAACAGGTTTTAGAATGATTTTCAGATGTTAGAGACCATCTTATAGAGGAGGGCTTCCCTGATAGCTCAGTTGGTAAAGAATCTGCCTGCTATGCAGGAGACTTAAGTTTGATTCCTGGGTCGGGAAGATCTGCTGAAGAAGGATAGGCTACCCACACCAGTATTCTTGGGCTTCCCTTGTGGTTTAACTGGTAAAGAATCCACCTGCAATGTGGGAGACCTGGGTTCGATACCTGGGTTGGGACGATCCCCTGGAGAAGGGAAAGGCTACCCACTCCAGTATTCTGGCCTGGAGAATTCCATAGACCGTATAGTCCGTGGGGTTGCAGAGTCGGACACGACTGAGTGACTTTCACTATAGAGGAGACAGACCCAAGGAACAGAAGGTTCTGGCCCAAAGCCTCACCCCTGGGGAATGGTCAAGGCCAGAGCCAGCGCCCTGCCCCGCAGCCCCAAGCTGGGGCACTTGTAAGCCCTGCAGACCCGGCACCTTCTCTCCACCTTCTGATCCCTGCAGGCCCGGCACCTTCTCTCCACCTTCTGATCCCTGCAGGCCTGGCATCTTGCTCTCCACCTTCTGATGCTGTCACGTGTACTTGTTGTGTTGTTCAGTCACTAACTCATGTCTGACTTTTGCCAGGCTCCTCTGTCCTTCACTGTCTCCTGGAGTTTTCTCAAACTCGTGCCCGTTGAGTAGGTGATACCATCCAACCATCTCATCCTCTGCTGCTCCCTTCTCCTCCAGCCCTCAATCTTTCCCAGCATCAGAGTCTTTTCTAATGAGTTGACTCTTTGCATCAGGTGGCCAAAGTATTGGAGCTTTAGCTTCAGCATCAGTCCTTCCAGTGAATATTCATGGTTGATTTCCTTTAGGATGGATTGGTCTGATCTCCTTGCTGTCCAGGGGACTCTCTGAAGAGTCTTCTCCAGCACCACAATCCAAAAGCATCATTTCTTTGTTGCTCAGCCTTCTTTATGGTCCAACGCTCATGTCTGTACATGACTGCTGGAGAAACCGTAGCTACAGTGGCCACACCAAGCCTGAGCCTCAGTGTCTGAGTCCCGGCACCTGAGCTGAGTGGCTGTCAGATCCCCCACCTGCATCCTCCCCCCACCCATCCCGGAAAGACTGTGGGCACCAGAGGATGCCCTGTGGCTTCCTCTGCCCAGGGCAGCCGGGAACTGCCTTTTGCTGGGGGCAAACCTCAGTGCACAGCAGATAAGGGGCCTGCCCTGCCTGCCAGTGCCTGCCACCAGGCGCTGTACCCGACAGGACCCGGCTCCCGAGGCCGTGCAGGTGTGTCTTCCTCCCCTTGGGAGCCCTTGGCCCAGAAGCTGCGACCCAGGCATTGAAGATGCTACAGCTCCTGGACTCCATCTTCCCCCGACTTTCCGAGGCCTCCCTCCTGAGTCTTCTCTTCTTTGAGCCATTTGACCTTGAACCCTCCGTCCCTCCCCCAGCGTCGCTTTCCTCATCTGTTAGCGTGGCTCCGCCTTTACTGTGAGACCGGAGGAACACGGTGCCCTGGGTGGTGACTGGAACACGGCCGGTCCTCAGAAGAGTGGCCCCAGGAAAGTCACGGCTGTTGACCAAGCTCATAGCCACAGAGGTCACAGCTTGTCCCCGTGTAGGTGGTGCTGGACACCTCTTGATCACAAAAGGTCATTATCTGAGTGCATTTTCTTCCTTTCTGAGGCTGCCTTGCAACGTTTGGATATTTTCCCAAGATCCCAAATGATAAAACTGAATGACTGATGTTATGAGCCCTGTTTCCAGCATCGGGGATAAAGAGCAGATTCTGTTTCAGGAGAAACTACGGTTCTAATTTTGGTCAGAAAAATAGAGACTTATTTTGTACTTCAGCTTTCCAGGTGGTGCTAGTAAAGAACCTGCCTGCCAGTGCAGGAGATGTAAGAGACTCGGTTCAATCCCTGGGTCAGGAAGATCACCTAAAGGAGGCATGGCAGCCCCAGGCCCTAGCCTGGAGAATCCCACGGACAGAGGAGCCTGGCAGGCTGCAGTCCCTAGGGTTGCAAAGAGTCGAACACAACTGAAGTGACTTACACACACCTTGTTACTTCAGCAGGCCCAAAATAATCGTCTTTTTGGTATTGCTGTTGTTGTTACGGGAAACATGATGAGATATGCAATGCTAAAGATCATCAGCATGTGATAAATAACTTACTTGATGTCAGTGGTGGCAACCACCACTCTCCATAGGTGGGGGGAACCTACAGCATGGAGGACATTTGTCAACTCCACTAAGAATGTTTGACTTCAATACCTATGTGTAAAACCCAGATTCTCCCTTTGAGAAAGCAAAATTAAAATCCTTAGATATTTTTGTGAGCATTTAATATAAGTAAAGCATAGGAATTTTGATTCTATAATTAATTATATTTGGCTATAAAATCATGAATGATTCTCTGGATCATAGCTGTACTCACTGATTTCTATTAGCCTCTTTCAGAGAAATATATATCATTATTTGCTTTTTTGTAAAGACTATAATGTTTGATAAGAAACACGACTAACATGCCCACCATGGGTCTTTTAAAAGCAAATGAATTCTCCCTTGCCCTCTTTTGTCTGAGTTTCAGAACAGACACATGGGACTAAGCACCTTGTAAAGATCATAAAACCCTCACCTATGAGTAAAACCTGAACCAGCCTTCTCCTCTGCCCCTCGCCCCCCGCACACATACCGCAGAGCTCTTCCAGAGCTTCGTGTCTGCACAGCCCTCTGTGCTGGGCACTGACCAGCTGTCTGGAGCATCGCTCAGCAGAACTCTTGCCCTGGGAAATCACAGAGCACTCCTTCCCCCACAATGGAGCCCTTCCCACTCCCCGAAACGAGGCCCCAAATGCAGTGTATTTCAAGGAGCCCAAGGATGTGGCCATACTCACTGTGGCTTCTGTGGGGACCATGGTGGGTCAGACTCAGACTTGCTTCTAGAAAGAGAGGGCAAAAATCAGAACGAGGACTGGCTTTTGACTGAACAGGAGCAAGTTCCGAGAGATGGAGATGAAGCATTTAATTTGTTTGTTCTCATGAACAAAAAAAAAATGCCAAGCTAGAGTTAGAATCCATGTTATACTGATGCTGAGTTAAATAGATTTCAAGTCAAGTCTAGATTTCGCAGTCATCTAGGTTGTTAACCCAGAGTTGAAAGAAATTTCTCCTTTGAGAGCACTTGGGGGCTTTGATGTCTTCCCAGCACGTCATTTTTACCTTAACCCTTCTTCTCATAACTCAGCTTCTCTACCAGGCGCCGCTACTCCAATTTTATCCACCAAGTGTCCCCTGAGGACAGCAGGACAGCAGACTTAAAAGAATGCTCCAGCTGACTGCTGGAGGGGCCCCTCGGCAACCAGGAGGCAGGAACCCCAGGGTGAGGTGGCCTCTGCCAGCATCAGAGTCCCTCACCAGGAAGGGCCCAGCACCCCAACACCTCCCTGCACGCTCAGTTTACAAATTTGGGGCCTGTTTGCTCTACCTTGACTTCAGCAGGAAAAGGAAGTCCTGCATTTCTTTACCAAAGAAAACATAGTTGTCTCATGCAGAGGGCCTCCAAACTAACTGAGACAAATCTCCGCTGTCGTTTTCTTGTGTTTCGAATCTCTGCAAAACCCACACCTCTGTGGCCAAGCAAACAACAGCTTGGTTCCTTTCAAGGAAGGGTCTGTGCCTGAGTGGGGCATTTCTTTCTTCATACACCTTCAGTGAGTGTGTTTCCAAGAAACATGTTCAGCCCACACCCCAAGCTTCTGGAAGGAAATTTTCCCCTCATACATCCAACTGTAACCTGTTGGGCTATTTTTATTCTTGTTTTCATAACACAGCCTCGTGACTCTCTGTGCTTTCCTAAGAGTGTAGTTGTTTTAAAAACATAGCATGTGACTTGGGAGATTGAGATTGACAAAGATACACGACTATGTATAAAATAGACAAGAACTAGAGAGAACTACTGTACAGCACAGGGAACTCTACTCCACGCTCTTGGTGACCTAAATGGGAAGGCAATCTAAAAAAAGAGTGGATGTGTATGTATCGACGGATTCACTTTGCTGTACAGCAGGAACAAGCACAGCACCGTAAAGCAACCATACTCCAATTCAAAGAAAAAGAGCAACATACCATGTGGGATAGCCACTACGGAAACCCGTTACACCCACCATGTGGTATCTGCCTAAGAAGAACGCAAGCTTATATCCACGCAAAGACTGACATGTGAATGTTCATGGCAGCTTTGTTTGTAATAGCCAGCTACTGGAAACAGCTCAACTGTCCTTCAAATAGAGTGAATAGGTCACGGTGGAGTATCCATACAGTGAATTTGAAACAGCTGCTGATACACACAGCAATGTGGATAAATTTCAAAATAACCTGAAAAAAGTACATACTGTGTGATTCCACTTGTGTAAAATTCTAGGAAATGGGAGCTAATCAATAGTGACAGAAAGCAGATCGGTGATTTCCTGGAGAGAGAGAGAAGGGCAGGGCAGGGCAAGGGACAGGAAGGGACAAGAGCAGGCCAAGGAGCCTCTGGGGTGAGCGCTGTGCTCACTGGAATGATAGTGTGGTGATCTCACGGGGGTGCACGAATGTCAGAACTTGGGCTCTGTGCTTCAGACATTTGCAGAGCTGGTAGCTGGATCTCAGTAAAGTGGTTAAAGTAAAGAAAGGAAAAACAGCAAGATCTGATGAACACTTCTTGTTTCTGTCCCTCTTCAGAGTCATATCGGGCCGTTAGCAGGCGGGGGAAAGACACCCAGAACTTCCTCCTTGTAGCCTTCCTGCCAGTAGCTCCTCCGAAGTGCCTTGAAGTGCCTTGGGCTGTTCGGTGGGAATCGAGGGCTCAGTATGAACTCATGGCTTTTAGGGTTAGAAGAGATTAAGCAGATAATGTTTGATAGATCAGTCAATCGATTGATAAATAGATACAGATAAGTTTGTGTCAGTGTGTTTTGTTTGGTCACTTCAGTCGTGGCCGACTCTCTTTTGTGACCCCGTGGACTGTAGCCCGCCAAATTCCTCTGTCTGTGGGATTCTGCAGGCAAGAATGAATACCAGAGTGGTTTGCCGTTTCCTCCTCCTCCAGGGGATCTTCCTGACCCCGGAATCAAACCCACGTCTCCTGCATCTCCTGCATCGCAGGTGGAGTCTTGACCTGCTGTGCCACAGTTGTTATGTGTTTTAGCTTATTTCCTGACTCTGCTGCGAGTCCTTGCTGTGAAAGCAAGGACACACCATATAATGACCATTGGGTGCCCAGGTCTTGGTTTCTAAAAACCTTTCTTCCTGACAAGGAACCAGGACCCCATGGAGAAATGCCTGATTCCAGAGTGAGGGCAGGGAAACTGTAAAATGAACTTGGGACTGATTTTTAACCCAGAAAGAAAGTGTTTAAAGGCATTGAGGGCTTGTCAAAGGACAGAGGCACCAACTTGATAGGGTTCCACTAGCCAAATCTGAGGCAATTTGAGCATCAAATTAAATAATGATGGCAGTCATTATAGCACATTCAAATAAATCAGGATCCGTGGATCCATACTGAGAAAAATAAATGAGAAAACTGAGCTCTCCTTATGGTGCTGACTAATAAGTACAGAGGATTACTGTGATTAGAAAATCACCAATGGATGGTGAGATTAGCAGGTGAGCATTTGATAAGAAATTTACTTCGTCTCAAAGAATCTCCCCCCAAATGACAAATTGCCCCATTGACTTTATGATTTTTTTTCTCTTATGCTCTGAAACAAATCTTTGTAAAAATTTGCCTAGTTAAGATGGAAAAATCTCAACTCATCTAATTTAACTTTAATACATCTTGGGGAAGAGGGAGATAGTTTATAAGACATTTGTTAGAAAACACTTCATATATTTCTAGTATCTATGTAGCCCCAGACTCTTTGCCATCCCATGTCGCCTCCTTTTAACTTGCACAAAAAGACTAAATATTAGCCAGATAATATCTGAGAAAACAAATTCCCAAAGGAGGAGGCCACATGAAGAATAAAGAATGGATTTGGTTTTAACTAGTTACAGGTTGAAAATAAGGATTGATGGTAATGATGCTGGTGAGAGTTTGAGGGCAAGGCCTCCACACAGCAGTGGGGAGAGTAAATTTGTGTGACTTTTTCGGAGGATTAAACCGTGTCTGTCGAAACATACAGAGTACAGCAGCTCTGACTCAGCTGTTCATCTGCTGGGAACACGCCCTTCTAGTACTCACACAAAAGAACATAAAGGTACATGAATGCGCTTCCCTGGTGGCTCTGATGGTAAAGAGTTCACCTGCAATGCAGGAGACCCAGGTTCGATTTCTGGGTCAGGAAGATTCCCTGGAGAAGGGAATGGCTACCCACTCCAGTATTCTTGCCTGGAGAATCCCGTGGACAGAGGAGCCTGGTCAGCTATAGTTCATGGGATCAAAAAGAGTCAGAAACAACCGAGCGACTAACACACAAGATCCTATATGTTGTCTCCCCGCCCCCCCAGAATCAAAAAAACTAAAGGCAACCTATGGGTCAGCAGTAGGTAATATTCTGATACACTCATTCAGTAAACCGCATGTAGCCAATAAATAGAATAAATCAGACCTCACACTGATGCAAGGAGGTCACCAAGATTTTTAGGTATACACATGCAAAATGTAGATTATGATGCATGATCTTTTTAAAAATATATAAAAGGTTATACCCTTGATAGCTGTCAGTACTGAAGTGTTTTCTGGAAGGAAATTAAACAAGGATGTTGTTTTCCTTTAGGTTTTGTAACCTATTTACATATTCTACTTTGTGTACAACATTTTATTTTAAGGGCTTTCTTAAAAATAACTTGTCAGCTTAAAAAAAAGGAAAAAATAAGCCCCAGCGCTCTTCCGTCCTGTACACCTGTTTGCGAAAGTTGTCCATAGGAGGAACTCGTCTCCTCCTAACCCTGGAAGAAGAAATCTAGCAAGTACATTCACTGCGTCTACTGTTGGCCACTTTGGGATCCTGCACTGGCTCTCTGTAAAGGTTTATCTTCCTTCCGTTATAAAGGTGCTTTGGGCTCATAGAAGATTTGGAGAGAGCCCAGGGGTGAAACGGAAAATGAAAAATATTCCTCCCTAGACCCCCCCACCTAAAGACCCGCCTCCGCCCCCGCCACCCCGAGCCTTTTCATCTGCTCCTCCTACCCTGTATCACATAGTTTTCGTCTGTGTTATTCCACAGACTGCACAAGTGTCAGAGCTTGCTTTCATTTTCTTCTGACCCCTGAGAAGGAGAGAAAAACAGAAGGGGAAAACCCGCAAGTGACAAAACACACCAAAAGCAAGGGACGTCTCTGCCGTCTGTTGGGAGAACATGAGGGCTGGGCTCAGTGGCCCCCGGGTCTCCCCCGCCGCTCCACAAGGCCGCGCTGGGGTGCGTGAGCCACCCCGTCTACAAAGCCTGCTTGTCTGTTGACTCCCGGGGGAGTGAGGCGGGGGAGCACACCGGCCCCCATCTGCTCCTTGGCCCCTCCTTTGCTGCCTGTGGGACCTTAGCAAGGAGCGACCTGCCCTCCCCTAGCCTTGGTTTCCTTGTCTGTAAAATGGACGTGATCACCCGACCTACTCTAGAGGCTTGTTTCCAGGGTCAAGTGCAGTGCTGTGCTTTAAGGCTCTTAGCGGGATGCAGAGAACTCTGCAATGATGAGGAAGCAGGCTTCACCCCACAGCTAACTTACACAATGCGCCTGGACACCGGATACACTTTCTTGGCTTAAATACTGTGCAAGACATGATCCATGTCTTCAAGAAGCTCACACTCAAGTACAGTGGATACATCATGGCTGCAAATACCAAAGATGGGAAATGCTAGGAGATGATTTTGGAATTGGGAGAAGGAAGCCGAGTCCCTAGCACTGGAGAAAATCCAGGAGGGCTTCATTGAGAAGGCAACAATTTTGCTGGCTCTTGTAGGCTGAAGAGGGCTTCCCGGGTGGTGCTAGTGGTAGAGAACCCACCTGCCAATGCAGAAGACACAGGAGACCTAGGTTCGATCCCTGGCTCGGGAAGACCCCTAGAGAAAGGCATGGCAGCCCTCTCCAGGATTCTTGCCTGGAGATTCCTGTGGACAGAGGAACCTGGTGGGCTACAGTGCATGGGGTCGCAAAGAGTCAGACACAACAGAAAGAACTTAGCGCACACACATGTAGACTGAAGAGCATGCGGGCGTTCAGTGATGGGAGAAGACATGACTCCAGGTCAGGGAAATGTAAGAGATATCCACAGAGGTGTGAATGCCGGAAAGCAGCAAGTGTGTGCCGGGTCCTGAGGAGCAGGGAGCTGCTCGTCTCCAAGAGTGGAAAGTGCCTATTAGAAAACTTAGCCTGGGATCCACTAATATCTATCGTTTTTCTAGTCTCTGCTGTCCTTCAAGGCAACCAGTGTGAAAATCCACATGGTGTTACTCATAGTAGCCCCAGTAAACTGGATACCGTACTAAAGTGAGTCAGGAAGGCAGGTCCTGACTTTGATCTTTGTCCAACTTGCCACACAGAAGTTGAATCACCTCTTGCGTTTTGTTTTTGTTTGGAAGCTCTGCTTTCTCACGTTGCATGACCGCAGGGACTCTGAGCTGTCCCTGTGCAGACTCTCTCTGTTCCCCCAGCCTGGGTGAGGCGCCCACCCCTCGCCGGGCAGGCACTGCACTGGGCCCAGGGGCTGTGAGTGAGGGGCATGTGAGGGGGCTTCAGAGCAGATGGACAGATATTTGTACAAATAGGCTGTCAGATGCCGGATGCTAAAATGGCAGGTGAACTTGGATTTGTTGGATGAGGGGAGGGAGGAGCAGGCCTCGCCCACTGGTGGCTGTTCCACATCCCAGCCCCGGACCCAGCAGCTGCCCACCCACAGAGGGTCCAAGGGGCCACAGCCAGCTAAGAGCTGATGAGGACAAGTATGTTGACAGGACAAAGCAGTAGTCAGTGAGGAGTCACTTATAATAGAGCAGCTTTACTTTTATCTGATTGTAAAGGACTGTATTCACAATGAAGAAAAAATAATCCCCCAAAGCAAGCATATATAATGAAGAAAATAAAATCTCCCCAAACACCCCTTTCCTAGGATGGCCAGTGTTAATCTTCTGAGATGCGGTCTTTTAGACATTCTAACACAATCCCACATACACACGTAACCCGTGAAGGAAAGGAAATCAGACTACCCAAAGCGTTTTCTGTCTTGCTGTCTAGTTAACAGTCTCTCACGGACCACTTTTAATGCCAGTTCAGTGTGAAGTTATGTCACCAGATTGAGGGGCTGCCAAGTGTTCCACTCTCTGGATTCTATATGATTCATTTAACCAGTCACCTCTTGGTGCAGAGTTCACTCGTTTCCAGTTTTTCGTTGCTACAGAGAATGCTGCCAAAAACACACTTTCCCTGGGACAGCCCCTCAGACCCAGGGACCTCATCGGGGCTTCACTTTCCCAGCCCCGGCCCACCTTCTTGTCACCCGTCCCCCACTCTTGCTTCTCCCTCCTTCAAGGAACAGATCACTGAACAGACTGTCTTGAACCCGAGCCTCACACGTGTGGGTGGGAGGCAGTCTTATTACTCACCCTGGAAGCCTGGGCAAGGCACCCACTTGATTCACCTCTGCCTCCCTGGCAGCTTCTAGTCAAGTACCTGGTGCTCAAGGCCACTGAGCAAGCGAGTGGGTTTTAGAAGCCTTCGTGTCAGCACACAACTGAGGACCCAGCGCCCCTGGGATGGGGAGGAGGAAGAAGGTGATACTCACGGGGGAGGGCAGCGAGTGAGGCTCCGGGAGGAGGCGGCCCCGCCAGCTCTGGGGAAGGGCCTGGCTTGCTCTTTGCCTGGGACGAGGGGCAAGCCTTCTGTGAGCTCTGAGCAGGCTGCTACCTAGAGAAAACACCAGAAAGGAAGCCAGGCCACCCCTGCCTGAGTTATCACTGGTGGGGTGGCCAGGAGGGGGGGGAGAGGGAGTCACCAGCTGCAGCTTCCAGCAATCAGCAGAGTCGGTAATGTGCAAACAGAACTGAAAAGCCAAGAAGTGCTGGTCTAAGGAAAAACTGTCTTCTCTGAAGATGCTCAGACAAGCCGATCATCTGACAGCCATTTCTTTTCCTAGACAGCGTGACTCCTTTCAGGGGATGGGGAGGTGGAGAGTCCCATCGAGAGGGATCAAGCTGGCCCAAGTGTATCTTTATAAGGTCTCATTGTCTGGACAGGCCTGTGAGGGGGTGATGATCACCCCTACCCCCTGCCCTGGGCATCACAGAGTGACCCATTAGACCTTAGATGTACCTAAACCCGTACAGCTACTATGGTACCATAGCTACTAGCCACGTCTGCCTGTTTAAATTCAAATCAATCACAATGTGACTAGTTCCTGAGTCACAGTAGCCACAGTTCGGGTGCTTGACAGCCGTGTGTGGCCGTGGCTACCGTGGTACACGGCACAGGTGAGGAGCAGGCCCGTCATCTCCGAAAGTTCCGTCGGATGGCAGTGCCACCTTCGAAGGTCACGCATGGGACAGACACATCTGGGAACACAGGGAGTGTTGGAGAGCCAGGAACCCCTTAAAACTGAGGTCAAATACAGTAAGATTTTATTCTGACGTGACCACTATCCATGAGATGTATCAGCATCAGTGATGCATTTCATCTTACTGATCATGGGTGTTCAGGTGACATTTTGAAAAACATCTAAACAGATGTTATATTTTTGACAAAGTCACGCGTGCAAGTCTTCACCAGCAACAGCAGCTACGGTGGAGCCTTCGATCACGATACAGTTGCACCTCTCTGGGTCCCAGGGCCAGGCACCATGCCTGGCATTTGAGGGGCATTTGGGGAATAACTGTGAAAGAGAAGCTACAGTCAACAGCCTCTGATGCCCAGAACAGAGAAAAGACTCAAGTTGATTCTTTGTTGTCATTATGGCAAAGACTCTTTTTTTTTCAGATTTGTTCTGGGGAAAAAGTCCCCACAGCACTGCAGTGAGACTGAGTTCGCCTGTTCAGTATATTATATATCGGCCTGTGGCCTTGGCGGTGTTCTTCCAGGCACAGGACCCATCCATCACAGCCACCATCAGTTCCTACAGAACAAAGCCATGCAGAAGATGCAGCTGCTTTATTATCTAAATGGAAAGGCCAGCAAGTAGCCCATACGAAACATTCAGCGCAGTGAGCAGTAAGAATGAAAGCAGTGGCTGATTCAGCAGCCTGAGGGAGCCGTGAATTCCCTAACCTCGTCCACATTCACTGAGTATCATGTCTAAAACGGGGCCTGACTGAGAATCGGCTGAACGCCGTGGCCTTTCACTTCTCCCTTGGAGTTGGCAAATGATGACAGAGAAGGAAGGGGCCACAGAGGGACACAAATGCCCCCTGAACTGATTTCTGGGGGTCTTGGCGGAGGGAGTGGTGACGTGGCTCCTCCCTTGTGTTTGCTTGGGACCCAGGAAAGCTTCCAGGAGGCTGAGCCTGGCACTACAAGGGCAAGCGCCCTGGGCGAGGAAGATGGCTGTGCTTTCTACCTCCTCTTGACTCGGGCTGCTTGCCCACCACGTGGCTGGTGAGTCTGGTGGGAGGAGGGGCATTGGGGGCGGTGGTCAGGGAACAAGAGAAGGGGTCAGTGTGCTGCTGTGGGAAGAATTCTGTCTTCTGTGTGGCCCCGCCCCCACCCCCGCCCCCGAGGTCCACGTGTTCTGGAAGTCGGTCCAGAAGTTCTAGATGAGCCACTTTGGAATTCCCAAGTTTTCCCTGGGTTGCAGAGGAGGCTGGGATAACAAGGCTGGGGAGGCAACAGGGAGAACTTCGGGTGCCTCCAGTGAGCTGGGACGAGAGGGGTTCCTTCTGCTGTCACTCAGTTTGTTTCATTCCTCAGAGGGGACTCCCCATTCTTTTGTTTTCTTTGCTGCGTTTCTCTCTCTGCAGGTAGAATTCGGAGCTGGGTGATTATGGGCCATTGCTGGCTCCCTTTTGCAACGGGGATTTTTCTCTCTGCATTCTCGCCTAGATGAGTTCTAGAGGGCAGGGGGTGGGGGCAGGCCCTCTGGGTCCCAGGGCCTGGGGCTGCACTGGGTTGAAGGTCAGTGAGGGACTAACTGTGAAATGAAATCTGTGCGCCACAGCGTCTCGGGTCTACCTCAGAGGAAAGGCCCAAGGTGGCTGCCGCAGGGGCCAGCGGGAGAGCCGCGTCTGGGCTCCGCTTGTTTGTCCCCACATTCCGAGCATCTAGACAGTCTCTGGCAGAGAATAAATGACTTTTGCTTCAGTCCTCTGCTTTCCAAGGTCTCCAGATCTAAGGCTAGGTTTGTAATCTCGCTCTTCTTCCTGAATCTTCGTTATGTATTAGGAAAGTCATCTTCCGAAAGCACGGGGGGGTCTTTGGAAGAAGGCAATGCTAGATTTCCGCTCCTCCTTGATTAAGGCCTTATCAAGTCCAATGTGTCTTAAAGGGGTTAGCGGTCATTTGGTGGTGAGGGTCTGACTAGTGTGGGTTCAAGGCGTTCCAGGGTTAGACTTCCAAGGAGTAAAGTTCATAAGGATTTTCTTTCCCTACTAACTCTGTGAGCACAGGGCCACGAGGTCTTGGCATAGCTGCAGTTCAGCAGCACGTTCTAAGGGTTTAGTAATCATCTCTTGGCTACATTAATGAAAAAACAAGCCTCATCCAAGTGCTGGCGGTCTAGAGCAGGGCTGTGCGTTAGCGCTTTCTACAAGGTGGTGGGAACAACATCCTGTGTCTGCGCTGTTCGTGGCCCAGCTGCCACCATGTGTAGCAGTGAGCATGCGAGCTGTGCTTAGTGTGACTCAGAAATGGATTTCTCTAAATTTTATTTATTTGCAATTGGTTTGCATTTAGATAACCCCTTCAAGACACTCTGAACTTCCCAAGGGAGGGTGATGGCTAAATCAAGGAAGAGTGGAAATCTATCGTCTTCCAAAGACCCCACTGTGCTTTTGGATTGTCTTTCCTAGTATGTATGGAAGATTCAGGAAGAAAAGCAGGATTACATAAGCCAGTGGCCACCACGGTGCACAGTGTAGGTCTAGACTGGCCCACATTCCAGCAGCTGATATCTGTTTCGTAGGAAGACTGACCCTATAGTACGCGGCGGGGGACCACTCTTCTCTTCCTGAGGGCAGAGGGGCTTGAAGGAGGGCCCCTCCCGCCCAAGGAGGCTTAAAGTCGGTGCAGACTTTCCGGGATAACTACGGATTGTTTTTTCTTTTTTGTTTTTTAATTATTTTTGGAGTATGGTTGCTTTCCAGTGTTGTGTTAGATTCTTTAAATTCTTTGTGTTTTGTGGTTAGCACTTAAAACCAGGAAAGAAGAGGAAGGAGGAAAGAAGTAGCCATTTTTGCCAATATCAGTTCTCATGAATAGCCACTGAAGGTTGGGAAATGACCCAGGAGACAATTGTCAGAGGTAGAGGGTGTGAGAAAGAGTGGTCCACACTGTGCCCAGCAGTAGGAATGAAAGGGATGAGAGAGACATGGCGGGTGACCAGGGGGCTGGCCAGTGGCGGGAGGTTGTAGAACGGGGGAGCAGAATCACTCAGAGGCTCCGGGAAGACTTGGGTGCCCATAATAAAAATGAGATATGAGGAATGGTGTTGGTTTTATAAGGTGGTGGTATGTTTAGCATTGGATGTGATATGGTTAAGGTGTTGAAATGAAGGTCTCTGGAACCTGGAGGAGGTCAAGAGTTCATTGCGTGGCCGCAAGGTTCTTGCAGAATATGCGCAATTTATAAGGGAAAATAAACATCACGCACACCTCCTGAGGTTTTGTGCTCGCAGCGTGTGAATCGTGAGAGCAGTTGCAGGATTTGTGACTTTATTCGCACCGTCCGTTTATGATAAAACATCAGTCCTTCTGCCCTGACATGCCTTTTCTCACTGGCTGGTCTCATTGGAGTCCTTCATTCAACATCTGTTTGCCAAGTTCCTGCTCTGTGCCAGCGCTGAACTAAAAGCTAGGGATAGGGCAGTACATAAGACCAAAAATACCAAGTTAAATGACTGAGAATTAAAGCAGAGAGATGGTGGAGTGACCGAGGGGGCGTCTCACACCGGGTGGTTAGGAGGGGCTTACTAAAGAGGTGACATTTAAGACCTAGATTATAAATTCCCATGAGCCGAAGATTGGGGTAACCCAGCCCAGGGAACAGGTAGTAGGAAGTTGGGCGTGTCCAAGGATGAGAAGAACATGCTAGGGACAGAGAGGGGTGAGGCGGCTGGGGAACCAGGAGGCGCCCGGTGAGGTGGGCACTTGAGGCCCAGGTCCGTGGTGTTGACCTGATGCCCAGTGTGATGGAAGCCACTGAAGGGGTCTGTGTAGGCAATGACCCAATCCAGTTTCCATTCCTAAGAGATCACTGACTGCTGCCTGGGAAACTTCAGGGAAAAACCAGCAAAGCCTCGTGGTTTCTCTGCAGGCTCACTCAGTGTGAGCTCGGGTTGGCCAGACCAGCTCACTGATTCTACCTCACCTTGGCTGGACCACCGCCGGCTCCAGAACCCTCAGCACTGCCTGGCTCTGCCCTTCTGCCCACTCCTGCCTCCAGGGAGGCTTCTGGGCACTTAGGGCCCGACAGCCCAGAGGGAGGGAGGGTACCCTGCTGACTGTCAGGGACCTTTGCAGTGATGAGGACAGTCACAAAGCAAGATTGCCGACAAGCTTTATACAAGACAAGCAGACATACTTTTTTGCAGTTGTAGGTTCACTGCAAAGTTGAGCAGAAGGTACAGCAAGTTCCCACATATCCCCTGTTGCCTCCCCACCCATATCCTGCCCCACAGTGGTGTATTTATAACAACCGATGAACCTACGTCAACGTATCCTCATCACCCAAAGTCCATGAAGGGTCACTCGTGGTGGTGTGCATTCTCTGGGTTTTGACAGATGTGTAGTGACGTGTGTCCACCATTATAGAATCATTCAGAATAGTTCCTCTGCCTTAAAAATCCTCTCTGCCCCACCTATTCATCTTTCTCTCCCCTCTGACCTCTGGCAAGCAGTGATCTCTTTATTGTCTCCATAGTTTTGCCTTTCCAGAATGTCGTCTGGTTGGACTCGTCCACTATATAGCCTTTTTAGACTGGCTTCTTTCATTTTGTAATATTCATCTAAGTTTCCTCCATGTCTTTTCGTGGCTTGATAACCTCTTTCTTGCAATATTCCTTGTTATTCACCTACTAAAGGCCACCTTGGCTGCTTTCAGGTTTTGGCAGTTATGAGCATTCACGTGAGGTTTTTGTGTGGACATAAATATTGAGTTCTTTTGGGTAAATACCAAGGAGTTTGATTACTGGATCGTATGGTAAGACTATGTGTGGTTTTGTAAGAACCTTCCAAGGTGTCTGTACATTTTGCATTCCCACCAGCAGTGGATAAGAATAAAGCTTCACATCATTGCCAGCATTTGAAGATTTTGGCCATTCGCATAGCTCTATGGTGGAGAAGGCAGTGGCACCCCACTCCAGTCCTCTTGCCTGGAGAATCCCATGGACGGAGGAGCCTGGTGGGCTGCAGTCCATGGGGTGGCACAGAGTTGGACACGACTGAAACGACTTAGCAGCAGCAGCATAGCTCTATGGTGGTATCTTACTGTTTCTTTAAATTTGCATTTCCTTGATGACATACGATAAAGAGCTTTTCATAAGATTGTTCATATCTTTTCATATGATTGTTTGCCATCTCTGTATCTTTTTGGTGAGGTGTCTGGTAAGGCCTTTGGCCCATTTTTTTTAAATCAGGTTGTTTTTCATTGGTGAGTTTTAGGTGTTCTTTGTATATTTTGGGTAACAGTCGTTTACCAGGTATGTCTTCTGCAAATACATTCTCCCAGTCTATGACTTATCTTCTCAGTCTCTTAACATTTTCTTTGGAAGAGCAGTTTTTAATGAAGTCTAGCTTTTCAGTTCTTTCTTTCACAGCTTGCCCCTTTGGTGTTATATCTAAAAAGTGCCCTGCCCAAGGTCATCTAGGTTTTCTAGTGTTGCCTCCTGGGAGTTTTGTGTTTTACATTTAGCTCAAAGATCCATTTTGAGTTGAATTTTGTGAAGGGTGTGAGGCCTGTGTCTGGGTTCATTTTGGGCACATTTACGTCCTGTTGTTCCTGCACCATTTGTTGCAAAGACTATCTTTGTCTTTTTCCATTGTGTTTCCTTTGCTCCTTTGTCCAAGACCAGTTGGCGATATTCATGGGGGTCTCTTTTCTGAGCTCCCCTTTCTGTCCCATTGATCTATTTGTCTCTTCTTTCACCAATACCACACTATCTTGATTACTCAAAGGCTTTTTTTAACTTGGAGGCTTTTTGCGACCCTAAAAATCAGTCCATTAAACTTTCAACTCTTTTCCTATAAGAAATGTAAATAAAAAATAGGCCCCTCCTCCCCAGCCTCGTCCCCTCTCAGTTTTCTCTATGATGTTGATCCTCACTGTGTCCCCGAGCCCACACTGCGCTGATACTTACTAATTTTTTCAGAAGCTTGAAGGTGGTGTTTTTAAAAAGTCAGAAATTTTCCACGGCTTTAAAATAGCTGTGTCAAAATGTCCCCAGTTTCAAAATGGCCACATCAGAGTAACCACATCAAAGATAGAGTCTCTATCATGGAGGCCCGGAGAAGTGCTTCTCCATGGGGGGCTGTTGACCTGAGACCTCCAGTCTGGTGCTTTCTCTGTAGAGTCTCTCACATGCGGACCACACGTACACTTACCGAGTTTCTACCTGCTGGGCAGAGAGAAACATGAATTAAGACCCCATCCCAGGCTTCAGATTGAACACAGGTTTTCTTCTGAGAAGTAACAACCCGCTTTTCAAAATCAGCCACATTTGAAAAAATATGTCCCCAAAATAATGTGTAGCAGCTTTCCCAGACTTGAGTCTTGTGGCCTAGAGGTGTGAGTGAGTATTCAGCACAACGCAGATATGCAAAACAGGCAAACAGCACATCCAAGGTTCTGAGGCATTTGCAGAAAGACATCCGCTTGCAATCTTTTCACCTTGGAATCTGTTATTCAGTACTTACGCTGTGGGACCTGGGACCCCCATTCCTTCCCCTCTCCCTTGTGTTGATGAGGCCTTTCCCCCCACATTTGAGATGACTCCAGAGGGAGACAACTGCTCTCTGGGTTCCCACCGTCCTGCATGCACGGTGCTCTGCCAAGACACTGGACATAAGCCCCTTTCCACTCTGCTGTCCTGGGAGTTGCTCTGTGACGACCTACCCTTCCTTTCTGTCGGCCTCAAAGATTTAGCTCACTTCTCTTTTTGTTTTAAACTTACTGTTGACTTAATATCTTGACCTTCCTCCATCCCTGGGAATGGTCATGGAAGAGGGTGAAAATTGCCTCCCACTAGAACCAGGTTGGGATGACCGCCATGCCTGTGTGACCTGGGGCAAGAGACTTCCCTTATTTCTGAAACATGGTGATGGTACCCCTCCGTAGCCCCCCAGCTGCTGTGAGGATAAAAAAGAGCTAGTATATAAAAGGAGCCTAGAAAGGCCTAGCACTTAGCGTGCACTCAGCAAGCAGTACTTTCTAGTGAAGGTACTTGATGTCATGGCCATGTCTGAGGTCTGTCCAGTTCTACACTTACTTACCGGGTAGCCTTTGTCTCAAAGCCTCAGTTTCCTCTTTTGTAAGACAGGACGTTAATATCTATTCCATAAAGTTGCTATGAATGTTGCTATCAGAGAGCTTGGCATTTGGGAGGCACCAAAGCAAAAATACTGGCCCTTCTTGTGATAAACAATTTCTCTTCTAAACATTGCAGAGAAACCTGTTAAATGACAGTGCAGGACTTACCGACCAAATTCAACCCACTTAACAGGCTTGCTTCACTATCTCACCCTGGGTCCCCTTCCTAATAACATTTCTTCTTAATGGTTCCGAGGCCTCTGAGGGCTTTCTTGGAGGAGAATGACTCAGACGTTCTCTTGACAGAGACTCTCCACTCTTCTCCAGAGAAAAAGGAAATAAATAAGTGTCCTGAGCCCCTAGTTGTGCCAAGAGCTTTACAACATCATCTTATCTAAATCCCATATAAGGCTACAAGATAAAGTGTGTCCTTTTGAAATATAAGGAAGCTGAGTCTTTGAGGAGCTAACTGAGTTTCCCAAGAAAGGCTCTAAAGGAAATAAGCAAGATGTATCAGTTAGCTGTTGCTGCGTAAGGAACCACTGCATAATTTAGTGGCTTAAAGCAATGATTGTTAGTTAATTCATGATTCTGTAAGTTGCAATGTAAGCTGGGCTCTGCTGGCCAGTTCTTCTCATCCCCGGCAACCTCAGACAACTTGAGCTGGGTCTACTCATGTGTCTGTGGTCAGCTAACAAGTTGATGAGGGGCTGGCTGGCTAGGGTGAACATAGCTCTCATCTGTGTGGTCTCCCATCCTCCACCTGAGTCGCCTGGGTTTGTGCACATGCTGATGGTTAGGTTCTGAGAGAGAGAGAGGGAGGGAGGGAAGAACAGCAGGAGGGAGGGAAGGTGAGAGAGAACACTTGGGATCGGAAGGATGCAAGGCTTCTGAAGATCTGGTCTCTGAGCTAACACACCATCACTTCTGTCTCGTTCTGTTAGTCAAAGCAAGGCACGTGGTCAGCCTAGATTCAGGGGGTCGGGGGGATGCAAATAGACTCTGCCTCTTGGTGGGAACAGCTGCAAACTCCATCTCAAAGGATATGGAAGGAGGGAGACCATTAACTGGGAACATCAATGACATTCATCTCCCACACAAGGTGATTGTCATCGAGGGTGGCTGGGTCATGGAGAGGATGGGGCTATTTCCGATGGGCAAACAGGGAAGGCTTCTCTGAGGAGGTGACATGTATGCTGACGTATGGAAAGGAAGAGCCATTGCATGAGATGGCAAGGGGCTTCCGCTAAGATGCAGTTTTAAAATATACAGTCCCCAAGGCAAAATGTCCGTGTCCTGCAGACAGACCTGTTAGGTAGACATACAGTAAATAAAGGACCTACCAGCAGACACGGGAGAGCAGCGTGGCTTAAACATAGCATCAGACTGCTCATCCCTTCGCCTCCTTCTGCCCCCAAAGGGCTGCAGAAAGCCTGAGGGCTTTTCAATGGCTGATAATTTCATGAGGTAGTTTTGGTTCCTTAGAGAAAAATGTCCCTGAAAATAAGGATATAGGGGCAAGGAGGAGGCAGAAGGAATATGAATGAAGAAGGAAGACAGGAGAGAAAAATAAGAAACACAAGGGTAGAGCAATCTCTGGCATGTGGTGAGCCCTTATAGATACTCGTAGAATCCATGAATGGATGACTTCACTGTCTGCGGCATAAGATAAAGCAAATTACAAATAATCTAAGACAGAATAAGAAAATGTCATGAGCTAAATGTGTGTGTGTGTGTGTGTGTGTGAATGCGTGCACTCATGCAATGGAGGAATAATGGAGATAAAGGGAAATGGAGAAAGACACTTCTGCAAGCGGGGGCAGAGAAGCTACCTGTCTTCAGAAGGTCCTGTTACCATTTGAGCGTTAAGCAATGCATAGCCCTCAGGAGGTTACGTAAAAGCCTGAGTGGAGGAGATCTTGCGAGAGAAGGCATGATATTAGGAGTCAGGAATGGCTTCAGGGATGCCCAGAGGCAGGGAGGTTTGTTTGAATTTGGGGACGGAGTAAAGTGAGTGGGTTCAGGGAAGTATTCCAGAGTTAGGGGGACTTGGTAACATATCTACTGCAGGAGCTTTGGGAGGAGAAACAGAGAATTATTATGAGCAAGACTCTGTAAAAAGAAAAGAAAGCAATTCAAACCTTCTCAGCGACAGCCTTGACTTATTAGCCACATTCGCAAAGGCTGGAAACACAGCCCACTCCAGACCTGTCTTCCGACAGAAAAATGGCCAGAGCCTTTCCTCTCCAATCTTTTTAAACAAGATTTGACGACAGAGGGCTCGAGGGATGATGTCACACAGACCCAGCTCTTCGGCCCACACCACACCCCATTTTGGGGGTTTATCCTTGTGGGTAAACTATGGCGGTTTATCCATGACCTCATCCACAGACATAGCAGAACCAGCTGCAGAGAGGCTGGGTCCCCTACCCCCTTCCTCCTCGGCCCCTCTGCGCCCCACAAGTGCCTGTTCTCTCAAGCCCCCAGGCTTCAGCTTTCACCCAGGAAGATGCCCTGTGGAGATAAGTTCCCTTGCGGTTGAGAGCAAGTCGGTGAGCCTGGGTCTGCCAACCCCTTGCTACCACCTGGTTGCTCCTCTGCCTCTGTCACTAGCAGCGTCGATGAGCCCCTCAGATAACCCCAGACAGGGGCCACAGACCCACGTCACTTCCTTAGGTTCGCAACGGGTGAGCGGGAGCCCAGATCCCGAGCTCCCACCATAGGAAAGATTCCTTCAGGGAAGCGTTGGTCCTCGGGCCACAGACCAAGCCCCTGCAGCCCGTGAAAGCCAGCCCACAGCTGTTGGCTAGAAATCGCCCTTCTTATTATTAAGCACCTGGCAGAACTACCTCCCGTTTCTGTCTTTCATCTCTGCCGTTGCAATCTTTGGGGGCTTCACTCCGTTTACAAACATGTGTGGGTGTTAAAGTCACGCTATGGAAAAAAAACCATGCATGCACGCACACACCACAGGCTTTTTTTCCCCTCCATTTCTCCACCAGCAGGTGCCTTTATAGCTTTTTGCAGTCAAGCAAACTGTCTTTTGCTACTTGCTTTTGCAGTTTCTCTTTGAAAAGATGTTCTGCTCCTACCAACTCAAAAGAAAAAGACAACCCAAAATTTTAAATGTGCAAAAATATGAAGAGGCAGCTCCCAGATGAGGAAAGAAAAACATCTGAAAAGATGCTCTAAGTGGTATCAGGGACATGTAAGTTAAACATCCTTCAAATAGGCAAATCTGTATGAATTTAATAGTGAGCACCGGGGCGGGGAGCTAGGTAGCCTCACACTCCTCAGTGTGTGAATTGGTTCAGCCATACTGGGAGGTGATGGTGGCAGGATCTGTTCATGTATAAAAGTTGCAGCAGTTCCTTTAGAGACTATCCATGCATGCTCTCAAGGAGGTATTGCAGCAAAGGTACTTGTGTTGGTGAAAATGGAAAACCACCCACATTCCCATCAATAAAACAAGATTACACCAGCTCAGTTCAGTCACTAAGTCATGTTCGACTCTTTGCAACCCCATGGACTGCAGCAAGTCAGGCTTCCCTGTCGATCACCAACTCCCAGTGCTTGCTCAAACACGTGTTCATTGAGTCAGTGATGCCATCCAACTATCTCATCCTCTGTCATCCCCTTCTCCTCCTGCCTTCAATCCTCCCTAGCATTAGGGTCTTTTCCAGTGAGTCAGCTCTTCGCATCAGGCGGCCAAAGTATTGGAGTTTCAGCTTCAGTATCAGTCCCTCCAATGAATATTCAGGACTGATCTCCTTTAGGATGGACTTGTTGGATCTCCTTGCAGTCCAAGGGACTCTCAAGAGTCTTCTCCAACACCACAGTTCAAAAGCATCAATTCTTCGGTACTCAGCTTTCTTCACAGTCCAACTCTCACATCCATACATGACTACTGGAAAAAAACCATAGCTTTGACTAGACGGACCTTTGTTGGCAAAGTAATGTCTCTGCTTTTTAATATGCTGTCTAGGTTGGTCATAGCTTTACTTCGAAGCAGCAAGTGTCTTTTAATTTCATGGCTGCAGTCAGCAACTGCAGTGATTTTGGAGCCCAAGAAAATAAAGGCTGTCACTGTTTCCATTGTTTCCCCATCTGTTTGCCATGAGGTGATGGACCGTATGCCATGATCTTAGTTTTCTGAATGTTGAGTTTTAAGCCAACTTTTTTACTCTCCTCTTTCACTTTCATCAAGAGGCTCTTTAGTTCCTCTTCACTTTATGCCATAAGGGTGGTGTCATCTGCGTATCTGAGGTTATTGATATTTCTCCTGACAGTGATTCAAACTTGTGCTTCATCCAGCCCAGCATTTCACATGATGTACTCTGCATATATGTTAAATACCAGGGTGACAATATACAGCCTTGATGTACTCCTTTCCCAATTTGGAACCAGTCCATTGTTCCATGTCCGGTTCTAGCTGTTGCTTCTTGACCTGCATACAGGTTTCTCAGGAGGCAGGTAAGGCAGTCTAGTATTCCCATCTCATTGAGCATGTTCCACAGTTTATTGTGATCCACACAGTCAAAGGCTTTGGTGTAGTCAATAAAGCAGAAGTAGATGTTTTTTTGGATCTCTCTTGCTTTTTCGATGATCCAGTGGATTTTGGCAATTTGATCTCTGGTTCTTCTCCCTTTTCTAAATCCAGCTTGAACATCTGGAAGTTCTCAATTCACATACTGTTGAAGCCTCTCTTGGAGGATTTTGAGCGTTACTTTTTTAGCATGTGAGATGGGTGCAATTGTGCAGTAGTTTAGCATTCTTTGGCATTGCCTTTCTTTGGGATTGGAATGAAAACTGACCTTTTCCAGTCCTGCAGCCACTGCTGAGTTTTCCAAATTTGCTGGCATATTGAGTGCAGCACTTTCACAGTATCATCTTTTAGGATTTGAAATAGCTCAACTGGAATTCCATCACCTCCACTAGCTTTGTCTGTAGTGATGCTTCCTAAGGCCCACTTGACTTTGCATTCCAGGATGCCTGGCTCTAGGTCAGTGATCACACCATGATGGTTATCTGGGTCATTAATATCTTTTTTTATAGTTCTTCTTTGTATTCTTGCCACCTCTTCTTAATATCTTCTGCTTCTGTTAGGTCCATACCATTTCTGTCCTTTATTGTGCCCATCTCTGCATGAAATGTTCCCTTGGTATCTCTAATTTTCTTGAAGAGATCTCTAGTCTTTCCCATTCTGTTGTTTTCCTCTATTTCTTTACACTGATCACTGAGGAAGGATTATATAAAGACTACATAAAGATCCAAGGTTACATAAAGGATGGCATATGCATTCTGCTGAATACTATGCAGTGGTTAGAAAGGAGATGGGTCTATAAGTACTAACAGGAAAAAGTCTCCACAGTATGTTTCTGAATGAACAAAGCAAATTGTAGATCATGTGTTCAATATAATGGTATTTCTAATAGAAACAAAACAGAACATCAGAATGACATTAGCTGTGTTTCTGGGGACGTGTTCATGTTTATAACTGTAGCGAAAAGACCTTGGAAAGATTTATACCCCAATGGCCACCACACTACTTGCCTCTGGGAAGAAGTTGGCATTGGTTTGAAGTGGTTAAGGAGGAATTTGGCTGTGTCTACAATCATTGAATATTTTACAATGAGAGTGTTCAGAAGTAAATTGCATAATTAACATTAAACATTTTAGGATTCTAACAAATATTTATATCGAGTAGCATTAAAATAAACTTGTCCCTTGTCTTAAATGTTAAGTAGACTTTGTATATATACAATTATTTCTCTTTAGAAAGTTATTCTAAAGTCATTCCATTTGTCAGAATCTCTCGTTGTTCACCTGAGAGTTAAAAACAAAGCCAGATTCTCTGTCTTCAACCACAACCACACACAAACAAACACACACACACATATACACACACACACATACACCATCACTCATCCTGGGCATAGCAATTTCCACCAGATGCCACATTGTGCTAACTTTCAGGATATCTAAACCACATCCAAGCAGGCCTTTCTGATTAACTGATAACTTTGTTTCCAGGCTTCCGTGCCATCTGATTGTCAACTCATAATTTCAGAGCTGCCAAAACCAAGAGACACCTGACTTGCTGGTGGTGCCTGAGTCTGTGGGTGTAGCCTGACAGTCAGGCACCTGGTTTCCTGACCCCAAACCACACGGCTCCCCGTGTGGCCTCATGAGCATCCTTGTAACATGCTGCCCTGTCCCTCCCACCAGCCTGAGCTTGAGAGTGGGCCCTGCGGAGATGGTGAGAGCCTAGAAGGCTGCCGGTCTGGGAGAATTCATTTCAGGAATATCTTCATTACAACCCTCTAACCCTTGTTCATTACCCCGTTGAATGAGGCCGCATTGTAGAATGGAAAGACATGGAGGAAAATATAAGACCAAACATCCCTGGGATCCATCTGCTTTTGTTGCCATAACCACTCCCTCTGTCCATGGGCCGACCCAAAGGAGAAGCCAAATTGTAAACCTGGAGGAAATGGTTTTAGAGCAGAGGTTAGAAGATGATGTACATGTCATCTTGGACTCATTCTTCCAGACGTTGGGGGTGACCTCATCTTTTTGGATGAGACATATGTGAATTCCTCTTTATTCCAATGAGATGGACATTTTAGGGCTCCAGAATCAAAGCTTACCTGGGATCTTCATTTCTTACCAGGCCTCCTCCAGACGTTATCCACATTGCTTCTGGCCACCTTCCACTGAGGAGGGGCTCATCTGTGGTATGAACTATTGTAGACTCAGAATTGGCTGAATTTCCTTAAGAATTGCAGATGAGAGGCGGTTTGCTCCTTGGCATGCCTGTGTGCCATCCCTGACAGGGGCAAATGGAACCTGTGGGCACAGGGTGGCATCCAACCACTCCCTCCATCAGAGACATTGGCCATGTTCTCTGGGAAACATGACAGAGGAGGCACATGTGACTTGGAAACGAAAAGGAGCTTTACGTCGATACCAGAGCTCTGTCTTCAAGGAAGGTCTTCATGAAGGCTGACAATAAAAAGGGATCGCAGCCTGCCCGTCCAGTAACCCAACGGGCTCCCGTGAGCGACATGCCGTGTCTGCAGATCTGGACGCCTCGCGTGTCCCTGGCTCAGCAGGCCTGGCCTTGCCTCTGGCCTTTAGCCACAACCCTCCACCCCGAGCGACGCTGGCTTTGTCTGTCAGTGGCAGCTGCACGATGCTCTGATGCTCGTTTTTCTGTCCCTCCCTGCCAGACCAGGCCGTTACAATGAGCATGTGCTTCCTTCAGCTCTTCAGTCAGATCACACAAAATGTACTTGCATGGGGGATGCTGTCTTCCCAGTAACTCCGCTCATCTCTGCTCATCATTTGACGGCTCACTTGATGAGAGGGCGTTTCAGACTTGAATGTGCCTGCAGTCACAATCTGCATTGTTCAAATGCAGATTCCGAGTCAGCAGGGCTGCCTGGAGCCTAGGAGCCTGCATTTCTAACAAGCGTCCAGGTCATGTCCCTGCTGCTGGGCCATGACTACACTTTGAGTAGCCCGCCATCAGAAAGTGAAGTGCAGTCGCTCAGTCGTGTCCGACTCTTTGCAACCCCATGGACTGTAGCCCACCAGGCTCCTCCGTCCATGGGATTTTCCAGGCAAGAGTACTGGAGTGGGGTGCCATTTCCTTCTCCTGCCAACAGAGGACTGTCTCATTTCCAGGTTTGGGAGATGTGGGGAGAAGCCTGTATCATAGTAGTCACCTAAACAGCGGAGGGTTGTCAGGGCCCACAGACAAAATGTACCTAGAGAACCTTATAAACTGTGGTGTGAGGGGAAATTTTTGACAGTTATTGTACTTTATATTATATAAAGTATATTATATACTTACTTCGGATTTCACTGTGTGAGGGTTGAGCCAGTCAATCTCAGTTTCCTTAGCTGTAAAACGGGACGATGTTATTTAAAGAAAGATACATTTGCAGATATTCTGAGTGAGTGTAGTTGCATATTCATCTTCTCTTTGTGAGCTCCCCAGGTGGTACTAGTGGTAAAAAACCCACCTGCCAATGCAAGAGACTCAAGACATGTGGATTTGGTCCCTGGGTTGGGAAGATCCTCTGGAGGAGGAAATGAAGCCCACTGCAGTATTCTTACCTGGAGAATCCCATGGACAGAGCAGCCTGGCGGCTACAGCCCGTGAGGTGGCAGAGTTGACTGAGCTACTGAACACATACACACACTTCTCTTTGTAATCAAAATAAACAAAAGCTGTGTGTACGTGTATTTATTGTGTGCCTGTGTGTGTGTATTTAACTCACTAAACATTTCTGCTAAATGCTGAGAATCTGGAACCAGCGCTTGGCTAAAAATCCACTCCAAAACTATTCAATCAAACAGCTCTGTTAAGAGCCATCTGGTTGTCTAAGATTTGCAGAGCTTCTTAAGGAACCCAGCATGATTTATGGTTTGTTACCACAACTCTACGAAGCTCGTGGTTTCAACCAAATTTCACTTAGCCCTGAAATTCAGCGGAAAGCTAGGGAAAATCCACTCAAAAAGAAAATTGCTCCTCTGAATCCTGCTGATGACCAGAGTTATCAGGGCCAGAACTTGGGATCCATTCCACTGGGACCAGCCTTTATCTTTGGCAGAGATGAGTTTTCTAAAGAGTACTAAGTAGTAGTGCTTTTAATTTTGTCTTTCATTCTTGTGTAATTGCCAGATTTTCTATCTTAAACATGTATTGCCTTTTTTATAAAACAGATTCATCAAAATGTATAATCAGCCACAATAAATTGAACCTATTTAAAGCATGCCTGCATGCTCAGTCAGGTCCGACTCTTTGTGACCCCATGAACTGTAGCTTGGAAGTCTTTGTCCATAGAGTTTCCCAGGGAAGAATACTGGGGTGGGTTGCCATTTCCTTCTCCCGGGGGTCTTCCTGTCTCAGGGATCAGACCCACATTTCCTCTATTGGTAGGCACATTCTTTACCATGGAGCCACCTGAGAAGCTCATATTTAAAGCATGAAAGTGGGTAAATTTTGCTGTAGTGTGCATCACGGAGCCTGTCTCCACGCGAAGGTGCTGAGCTTTCCCTCATCCCCGTAATTCCCACGTGCCCTTCGTGAACCTGGCCACTCACCCCTCCCCGTTCCAGCACCAAGCTGCTGTCCCTCTTTGGTTGGTTTCAATTTCTAGAATCTTAGATAAATTGGAATGTACAGCATGTATTCTCTTCTGGCCTGGCTTCTTTAACTCAGCATTGTCGTTCTGAGATGTACCCACGCCGCTGCGTGTGGCAGTAGCTGTTTAGTCCTGCTGAGTATCCAGTTATCTGGCCACAGCGCAGTCTGTCATCCAGACCCTGGTTAGTGGGCACTTCGGTTGCTTCCATTGTTCGGTTTTTCCAGGTAACACTTCCTTAAACATCCATGTCTTTATGCCTGTGGATATTTCATTTCTTCTTGCATGCACAGCTCTGAGTGCAATGGCTGGGTCACACGGTGACTCTGTAACTTTTGAGGAACCACCCGATTGTCTTCAAGTGAACTGCATCACGCTTACATGTCCACCAGGAGCGTGTGAGGCCATCTTGCTTTCTTTTAAAACATTACTTGAGATAAGTGACTATCTGCTGCTTTAAAGAGAAGATTCAGAAAAGTCAGAAATATCTACAGTAAGAAAAGTCAAGTTTCCCTTTCATTCCATTCCTTTCCTAACTCCTCACACATACTTGTCACTAAGAGCTCGGTGCGTGTTCATCCTGAGCCTTTACTTTCTGCTTGGGCAGGCGTGTGTGTGTGCACACGTGTATTTTTACGTGCACATGTGTGCAAGTGGATTCTCTGGTCGTGCTGCTGTGGCTCTGGCTTCCTTCCTGCACAGTGAAGCCTGGAGACCTTCCTTCTTGGCGCCTGTGGCTGTACGTCGGTCTTTTGAACGGCCACCGAGCACCATACTGTAATCATCACGGCAGGAAAGAGGTTTTAACACAGTGAGAATTTATTTACCTGTCGTGTGCAAGAGGCAGGCCTCTTGGAAATTGTAAGTGAACGTGAAGTTTCTTTTTCTTCTCACACTGAGAAAGGGCCGCCGCTGGAGAAGGATTGAGTTTCTTGCAGTCAGCCTGGTCTCCTGGTGGCAGGTCAGGCGTGGCCGCCCTTCTGGAGGGAGAGAGGATATTCTGTCAACATCTACTGGATGCGCAGATGTAGACAGCCTGCCCTCGTGTCGTGTGTGCACACCTCGTGTCTGTCAGAGCAGGGTTGCCTTTGCTGGTTCCCAGCGGGGGAAGGCTTCGTGAGGAGGGGCACACACGTTTAGTCATTCTGAGAAGGGCAAAAGGGCTTCAACTCTTCAACTTTCAGCTTTGGAGATGAGTAAAATCAGGAGTTTCTTTTTTATCATGTCAGAGCATTTACCACACCTGCCCGATGTGGTCAGAGAATTTACTCTCTGGTTTAAAACAGACAATAATGTAATCTGTGCCTGACGAACTTGACAAAAAGGCAGAACACAGCCTTCTCCAAGTGGATTTTTTTTTAACAGTCCAGTGTTGCTGGGAATACATTAAATGGTTCCTCTTTATACCTCTCTCAACAATTATCTGGAGGCTGAGTCACTTATACATACATGAACTTAGCACTATCTTGTAATATAGTTGTATACCTGCACTTAAATTTATATCATAAACATGTTTTCATGTTATCAAATATCAATTCAGAAGTTAAATCCAACTGTTGGTCATGTCACAATATTTCAGATATGGATATGCCATAATTTTCTAACCATTCCCTTGTGATTGATTGATTTTTGCTAATAGATGAAGATTTTAAGTACCACTAAGTGAAGAAAAGTTATGAAAACACTCGTCGCAATTCTTGGAAATTAGGTTCTGGTAGCTATACTGTTAGCTATCAAGTCTTGAATTTTTTTAAACTCATCTGATGATAATCCTTTCCTCATTATCCTTAAATTAAATATCTTATGCTACTCTTTTTTAACTTTACTCATCTTAAAGACTTCAGTCTTTAGAAAATGTACAGAATTTTTACTCATTATTTGATAGCAGCTTCTCGTCACACAGTCCTTGCTATTCTCTGATGAGTGTGGTAGGTTAAAGGTCTGTGTGTGTGTGCAGCTCTTCTGTCAAGGACTTGCGTGTCACAGTCTGTTTCACACATGATGTTCCACTGTACGTCATCACCAAAGAATAAGTTAGAGACATCATGACATTACCCGCTGTGGTGGTGGTGGTGTAGTCACTAAGTCCTGTCTGATTCTTGGGACCCCAGGGACTGTAGCTGCCAGGCTCCTCTGTCCATGGGATTTCCCAGGCAAGAATACTAGAGTGGGTTGCCAGCCCCTGGGTTGCCAGGGGCTGTTTTGGACCCAGGGATCCAACCCACGTCTCCTGCATTGCAAGCCGATTCTTTACCAACTGAACCGCCTGGGAAGCCCACATTACCCTCAAAGCACCTCAAGATGCATTTCTAAAAAATAAGAACACTTTCCTTTGTAACCAAAACTAATATGATCACACCAAAAATTAATAATCATTCTTTAACATAATTTAATAGCATGCATATATTCAAATTCCACAAACTTTCCCCCAAATGTCCTTTATAGCTTATTTGTCCAAAGCAAAGACAAATTTCAGGCCCAAATTTCAGACACATTATACCTGGTTATCATGTCCCCTTGGTGTCTTTTAATCCAGCCTCTTTCTTTAGTCTTTCTTTCCTGAACCTTTTTACTGCAACCACTGGGTCTATAGACATTCCTTGCATCTCCATGTTTCATTTAGCTGGTTCCTCTTTCCCCTTCATTTCCAGGAAGTTAACACCTACAGGATGACTAGACCCCAGGTAAATATCTTTGGCTATATCATGGCATCTGGTCCCATCACTTCATGGGAAATAGATGGGGAAACGGTGGAAACAGTGTCAGACTTTATTTTTGGGGCTCCAAAAATCACTGCAGATAGTGACTGCAGCCATGAAATTAAAAGACGGTTACTGCTTGGAAGGAAAGTTATGACCAACCTAGATAGCATATTCAAAAGCAGAGACATTACTTTGCCAACAAAGGTCCGTCTAGTCAAGGCTATGGTTTTTCCAGTGGTCATGTATCAATGTGAGAGTTGGACTGTAAAGAAAGCTGAGCATCAAAGAATTGATGCTTTTGAACTGTGGTGTTGGAGAAGACTCTTGAGAATCCCTTGGACTGCAAGGAGATCCAACCAATCCATTCTAAAGGAGATCAGCCCTGGGTGTTCTTTGGAAGGAATGATGCTAAAGCTGAAACTCCAGTACTTTGGCCACCTCATACACTTTGACTCATTGGAAAAGACTCCGATGCTGGGAGGATTGGGGGCAGGAGGAGAAGGGGACGACAGAGGATGAGATGGCTGGATGGCATCACCGACTCGATGGATGTGAGTCTGAGTGAACTCCGGGAGTTGGTGATGGACAGGGAGGCCTGGCGTGCTACAATTCATGGGGTCGCAAAGAGTCAGACACGACTGAGCGACTGAACTGAACTGAAGACTGCCTCCCAGGTGGTCCTGTGATTCAGAACGCATGACACCAGGAGACACATAGTATCTGGTTGCTCCACCATTTCTGAGGCTAAAATCAATGCTTAGTTTAGGGTGAAGGCAGTCTGATCACCCGTTGTACAGCTCTGTTTTGCTCCTGATGACCAGACCACATTGTTGCGGTTTTTCTTTGGTTCCATACGACTCTCCCAGGCCCCACCTGCTGTTCCCCTAGTGTCTTCAACACAAGTGGGTAGTCCTCACTTGGACCTGCCTTCCCATAACGAGTTGCAAGACTATGATTGTCTGAGTCTCCCATCCTTCTGCACTCAGCTGGCATTCTTCTGTGAAACAGAGCTTTAGCTCATCAACTGGAACTATTTGGTTACCCTGCAATATAGTTTCTACTGGAAAGGCATTAAATGTATTTTCCCCTTAATTACATAGTTTCCAAATAAGAGGTTGTGAACTAACTGCCTCAAATGAGTTTCTTCTGATTTTCTCTTTTTAAAGTATCGTTATGGACTCATGACTTTTAATATATTCAGTGGGTGTGTTTTAATTGAATTATTTTGGGGAGCCAAACGTGGGGCCTGGAGGAGGGATGGAGTGGGAAGCTCCCATGATAATAATATTCTCATCAGAAACCAATGAGCCAAAACTGAGTGTAATTTAAAACAAAGTTTCAAAACAAGAGTGGTTCCAAGTATAACCTTCACACATTCTGGAAAGAGGAAGTGCTACTCTCTAAGAGAAGGATGGAAGACAATTCCGTTAATTATTGTTATCATAGTTATTCACATTCATATTCACTCCTCATCTTCAAGATGTGGGAGAATTCCAGACGTGCACCCGACGGATGGTCCCGTTCACCGATCATCAGCGAGTTAGGTGTATATTGTTACCGATGCCGCACAGATAAAAACTTGTATCCAAGGTCAGGATCTAGTTGACTGGCCTCCACTTTAGGAGGCTTCCAAGACACAACATTTTTAAAAGTTTTTTTCTTACCTGCAGCTGAGGGCCTGACCTAGGCTCTCTTTTTTTCCGTCATGTAACAGCATATAGAAACAAGATCAGAGTCCATCCCTCAGTAAGTCATGGTTTCCCCACCCTAGTTTTCAAAAGAAGCAAGGAGGAGACTGATGTTGTTATTGTTAAAGTGGCTGTTGAGGCAGGTGTGTGCACAGAGTTCCCCGCCCTCATTGACCTCCACGGTCCTGCAGGATGCTCTTGGATTGACTTTGGCCTGTCTCACTCCTGGTCTTCTCCCTGCGGAGCAGATGCATCTGGGGAGAAGCCAGGGCATTCCTGCTCCCCGCTTGGTACTTGGCCCTGTTTTGTGCACTCTCGGCAGAGGCTGAGGCATGCTTCCAGGCCACCTCTTGTGCCGTAGTGCTTCAGATGGGAAATGCAGAGGCTGCCATTAATCTGCGAGTTTCTTCAAAGGAAGAACAAAGGTTTATATTATTTTTAATACATTTTAAAAATGGAAGTATAATCGATTTACAGTGTTGTGTTAATTCCTATGGTACATCAAAGTAATTCAGTTACGTGTGTGTGTGTGTATACATGTATATATATGTTCTTTTTAAAATATTCTTTTCCATTATGGTTTATCATGGGATATTAAATACAGTTCCCTGTGCTGCACGGTAGGACCTAGTTGTTTATCCATTCTGTGTAGAAAAGCTTACATCTGGTAACTCCAACCTCCCCTCCACCCCTCCTCCCGCCCCCACTTTGGCAACCACCATCTGTTTTCAGTGTCTGTGATTCTGTTTCATAATAAAGTTCATCTGTGTCATATTTTAGCTTCCATGTGTAAGTAACACAGTATTTGTCTTTCTCTTTCTGACTTAACTCACATAGCATGATAATCTCTGGTTGTATCCATGTTGCAGCAGATGGCATTTTTTGTTCTTTTGTATGGCTGAGTAGTATTCCTTTTTATACACACACACACACACACACACACACACACACACACACACACTTGTTGTTGTATAGTTGCTAAGTTGTGTCCCAACCCTTTCGTGACCCCATGAACTCTACAGGCTCCTCTGTCCAGGGGATTTCCCAGGCAAGAATACTGAGTGGGTTGGCATTTCCATCTCTAAGGGATCTTCCCAACCCAGGGATCGAACGCCTGGCTCCTGCCACAGCTCGTGCATTGCAGGCAGATTCTTCAGCCCTGAGCCGCTGAGGAAGCCCACCCTACGTACGTATGAGAAGGTGTGGTGTGTACATACATCTTCTTTATTCATGTGTCAGTGGGCATTTGCGCTCTTCTACGTCTTGGCTGCTGTGAACAGTGCTGCTGTGAGCACAGGGATGCATGTACCTTTTTGAGTTCTAGTTTAGTCTGGGTGTATGCCCGAGAGTGAGATTGCTGGATTATACGGGAATTCTGTTTTTCGTTTTCTGAGACCCTCTATACTGTTTTGCACAGTGACTGTACCGTCTTCCATTCCTTCCAGTGGTGTAGAAGGGCTCCCTTTTCTGCACACCCTCTCTAGAATTTGCTATTTGTAGACTTTGTAATGATGGCCATTCTGACCGGTGTGAGGTGGCGTCTCATTGTAGTTTTGATTTGCATTTCTCTAATAATTGGCGATGTTGAGCCTCCTTTCATGTGCCTATCGGCCATCTGTATTTAGAGGAGCAAAATTTTCGAACCAAATTTTACAGCTGGAAGGGGGCGACAGAGGATGAAATGGTTGGATAGCATCATCGATGCAATGGATATGAGTTTGAGCAAATCCCGGGAGATAGTGAAGGATGAAGAAAGCTGAGGCGCTGTCATCCATGGGGTCACAAAGAGTCGGACATGACTTAGCAACTAAACAAGACTCACTTTACCTCACGAGAGTAGAGACTGTGTCTGTTTTCATCATCAGTGTGACCCCAGAGCCCACGATAGTGCCTGTCATAGGAACCATTTCATTATCATTTGATGAACAAATAAATGAACTGGATAACCAAAAGTCCGTTGCTGGCCATATATAATTTTTTTTTCCTCAGGAAAAAGCACTCCGTAACAGAGATAGTGGCAATAACCACCAGGTGGGGGAGAAAACCCTGTGACTGTGCCTTGCATCTCAGGCAGGCCCTGGGGCTGTTATGGATCTCAGTTGTCCCCCAGACAGGTTGTAGTAAACCATATGCATGTCCCTCACAGCTTTCAGTTTCTAAAAATAAATTGCTTTTTTTAGGTAAAGGGTGAATAAGTTCTTGCAGTTAGTTACCCTGAGAGATGCAATTGGTGAAGCATAAGAAACTGATGGACCTCAAATCACTTGTGCACTACGGCTTGTAATGAAGCACCAGTATGTTCTCATGAGGTCTTACCTGGGATTTTGCTTCTTGTGTCTGCAAATAATCAGGCATGACAACGCACGCGCACGCACACACACACACACACACTTTTGCAAATACAGTTCACTCATAGGCAGGGTCACCTTACCCACAGGACTTTCTTTGCTAAACCTTGTCCCATACCCACCTCCCGACACACACACAAATGCACTAGCTGGGGCAAATGATTTTATGTGAGACTAGCAGCCAGTTAGAAAAAACCTTTTAGGAATAAGACAGATGTATTTAGCAAGCGTCTGGCTCAGGAAAAAACAAACAGTCCACAAACCAAACAGCACTTCTGGGCTTTCTGAGCTTTTGGCATTTTAATCAGCATTCTTGATTTTACTCATAATCCATCTTCCTTTTTAACAGTAAAAATAAATCCTCCCTTGAACTTTTGCCCTCTAAAGTTTTGATCTCTGAAGGCATTCTTTCATAATAACTCTACTACCCACAAAGGGTATCTGTCCTGAGACTAAGCAGGTTTGGAATAAATGCTATTCCCAGGCCCGCTCTGGTTTCCCAGAAATGACACCCATCTCTCTGGCCTAATTAAACTCCTTCCTATGAGGCCAGTGTACTTGGGCCTTGTGTTGAATAGAGTTACATTTTTTTTCCTTCTCTCTTAAAACAATCCCAAATAAAAGGTCCAGAAGAAATATGCCCAGATGAGAGTTAAGCAGGAAAATGTTGGCAATGGACTAGACCAGGTGTCAGTTCAGAGACTTGAGCTGAAAATCTCTCCTAGTAGCAGAAAAAGTGATTGTTAAAACTCAGGTGGGCAGGAATGTCACTCAGCTCTTCCACATTTATTATACACCCCTTGAGCTGAGCTTCCTCATCGTGCCAGTGTTGACGAGACCAGATGAGAACCAACCTTTTCTACACTGTAAAGCTCCCCTGGAGCTCTGTCAGGCCTTGGTAATCCATTTTCCAGATCATTCTTGTGTTTCGCTTGCTGTGAAAGTCACATAGTGCCTTTTACTGAAAACATAGGCACCTGGCCTAAGTATTTTCACAAAATCTAAAATAATAAAAGACTGGCTTCCAGGAAAGAAAATCTTTACCTGTCAATGAGAACTCCAGAATTCTGTTATGAGAAAAATTATAATTTTAGTTGGCTGATGCTATTATTTTTATCACCTACAAAAAGCGTTTATTAAGATCAGCTCCTGATAAATGCTAATCCACCATCAGAATTATTTTAGGACCTCAGAGTCCTTTCTTGTTCATTTCTTTTCCTGCACACACACACATATACCCATACATTCATGCATATACATACAGACGCATGTGCACCCATATACGCAAATGCACACACATCCATATACCACACAGATGTGTGCACATATATACACACATACTGGGCTTCCCAGGCGGTGCTAGTGGTAAAGAATCCACTTATCAGTGCAGGAGACGCAGGAGACACAGATTTGATCCCTGGATCGGGAAGATTCCCCTGGAGGAGGGCATGGTAACCCCCTCCAATATTCTTGCCTAGAGAATCCCATGCACAGAGGACCCCGGTGGGCTATAGTCCAGAGGGTAGCAGAGTCGGGCACAGCTAAAGCAGCTTAGCACACACACATACACATATACCATATACTTTACATTCATGGACATACCCTTTCATTCTCTTGGCATCATTTTTTAAATCAGTTATTACTTGCAGCTGCAAATTTTTAAAATATACCTGAAATCTTCACTTTCTCCCTCAAAAATAACAGTGGCTGTTCATCATGCTATGATCCTTAGAGGCTACCAGAGCCTTATTCTGTGATTGAAAGTGAAAGTGAGTCGCTCAGTCATGTCTGACTCTTTGTGACCCCGTGGCCTATACATTCCATGGAATTCTTCAGGCCAGAATACTGGAGTGGGTAGCCTTTCCCTTCTCCAGGGGATCTTCTCAACCCAGGGATTGAACCCAGGTCTCCTGCATTGCAGGCAGACTCTTCAGCCACAAGGGAAGCCCAAGAATACTGGAGGAGGTAGCCTATCCCTTCTCCAGCAGGTCTTCCCGACCCAGGAATCGAACCGGGGTCTCCTGCATTGCAGGCAGATTTTTTACCAGCTGAGCTATCAGGGAAGCCCCTCTATTCTGTGACTAATATATGATTTATATGCCATTCCAAGGTTCCCAAACGCTAATTTTTCAGAAAGGAAGTGAACTTTATTTCAGTTCTTCACACTATTTAATAAGTACCCCATGTAATATTCTCTGTGAAACATCCACATTCATTCACCTATTATTTTTCACCATTGGAAAATGAGAACTAGATGGCACTGATGTTTCTTGCTAATTAAAGATGAAAATTCCAGCATAAGTTAGAGGCCTGGAGGGGATCAGACATTTTTCTGATAGGTGTGAATAGATTAGAAAAGTTAGACCAGACTTCTAGGTTAATTATAAGATTAAACATTACTTCTGTAAAGCAATTTTTTTAATACAGAAAGAGATTAGTTCCCATTTCTACCCCACATCTTGTATTATCAACTTGTGCTTTCCAAAAAATCAAGATCCTGCGTTTTGCTTTTAAGTCCAGCTGTTAGAGCCATACTTTTTACCTGTAAAATAACTTGTTTAAGGAGCAATGCCTCCAGCTGTCATTTCTCAGAGAGCTTCCTGGAGGCCTGTGAGCTCCCAGCTAGTGGGAACAGGTTGGTAAAGTAAATCAACCTTCTCTGAAACCCATGATTTGTAACTGTGAATGAACAAATACTGATTGCTACTGTAAACATCCCACAGCAAACATTTTCAACCTTGAGCTTCAAAATGACAGCTTTTAGAATTACTTTTTTTAATAATGACGTTACCGGAAAACTCTTTGCTCTTTTGGTAAACACAGACTCAGTTTTTTGGCGAGATAAAATATGAGTCTGTGTTCAACAGAATTGACTATCCTTTTCCTTTAGATCTACATAAGGTACTTTCAAAGTAGTCATGTCTACAGCTTCTCTTTCTCTCAAAATTTTTATTTTTCTTCACATTGAGGTTGCTTTTTTGTTTTTGTATATATAGCATATAAATACAAGTTATAAAATACGCCATCTGATTTTAACTTTAACAAAGGATTTTAAAAAAAGGTATTAGGTATAATAACAGATTATCTTCAAAACTCTAGGTAAAAATGGAAGTAAGTACATTGAGTTTACCTGTCACTTTGAATGCTTCTCTGGAACTGTTTATACCCCAGCAGTCTTGTATCCTATAGTCTCCCGAATCTTCCCTTGACCTCGGAGGTGATGTTTAAGGGCTGATTCGTATTTTGGCTAAACTACTTACAAGCCTGTCGAGAATATTTCAGAGGAAAGAAGAGAAACATGAAGTAATTCTTTTGTGAAACATTGGTGTTTTTTCTTGACGGCACACCCTGACAGTTGTTTGAAGAGTCCTGTATGGAAGCATTTATTTTTAATCTACCGTTTATATACCTTATTCACTGTTCCTGGAAGTAGATGTATTAGCCAGTATTTTTTTTTCCTGAAAATTGAGTGGGTAAAAGTGTGAAATACCTGGAAAGGCTATTTTATAAAACAAAAGAATGATGGCTGTTCATTTCATCCATTTCACAAGAAAAGTGCAAAATTAGCCAGTATTCAAACTCATACATCTTTGATAAAATTATCATGATTAACCAATTCTCCCCAAAACTAAAACTCACAAAACTGTTTTTTTCACATCAGAACTGAAAACTAAAACTAGATGTGTGTGGGAATCATCACTTTGATTTTCCAAGTCACAGTTAAATTTTTATTTTGAACTCCATTTCATGGGGAAGGCTCTGTACCCCACCCACCCACCTTCCACAACTTTTCCATGAGGCTGGTCTAAATTCCAGGAGGTAAGAGCTCTGTAAATTAGTATGTGCTTTAGACAGATTAGAATTATGTTCTGGTTTTGTTGACATTGTTTTTTGGTATTTTCGAGTTAAGAGGAATAGGACTAGGGGAGTAGCTGTTAGAATGAACAAGAGAGGGTCAGTGATTTTGCAAGTTATTTCAGGAGATGTAGTCCCAGGATATGCAGGAGGAGAGAATGGAGAACTCATGGAGGATTCTGAATCATCTCACTGGTGCGAGTGGTGATGGAACAGGACTCAGACAGACTGGCGGATTGATGTGTTGAACTGACACAGCTTTTGGGGCACTCGGAAAACCTAGAGATGTAAGTTGTAAGCTTCTGGAAATATAAGTTGGGTATGCAGGTGAGAAGCATGGCTTAAAGGTGCAGGTTTGATGGTCATCCTCCTACAAGAGAGATGAAACTGTAGGAATGAGTGAAATTACACAGAAGAGGAAGGTACAGTGTGAAAACAAAGCAGTTGAGGAGAGACCCCAACAGACACCACTTTCCAGAGGGGAACAGAAGAGGGGTCAGCTACGGAGAGCGAGAAGAAGCAGGGAGGAGAGAGAAGAGCAGCAGAAGCCACGGAAAGTATAAAGAAGGAAGCGGTCCGCCCTGGGACATGCTGCCAAGCTGACTCAGACAGGTGTGAGGTTCGGCAAGTGGAGCTCATCCGATGGCTTTTGAGAAGTCTGTTTCAATAGGGAGGAGGAGAACAAAGCCAGACTGTGGGGATGACTGAGCTGTGACACGTGAGCAGTCATCAGGGAGTACTCTCCTCAAAGAGGTTAGCAATAAAGAGAAGGAAAAAGTTAGGGCAGCAGACGACAGGAAAAGTTTAGACAAAGGAAGGGTTGGTTTAGGGTTAATATTTGTTATTGTTTTGTTTCATTTTGAATCTAGAGGAGACAAGCATAATTTTAACCTGAGAAGGAATCAGAGAGAGAGAAAGGGATATAGGAGCTAAGCATTTATATATATGTATATATATGAAAGTGAAAATATTAGTTTCTCAGTCCTGACTCTGGGACTCCATGAACTGTAGCCCTCAGGCTCCTCTGTCCATGGGATTCTCCAGAGCAGAATACTGGAGTGGGTAGCCATTCCCTTCTCCAAGGAATCTTCCTGACCCAGGGATCAAACCTGGGTCTCTCACATTGCAGGCAGATTCTTTACCGTCTGAGCCACCAGGAAATTTTATATATATATATATATACACACATACATACACACACACACACACACACACACACACATATATATAATGGGTGGAGTTGACCCAGCAGAGGTTGGAGGAGGTGGATGGGAGCATGAAATCTGGGTCATACTTAGCCTTAGACAAGAGTTTCTCCTGAGAATTAGTAGGGAAAGAAGTTTTGTGGGTGTTCTAGAAGATGAGGTAAGAACTTAGATTATGTAGCCCCTGAGATACTTTGCATGCAGTTAATGACTTTGCCCTCTCTTTCTGGAAAAAAAGGGTGGCAATAATCAACCATGGTTGATGATCACTGATCGTTTGGGGTGAGTCATATCAATGGATATGCACCTTTCCCATAAAAGGAGGTACATGTAGTGCAGTAAAGAAAATGAACCTAATGGTTTTACTGTTCCTGTACAGTGCATCTTTGTGTCCAAGACATACGCTGGTTTCCTGTTTAATATTGTTTTAAAATATCTGCTCAGCCATCTGGAGAAAGAAAAAAGAGGAAGAAAGCTAACAGCAGCGGGCTGCAACCAAAGTGAAAGTAGCTGAACGTTGGCCTTGTGTTTGGAGTGACCACCTTTGGCTGGTCTCCATACAGGTCTATGTTGGCCTGGTATTTCTGCCTCTTTTCTTGTTTACAGAGAACAGGCGTGAGGCTTGACCTTTCAAAGGAGGGTGCCTTGGTTGTGGTGGCACATCAAACACTGGCAGATGTAACAAGGGTGCTTTTGCACTGGCTTTTATCTTACTTTCTCTTTATATCGCTAAATTATAAAAGTGATGCCCGCTTAACACATTATTCACCAGAGACATACTAACACATGCTGGACAGTATTGACTGGAGTGTTTCAGTATTCACTTACAGAACAAGTCGTTGGCCACAGACATTAGTTTCAAAAATCCCCCAGTGAATAAAGAGTTAATAATGAAATTAAAATGACAGGCGTACAATGTGTAGTGTAGGGATCAACCACCGCACACCCCTATCCCCATTCTATCACCCGGCCTGGGTTTGGGTATAAGGAGTCTGGTGCATCACCTTTCTGATTATGTATTTATAACTACATTTGTAAGTACCTAAGTGGAATCTTTCAGTGACTGCGATTCTCCAACTTGATTTTGCCACTTTATTATATATTATGACTATCTTTCCATGTCAGTGCACATGGATTCTTCCTGAGCATTTTGACAGCTGCAGAAGACTCCACTTTACTGCAGCACAGTTCATTTAGTCATCCCCCCAAAAGAGGAACATTTAAACAGTCTCAGGGTTTTTACCACATCAAAGCCACAGTAAACATCTCTGTACATACTTCTTCACCCTCTTGTTTTTTTCTTAAATAAATTCTTAGAAGTGAAGACAAATCACTGGGTCAAAGGGTGTGTGCATTCTCAGTTTTGATACTAATTTCCAGTTTGTCCTCAAAAAAAGAGAAGACCTACTCCTTTCTTTATCCTCCAACCAAAGTTTTAAAGCATGTCATTTCCTTATACCCTAGGCAATACCAGGTGTGTGTAATCTTTAATATTTCCTCACTTACTGATGAAGAAAATGGGAACATGAATTCAGGGATTTCCAGGGAGCTTACCCTTCTAGAAAAGCCGAAGGGGATCATCTGTGGGGGTTGAAGAGAAGGGAGGGGAATGATGCTTCAGGGCTAGGGAACTTTAGGGGACAGCCACCTGGGTCATGTGGAAGAGAAGCTGAGCCAGAATATCTCAGCAGCTGTAAAGGCCAGAAGAAATTGAGAAAACATAGTTCAAAAGTTTTTATGCCGTAAATACAGTTAGTTATGTGAGTTCTCAGGTTTTGGAACAAGAAAAACAACAACAAATAGATGGCTGGAAGCATTAAAGGCTGATCAAGCTGTTGTAACAGAGTCACTGGTAGGAAATAGAAGCTTCTCTTGGTGGAGTGATGACCTGGAGAAGTGAGTCAAGGAGAAGAGATGCTAGACCAGAAACACAGAAGGTTCACAAGGTCACAGAAAGACACAGAAGGTTCACAAGGTCACAGTCAGGTCACAGTCAGGACAGAGGCAAGGTTTAAGGAAAGTGTAGGAACTGGAGAAACTCAGACAGCTGGGGCTTCCCTGCTGGCTCAGATGGTAAAGAATCTGCCTGCTTTGCAGGAGACCCGGGTTCGAGCTTGTAAAGATCCCCTGGAGAAGGGAATGACTACCCACTCCAGGGTTCTTGCCTGCAAAGTTCCATGGACTGGGGAGTCTGGCAGGCTACAGTCCATGGGGTCGCAAAGAGTTGGACGTGACTAACACTTGCGTTGTTCAGAGAGTTGATGATCAGAGAGGGTCACTTCTGAGCTGTCAGCATGGCAGTGAAGCAGCTTCAGGCTTAGGCAGAGCCAGGATGAAGGGGCGCCAGCCAGGTCATCCTCGGGTATGCCTGAGTGCACGCAGGATCTGGAGGTTGGTGAAGATGACTGACGGGAGACGGGCAGCAGCGGGTGACTGGAGACGAGAGATGACCGAGGCAAGGGCCAGTAAGTGACCGAAGGAGGCACAGCCAAGTAGTCCCTCCAGGGGTCTGTGTGTCGAGGGGCGCAGTGGTGGAAAGAAGGAAGTATTTATCTTCTGGGATTGCTTTGAGGATTAAACTAAATATCACTTTTTAAACATGAAACGTTTGTTACTGAAACACAGTTCATTGTGCAAAAAATTTTGAAGGCTATAATGACTCACATCATAGAGGGTTTTAAAATACATACCTACTTTAAAGAAGCAAATCTTCATACTATTATAAATTCTAACTGAAAAATACATGGGGCCTATGGATAATCTCTCAACACACAGAACCTTCTCTGTGGATACAAGCAGAGATCCTAGGGAAGAAACTAACTCCATGGTTTTAATGGTTTCTCTCACACAATATTAGATATATAGATTCACACTAAATCTCTTACAATGCAAAACTTTTTCTGTCCTATACATGCGGCTATTGATGTCTAAGTTGTCTTCTGACTTATAATCAGGCCTCGTTATTTTTCAGTAAGACCAGATAAGAACAGTTAAGGACTGTAGATCTCCGCTTATGCTCACTGAAAGTTTCAATTCTGTGAGTGTTAGACGTTCAGAGTTTACCCTCCATGGGTTTGTTCAGGGGTGTTTCTATATAAAGTCGCAACCACATTTCTCCTCCACCGTACCTGCTGGTGCTGGGGAGGGTTTGCAGGCTGACCTAGTGAAGGCCAGATAAAGATACTTCAGTCCTGGAAAGACATCCTCCCCTTAGGGTAACACCAGATGGGTTTCTGAGCCTCCATTGTAGCAGTAAACCAGGTACATTACCTTTTTTCTTTTTTTTTATTTTTAAAACCTTTTAGTTGAAGTGAAAGTGTTAGTCGCTCAGTCGTGTCTGTGACTCAGTCGTGTCTGTGACTCAGTCGTGATTCTTTGCCACCCCGTGGACTGTAGCCCACCAGGCTCCTCTGTCCATGGAATTCTCCAGGCAAGAACACTGGAGTGGGTTTCTATTCCCTTGTCCAGGGTAGCTTCCTGACCCAGGGATCGAACCCGTGTCTCTTGTGTTTCCTGCGTTGGCAGCTGGATTCTTTATTGAAATATTTATACACAAATACATACAAATTTGTATAAGCATTTAAATTTTCAAAGACTTGATTGAAGTTATACATACAAGAATATAACTCATTATTTTTCACAAACTAAAAATATATAACTTGCACACAGATCATGACACAGAATAGTGCCATAGCACTGGAACCCCAGAAGTCACCCTTTGCTCCCTTTTAGACAGTAACAGATAAAGACATATAACTTATCTTTATATCCCTTTGTTTTTTAGAGTGTTGGGTTATTTTTTCCCTTGTGAAGATAGTGTTTCTAGTCATGACTTACTTGCCAGTACTTTTAGCAAAGCGATGACATTTTGGGCAGCAGTAACTCCGGCACTAGATGCGAACATACCATTCACGCTTTGTTAGGAATTCACGCGCTGGGCTGTTGGAGGTTTGCTGTGCCTCCTCTGCCCTCTCTGCCTTGCTTTCCCAGGCTAACTCTTGCCGGTCCCTCAAGATTCAGTTCAGGGATCTTCTCAATAGTCTCCTTGAAGTCCCAGACTGAACTAAGTGCCCCTTATCTAGTTCCCCAGAGAGTGACCAGTGATATGAATGTGACCTTCTAATGGGTCTAGCTCCTTTGCTACACAGTTAGGAGCCTAGAGAGCAGGGGTTTCAATCCTCTTTGCTCTCCCAACATCCACAGACATTTAAGGCACAGGGCCCAAGCCCTATAAAATATGTTAAATAAAATACTATGGATATTATATAATATATATTAAATATATAATATATAGTATGATATATGATAAAATATATAATAAAATAAGGGTTTCCCAGGTGGTGCTAGTGGTAAAGAACCCACCACCTACCAATGCAGGAGACATAAGAGACTCAGGTTCAATCCCTGGGTGGGGAAGATCCCCTGGAGGACAGCATGGCAACCCACTCGAGGCAGTATTCTTGCCTGGAGAATCCATGGACAGAGGAGCCTGGCAGACTACAGTCCATGATGTCACAAAGAGTCAGACATGACTGAAGTGACTTGGCATGCATGCACACATAATAAGATAATGTGAGTCCATGACAATGAAAAGAAAACCACACACCCAAATTAGTAATAGTTTCATGGGATATCTTCAAAATGTATCATTAAGTCAACCGATCAACTAGAATTCAATTTGTAGTTATATAAAAACATAAGGGTTAAATCACAAGAACTAAATAATTCATTCTTGAAGACTCATAATTATGAAAGTCATATAAACCAAACTCAAAATAACATTTAACACAGGAAATAGGGATAGCTGGATGTTTGCTAATATATGATGCATGTCCAGGAGAAGGCTTGCCCAGAGCAACCCCTCCCTCCCCCCCAAACACACACAGTATCTGGAAGCCAGCAGGCACTCACAAATGTTTGTTGAGATGTTCCTGTTTAATTTCAATTCAGTTCTTCAAGAATTGCTCAGAGGTATTATAGCCCAGCCCTTGCTGGGGGCAGGGGGAGGGGGCAATTCAGGTTGATCATGTAATAAAGACTCCATCCTTCAAGGAGCTTGAAATAGAGTAGTGAGAAAGACAAGTATAAACCTACCAAGAATGACACCCACCCCATTGAGAAAACTACCATCCATGAACACAGCTGCACTAGGCGATTCAGACTTTGCAAAGGGACTGCAGAGCCCTATCTTGGTAAGCAGAGCTTCCTGAGCACATCTAAGTTTTCCATTTTCTAAGCTGGAATGCAGTTGGTGAACATATTTCCATTGACATTAGTCCAGGTAAACATGTAGCAAAGATCGTAGATCTAGGGAGGCCCACATTCCTGAAGAAGACACTAGAATAGATACTCCATCACTGTGTACATAGTGTATCTCTTTCCGCAGTTTGACTTGAAATAACAAATCGAAAAGCACATCTCTGGACAGTTTTACTGCCTTACCTGATGAAAATTCTGGTTCCTTGCTCAGGACAACCTTCTCTCCCTCAATCATCATGCTCACCCACAACTCTTGCACACACCTTTTAAAGACCAGCTGGAATTCTGCCTCCTGAAAGACTCTCCTGAACTTCCTTTTACCTTCAAGACAGTTGACTTTCTCTTCTCTGAACTCCCATTCCCCATATTGCCTGCTCTGAGATCCCTTTGCAAGCGTGCGTCTTCCCTTGGCTTGATCATAAGGCCCTGTTTGAAAGGGACAAATCCCATCTTGCTTATTGTTCCCTTCCCCAGAGTGTCTGTTGTATATCAGGTTTTCCACAAACAATTGCTGAATACAGGGATTGAGCTTGTGGGTCTGACTCAGATGCAGACATGCACATGAAGCTGTGGAATGAGGATTTGGTGCATATCATCCTATTGGCTCAGTGGGTAAAGAATCTGCCTGCAGTGAAGGAGACCAGGGTTTGATCCCTGGGTAGGGAAGATCCACCCAGAGAACGAAATGGTAACCCACTGCAGTATTCTTACCTGGGAAATCCCATGGACAGAGGAGCCTGGGGCGTTACAGTCTATGGGGCTCACAAGAGTTGGACTTAGTGACTAACCCACCACCACACCATATATACAGTAAATTATTCTCGTACTTCACAAGGAGGTATTCCTCCCAACCAGTTCCTAACATTTCTTAGTCAGTCTTCAGTTTTCGATGTTTGGGGTGTTTCTTTCCTTTGGGTTGTTTTAATTTTGGAGATTTAGATCAGTGAAGCTAATATATCATTTGGGCTAAGACATTACCATCATCCACACGGTCGTAAAGGGAGTTGTAGTATTTTATGGTGAACCACTTCCTTGCCTGACCTCCTGTAAAACGTATGATATTTATTTCACAAATCTAACTTGTCAGCACCCTCTAATACTCTGTGGTCACCTGGAGCACTTTGAAACCAATTGACTCAACGAGCAAATAGAAGAACTGAAAATGGCCTCATGCCATCTCCTTCTCCAGGGGATCTTTCCAACCCAGGATGGAACGCATGTCTCCTGCACTGGCAGGCAGATTCTTAACCACTGACTCACCAGGAAAACCCAGTCAAATGCCATAGTTCCTGTAAAGACTCTTTGAATCCTGCATTCTTCCCTTCTTTCACGTCTTGACTACTTTCTCGGTTGTAACTGGATAGGGTGAGGGGAGTTACAGAGGACCCTGGTAGTGTCACATGGACAAAGCCGTATTCCTCCTTCAAGATAATCCCCTTCCCCTGAAATGATTCTCCCCTACCATTTCCTGCCTACTACAGGAGAAGTTCAGTGTTTTGTCAAATGTTCCTTTCCCATACAGTCTTCAAGATTCATATTGTTTAATGATTTTCTTTATTACTTTCTCTTTTAAGTAAAGCCTCACCTTAGTCCCTCAACCCTACCCAAAGATTTATAGAGTAGGGGACTTTCGGGCTTCCTGAATCCTCCAGTTCTTCCCTGAGATGCTGTCTTGGCCACAGAACCTGGCACACAAAGGGGAGCTCTGTAAATAGTGGCAGAAGAAGTCACTATGTCAAGACCAAGCAAATCTGTCACCTTCCTGTTCCTCCTTTCGCCTAGTCTAGGTTGTAAACACCCCCAAATTGGCGGCCCGGTGTTAAGACTAGTCATTTATAAACTCATAAAAGTCTCATTTTGTAACAATATAAAAAGACCAGAGTTGATCTTTATTTACATTGAGCTCTGCTACATGGTGGACTTCCCAGGTGACTCAGTGATAAAGAATCTGTCTGCCAATGTAGGAGATGCAAGAGATGTGTGTTCGATCCCTGGGTTAGGAAGATCCCATGGAGGAGGAAATGGCAACCTGCTCCAGTATTCTTGCCTGGAAAATTCCATGGGCAGAGGAGCTTGGTGGCTTGTAGTCCACGGAATTGCAAAGAGTGGGACGTGATTGAGTGACTGAGCATGCGTGCTGCTAAAAGGTATGTAATAGCCTTGGTTGTATGCCTCCCACCCAATCCGTCCAGAGTGACACTCACGTGTGCACACACACAAACACATTTTTTTTTTAATTGTCACAGTGATTTAAAAAAAAAAATAGGAGGCTGAGAAACTCACAGTTAAAGTAGGGTGGAGCTCTTTTCCTTCACAGCTCGATTTATTTGCTCTGGTAACCAACACAAGCTAGTAAGCAGCACGTGTTCAGCCTTTTCATGAGCCAGATTCATCACTTTAAGACCAAAATACATGTTCATATTTGCTGACACTATTTAGACAGCTTATGTAATAACACTTGGCTCAGCTGGATAGATGGGCTAACAGTGATATTGTTAACATCCTTGGTACAGAAGATTTTGGATTAAAGTAGAATTTTAAATTAAAATTACTGATGCAGCTTTGCAAAACAACTTAAAAAATCACCAAGCCCCAGACGTATTCACCAATGAAATATTTGTATTATCCACCCATGGCTTTGACTCCCTTGCATTAACAGCACTCAGTAAGCATGGGAGTTTGCTAGCAAGAAAATACACTTAAGTTTCCTTAGAAATGCAAACTGGTGAACAACTGTTTACTTAAACTTCTTAAAAGTGTTTATGAAATTCCTTCTTTATCCACAACATCTAGTAAAGTGACCTTCTCTCTATGTGAATTCAGTGAGTACCTATTACAGTAAGGAAAAGAAAATAAAGATTTTGAGGATTAATTATGGAAATAGAATATGTCTAGCCTAGTGTAGGCACTAAATAATGGCAACTCTTATTATCAAATTTGACAAACACTCATTGAACAGAAACATAAGGAATGCTATAGCAAAACAGAACTTTAAGTGATCTTAGAGGGAGTCATCATGCGGGTCTCAGGATGAGAATCTGCCTTTAGATCCTGCAGGGGGACAGAGGTTCTACCCAGATACTACTGGGAGGCCAGTCAAGTTGGTCAGAGCCAAGCCAGTGCTCCCAGGCCATCCTTCCATGCCTGGGAGCGCTCCAGGTGACACGCAGAGCAACCTCTTGTCCCTGAGGACTGAGATCCTTCCATGGGCAACTGCCTGCATATCATTCCTGAATCATCCAAGCAAAGGATTCCTAACCATGCCCCATCCAAACAGAACAACTGCCCTTTCACCCCCTGCTTTTTAGCCGTCATGGGACACTCGATCCCCTACCCGGAGGGTGAGGGCCTTATGTACAGAGGGGTGGGGATAAATTTGGAAGAAAAAAGCTCTGTCACTTGTATTTGGGTGGAACTAAATGGTCAGGAAACCCTTGCCAAGAAGCCAAGAGATCTGAATTCCAGACTTGGTTCTGCTGCTCTTATTCCTGGCCAAGACACTTTACTTTTCTGAGCTGTCTTTCCTCATCTGAAAGTATTATATCCTTCTAACTCCTACTTTGTCTGAATTTAAAATTATCCATTTAAATTACTTCCATTTTACTGTATTGACCACTTAACTACTAAACGTTTTCATTGCTCCACCTCTTTTTCTAAAGACGTCATCCATTTGTAAGTGATGAAACTAATACAAATATGTTTCTAAAGAGCAAAACCAGAAAGCAGGTGTGAACTATTCTGGTATGGTGCATATTCAATCATATTCTGGTTTCAAGAATTTCATTTTTCTTTTCATTTATCACCATATTCGTTTTATTTAATGTAAATCGTGTACAGAGCTTAGTAATTTTCCCAAGAACTGAGTTGAGTACTTTTTTAACTTGACACTTTAACTGCCAGAATAAAGTAGTAGCAGATAAATTCTGTAGAATAAAGCTTACTTACAAATGGATGACGTCTTTAGAAAAAGAGGTGCGTTTAGTAGTTAAGTGGTCAATACAGTAAAATGGAAGTAATTTAAATGGATTGACCACTTAACTACTAAACGTTTTCATTGCTCCACCTCTTTTTCTAAAGACGTCATCCATTTGTAAGTAAGCTTTATTCTACAGAATTTATCTGCTACTACTTTATTGTGGCAGTTACAGTGTCAAGTTAAAAAAGTACTGAACTCAGTTCTTGGGGAAATTACTAAGCTCTGTACACGATTTACATTAAATAAAACGAATATGGTGATAAATGAAAAGAAAAATGAAATTCTTGAAACCAGAATATAATTGAATATGCACCATACCAGAATAGTTCACACCTGCTTTCTGGTTTTGCTCTTTAGAAACATATTTGTATTAGTTTCATCACTGACTCAAGCTTCAGATGCCCCCACCTAGTCTTCTGAAGCCTTGAACATGTGACCTTGGCTCTCGGTCTCTTCATCGATAAATTAACCAGGTGGAACCAGCTCTCTAAAATCCTGTCTAGATTTTTAGGTTCCAATTGTGATTCTTTTTTTTTCAATTGTGACCCATTTTAAGTTGCACTGTGTAGGAGCCAAATTCAACCTAAGGTCTCAAAGCATTATCTACACTAGCTCGTCTGTTCCTGAGATAGGGATGATGGTAAACGTCCTCCCCCAGCTTTGAGTGTCCCAGTGTCTGGTTCTGTGCTCCTTCTCATTTCAGTGTCTATCATGTGGGGCTCACTTTCTAGTTTACAGGCTGCCTCCCCAGTGATTGTATCTGCTTGTGTTTGTCTTCTGAGCCTCTGAAATGCCCCCTGAATGACCTATGCCCATTCATTGGCTTTCATCTACCCAAGCCCAAGCTCCCTTTACCCCACTGACATAATCCACCTCTTTCTAGACCTCTGCCTCTTCCAGAACAGTGGTTCTTTTTTGTCTTCTTAGCCACACCATGCAACATCTGGGATCTTAATTCCCTGACCAGGGATAGAACCTATGTCCCCTGATGGGGAGTCCAGAGTCCCAACCACTGAACCACCAGGGAAGTCCCTAGGATAGTGCTTCATAAAGAGTGGGCCACAGTCAGCCCTGGAGGTCGGTAAAAATTGCAGATTCCAAAGACCCAAGCTTGACTTCGTGATTCAGGATTTCTGGAGGTGAGGCCACGGAAGCATTTGTACAACACTTTCCCCTGATGATTCTAGGCATAACAGTTTGAAATACACTGCTCTTTCACCAGTTTCCGTTTGCGGTTGTTTTGTTGTTGTTTGTTTTTAAGGGAAAAGGCGCTATATTAGAGATTTTTTTTATCAAGAATGTAAGAAGAAATAGCAGTGTGGAGCGGGTTGTTCAAAGGTCTGTCCAGGAATATGGCAGCTCTGGTGCTGGTGGCCTATTTCAGCCAAGTAGGAAGTCTGGGAGAGGAGAGAATTAAGTCTGGGACGCCCCCACGAGTCCGCTGGAAGGTCAGGAGTCAGCAGTCGTGGCAACGGCCATTCGTCGGGGCCGCCAGGCCACAGGAAGTGCTGGGCAAGGCCGGAGCAGCAAGGCTGGCTAGGCTGCCCCGCGGCTCTTGGTAGGGATTGGGTGCCAGGCAGCCGCGCCTTTCCCGTTACTCTTGGCAACGGCGGCCGCTCCAGTAGTCGGCGTGGCGCGTGAGGGCGGGACTTCCCGCGCCTAGGAGCAAGTGCGCATGCGGCGGTCGGCTGGTCTCGCGGCACTTCTGTCGCATGATCTTGAGAACCAATCAAAGTGCGTAACTCCCTAGTCACGTGCGTCTGTTCCCGTTAGCAACGCTTCTAAACAACCCGCCCTACCTCGCGTCTGGCGCGGTCCAGTGTTTCTCGACGACCCCGGGCTTGGTGAGGCTGAGCCTGGCCTCTGCCGCTTTTCCAGACCGTTGACTTCCCCCCCCGCCGCAATGGTGAGTAGCCGGCCTGTCGGCGCCACCGCGCACCGAGGAGAGACTCGGAGCCGGGGCCTCGGAGTGATGGCGTGGCTTGCGGCAGAATTTAGTCCGGCCCTGGGCCTCTCTGAGGAGGGGACGCCACGCCGGGTGCGAGAGGCTATTAACCTCGGTGTGAAGCCCTTCTGGGATAATTCTTGGTGGAGCCCTCTTCTAGCAGCCGCGCTCCGCCTAGTCACTGTTTCTTGCTGCTGCCTGAAGGGCCTTGGCCAAGTCACACCTCAGGTGGCTGGCGAAGAGAGCTGGGGGAACCATCTGCCAGCAGAAGGCGCAAAGCGGTTTCTTGTTCCATTCCAAAAACTCAAGTTTATGCACGCGCGCACACACTCACACGCATACCCCCCACACACACACACACCCTTTGGCAGTATTAATTATGTTAACGAGCCAAGGAGGAAGAACGTGATTGAATACAACTTTCTTATGTGAGAGTGACACAAAAATCCCCAGGCCCCATTTTATACCTGAGAAAACTTGAGTGACATTCCTTGTGTTCTGACCTGTTCAAAAGAAGGCATGTTTTTCCTGGATGCTTGAACATAATCCCGTTTGTCATTCCAGCCGATATAGAATGCCAGCTTAAACAGCAGCCGTCCTTACAACAAGACACCGTACTGAAGTGTTGAGAAAAAAAAAAGATAAATCCGGAGTTGGGGGCGCCACTGAAATAGGCTACTGAAATACTTCCGCAACCAGAATTCCTCTTTAGGCCACGGTGTATACCAAGCAGTCTTGCAGCTGAGGGTACAACTGTGAACGAAACAAACCATTCCCTACCATTCTTGGAGCCTGTCCCACACATTCTGTTAGTTTCCATAAAATACCATGAACAAATTGAAAAAATGGTGATGTCACAAGAAAATTGACATCTGCTCGCATTCTTATCTGCTGTCATTCCATTTCCCAGGCTAATGCTATTTCTGCTACTGAAATCAGCTGCTTATTTCTGTTCCCTTCACTCCCATCCATTTTAGACTAACTTTTCTGTCTTTTGTTCTAAATTTCATTCTCAGTTTCAGTAATTTTTTCTTCTTGGTCTGGGGTCAGTCTTTACTTGACAGAAGAGAATAGACATTCATTGGGCACTTTGCGCAAGGCACTATATGAGAAAACTGTATGGTATAAGAAATGATTCATGCTGTCATGAGCTTACAGTCTACTTGAAGGAGCAATACCTAAGGAAAAAAAAGACAGCTAATAGTTTTTGTTTAGTCACTAGGTCGTGTGTGACTTTTCGACCCCATGGACTGCCGCACACCTGGCCTTTATTATCTCCCGAAGTTTGCTCTAATTCATGTCCGTTGAGTCGTTGATCCTATCCAACCATCTCATCCACCTACGTGCTAATTTTTGGAGGAAGGCATAAGTAGAGTTAATGAGGGCATGTTGGGAGGCTTCCCAGAGTAGGTAAAAAAGGTTTGATCTTGAAGGATGGGTAGGAGCATGCTTAACCTTCTGAGAGCCAATTATATGCATTTCTTCTCACCTCTGCAGTGCAGTTGATAAATTGAAACCAGCCATGCTGGGAGCTTTTACACTGGAAATTAGCAAGGGCTGCAGATCAGTTTTGTACCCCAACCCTCACCAATGCCTGTTGTTACGCATTCACCAGCCACCACTGGGTCGGATTCAGATTCTTGAACAGGAATGGAGAGGTGCTTTTAGTCAAGGATTGGGGTAATGAGAGTGAAAGTATAGGATGTTCAAGGCTGGTAAGCAGACTAATCTGACTGAATAGGCATGTTCTTAACAGAATCTTAGGAAATGGGGTTAGAGAAAGGGTTTGGGGAGTATGGAGGGCTTATGAGTATAGATTTAACACTGTAAGCAAGAATAATTGAAACTATGAGTTTTTTTTTTTTTTTTCTTAGCAAGTTGTGACATCATTTTGAGATTTCCAATTGTAGGATATTCTTGCTGACAGTTAACCTGAGTATAGAGATAACATCATTTCTAATGTAGGTATTGAGGTTTATTTCAAATGCCTGGTGAAGATGTGTCTTCTTGTGAGTCACAACTCAGGTTGATTGCAACTGTAACATATCTGTGTTCTTTTATTTATTTAAATTATGCCATTTTTCCAAAAAGGATTTGAAAAGCTGAGTGTAGACTTTGGAGTTAGGTTTCCTGGTTCAAGTCTCTGCTCTCCCACTTGCCAATTCAATAGCATAGAAAAAAAAAATTTCTTTGTTCCTCAGTTTTCTATCTGTAAAGTAGGTTTCTATTTACTTTTTCATAGGGTTGTATTGCAGACTAAATGAGATCATGCCTGGCACTTTGTAACTGCTGAATGACTTTTAGATGTTGTCATCATTACTGTTTCTAATGTCTAACATTAGAAATTAGAAATTTGACATTGCCATTTGAAATAGTTCGAGGAATGTCTAACAATCCATATAAACTAAAACATAAGAAACTTATTCCTTATTTCCATCCACATTGTCCAGCCCTAAGGCAAAACGTTAATTACCAGTTTAATCGAATAAGGTAGAGTCAGGAAATGTAAGTACACACCACAAATGTGTTGGTTTACATTGGCCAGAGTACCTCAACTGGTTGTTTTGAAGCAGTCTACTGGATAGGTAACCGTTAGAGAGCATCATGATATCTTGGATAATTCTTAATTTACTGAACTTTAACAGAAGTATTAAAAATAATGTGGGGGAGAAAGACTTGATGGAGCCATTCATGTGGTTGGGGGGTACTGGTCTGTAGGCCAGCCTGTGATACTTGAGAGATGCTTGTAGGTAACACCTTGAAACAGATCATGTCATCCAGGAGAGGATATAGATGGACAAGAGTAAGGGTCTAAGGGCAGCGTCCTGGGAAATGCAGCTGCTTAAGAGGCAAGCTCGAGAAGACAAGGCTACCAGTGAGATCAAGAAGGGAAGGTGGGGTTAGCAGGCAGAGAATGGAGCAGGTCAGCAGACAGCAAAGCATCAGCCACAGTAGTTGGACTTGTTATTAAGTTGCTGGTGAGCTTTGCAAAGGCGGTTGGAGCAGCATATAGAATGGAGACATAAGAGTAGAAGAGAGCTAGAGAAATGAAGTGGTAGCTGGGGGGAACCTATGGTTTCGTTTTGGTTTCACACGAATGAGGTTTGTGTGCAGCCTTGTCTATAGTCTGAAGGGAAGAAGAAACCTCTGTATAGTGTTGAGAGGAGAAGTGATTGGTTGAAGTCCCGCAGGAGCTTAAAAGAGAACAGATTAAAGCCAAGAATGACCTTCAAAAGAAGGAGCTCTTTCAGTTCACTTGTCAAGCACATGTCCACTGTGTGCCAGGCACTCTGAGGAGTCCTGGGGATACTCAGGGAACCAGAGGGACAAGGTCCTGGCCCTTGTGGTCTTATGTTCTGCATCTACAGGTAAGGATGTATGTGGATGCAACAAAGCCACGGTGAGGGGCTTAGAGGGTGAAGAAGACGGTGCCCAGTGACCTTGGTGTTGTCCTCCACAATGTTGGAGGCAGCCCTGTGCGCTGAAAGTAAGAGATAAGCCTGGAAAAGAGGACTGCAAAGTATACCTTTGTCTCCCATAAGAAGGCTATGACACATCACATTACTCTTAAAGATAATTCAACTTATTTAGTCCCCTGCATTAGATGTTCAGTTTTATAATTTCCTTTTGTAATTTTCAGTGTAGCTATAACATGAAAAAGAACTTCATCAGTCTCTAGCTTATAGTTGCCAAGCTCTCATCTGGTTTAAAAGCAAGAGCAATTGATGGCTGCTTCAAAGTCAAATATACTTTTTAAGGCTGTGTGAGATGGAATAAGGTTAAGTTGCTCTAATAGAGTTTTTTTTTTTTTTAATAAAATGTGCCTTAAAGAATACAGAAGTTTATTTCTCTCACACTTAACAGCCTTCTCACTGCTCATCTCAGGTATGTGGGTCTGTGCTGCTCCATGAGGTTATTTGGGGTACAGTTCCCTTTCATCTTGCTCCCCCAGCCCCGAGGCCATTGTGCTGTCTGCATGGTTCAGCAGAATCTCACTTCCAGGTTTCAGAGAAATTGGGTGTGGCAGACATGTGCCCTGTGTATTAAGGCTTTAGAAATAGCTTTCATTCCTCTGTTCCCATCTGTTGCTGAGAAGTAGTCACGTGATCACGCCTGACTTTAAGAGTGCTGGAGAGTGTTTTCTAGTTGGGCAGCCAATGCAGGAGATGTGGGTTTGATCCTTGGGTCAGGAATATCCCCTGGAGAAGGAAATGGCAACCCACTCCAGTATCCTTGCCTGGGAAATCCCATGGACAGAGGAGCTTGATGGGCTACAGTCCAGGGGTCACAAAAGAGTTGGACGCGACTTAACGACTAAACAACAGCAAGCCATGTGTCTGGAAAGATGGAAAGAACAGCATTTAATAGACATCTAGCAGTCTGCACCACAGGAGAGCCTGTGCCTTTTCATTGCTGGTTCCTTTATTATATTTTCAAGACTAACAAATTACTTCTCTCTTTCAGGCAGAGTTGGGTCTAAATGAGCACCATCAAAATGAAGTTATTAATTATATGCGTTTTGCTCGCTCAAAAAGAGGCTTGCGGCTCAAAACTGTGGATTCCTGCTTCCAAGACCTCAAGGAGAGCAGGTATCAGAGAATTCTGAGGAGACCCGGTGGGAAGTGACAGTCATCCTTTCTGGTGGCCAGTGTGGGGCAGCTATATCAGAGGCCATACAAACCACTGCCAGGATACAATCAATTATCCATTGTGAGCAGCTACACATAACCTTGCTGCTAAGTCGCTTCAGTCGTGTCCGACTCTGTGCGACCCCATAGATGGCAGCCCATCAGGCTCCCCCATCCCTGGGATTCTCCAGGCAAGAACACTGGAGTGGGTTGCCATTTCCTTCTCCAATGCATGAAAGTGAAAAAGGAAAGTGAAGTCGCTCAGTCGTGTCCGAACCTCAGTGACCCCATGGACTGCAGCCCACCAGGCTCCTCCATCCATGGGATTTTCCAGGCAAGAGCACTGGAGTGGGGTGCCATCGCCTTCTCCTTACAGATATGTAAAATTCAAGAAATCAGATTATGGTGGGAGCAGTCTGTCACTAAACACGCACACAGGATAGTGAAGGGATTGCAGGGTTTCAGAAGAGCAGTCAGGAAGGTTTTAAGTGCTGGTGGGTTAATAATTGGCATGCTGTAGTAGAGAGTCCAGAACTGTAATTACTTGAGTTATGAATTAAAAGAGTAGAACCATAAGACATGACATTTAGCAAGAAAATACCTATACAGGTTTATATTGAAACAGAAGAGAAAACAGCAGGAAACCATGAAAAGATTGCTGACTAGTACCAAAATTGCTAGCCAGCTTGTAGCAAGAGGTGATAATTCGCTTGTTTGGACCAATAATGGGAGATAATAAAAGTCCGTAGAAAATTTAGTGATAGAGGATAAAGGGAAGCAGCCAAAAAGACTGAATAATAGAGAGACCTCAGGCTGCTTGGGGATCAGATTTTGGCACACCTGGATGTGGGGACATAAAAAGGGTCTCTAGGTGACCTGCAACTGTGGTAAGCTCTAACGTCACTCAGTGGCAGAGACCATCAGCCGTAGACTTATCTGTTTAGTTTATTTATCTAGTCTGATAATCTGGCTTCCTGACTCACAGCAGCTATAAACAGCATCTTGATTGGTGAGACTGTGAGATAGCCAAAGAAGGTACTTCTTTATTTACTTTACGCATTGGAGTTTGGAGTACCTTAATTGCTGTTCATAGTAATGAACTTGGGTTGCTCAAAAAGCAACATATTTTTAAGCAGATTTAGTTTGTTCTATTAAAGAATACAGGAAGATTATTGATATTTTTAATAGGGACTTAAACTTCTGGGTTTTTAAGAGTTGTTAAATTCTGCTTGGTAAACAAAACGTTAAAGCTTGGTAGATCAAATACTACTACCTTGAGTGTGACTGTGAGAGAAGTTTGGTGGGGCTCCCTGCATTGTGTCCTTCTGGACACAACATGTCCTTACTCCTTTTGGAGTAAGGGAGAGGATGACCAGCATCAGGGCTATAGCTCTTCATCCACTGAGTGTCCGAAGGATAAAGGACCTTGAGGGTGGAGGCAGGGAGCGGAGACGACTGTTCCTGTAACCCTGTCATTGACGGTAGGAGGCCTGCATGGATGCTTTCTCAAGGCTTCAATTTTGGGGCATGTTTCCGAGATTACTGGAAATGACTGTGGGGTTGAGTCAGACCCCAGTGAGACGCTGGGCACGTCACCTCCACCTCCTGAGCCTGTGTTGCATCTGCGAAGTGAGGAGATTGAAGCAAATGCCTTTGGAGTTCCCTTCCAACCCAGACATTCCTCTGTGAAAGAGTGAGGTTTTAGTACTTTTGATGATGTTCATTTTTATGGCACTTTAATTAAGTTCTGGGGTTTTTTCTTTCAGGTCTCAAGATGCTAAGAAAAGCAATACATAATTAGCACTAATTTTCTTACAGGCATTTACTAACTTTTGAATAGTTTATAAGGTCTTTGAAATGCTAGACAACTAATACAAAGAAAGGGAGGAATTACACCTCTCAGGTGACTTATGAAATAATTAAATGTGATAAAGCTAATTTTCACCGAAAAGCTGAAGAAAAATTAGATAGTTTGGGGCTTGTTTCTGAGCACATAACTTGTATGAAAGGATGTGCACATTTGAAGAGCGAGCCACAGTTTAATCATTTAACCAGACATCAAAAACTAATTGAATCTAAATTATTTTCAAACTGTTTTACGAATAAAGAAGATAGTTCCCAGAGAGACTTCACTGTAACCGTTTCATCCCTTAGATGACACGTTGGGGGCTTCTTAGTTTTGTTTTTCATTGTAAATGGTTTCTGTTGTTTACACAGAGGTTTTGGATCGTGGTTGTTTTTCAGGCTTGTGGAGGAGACCTTCACCGTCGACGAAGTCTCTGAGGTGCTGAATGGGTTGCAGGCTGTGGTCCACAGCGAGGTGGAATCTGAGCTCATCAACACGGCCTACACCAACGTGCTACTTCTGCGGCAGCTTTTCTCACAAGCCGAGAAGTGGTACCTCAAGCTGCAGACAGATATCTCTGAACTTGAAAACAGGTAATAATAACTGTTTCCACAGTTGTGACCATAGAGGCCCAAGCATGAACTTGAAAGCTCGTGACTGTCTCTGCTGCTGTTTTTGTTGAGCATAGACTGTGAGAAAATTCGGGTAGGATGACAGCAACACATCCAGTTAATGAGTCAGCTCTTAGGTGCCACTCAGAGTCCTCTTCAGAGTGTCCTGCTTCCACTGTTCCTAGGTGTGATAAGGCCTCTGAGGTCTATGAGATTGCTCTGAAGGTGATTAGTAATTATTCCTCATAAGGCTTTGGTTAGCCTGATCAATATTGTAGTCAGTTTTTAGAGATAGGTCAACTAAGAAGTAGAGGTTATGAAACAGATTTGAAAAATTAATTCAACTACCATCAAATCACACTTAGTAGTAGGGAAGTTTACTTCTATTAATTGCATTAAAATTATATACCAATCTTTAAAATAGGGAAAGTTTTGTTAGAAATCTTTGTAATCTGAACAATATAAAAAAGCTCCCTTATTTTTTAAAAATACGGTAAAATCAGTGAAATTGATACTCACTCTGTGAAAAGTCATGCCAGACATCTGGAAAGACTGACCTGGAGCCCGGGGGCCATTTGCTAAGCACAGATGCAGCGCGGCTCACAGTCTGTGCTGAGCGTCACTGGCTGTGGCCTCGGGTAGGGGAGGAAACCGTCTAGCTTCACCAACTGTCAGTAGGTAATTGATGAGAAAACTTTGAGAAATTGACCTGTTAAGAAGCTTAAAAGAGTAGTTAACTACTATTCACTGTAAACACTTTTGTATAGTCAACATCCACGTACTTTTGCAAATAAGTGGAAATGTTCAGGTGGAAATCATCCGTCTTCCTTGAGAATTTACCATACTCAGTAGGTGTGAACTAATTCCATTTTTCCCAGGCTATTCTATTAAAACCAGTTTTCCTTGAACCTCTACCAGATAACAATGTATATTGTATTAGAGCAGTTTCCCTTTCAGTTCAGTTCAGTGGCTCAGTCGTATCCGACTCTTTGCAACCCCATGAACCGCAGCACGCCAGGCCTCCCTGTCCATCACCAACTCCGACTCATCTCCATTGAGTCAATGATGCCATCCAAACATCTTATCCTCTGTCGTCCTCTTCTCCTGTCATCCCCTTCTCCTGCCTTCAGTCTTTCCCAACATCAGGGTCTTTTCAAGTGAGTCAGCTCTTCACATCAAGTGGCCAAAGTATTGGAGTTTTAGCTTCAACATCAGTTCTTACAGTGAACACTCAGGACTGATCTCATTTAGGATGGACTGATTGGATCTCCTTGCAGGCCAAGGAACTCTCAAGAGTCTTCTCCAATACCACAGTTCAAAAGCATCAATTCAAAAAAAAGAAAAGAAAAAACAAAAGCATCAGTTCTTCGGCGCTCAGCTTTCTTTATAGTCCAACTCTAACATCCTTACATGACTACTGGAAAAATCATAGCTCTGACGAGATGGACCTTTGTTGGCAAAGTAATGGCTCTGCTTTTTTTTAATACGCTATCTAGGTTGGTCATAACTTTCCTTCCACGGAGCAAGCGACTTTTAATTTCATGGCTGCAGTTACCATCTGCAGTGATTTTGGAGCCCAAAAAATAAAGTCAGCCACTGTTTCCACTGTTTCTCCATCTATTTGCCGTGAAGTGATGGGACTGGATGCCTTGATGTTAGATTTTTTGAATGTTGAATTTTAAGCCAACTTTTTCACTCTCTTTCACTTTCATCAAGAGGGTCTTTAGTTCTTCGCTTTCTGCAATAAGGGTGGTGTCATCTGCATATCTGAGGTTATTGATATTTCTCTTGGCACTCTTGATTCCAGCTTGTGCTTCCTCCAGCCCAACTTTCCTCATGATGTTCTCTGCATTTAAGTTAAATAAGCAGTGTGACAATATACAGCCTTGACATGTTCCTTTCCCTATTTGGAAGCAGTCTGTTGTTCCATGTCCAGTTCTAACTGTTGCTTCCTGACCTGCATATAGGTTTCTCAAAAGGCAGGTCAGGTGGTCTGGTATTCCCATCTCTTTCAGAATTTTCCACAGTTTATTGTGATCCACACAGTCAAAGGCTTTGGCATAGTCAGTAAAGCGGAAATAGATGTTTTTCTGAAACTCTCTTGCTTTGTCGATGATCCAGTGGATGTTGTCAATTTGATCTCTGGTTCCTCTGCCTTTTCTAAAACCAGCTTGAACATATGGAAATTCACGGTTCATGTACTGTTGAAGCCTGGCTTGGAGAATTTTGAGCATTACTTTACTAGCGTGTGAGATGAATGCAATTGTGTGGCAGTTTGAGCATTCTTTGGTATTGCCTTTTTTTGGGATGGGAATGAAAACTGACCTTCTCCAGTCCTGTGGCCACTGCTGATTTTTCTAAATTTGCTGGCATATTGAGTGCAGCACTTTCACAGCATCATCTTTTAGGATTTGAAATAGCTCAACTGGAATTCCATCACCTCCACTAGCTTTGTTCATGGTGATGCTTTCTAAGGCCCACTTGACTTCACATTCCAGGATGTCTGGCTCTAGGTGAGTGATCACACCATTGTGGTTATTCGGGTCGTGAAGATCTTTTTTGTACAGTTCTTCTGTGTATTCTTGCCACCTCTTCTTAAAATCTTCTGCTTCTATTAGGTCCATATCATTTCTGTCCTTTATTGAGCCCATCTTTGCATGAAGTGTTCCCTTGGTATCTCTAATTTTCTTGAAAAGATCTCTAGTCTTTTCCCATTCTATTGTTTTCCGCTATTACTTTGCACTGATCACTGAGGAGGGCTTTCTTATCTCTTCTTGCTGTTCTTTGGAACTCTGCATTCAAATGGGAATATCTTTCCTTTTCTCCTTTGCTTTTTGCTTCTTGTCTTTTCACAGCTATTTGTAAGGCCTCTTCAGACAGCCATTTTGCTTTTTTTGCATTTCCTTTTCTTGGGGATGGTCTTGATCCCTGTCTCCTGTACAATGTCATGAACCTCCATCCATAGTTCATCAGGCACTCTGGCTATCAGATCTAGTCCCTTAAATCTATTTCTCACTTTTACTGTATAATCATAAGGGATTTGATTTAGGTCATACCTGAATGGTCTAGTGGTTTTCCCTACTTTCTTCAATTTCCCTTTAGTACTTCAAAAATACAGTGTTGACTACAAACTTCAGACATGTTACATTAACATTGTAGTTTAGTTCTGGCAATTATATTGTACACTCAGTAAGTACAAAAAAGTAGGTGCTGCGGGGATTCAGATTTGAGCGCATGGAACTTAGTTCTTCTACCTTTAGTAACTGGTACCATTTTTGATGTGACAAGGCTCTGTTCATCTCGCTCTGTTGTCTCTGGCATGTAATAGGTTGGTACCAGTGCTTTTATTCGTCTTGTGTGTATGATACAAATCTATTTTAAACAATTACTTTTTCATGTTTTATTTTATCTTCAAGAGAATTATTAGAGCAAGTTGCAGAGTTTGAAAAAGCGGAATTTACATCTTCAAATAAAAAGGTAAATTTTGGTCCATATCTTAATAGCCACTGTTTAGCGTCCTCAAATTGCTTAGAACGTTCAGAGGCTGAAGTGAGAACTCTCAAGGAAAAGCATTCAGCTCAAGACCAGAATTCAAAAGTTGCCTTGTGGATTTTTAGGCAAAAGAAAAGCTTTGGAAGTTCCTGTGAAGCACTTGTTTTTGTCTGCTGTCTCACACACCTGTGGGCACATGCTCATGTCCCTTCAGTCCACCTGCCTCCCACTTGTGCAAGCTCTTCACGCAGGCCTCCTGGCACTGTCCCTCCCCAGCCGCGTGACTGTGAGACGACTGGGCCTCGTTCTCCTCCTCTCTCCAGTGGAGACAGCGCTAGTCAGGGCCTGCTTCTCTCTGTAATCAGCCCTGTTGTCTACAGCGACCCTTCCACATGTGCACTTACCATGAACGCTCTGGCGTTGCCTGGGGAAACATGCCGAGAGGAGTCCAGGAATGTACACGTACAGAAGAGTTTTCTGATTGTTCCTTTGGAACTGATTTCAGGCTAAGAAATTTCTGGTTCAGAGGGCATGAAGTCTTGTGCTTTAGTAGAATGTATGTATTGAGTTGTGTCAAGTTACTCACCTGCAATGTAGTTTACCTAAATCCTCATCATTATTGCAATTTTGGGGGGTTTGTGCAGAAATGTTGCTTCCAGCTCCCACAGTATTAGAACCTCAGTTCCTAGGTCCTAGGATCTTTGTCTGCTCTGGCTTTGACTACCATCCCTCCCACCCGTCTCTTCCATCTGTCTGTTTGTTTAAGATACAAGGAGGATGGCTTTCATTTTGATCTACCTTTGGTTGGGCACTGTGGGCCAGGCTCTGTCCTCAGCACTGGCACGTGGTAGAGAAGCAAACCAGTAAAAGTCTAGCTGACATCCCATGGGTAGGTTTGCACAGTGTCTCCCACTTAGAAAGTACAGGGGCTCAGTGATTACACGCGCTTTATTTGGTGGTGACTTCAGTTTGGTTTGCTTCATTTCAGTCCATCATAGACAGCATGAAGCCAAAACTGGCTCCACTTCACGAAGGTGGAGCGGCAGAACTCCTGAACAAGGTAATGTTGCCGTCACTGTGAGAAATGCAGCTCTCAGGGTGTGTGCTGGCTGCCTGCGCAGCTCTAGGTGGACATGGGGTGGAAGGTCCAGCCCTGTCCACTGAGCGTAATTAGTCCGTCAAAGTAGTTGTCCTTAATGGTACTTAGTAAGAGGTTTATAAAAAATAATTACCAATATACAATTATTTTTCATGACTCTTGTGTTTTCAACATTATGCTAGATGTTGTTACATAAAAAGAAAAGTAATACCTGGCCTTTTGCCTTCAAGACCTTACAGTCTTGTTTAGAAGGGATAACTGACATTCTAGAAATGGAGACAGAAGACTGCTAACCTTTGTACCACAGGGTGGCAGAGAAGACACAGTGCCATGTGGATGAGAGTCGTGGAGGACTGGCTGTTGGGTACGGTGGTGCCCAAGCTGGGCTGAAAGGCAAAGACACAGTGAATTGTCAGAAGAGAAAGGCCAGCAGGGGACAGAGTGGGCAGCAGTCCGAGGCAGGCCCGAGGCTGGCGTGCCTTGGAGCAGAGTGCAGGCTCTCCTCCGGGCAGTGGTGTGTGTGCTAGAGTGTGGTGAGACTGCGCTGACAGGCGATGCTCGTGGTGGAGCTGGTAACGAGCGAGGGCCGTGGGCCTCTGCTCATAGGGACCCTTAGGGGCTGGACACAGGGTATGGAGTGGTGGTGATTGTGCTTAGAGGATAAGTGGCAGGTGCCATGCTGTGGAGGCCAAGAACAGAACAAGAGTTTCAGGATCAGCTAGGTGAGAGATAGCAGAGGAGGGGACTTTGGGAAAAGGCTGGGAATAGAAGGCTGAAAAAAGTCTGAGAGACTGTGAAGGAAGGAACTAGAAGTCTTAGAGCCAGAGATGACTCATAAATGTTGAGGCTGGTGGACTGGGTGAAGCTGGGATACTACCAGTAGCCAGAGCATCCAGACTCTGGAGTTTCTATGTAATTTAAAAATTCAAAGTATGAGTGAAACAATTTCAAGGATGAAAAGTACTTTGGCTAACATAGTAAAACTTGAATTTACTCACAAAGGAAATTATAAGGCTTCAAGAAGAGAATGAGAAATTGAAGTCAAGACTGAAGACCATTGAATCACAGGTAACTGAGAAATACCTAAAATTATTGAAAGCATTCCTTACAGACTGAATATTGCATGTTTTCCGTTTGCTCTTGATTTTAGGCAACAGATGCATTGGATGAGAAGTCAAAGCTGGAGAGAGCACTGCAAGATTTACAGCTTGAGCACGGGAGTCAAAAGGTGAAGTCAGTTTTAGCTTTTTCATGTTTTCCAGATAGAATCAAGTTAGAAACTTCCATGAAGTCTTAGTTGCTATCATGCCCCACCACCGGCCACTCCCCGAGAAGGAGGCCACCGCTGCTGTCCTGCATCGAGACAGCCTTGTCCAGGAAAGGCCGCGTGAGCGCCTGCTCAGGGCAGAGGGGGCACATGCATGGCTCACGTGCTTCGCGTGTCCCAGAGCACATGGCATCTAAGATTTGCCTAATTTTTTTTTTTTTAAGTTCTTTTCCCTTTCACTTTCCCATTCCAATTCCAATAGGAAAGAGAGAAGAATGGAAGAGTTCTTAGTTAATTGGATTTGTTGTTGTGATTTAGTCACTAAGTCCTGTCAGAGGCTTTGTAATCCCATGGGCTGTAGCCCACCAGGCACCTCTGTCCATGGGCTTTCCCAGGCAAGAATACAGAGTGGGCTGCCATTTCTTCCTCCAGGGGATCTTCCCGACCCAGGGATCGAACCCTGGGCCTCCTGCATTGACATCTTCAGGAGTATGATAAAATGAAATTAATTTATTAGTTGTGCATCTTCAGATCCATCTGTATCTAGCAGAGTTTGTGTAAAACAGTGAAATTCAGTGTTAAAGTTCTCCAGGTTTGTCTGAGTGGAGTGGCTGAGCCCCGCTCCAGCCTGGAAGCCGTCGTGGGCACGGTTCTGCCTCGTGTGGCCTTTGCATGGAGATGAGACGCTATAGTAGGACCCCGCCAGCACGGCAGTTTGACTGAGTCTTCTTTGCAGCACTGGCTTTCCTAGTGGGTTTAGTGCCACTGTAAATGTCTACCAAATAATCCCCAAACTCGCTTCATTAGACGTTGGTTACCCTTTTTCTGTGGAAAATTTCAAACATGTATAAGCATAGAAAGAATAGTGTAATGTAACCCAGGCACTCGTCACTCAACTGAGCGGTAGCTCAGTCGCCAAGGCGTGGCCAGCCTGTTTCATGTTAACCTCTACTTTCTTCTCTTCTCCCCCATGATTTTTGAAACGAATTTAAGATATTACATTATTTCATCTGTAGATACTTTTTTAAAATAAAAGGATACTTCTTACATGGCTAAAATGAAAGGAAATATATATGAGTTTCAATCATTATATACCAAGGACCATAAATTTATAAAACAGCTGAATACTGTGGAACAGTTGTATAATTTCTCAAAAGTAGAACAGTTGCATTTTTGGATGATAAATTTGTTTTACAAGCTATTGAAGATTTTGCTCCAATTTTACTTTCTTAAGATTTGGCAAAAGCAAAATGAATACAGAGATACAGTGAAACAAAATCATTTTCAAGACCAGATTTCAAAAATAAGGAATTTTTCTTTTGTTGATAGTAGTGCTCCATCTTCATAGTTAGCAATTATGGACCATTTTCCTGTCTTATTAATATTATTCTTCTTTACATTATAAATGGTATCTGGTAGAAAACATGATCCAAGTAGAGAGAAGATCCAACTGCTTATGTTACACAAAGTGTACGAAAATGTGTATTTCAAATTAAGATAAAAACTTTGTCTTGTAAATGTAGCAAGCCATATACTCAATAAGTGTTAATTAGGCTCTTATAATATTGTGAAACATGTCACCCCAACTCTGGGAAACACAACCTTGTCAAATTTAGGATCTCACCTCTCTCGTTCTCCCTTTGGAATTCCAACAGCTCATAAATCATCCTTGACATACTTGGAAATCAGTGACTGCTGAGTGACCCTGTGTGTGCAGGACACCATGCACTGGGTACCGAGTGACCCTCCAGGACTGCAGCGGCAGAGGAGGCTGGTGGGGGGGCTGGCGTGCACACGCAACACACAGCCTCCTCTTTCCATTGCTGAGGTGTTGAGTCTAAAGCCGTTACTATTTAGGATGTCAGCGTGAACTTATGTGGGTGTACGTATTTTTCATAGGATTTTATAAAGGCCCAAGACTTGAGTGACTTGGAAAACACAGTTGCTGCTTTGAAGAGTGAGTTTCAGAAGACACTTAATGACCAGACAGAAAACCAGAAATCCCTGGAAGAGAATCTAGCAACGGCCAAGCACGACCTGCTGAGGGTACAGGAGCAGCTGAGCATGGCTGAAAAGGTCAGGTTTGTCTGTCCGCGTCGGACTGAGTGATGAATGCAGTGTAACTAAGGGAAACGTGGATAGCTGCAGACTCACTGTATTTTTTCTCAAGGTATTAGGCACTTTGTGTTCTAAGAGATCTGTCACTTTTGGTAGAAAGATTGCTCTCTGACACTAAAGTATCTGTAGTAATAAAAAGCCTCTACTCCTTCCTGGTGTATGCTCACACCCACCACCCTGCACCCCCATGTTGCTTGTCCTGATCATCCCGTTTATAGTCTGGCAGAGGGTTGGGTGGTGTTTTTCTGAAGGGGTCTGTCCCTGTTTCTTAATTTACAAGCAGCATGCAGAGAACTCGGAGAAGGCAATGGCAACCCACTCCAGTACTCTTGCCTGGAAAATCCCATGGATAAAGGAGCCTGGCAGGCTGCAGTCCATGGAGTCACTAAGAGTCGGACACGACTGAGCGACTTCACTTTCACTTTTCACTTTCATGCATTGGAAGAGGAAATGGCAGCCCACCCCAGTGTTCTTGCCTGGAGAATCCCAGGGGCGGCGGGGCCTGGTGGGCTGCCGTCTATGGGGTCGCACAGAGTCAGACACGACTGAAGCGACTTAGCAGCAGCAGCATGCAGAGAACTATTCTTTTCACTTTAGGGATTAGACTCTTAAGAATATACAAGCTAAACTGTAATTAAATTTAAAATCCTCTTCTTAAAATACAGGCACTACTTTGGGATTTAGAAAGAAGAGCATGTCTATTTTATCTGAAAATGAATTTACTGTTTCAAATAGATTTCCCATATCTGTGACATAGTATGTTTGAGTTATTTGTTAATAATGTACTTGGGAAATGTTACCATTTTATTGGCTTCTCACTTGAAAGAATGTATTTTTAAAGTTTGAATAGTTTTAATTTTATATAAATACATTAAAAATAAATTAAAAAAGCACAGTATTAGTAAATTAGGGCAAAAATGTATATTTTCATCAGATGTGTTCTTTCTTTCCTTAACTATTTCTTATTAATGGACTGAAATTTTTCCTTATGTAGGAATTAGAGAAGAAATTCCAACAAACAGCAGCTTTTCGAAACATGAAGGAGATTCTTACCAAGAAGAATGATCAAATCAAAGACCTGAGGAAAAGACTGGCAAAGTAAGCTGTGCTGATCCTGCCCCTTGGATTGTCCCCCTACCGGATTGATGTCTGTCCTTCATTAAGTCTAATCTCGTGTCTGGAGAGGTCAGACCAGTGGGGAGTTGCTTTGTCATTCAGTCCAGCAGCCTGTGTTTGGGGAAGGCAAAGGGGCTCTGGCCAGGCCTCATTCGTCACACCCACTAGGGTCTCTTTTCAGGTTCAGCTGGACCTTTAGAGTCACTCAGGGCCACCCTGGGCTGCTTTTGCCGTGGATTCTCTCAGCAGGATGTTGGACAGACACCTCAGCAAGCACATAGGGCAGCACCGGGCGTTTCTGCTCAGTGGTGTCCTTGCTGCAGTCCAGGGCCTGCTCACACTGTGCTCCCACGTGACACTTCTGTTGCTTAATTGCTCAGTTGTGTCTGACTCTTTGTGACCCCGTGGACTGTAGCCTGCCAGGCTGCTCTGTCCACGGAATTTTCCAGGCAAGAATACTGGAGTGGGTTTCTGTTTCTTTCTCCACGGGATCTTCCCAACCCAGGGATCGAACCTGAGTCTCTTGCACCTCCTGCATTGGCAGGTGGATTCTTTACCATCTGAGTCACCAGAGAAGCCCCCAGATGACAATTCAGGTGCTACAAAATGAGATCCGTGTGTGGATGCCAGAGCCAGCGTGCCTTAGAAGTGCATGCCCCACGTAGGAGCGGTGTCTCTGGTACAGTTATGTGACGCTCTGGCAGGGGTGTGTCCAAGAACTCCCTGCACATGGGGAAGCCTAAGCCTGGTTTCTGCCGTGGATGTAGGGTTGGCCACAGTTCTTGTGGTCCAGATAGAGTCTTCTAATCAGGGTCATTTCTGCCATCAGTGGTTCTGCCTGGAAACTCAGCTGACATTTTACTTTTATCAGAGTTCCAGGGTACCAGAGCTGAAAAGTGAATCCCAGGTCAAACACTTCCTTAGAGAAGGGGGTTGGTTAACCTTGTACTCACAAGGCCATATCAGCTGTTTGTGTCCATCAACCTTCGACTAGATAATAATCTACTAAGCTGACACGGGTGTAGATGCCACATGTAGTAAAGACTTGGAGCCTGATGGTACGTCAGTGGTTTTCTGGTCCATTCTCTGGTCCAGGAATCCTCCGACTCACCCCCATCATGCCTTAAACGAATCTGACTTGTACCACAGCGGGGATTTTAGATGAAGGATGCAACATTACTGGCTTAGTCACTGGAAGTGTTTCAGGTAAACTCATTTGGTACAACAATTGACATTATGCTCTTAATTAAATACATATTTCTTTCCAGATATGAACCTGAAGATTAGAAACTGATGATTTCATCTGGAAGCTGCCACAACATGAAAGTACAAGCCCTTTCTCAGCTCAGGCATGTATTTGAAGCAGTTTGTTATATTCCCTCTGTTTATTTTTCGAAGACTTAGACTTTGCTTATGATATTTAGAGCTAGAGTTCCTATTTCAGTTACCTAATTGAGAAGAGAGAAAACCTCCTGACTGATTCTGGCTGGTCATCCCAAACTCCTCTCTGCGAGTACTCCAGTTTCTTAGTTCAAAGGCGGTGAGAATTCTTTAGAGTAAAGAAAGAGTTACCATTTTGCATTAATATAAAGAGTACACCTTTTCAATACCTGTTAAAGCTAGCTTTGTCTACAGTTGCGCGTTCCCTAGAATTCAAAATATAGAATTATTAAAGATAGTTTATTATAAATAAACCTTATTTTTAAAAATGAAATCCAAATTGTTTTCTCTATGTGATCAACAAAAAATATATATGTAAATTTGTTGAAAATGCGAATGCCATTTATTATAGGCATCATTTTTACCAATGACCATGAGGATTTGATTAACTCCTTGAGTCAGACATGTTTTGCAGCATACCTTTTCATAAATCCGTATTACTGATGAAGAAGGCAGAGGCATCCTTGTACTTCTACGGTTGAGAAAGTATCTGGACTCAGAATAAATGTAATCTTTACACTTCAGTTTATACAATATTCTATTAAATTATATGTTGAATAAGAACACTTTTTAAAAGATCTCTATTCAACATAGAATCAGTTACTAGACTTGAGATTCAGCTTTTGATTATAGTTTATTTATTTAGGTACACTACAGTAACTTCATTTTCAAGAGGTTTTGATTATATCTCTGTTGGCCTGCTTTTCTTGTGTTTGTTTTTGGGATAAATCATTAGAAATTAGGTATCTGGTATCTGTACTTGGATGATGCAACAATATACTATAAGGATAAACAAAAATAAAGTTCATAATGCTTCAGAAGGAAAGTACTTGCTTTTAACACATTATTTAGAAAGTAATCATTCCCACTTCCACAAGATTCTATTCACCAAGAAGAGTTTACTGATTCGAGGAAAAGGTTTGTTATTTTTTTTCAAGTTTTTAATACTAGCCTTGAATTTGTTGTTTTTCTTGTAGGTTTTATATTAAAATACTGAAGGAACAATTGATAAAGGGTAAGATAACTCCCCCCACAAAGAACACAGAAGGCAGTCTTTAAAAGGTGATTGAATGAGAGAAGCGAGGGAGAAAGAGCCGGTCATGAGCCAGCACTTCTGCAGGGTCACTCCTCACCCGTCCCCGATGTGCAGGTCACTCCTTGGGTTCTGTGTCCTTCTAGAGCTTTCACTGAGTATTCCAGTCACACACCATACTTCTTCAGGCCAGAATTCATTCTCTCTCCAAAAACTATTCCATTGTTTAATGGGCCAGGATATTCTATTAAATTCAGAAACAGACTTTTTTAAAATGGCTTGGTATCTTTTAAAAACCATTTATTTTCTTCTTACCTTAGTTTGATGCATAGGGAAGAAAGTTACGTTGAAAAACCTATGTCGCTAGGTAGAATTTCAACTGAGTATTTTTTTCTTTTTTGATAGCAACTTTGAAATATTCTGTATATCCAGTTCAATAATAAATCAAAAGTCTTTATGATACTGTAAAACTTAACTATGCCCTGCATTAAGATAAACAAACATGACATTTTTTGGCATAAATTAACATAATTCTTCACCATATAAATACTTTTGTGCCTGGTGTGTCGCTGTGTGTGTAACTCAAGTGCTTAGCAAAATGCAGTAGTAAAGCAGTTTTTTTTAACATTTTCCTAGTCTTAAGACTTATCTCATTTAACTAAGAAAGTCTTTTTAGTTGTTGTATTTTGCATTTGTAAGAAGGCTGCCTCAAGCCCTGACTGAACTTTCAGTGTGCTCAGCTCTACAGACTGTGCATGGTGGCTGCCACAATGCAGCTTTAGTTCAGCGTAAATACTCAAGGCTTCTGCTAAGTTATGACTCAGACCTTTATGGACAAAAATAAAATGTAAAGGGTTTTTGTTACTAATTTCCTCTGCTCAGAATTTAAGTGTTCATTTTTTCCTCATAATCCATTTTGAGTCATGTTAGTGTTTAATGATCATTTGTTTATGGCTTATATAACTCATAAGGAAAATACTGCCCTACATTGAGCTTATTATCCTGTGTGATAAAACCGTTGCTATTTGTTATTCCATTCTGATGAGTTGAAAAGAGTTGACAGAGATGTTTACTTGTTTATTTATTATTAATGTTGAAGTCTAGTTGGCTTACAGTGTTGTGCTAATTTCTGTTATACGGAAAAGTGACTCAGCCACACACATGCATATGCTTTTTTATGTTCTTTTCCATTACGGCTTATCCCAGGAGACTGCATACAGTTCCCTGTGCTCTACAGTAGAGCCTTGTTTGTCTGTTCTAAAGGTGGTAGTTTGCGTCTACTAACCCCAACTCCCAGTCCATCCCTCTCCCTCCACCTCCCTCCTGGCAGTCACAAGTCTGTTCGCTAAGTCTCTGAGTCTGTTTCTGCTTTGTAAGTTCATTTGGATCATTTCTTTAGATACCATGTGTAAGTGATGTCATGTGATACTTGTCTTTGTCTGATTTACCTCACTTAGTATAATAATCTCCAGGTCCATCCCTGTCGCTGCAGAGGGCATTATTTCATTCTTTTTTGATGGCCGAGTGATATTTCGTTGTATATACATGCCACAGCTGCTTCATCCACTCCTCTGCCAGGGGACATTTAGGCTGCTCCCATGTCTTGGCTGCTGTAAACAGTGCTGCAGTGAACATTGGGGTGCGTGTATCCTTTCAGAACCATGGTTTTCTCCAGGTATACATTGGAGATATACTGGATTGCTGGATCTTATTGTGCCTTTTTTTTCCAAGGAACCTCCATACTGTTCTCCACAGTGGCTGGACCAATTACATTGCCACCAACAGTGCAGAAGGGTTCCCTTGTCTCCACCCCCTCTCCAACATTTATTGTTTGTAGACTTTTTGATGATGGCCATTCTGACTGGTGTGAGGTGATACCTCATTTTAGTTTTGATCTGCATTTCTCTAATAATTAATGATGTTGATCATCTTTTCATGTGCTTCTTGGCCGTCTGTGTATCTTCTTTGGAGAAATGTCTGTATAGGCCTTCTGCCCGCTTTTTTTGATTGGGTGGTTTGTTATTTCTTTGGCATTGAGCCATGTGAGATGTTTGTAAATTTTGGAGATTGATCCCTTGTTGGTCACATCGTTTGCAAATATTTTGCCCCATTCTGAGGGTTTTGTGTATGGTTTTCTTGTTTGTCTGTTGATGGATACTTGGGTTGCTTCCACGTCTTAGCTATTGTAAATAGTGCTGCTGTGAATATTGGAGGCACGTGTGCCTTTGAATTAGTCTTTTCGTTTTTTTTCTGGATATGTCCCCTGGAGTGGAATTGCTGGATCATTGGGCAGGTCTCTCTGGAGCTTTTTGAGGACCCTCTCTGTTGTTTCCCGCCGTGGCCACACCAGTTCACACCCCTCCAGAGTACATTCTCGCCATGCGTTTTCGTGCGCTAAAGTAACATCTTTAGAGCTGCTCCACAGTCCGCTGAGATCGTTATATATTCTAAACAAATAAGCCATCTTATGGCTAATCACCTTTTTGAGGTAAACTTTACAGTAATAACATACATGCATTTTAAGGTCCTGTTGGACGGATTTTGGTTGATGCCGTCACCTGTGTATGCGCTACCACAGTTAAGATACAGACATTTTCACCACCTACAAGCTCCTTCCTGCCCCTCTACAGATGGTCTTCTTCACCCTGGGCCCTGGGAAGCCACTGATGTGCTGTCTCTCATGATAGGTTAGATTTGCCTTTTCTAAAATTTTCATATGATCTCACATAGTGTGTCATCCTCTATGCCTGGCTTCTTTAGCTCAGCAAAATGTATTTAAGATTATCCATGTTGATGCGTGTATCAATAGTTCATTCCTATTATTATTGCGTCGTATACCATCATAGGCTATCTCACAATTTTATCTACCCAACTAAGGAGAAGGCAATGGCACCCCACTCCAGTACTCTTGGCTGGAAAATCCCGTGGATGGAGGAGCCTGGTAGGCTGCAGTCCATGGGGTCGCGAAGAGTCGGACACAACTGAGCGACTTCCCTTTCACTTTTCACTTTCCTGCATTGGAGAAGGAAATGGCAACCCACTCCAGTGTTCTTGCCTGGAGAATCCCAGGGACGGGGGAGCCTGGTGGGCTGCCGTCTATGGGGTCGCACAGAGTCGGACACGACTGAAGTGACTTAGCAGCAGCAGCAACCCAACTAAACCTTAGAATACCTTAAGCAGTATTTACTACACTTCACTTGGGAGTTGAAGATTAGACACTCTCTTTGGACAAACTTGAGATGCCTCCCTTCCCTGACTTCCAAATGGGGATTTGGGTAGGTGGTAGACACACAAGTCCAAACATTAAGGTGTGGTCAGGGCTGAAGCTACAGCGTCGTGAGTTACAAATGTAGAGGTGGCTTGTAAAACACAGTTACGAAAGATGCAGAGGCGAGTGGAGATGGAAAGCCCGGGGCCCTCCAGTATCACGGATCATGGAAAGAGGAGGAAGAAGCAGAGGAGAGCAAGGAGGGGAACCAGAAGACAGTGCCGCCCTGGCAGCAAGCCTGCAAGGCTACCAGGAGGGCAGAGCGACCACCTGGCTCAGACTCGGCTGGGTGGCCATGGGAGGGAGGCCTGAGAACTGGCCGCTGAAGTCAGCCACATGGGCTCATCAGTGACCTGGGCAGTTTGTTAGAGTGGCGGTGGCCTGCCTGGAGCAGGAGACTGTTAGCACCAATAGGAGGAGAGAGTCTGCAGACAGAGTGGGTGTAGACATCTTTTGATGAGTTTTCCGAGAAAATAAAGTAGAAACAGGGTAGAGGCCAGAAGGAAAAGTGGGATCAAGCAGAGGGATTGTTTTTCTTGAGCTGGAGAAGCCACAGTGTGTGTTCTTACCAGAATGCCTATCCCAGAGAGCTGGGGTCTGGGCTGTCCTGTTTATTCATGCCTGCCCAGTACCTAGAGCAGGGCCCACCCAGCACAGGGGGACAGTCAGTAATTACCTCTAAGTAAACTGACGAATGAGACCTGATAAACCAGAAACTCACATTATATGCTAAATGGTGATAAGGGCCAAGGAGATAGCATGAAGCAGGCGAGAAGGGCATAAAACGTGGGGTGGTGGTTGACTTGTTAGCTAAGCTTATCTCTGAGGCCTTGGGAGAAGCTGACTTTTGAGCAAAACTCTGAGGAAGTACAAACAGCTGTGAAAAGAAGTGAAGCAAAAGGCAAAGGAGAACAGGAAAGATATACCCATTTGAATGCAGAGTTCTAGAGAATAGCAAGGAGAGATAAGAAAGCCTTACTCGGCGATCAGTGCAAAGAAATAGACGAAAACAATAGAATGGGAAAAACTAGAGATCTCTTCAAGAAAATTAGACATACCAAAATCATGCAAAGAGGGGCTCAATAAAGGACAGAAATGGTATGGACCTAACAGAAGCAAAAGATATTAAGAAGGGGTGGCAAGAATACATAGAACTATAAAAAAAGATCTTCACGACCCAGATAATGACGAACGTGTGATCACTCACCTAGAGCCAGACATCCTGGAATGTGAAGTCCAGAGGGCCTTAGGAAGCATCACCACGAACAAAGCTAGTGGAGGTGATGGAATTCCAGTTGAGCTATTCCAAATCCTCAAAGATGATGCTGTGAAAGTGCTGCACTCAATATGCCAGCAAATTTGGAAGACTCAGCAGTGGCCACAGGACTGGAAAAGGTCAGTTTTCATTCCCAGCCCAAAGTAAGGCAATGCCAAAGAATGCTCAAACTGCCACACAATTGCACTCATCTCACACGCTAGTAAAGTAATGCTCAAAATTCTCCAAGCCAGGCTTCAACAATACGTGAACCATGAATTTCCATATGTTCAAGCTGGTTTTAGAAAAGGCAGAGGAACCAGAGATCAAATTGCCAACATCTGCTGGATCATCGAAAAAGCAAGAGAGTTCCAGAAAAACATCTATTTCTGCTTCACTGATTACGCCAGAGCCTTTGGGTGGATCACAACAAACTGGAAAATTCTGAAAGAGATGGGAATACCAGACCACCTGACCTACCTCTTGAGAAATCTGTATGCAGGTCAGGAAGCAACAGTTAGAACTGGACATGGAACAACAGACTGGTTCCAAATAGGAAAAGGAGTTCGTCAAGGCTGTATATTGCTACCCTGCTTATTTAACTTATATGCAGAGTACATTATGAGGAACACTGGGCTGGAGGAAGCACAAGCTGGAATCAAGATTGCTGGGAAAAATATCAATAACCTCAGATATACAGATGACACCACCCTTATGGCAGAAAGTGAAGAGGAACTAAGGAGCCTCTTGATGAAACTGAAAGAGGAGAGTGAAAAAGTTGGCTTAAAGCTCAACATTCAGAAAACTAAGATCATGGCATCCGGTCCCATCACTTCATGGGAAATAGATGAGGAAACAGTGACAGACTTATTTGGCGGGGTGGGGGGGGCTCCAAAATCACTGCAGATGGTGACTGCAGCCATGAAATTAAAAGATGCTTACTCCTTGGAAGAAAAGTTATGACCAACCTAGACAGCATATTAAAAAGCAGAGACATTACTTTGTCAACAAAGGTCCATCTAGTCAAGGCTATGGTTTTTCCAGGAGTCATATATGGATGTGAGAGTTGGACTATAAAGAAAGCTGAGCGCCGAAGAACTGATGCTTTTGAACTGTGGTGTTGGAGAAGACTCTTGAGAGTTCCTTGGACTACAAGGAGATCCAACTAGTCCTGAATATTCATTGGAGGTAATGATGTTGAAGCTGAAACTCCAATACTTTGGCCACCTGATGCAAAGCACTAACTCATTTGAAAAGACCCTGATGCTGGGAAAGAGTGAAGACAGGAGGAGAAGGAGACGACAGAGGTGAGATGGTTGGATGGCATCACCGACTCGATGGACATGAGTTTGAGTAAACTCCTGGAGTTGCTGATGGACAGGGAGGCCTGGCGTGCTGCAGTCCATGGGGTCGAAAAGAGTCAGACAGGACTGAGCGACTGAACTGAACTGAGAAAGTAAGAGAGCCTGGCTCTCTCCAGGCAGCATGGCACCTTGGTTAAGTAAGCAGGGAAAATATTTCAAGCTCCTCAGGTTCAGGAGGAGACATTTTTGTTGTATATACAACAAAATTATCTTTCAGATCTTTTTTTGTTGACTCAAGTGTATTTTAGAGAGGAAATTGAAAAGGTGGAAAAAGGCAGGTAGAAAGGGACCATTTACAAGGGGCCCTGGGGACATGGGAAGTGGAAAATGGAGTGGAATTTTGAGGGGAGATGTGCAGCCATGAATAAAATGAGTGTGGCATGGTGGCAGTAAGGCTCTTTCTTCTACTGGAAAAGGTAGCCGGAGCCAGCTCCCACGTGACTTCTAAAGGGCGCTTTCACTGGGATCCTGCGTGTGTGCTTTAAAGCTGCATAGAGGATCCTGCCGTGAAACCAGGTTGAAGAACGCAGCAGTGCTCCTGAGACCTTGACATCCCTACAGAGCCCCTGGGGGTCTTGCTGAAATGTAGGTTGTGACTCAGGAGGCCTGGAGCGGGGCCCAGGAGTCTGCATTCCTCACAGTCTCCCCGGTGGTGCTCCTGCTGGGCCAGTGACCACATTTTGAATACGCACAGGCACAAGGAGTCCAGTATAACTTGAAATGTTGAGCTTGTGAAACGAAGCATGTGTGTTTTCTGGCAGAGTGAGATTCACAGGGCTCTCCTGTTATGAAATGAGAGAACAGGCGCAGAACAGCACAGCAGGGCATGGTGAAGCCCCTTAGGGGCCACTAATTGAGCTGTCTGTGTGCTCTGACCCTGGGAAATATTTTCACAGGGCTCTGTCTGTTTTTCTCCACCAGATTATGCCTTCTAGTGGGTCCTGATTGCTTGTTCCTGGCAAACAATATTTGAGCTGAAGAAATAAGTTTAGCCAACACCAACACAAAGCACAGAAGGGTTCTTCGCGGCTCTCGGGCTGCTGTTTTCATAGCGCTTGGCTGGATCTTCCTCAGGCAGGTGATCAGCTGAGTGGTCGTGGGGAGAAACTGCGCTGTTTTCCAGATAAGCTTGTTTCTCCATCTGTTCCCTCTGACCTGAAAAAAGCCTCTTTGTTCCGTCCAGGCCTTTCTTTGTGTGTGTGTGTGTGTGTGTGTGTGTGTGTGTGTGTGTGATAAAGTTTTATTAGAATATAAAGGAGATAGAGAAAGCTTCTGACATAGGCATCAGAAGGGGGCAGAAAGGGTACCTGCTTGCTAGTGTTAACAATGAAGTTATATAATCCAAAGAATATGTGGAGGTTGTAAAGACCTCATCAGTCCTACTCCCATAATTTACATTTTAAAATAACACTGTCCTCAGGCAAGATACATCCTTGTAAAGACCAGGTCTACTCCCATAATTAACATTTTAAGATAACAGGAGGTTGAATCCAAAGACTGTCCTTAGGCAGGATACATTATTGTTATATAATCCTAAGGAATGTGGAGAAAGAAAATAGTTTGTCCTTTCTTCCTCCTTGAGAATTCCAGAGCCCTCTCTCCTTGGGGACCCCTAGACTCTTTATCAACCTGCCTAGGAAATGACTCTCTCATTCCCCCTTTTCTTTTAGGAGAATTATATTGCCTAGGGAAAAGGGGCATCGTTCTCGTTCCATAACTGCTTCCGAGTGACCAGGGGCGTTGTCCCTAAATTGGTGAGGCAACATATTCTCCTAATCCTCATATTGAGGATATATGATCCAGGGGCCCCAAATAGTAGCTGTAGGAAGCTACAGCAGTAGCAGGAGTTTGAGCAACCATTTGTAACTTAAAAGCTTTCATGCGGCTAGAAACAAATCCAGTTATACAATTACAGATGCAGGGAGCAAACAGCAAGAACAAAACAACCAGAATTATTGTAATTAAGATAATTGTCCACCATGGGGAACTAGTTAACGTCTCCCAAAGTGAGGCAATTGAGGCTTCAGGAGTGTCCATGGCCCTAATCATCTTGTTCATGTGGTTAGTAAAATGAGTAACATTCGTGCTCATATCAGTATATATACAGCATTGGGTATGAACAATGGCACAAGTTCCTCCTTGTGCAGCTGTCAGAATATCTAGGGCCAATCTGTTTTGTAAAACCACCTTTCTAATTTGTGCTTGTTCAGCATTAAGAGCTGAAATAGCCTTTTGAGAATCTTGTAATGCCTGTTGAGTAAAATTAGTCAAAGCATCCACTCGTAACATAACATTTGTAGTTCCCAAAGAGGGAACAAAGACTTCAGCCAAATAATCATACCAATGAAATACAGACCTTGCCCACCGAGTTTTAAGGTGGGGTAAATTAGCAGGCTTTTCTGGAAGCTCTGAAAATATAAAGCCGTGAGTAAAGGCTAGACCCAGGGTGCATCTCCCTATCCAACCAGGGGGGAGCCATGCCCATAGGTAAGAGCCACATATCCAATAAGTCCCGTTTGGAGCAAGCCAGCGCGACTGAGATATCCAGTCCCAGTTCGTGCCTGGCCAGACAAAGGGAGAACCGGAACTGGGATTGGAAAACACAGGAATGATTACATTGCATGTTTCCTGAGACAAATATCCCAATTGTTTCCAATCATTGTAATTAACTTGTTGGCTAACTTTTGGGGAGGGCTCTGTTTGTTCCCAGCATATAGAGGCAGTAGATATTAAACGTCCTTTTTCAGGAGTTAGCCATGTAACCTCATCCCATATTTGATAAACGTCAGGTAAAAAACCATTAGATCTAGACCTATTTACCTTATATGTAGCAAAATAGTCATTGAATCGAGACAATGTATAATCAAAATTAAAAGTCACATTATGTCCATAGTTAGGGTACAAAGTGTTGCACCAGTCCATTTTAGGGTTGGTAGATGTCATCAGATGAAGAAGAGGCATCGCATGTGATTGTTGTCGAAGATATTCACAGACTTGGAGAAAGTCTTTTCCTTGACTGGGGATGTCCACCACGGGAAGCCTTCCACTGACGAAGAGGGGAGCGCTCCACAGACCCAGCAGTTAGACCGATTGTGGAATGCAGCATAGGAGTGAGCGCAGGACGGGAAGACATTGTCTTGAGGATCCAACGGCAGACTCTGGATATTTGGAGTCAGCAGAAGTAAGCTCACATAGGTTATCAGGTCCATCTTGTCCTGAAGGATCCCGGACGAGCCCCCAAGATGAAAGGTTGTTGTTGAATCACGCGAATACACCGGGATTCTTGGCCCCCGGAGGAGAAGAATTCAATCCGGGGCCAGAGACGAGGCTTGATCGCTCAGAGCTTTTGTGTAATAAAGTTTTATTAAAGTATAAAGGAGATAGAGAAAGCTTCTGACATAGGCATCAGAAGGGGGCAGAAAGGGTACCCCCGTCCAGGCCTTTCTAAATAATGCCCACTTGGTGCGCTTTACACACAGGAGTTCCTGCAGACAGCAGAAGGATCGACGTACAGAAAAGCCTTGCAGGTTGCTCAGCTGAAACAGTTGTCCTTGGACAAAAGCACGCAGCATGTTGAATGTGTTATTTTCTGTAACCTTACTCTGAGTCTCACAAAGCCCTGAGTTTTGACCCGTAATTAATAGTAAAGTTGCTGTTGTTCAGTCACTCCGTCATGTCCGACTCTGTGCCACCCGATGGACTGCAGCATGCCAGACTTTCCTGTCCTTCACTGTCTCCTGGATCTTGCTCAGACTCACATGCGTTGAGTCGGTGATGCCATCCAACCATCTCATCCTCTGTCATCCCCTTCCCCTCCTGCCTTCAGCCTTTCCCAGAATCAGAGTCATTCGGACACAAAGAGTAAGTAATACAAATTCAGACATTTATATTATGACTTCCCTATCATTTTAGATGAAATCTTTGCATTCAAGCCTTAGACTTCTCATTCTCTTTTATCTTAAACTGCCATCCGAGTCATCTGTGTCCCATCAGTTTTCCTGTCTCACAGCAGAAACAACACTGGAAACACAGCCCCAGCCTGCAGCTGCCACGCCGGGCCCAGCTCTGTGCAGCCACCGGACTTCAGTTCTGGCCAGCAGTTCTTCAACATCCTAGGCACTCTCGGCTTCACTGACACATGCCAGATAATCTCCGTTTAGTGGAGAACTTCAGTTCGGTTCAGTCGCTCAGTCATGTCCGACTCTTTGCGACCCCAGGGACTGCAGCACACCAGGCTTCCATCTCCGTTGCCAACTCCTGGAGCTTGCTCAAACTCATGTCCACTGAGTCAGTGATGCCGTCCAACCATCCCATCCTCTGTTGCCTGTTTCTCCTCCTGCCAGCAGTCTTTCCCAGCATCAGGGTCTTTTCCAGTGAGTCGTTTCTTCACATCAGGTGGAGATACATCACAAAGTAGTGGAGCTTCAGCATCAGTCCTTCCAATGAATATTCAGGACTGATTTCCTTTAGGATTGATTGGTTGTATCTCTTTGCAGTCCAAGGGACTTTCAGGAGTCTTCTCTTAACACCACAGTTCCAAAGCATCAATTCTTCGGCTCTCAGCTTTCTTTATAGTCCAACTCTCACATCCATACGTGACTACTGGAAAAACCATAGCTTTGACTAGATGGACCTTTTCGGCAGAGTAATGTCTCTGCTTTATAATATGCTGTCTAGGTTGGTCATAGCTTTTCTTCCAAGGAGCAAGTGTCTTTTAATTTCATGGCTGCAGTCACCATCTGCAGTGATTTTTGAAGCCCAGGAAAATAAAATCTGTCACTGTTGCCATTGTTTCCCCATCTATTTGCCATGAAGTGATGGGACCGGATGCCATGATCTTAGTTGCTTGAATGTTGAGTTTTAATCCAGCTTTTTTCACTCTCCTCTTTCACTTTCATCAAGAAGCTCTTTAGTTCCTCTTCACTTTCTGCCATAATGGTGCTGTCATCTGCATATCTGAGATTACTGATATTTCTCCCAGCCATCTTGATTCCATCTGTGCTTCATCCAGTCCAGCATTTTGCATGATGTACTCTGCATATAAGTTAAATAAGCAGAGTAACAATATACAGCCTTGACGTACAGATTTCTCAGGAAGCAGGTCAGGTGGTCTGGTATTCCCATCTTTTGAAGAATTTTCCACAGTTTATTGTGATTCACACAGTCAAAGGCTTTGGCGTAGTCAGTAAAGCAGAAGTAGTTGTTTTACTGGAAGTCTGTTGCTTTTTCTATGATCCAGTGGATGTTGGCAATTTTATTTCTGGTTCCTCTGCCTTTTCTAAATCCACCTTGAACATCTGGTACTGTCTCCCATTCTACAAATGTAAAATGTAAATGTAAAATGTAAATGTATACACTCATTTTTTTCCAAAGTCTGGCAATAGCAAATATAATTAAATGCCTAAGTGTATTTACAATGCTATAATATGTATTATACATGCCATATAAAAACTAAATTAAACACATTCTCTGCAAGTTATAGGGAGAAAAAAGGTGTTAAATAACCCCCAACGAAACAGTCGGGCAAATCCTGAATGTAAAACATTCTGCAATTTAAACAATCAGTTTCGTCTCTTCAGAAAGTCAATGTCATGAAATTTAAAAGTTGGGAAAACTGTCCTAAAATGAACTCTGTTCTTACCAACTGCGTGCAATCTGTGACCCTGATTAGATCCTGGGGAGCTATGAAAATCATTAGGGCCGAGCCCCCTGAAATGTTCACTGTGCATATACCATCACAGAGTCTAAAGTTATTCACCTCTGGGGAACGTTTGAATTCTTGTGCTATGCTGTGCTCAGTCACTCAGTGTGTCGACTCTGCGACCCCACGGGCTGTAGCCTTCCAGGCTCCTCTCTCCGTGGGATTCCCCAGGCAAGAATACTGGAGTGGGTTGGCATCTCCTTCTCCAGGGGATCTTCTGAACCAGGGGTTGTGTCTTCTGGGTCTCCTGCATTGGCAGGCAGGTTCTTTACTACTGTGCCCACTCTTGTAAATTACGTGCTATTCTACTTTTTCAGACCTAAGTTCTGTTTTCTAGTTTTTCAAAATCCCCCAAATTGAACAGTCCTCTGCAGCGAGACCTTTGTCGTGGATTAAGGGCTCACCCTGATGTTCTGGAGCTTGATCATGAGCCTCCTATACATATTTCATTCTTTTTTTTTAATCGTGCATAAGATTGACTGGACTAAATGAGTCCATAGTGGAAAATGCTGAGTCCCTAGTACTTGTATAAGTATGGGTCTGTCTCAGTTTCTTTTCTCATTCTAGAGATGTAAAGAAGCGTGTACTACTTTATTGCCCTGTGTATCTTATCTGTATCTTCTCCTATATTTTTTACCTGTTTCTGTGCAATCTTCCAGAAAATTTCTGACATATCTTTGAGTTCAACAAATCTCTTTTCAGCTGTGTCTAATCCACTTTTAAACCCATTCACTGGGTTTCTGATTTCAGTTATTTTTCATTTCTAAAAGCTCCATTTGGCTCGTTTAATAATCTGGGTCATTTTTCGTTCCTTGTTCTTTACTTTTTATTCTCTGCTTTATCAGCAATGGAGAGAGGAGTATGGAAATCTCCGTCATGATGTGTCCATTTCTCCTCATTGTTGTTCAGTCGCTCAGTCACGTCTGACTCTCTGTCACCCCATGGACTGCAGCACCAGGCTTCCCTGTCCGTCACTCTTTCCCGGAGTTTGCTCAAACTCATGTCCATTGAGTCAGTAATGCCATCCAACCATCTCATCCTCTGTTGTCCCCTTCTCCTCCTGCCTTCAATCTTTCCCAGCATCAGGGTCTTTTCCAATAAGTCGACTCTTGTCATCATGTGGCCAGAGTATTGAAGCTTCAGCTTCAGCATCAGTCCTTCCCATGAATATTCAAGGTTGATTTCCTTTGCTTCCCAGCTTTTGAAGCTATATCTTTCTGGCGATAGATGTTATTTCTATCATCAATAATACTCTCTTTAGAGTCTATTTTGTCTGATGTAATATAGCTTTCCTTAGCTTTCTTTTAGATAATGTTTTCCTGCTGTTTTCCTTTTATCATTTTACTGTAAATCTTCCTGTGATCTTCTATTTGATTTTTCTCTTGTATATGGCATGTAAATGTATGTGTGAATTTTTAAATTCTGGTCTTATAAGTCTCTGTCACCATACACATTACTGATGACATCAAAGACATGTTCCCACCAATTAATCCAACAAGCCTACCATAACTGCAATACCAGATAGTAATTTAGTATTGAGTATTTCCCAGATCATGTGAATCTGAAATTCATTCTGATCCATTTCCTTTGTATTTCCAAGAATTTATGTAAGCACTGATTTCATTGCAGCATATGTACTCTTAATTGCAGCATGTAGAATTTAGTTCCCTGACCAGGGCTCGAACCCTGGGCCCTCTGCATTGGGAACCACAGAGTCTTAGCCACTGGACCACCAGGGAAGTCCTTCCTGCTTCCCGTTCTTTTTAGTCTCGGGAATTGGAGAGGGTCAGAAAAGATCAGTTGAGAGTCCTGGTAGAACACTTACATCTCAAAGGCACAGGGTAAAAAGAAACGGGTTCCTCTTACAAGACCAGCGTCTTCTAACTGCGAATGCAAAAACCCGTTTTGGAATGTCAACAGAGCCCCATCTTGGCCATTTCATGCTGGTATACTTCAGTTCTCAAATAGCCAGTTCAGTTTAGACAAATCACAGTAATATTTAGTAACACATGTCATGCACTCACCTTCACACTTCCAGACAAACTTACCTGTTCTGAATCAGGCTCAAGACCACATTTAAACTGTCAGTTTCTAAGAGTGTCTCGACCACATCTTCAAGTTACCAAGGACTGTCTAAATGGTCAAAACCAAGGATAGAAGACTTGAACGTGTGTGTCAAGACACTCATGCACACACACACAAGATGAAAACCAAACCAATTCCAAAAGACTTGTGTTGGAACACTAGGATAAAGTAGGATAAAAGCCTACACGTAAGCAATGTCATCCCAGGTTCCTTCGCTTTTACAAAGCAGCTCTAATGGAAAGATGGTGTTACAGTCTAAAGAGCCATTGAGGGGTTGTTGTTCTCCAGATCCCAAGGAGTACTGAGGCTAAGCAGTATTACAATAAAATACCATTTTTTTCTTTTATGGGAACATAACTGAAGATCTCCCAGTTTTGAAAAATACACCCTAGGAAACTCCAAAATGGAATAGAGTTACGGTTTCCCATTATTCTTTCACACGGCTGGTATTAGTAGAAACAGGCAGATCAGTATCCAATGCCTCTCAGAGTCACAGTTCCCTAGCACAGGAATGGAAAATTTCCCAGATGGGGCTGCAGACAAGCCTTGGTCTAACAGGGAGTTTCTCTCTTACCACTCAGGCGATACCTGATAGCCCAAGGACTCCTCCACCCAGAATGGGAAATCCAGTAAAGCAGTGCTCCACTCAAAACCAGATGACCGAGTCTCACGCCTTCCCCTCCCCAGGAAGGGAAATTCTAATCAGGGCAACTCAGTAGGGAAGAATAGCCTGGTGGCATCACTTAGAGGTTCTGCCACTTGCCAGAGAAGTCTTAGACACCAGGCTCAAAGCCTTGTTTCCGTCACCGTGAATCAAGAGCACCTGGGTTAGCAGCAAATTTGGGGGGTTTGTCCCTGAGACAGGGGCACTCAGGCAGCTACCGGACAGGATCCACCTGCCACCACCAGCCAGGGATCAGGGTGCCATGGGCAAGATGCCCACTTGAGACAGCTGTCCTTTCGTGGTTGCCAATGTTTTAAGTGAACTTGAGTTCTGCTCACCCGCTGCACAACAGCAGGTTGTGGTGAAGGAAAGTGCAGCATTTGTTTGCAGAGCATCAAGCAAGGAAAACAGGGAGCTCAGGCTCAAAAGACCCTAACTCTCTGCATCTTTCAAGAAGGGGTTTCTAAAGGCAGCCTTTGGGGTGGGGGCTGCAAGGTGGAAGACTTCCTTTGGATTGCTTGGGTGAGGTAACTGGTTGGTGTTTCAGCAATCTAATTATCAGCCTTCTGATTCCAGTCTGAAGTCTGTATGCTTGGAGTCAGCAGAGTCACCATCCTCCACCTGGGTGGCAGTCTTAGTTTCTGCCTAAAAACTCAGATCTGTGTCACATTGTTATGTGTGTCCCCTGAGGGGAGCTAGGGCTGTGTTTTATCACTGAAGTAATTGGTTTTCCTGCTGAACTGCTCGCTTTTCCTTCTTTGTGTGTTCCCTCACTTCCCTAATTAGTAACAGGCTTGAGTCTGCTCTTTGGAATTCAGGCAAGGCCTAGGAGACTAAAGCCTTTTTCTCCAGACAAGAAGCAGGGCACATGGAGAAACTTCTGTACCCAGGAAGGCCTCGCAGGACCCTGCTCGGTTTCACCGTCTCCTCAGCACCACACACACACACACAGCAGAGGCCTGTGCACACATCGATGCACACACAAATACACATTTATATACATGTGTACATGCACTCACAAGCACGTATGCAGGCACACGTGCAGGCACACACAAATACATGCACATGCATATGTGCTCACACTCAGCCCTGGGGCAGGGGCTCCCCCGGACTCTTTGGAAGACCCTCCTCTTTACTACCTAGGCTGGACCAGTGCAGCATTTCTTCTGCAGGACCTCCTCCTGGTGGGTGCCACATGCCTGTGCACACCGTGTGTGTGTGTGTGTGTGTGCGCGCGCACGCACGCCCCACAGGAGAATGAGCAGGTGCCTCAGACAGCAGAGGAGGGAGGATCATCAGTGTGCAGAGGTTTTACCTCAAGTCCCCAAGCCGGCTCCAGGCACACAGTAGAAGGTGGGCAAGAAAGACTTGAACGTCTGCAGAAACCTGCAACACGGGCGACTCAGGGTCTTGGATGAAATCTATACTGAAGTGCTCAGATCCTGCAGCAGGCTTCTCATGTACCCACAGCCTCACTGAGACTCAGCCGTGCACCTGGCATTGGGGAGTAAAGGATGACTGTAAGACACGATTCCAGCCACAGCCCGAGGGGACGTGTATGTATCTTGTAGTTTTCCTGCCAAGGCAGCACAGAAAGTGTTAGAAACCAGATATGTACCCAGTCCTGAGGGCAGGGGAGAAGAAGGAATAGATTCTGCCTGGGGATAGAGCTGCTGGCGCTTCTGGAAAAGAGTAATATTCCATCTGAGTCGAGAACAACGGACTGGCTTTCCCCTGGTCAAGAAAGGAGAGCCTGTTCCTGGTTGAGGGAACTGCCCTGAAGTATAAAACCGCACAGCTGTTTTCAGGAGGTGAAAAGTCTAGCCTCTCCTGGAACCTAGGTGAGCAAGGGTCAAATTCCTCAGGGCCCAATTAAAGAGAAAAAAATTCCCAGAGCCTCACCGACCAGGCTGAGGAGTTTGGACTTTTATCTTGTGGGGAACCGAGAGCCACTGATGGGATTAAGTAACAGCGGGGTCAGTAGGGTGAGCGCATTACTGAAAGCTGCGTGGCTGTAACTTGTGGGGTAAGAATCTGGAATCCTGGCACGGGGCTGTGACCCACACCCACACCGCTGAGTCAGGGCCACCATCCCTGGCTCCACCCTCGTCCAGAAATCAGATAAGGCGCACAGGCTGGCTTATCCTTTGGGGAGTGTGTCCCGTGTGACGTGGCCCAGTGAGACCGGACAGGCGGGTCCACGGGAAGGTTTGTCCCACACTGCCCGTCGCGGCCCCCCAGGAGCACTCGGGGCGGGGCTTCGCTGAGCCGAAAACCCTGCTGCCTGTGGGCCCTGGCCCTGAGAGCTGAACTGCCCCCGTCGCCCCTGCCATACAGAAGTTGTTCCCCAGCCCCGGGTCCTTATAGGGCGCTGGGACAGGGCCTGTGGGCTGGTGAGCACCACCAGGTACATACTCAGGAATTGTGTGTGGGAGCTGATTTCCAAACACAGTCATTATTAAAAACTGAGTGTTAGAAACCAGATATGCACCCAGTCTTGAGGGCGAGGGAGAGGAAGGAATAGATTCTAGCGGCGGATAGAGCTGCTGGGGTTTCTTAAAAAGGGTAGTAGTCCATCTTTTTGAGGAGAATGGACCAGCTAACAATGTAAATCAGAAGTAGTAAATCCCCAAAGGCCATCGCTACCTAAATTATCTCCTACACTATTAGCTCTGTTCTTACTGAGGTTGCTTTGTCATTGCATTTGTACGGTGGACATTCAGTTTCATGGTGAGCTCCTGTACTTCTCTCCAAACTCCTCGTTCGGTGACACCATGTTGGTAGCTTGGAATCAGCCCTAGTGGAGGCATCTACACCATAGAAACTGGTTAACTGACGTATCAGCGCTCTTCCCGCAGGGAGCCGGTTGTTAGACGCCTGCCAGCCCGCCGCTGCTCTGCTGGCCCCCCATGGAAGCACACTCCCCTTCCCAGGCCTGTTCTGTTCTCTCCAAGTGGCCACAGCAGCACAGTGGGGCTTGTCAGGTTACAGTCTTGTCAGATGGGGTTCAGGAAGGTGTGGGGACCTTAGCAGGACTCCTGAGTATTAGTCCTGTTATGGGGGTGTCCCCGGGTGCTGCCCACGACCCACCCAGGGCCTCATGCCATGAACAGGCCCCCACGATGTCTGGCCATGTGACTGGACGGAGGTGCTGGCTTGATCCCCAGGGTAGGGAATTGAAGAGGGGTCTGGCCTATGTCAGACCAACAAATGCCAAGCAGCCTCCTGTTTCAGGTCATAGGCTGGGCATCTCCCTAAGGTGTCCTGTTCCTGAGCCACCGTATAGCCAGCTTCCCTCTGGGCAAACTCATTTATGAGAATAAGAAAATGCCAAGTGAATGGCTAGAGACAGCAACATGCCTTCTTTACCATTCAACAGCATTAAAAGGCTGCCAATCTATGTGTCACCGAGGCTTATTTTGCCACAGATTTTAATTATGACCCTGGAGTTGAGAGATTTATAAAAATTAAAGAAACCAAAGGGGAACACTGAAATTAACCATTGGTAAATTCTGACTTTATTAAAATTAAGTGTCTATTCATTGGTAGGTGAAGACACCGGAAGAATAAAAAGGCAACTCACTGAGAAGAAATCTGTAATTCACAAAACTGACAATGGGCTCATATCCAGAATATGTAAAGAACCAAACCCACAAGCCATTTAACAGTTGGCAGAAGACTTAGGCCCTCCAGGAAAGGATGTGCAAATAACCCCATCAGCCTATGGCAAGGTACGCAATACGGAGCTTAAAAGCTACCGTTAAGGATCACTGCACACCCACCAGGTAGGGTAGACCTTTGAAAACAGCGACAAGTGTCAGAGGCACAGCCAGTGTGTCAACTGGCGCAACCTCTAGTGCACACATGCCTGCCTTAGGGCCCCGAGTTCACTCAGTGAGTGGGTTCACGCACCCAAGGACTCATACTAGATGTCGTTAACACTTTATTCATCACGGCCACAAACTGGAAACAACACAGATGCCCATCAGCCGTGATGGACGCACATTCACACCTCCGAATACTAGGCGGCAGGGATAAAGGACACTGTCCACTGCACGCTGGGATGTGAGTAAGTCCCCCTGAGGAAGCCAGGCAGCACAGCACACATTGCAAAAGCTCAGTTTTGTAAAGGTCAAAGCAGCTGAAATGGACCCATGGGGTAGAAACCAGGGGGGTGGGTTCCTCGGGCGAGGAGGGCAAGGGGTTAAAAAAAAACACAATAAAACCCCTCTGTCTAGAATATGAAATCTAAAAGTCAAAATCGTCTCCCTGTTGCATCAAGAATTTGTTCTGCTTTGGTTTTTGGAGGTAGGAAGGTTGAAGACAGGTAATATGTCTAAGGAGCCCCTACCTTCCTCACGACACCCCACTTTCTCTTCTGCCACCAGCCAGGGGCAAGTCTAACCAGAGACTGAGGCGCAATGGTGATTTCCTTTTGGCATCACATAAGATTTCCACTGGCAACTCTGCTTTTTGTCTCTCTAATTTTACTTATCAAGTATTTTCTTAACTGTTACTATATACCAAGTGGACTGTTTAAAGTATGTAATTATTATTTAGTGTATTACCTGTTCATTTATTCAGCCTATAATAACGGCTTCTTTATTGAGCACTTAGTGTGTGCCAGATAATAAGCTAAATTGTTAATTCTCACATTAACCCATGGAAAGGGGAATATATTTGTTCGCACTATAGATAAGGAAACAGAGGCTCAGAGAGGTTAAATGCCTTGTTCAAGGTCACAGCCAAGTCAGAGGCTTTGAATCAGAACCGAGATTCAAAGCCAGATCCTGCATTATTCCAAAGCACCCAACTTAGTTGTTGCTAGGGTCCTCCTTAAACCCAATCACCTTGAGAGACTGACAGAAACAGGAGGCTTCTTAGGTCCAGACCTGAGGCTAGTGAATCGGAATCTCTGGCCCCAGGAGTAGAATGTCCCACAGTGGCGGTGGGAAACCTGGTCCAGCCTCATCTCTCCCTCGGAGCCATACTCCCGGCCCCGCACACAGTAGGCACACAGCCTGTCTGTAGATGGAAGCAGATGGCTGCGTGGGCCACTCCCGGTCCGCTGGGGAGGTGGGGGAGCCCCTCACTTTTTCCTGGTCCCTGAACAAATATAAGCCCCCTCCTCCGGGAAGCCCTCCTTGACCACCCCAGCGCCCCCCCGCCCCGCCCCGCCCCGTAACTGCTGACCCCTTTGCTTTGCCTTAGTTGCCCTCCTTGTGCGTTTCTGTCTTAAATATGGAGTAAGATAAACCATATGGAGTTATCCTTTCTGGGGGTAAAACCTGGTTGAAAACGGGCTCTTTCGTCCAGTCCATTGAAGCAATTCCCTTTACCAGAGTGTCAGCTCCAGGAGGGCTGGGGGCTATCTGTGTCTTTCACAGCCCCATCCACAAAGAGTGGCACACAGGTGGCCACGCTGTAAATAGCCCCTCCCCGGAGCTCGCAGCCGAGACACCAGCCCCCGCGTGGAACCGGAGGGGCCGGGGCGCCTCCCTGTTCGGCGCAATGTCGGGCGCCTTCCCGGCCGCGGCGGCCCGGCGGCGGGGTGGGGCTCGCCGTCACCCATTTACTAGCCTCGCCCCTCCGACGGGCGCGCCGTTAATGAGATTAGCAATTAAAAAGCCGGCGAGAGGCAGAGGCGTGGGGCCATCCCCTGGCCAAGCCGGGCGGTACGGCGCTCCTGGCGGCCGCGCACCCACCGCGCCGCGCGCCGAGCCCGGGGGCCATGGAGAAAACGCGGCCGCTGTGGGCCACCCCGCTGCAGTTCGTGTTCGCCTGCATCTCGTACGCCGTGGGCCTGGGCAACGTGTGGCGCTTCCCCTACCTGTGCCAGATGTACGGCGGAGGTGAGTGCCGGCGCCCGGGCTGCGCCCACCCCGCCAGACCGGCGCGCGCCCCTTCCGAGCCGGGGGGCCCGGGCGCGCCGGGCTTGGTCCCGTGTTGCGTGTCAGGAAACAGGCTCAGAGAGCGAAGCGATTTGCCCAGAATCACGGAGCCCGGAATTGGACCTAGGACATCCCAGTCCACAGCTGGAGCCCTTTTCCAGAGCTCCCTCCCGAGCCCTCTGGGGCGGCCAAGCGCCCCCCAGCATCCCTGTCACCCCGGTCGGTCAGGCTGCCGCGCTAGGAGCAGTAGGAGCCGTCAGGGACACTCTTTTCCTCTCTCCGGAGCAGTGGCAATGATCTGACTGCTAGTGTGTAAACCTCACGTTTAAGTGTAAAAAGTGAGCAGGAAATTGTGTTGTTTAACAGAAACTCGTTATACAACTTTCAGATCCGAAGCATATTCCTGGCAGCATGACTTGAAACTCAGGATAAAATGATCCTGAGCTAGACTTTTTTTTTTTTTTTTTAACTTTTTAATCACAAGATTAATTTGGGTTTGGAACCACAGTAGGCAGGAAGGCTAATCACTCTATTTCAGTTTAGTTCGTTTGTTTTCTGCAAAATTTCCCTCATGTCGCAGGGCATCCCAGCCTTTCACTGGACAGCCGCACACCCACATAGCATTCCCCCGCCTTGCAGGGAGCTGGACGCACCTTCCAGGACCTGCCAAGGAGCCTCTGACAAGGCCAAGTGCATTTTTGGGAGGCAAGGTGGCAATAGGGATTGAAGTCTCAGCATTAAAAAAGTTTTTGAAGTATTCCATTTCTAGAACTTTACCTAAGTAAAATCGTTCTGAGAGAAGGCAGACACCAGAAGGATAGCCTCCGTCTTTAAATAAGAGCAAGACGTTGGAGACTTCCTAAGCCCTCAATTAAAGGGGACTGCTTCCAAAAAAAAGGGGGGGGGGCACTGCTTCCATGCGTTATGGGACCTGCACGCCACGCACGGTGCTCTTGGAAGCCATTAAGATGGTGTTTTCAAAAAAAGTATTTGAGTATTGTTTCACGTCATAGATTAAACAGAGGGAGGGAAGTCAGATTCGAATCTGTATAAAATGCTATGCTATGCTAAGTCACTTCAGTCGTGTCCGACTCTGTGTGACCCCATAGACGGCAGTCCACCAGGCTCCCCCATCCCTGGGATCCTCCAGGCAAGAACACTGGAGTGGGTTGCCATTTCCTTCTCCAATGCAGGAAAGTGAATGAGTGCTCTTAATTATGTTTGAAACAATGCAGAAAAAAGGGAATGAGCAAAAACATAGCCAAGAGAATAAAACAACAGATATCTCTGGGTGGTTTTTGCTGACCTCGTACTGTGTGTGCGTGTGTGGTGTCTTGTATAATCAACATGAGCTGTTTTTTTCACAAGGACAATGAAAGATGTTAGGTCAAAGGATTTACCAAATTTAAGACATTTAAGAAGACTAAGACTAAAACACTGCTCCATCAGTCACTCTCACCCCCAACTCCCAGCTCAAAAAAAAGAAAAAAAAACTTGACAAAAGGTTGTACAGGTTTTTTAATATAGTGCAATCTTAACCCTCTGACTCCTTCTTAAATTTGAAAGACATGTATATTATATATCATAATTATGTGAAGTGCATGGGTTCTCATATGCTATAACAGCTTGATAATTGACTTTTGAAAGCTGTCAGGATGAGACTTCCACATCATTCTGTGTTCAGCACACCTACCCGCAGTACCTGTATCCTGGCTACACGTTTCCCAAACATCAGGTCGGGTGAGCTGTACTGTCAGGGCTGTTTAATCCCTTGTTGCTAACAACACCATCACCTGGATAGTCTGCAGGTAGACACGGGTAGGGAGGGGTAGTTCTGAGGTAGAATATAATTGACCCTGGACCGACATGGGGGTGAAGGCACCCATCCTCTGTGCTGTGGAAAATCCCATATAACTTACAGCCGGCTCTTTGTATCCATATTTCCTCTAGATCCACGGTTCAGCCAAATGGGGATTATATAGTATTATTGGATTTACTATTGAAAAAAGTGTGCGTCTAAGTGGGTTCATGCCGTTAAATCAGGGTGGTTTAAGGGTCAACGGTGTATATAAGTTGCTGGGGAGATGGTAAGACCTTCAACACGCAGGAAAAGAAGGAAGAAATCTTGTACCTGGTACAGAGTCCACTTAAGCTGATAGGTGGACAGGTTGATGGATGGGTGATGGTTGAGCAGAGAATGGATACTGGAGAAAGGATGGATTAGGGGGTGGGGGAGTGGATGGATGAATGGATGGATCTAGGGTGGACAGATGTAGCTTAGTTGGGTGGCATCCTCTCAGTCATGTGTCTGCAGATCAAGGACCAAAGAGTTTATCCTATCTCACTGAGCATGTGACCACCCAGCACCTACCCCTGTTCTCACCTCATCTTCCAGCACGCTCTCCAGTTATCCTGAACAGCTGTTTGTTTACTGAACACTCACTCTGCCTGCACACTTTGCTCAAGCTACTCGTCCACCTGGACGTTAGCCTGGGGCACTCCCAGCACTTGGTCTGAAGGACTACACTTTGTTCTAGAGTTTCTCCCCCGTCTCTGTGAAGTGGTGACGTCAAAGGCGGTGCCCAGTCAATGTCTGTTGAATGAAGAAGGCAGGTCTGCGAGGAAAAGCTGCCGAGTTTGGGAGGTGGGGGAGTGGGGGGCTTTCCTGAGCCTCTCACTGCCCAGTGATGTCACCTACAATCAGTGTATTTACACTCCCATCCTGTACCTGACTGCTAACGAACCACATCATGAAAAGCTCTAGTGGGGTGTCTAACTTCCCTCCGCACAGAGCCCTGGCTTCCACCACCCCTACCCCCCACCCTCCAGCCAACAAAGAGCTTGTTTATAAACCGCACAGCCAGGCCATGCCCAAACACTCCCGGGAATAAAAAGGATTAGGGTCCCGCTTCTCTCATCAGGCTCTGCCCGTGACCAGGGAGGCTGGTTTCCTGGCTGCTCTGCGGGCCGGGCGGCACGAGGAATGTTAATTCTGAAGATTACAGGCCAGCTGCCGGCCCAGAGCAAAGGAAAGGCAGCGGAAGGGACTGGTTGCAGTCTGTGCTCTGCGAGGCCAGCAGGCCTTGGCGGCTGTGCCAAAGTCTAAGGCCGTGGTGTTCGGGAAGAAGTCAGGATACAAACGTGTTGCATCCTAACGTGTGGAAAACGAGTGCACCCACGGTTGACTTTTATATAAATTTTCTCTTCCTCGATGGCTCAGCGGGTAAAGAATCTGCCTGCAGTCCAGGAGACACAGGACACACGGGCTCAGTCCCTGGGTGGGGAAGACCCCCTGGAGGAGGGCATGGGAGTTCCACTGCAGGATTCTTGCCTGGAGAATCCCATGGACAAAGGAGCCTGGCGAGCTACAGTCCCTGGGCTCGCAGAGTCGGACGCAACTGAGCGTGCGCTCAGATCATGGAGGAATAACCGGTTCTGTGGCTGATGGAAAGGTGGATTATTTTTTCCCCCCTAAATTTTCTCTATATGATATTTACCCTTTACAGGGAGGGGGGCAGTTAGGGGACACCTGACTCGGAAGTAAGATGATGGGACTTTTCCTCAAAGCCCCTCCTGCTCCTCCCTGGTACTTAGATCTTTGCATCTCGGATTTGCCCACGAAGCTTCTTGATGAACTACTGGCCCCACCCTTAGAGATTCTGACACGGAGACCTGGGGCAGAGGGCAAACTGCATTCCACACTTTAGAGGAATCCCACCCCACCAGGCTACTAGCTGCTGGGAGCCAGGCACTGGGGCTCCATTCATGTAGTGCTGGCTTTGGAAGGAGGAGCAGGACTTAATTTATAGTGTTTGCTGGTGTGTGATGTAAACACCCACACAATGGCCGGGTTCAGACGGCAAGTGTGGTGTCCAGTGTAGTGTGGGGTTTGAGGAGACGTGCAGCTCTCGACAGCTGGTGTGAGCGGGCCCCGGCATGCCTGGAGCTACAGCCCTCTGGGCAGCACTCAGCCTGGGACTGAGCCGCACTGGGTCAGTCCACAGACGGACAGGCGGACGGCACGACCACTGCTCCCTTGTACTGTGTGTACGTGTGTGTGTGTGTGTGTGTGTGTGCTCACTCACTCAGTCTCTGGATCTTGATGTTTCTGCAGTGCTCCTGGATGGAGCAGAATCCGGAGTTTCAGAGGCTGTAAAGTGTCAAGCACAATTTGGCAAGTAAGCTTGAGATGCTGGGTCCCAGGCGTCAGGAAATGTGGCCGGGCGGTCCCTTGAGAGAACACGTCTGTGGCTCATCCTGGGGATTCTGGGTTCAGTCCCAGTAACAACCAAGCTCTTGGGCTCCCAACACGTGCTGGGCACCTGGAAGGGGGACACAGGGAACTGCACAGAGATGCCAGCAGAGTTAGCCTGGGGTTAGGCTGGGCCCAAAATAGGGAAGAACCTTTGTATTCTAGCACAAGTTAATCACTAAAGGGATGTTGCCTAAAGCTTGAATTATACATAATGAGCCATCTCTGGGAGCCCTGGCTCCCAGGGTAAGACGCATCAAGCTAAAATAGCTTTATTTAGCTCACGGGAAGGACTGTCCAGGTGGCTCAGTGGTAAAAAAAATTTACCTGCCGATGCAGGAGACCCAGGAGACGTGGGTTCAATCCATGGGTCAGGAAGATCCCCTGGAGGAGGAAATGGCACCCCACTCCAGTAGTCCTGCCTGGAGCATCCCCTGGACAGAGGAGCCTGGCGGGCTATGATCCTTGGAGTCGCAAAGAGTCGGACACAACCGAGCGACTGAGCACTCACGGCTCAGAAACATCCTGGTGAGGCCACGAGTGAACTGGCTGCATTGCTCTCCCCCACGCCCCCAACCAGGCTGACCGGAAGCAGGAAATGCTTGGCTTTACGCCCTCCCCCTTACTATAAAAGAGCCTGATTTCTTACTCTCGGCTTTGAGTCCGCCATCTTCTCAGTCTGCTAGCTTTCCAACTAGAGTTGCTATTCCTTGCCCCAGCAACTCATGTTTCCATTAATTGGCCCGTCATTCAGTCAGGAGCACAAACTTGGAGTAAGTAACAGATTTGGGGGAATGTTTGAGTAAGGCCCTAGCAGCCCTCAGGACCGCTCGTTCTGTGCACCTGGGCTTCAAAAGTCTCCGAAGCAGCACTGGCTTCTCCAGTGCTTGGCGTTTGGAGCTAGGAATTGATATCTGGGATCCGATGGATTTCATATAGTAAGGTAAATCACTCTGGTGTGTACAGCCGGAAACTTTATTTCCTTTGGGTGTGGGGCTTTTTCTTCAAAATAAGGCAAGTTGTTATGTATTTGAGTGGGCTACCCTGTTGGAGACAGGAAAGAGTTGCTGGACTTTTACCTGGTTCGTTTGATTCTTTGTTTTCTGTTCTTTTGTACAGATTTATTTTTTGGCTGCACTGCATCTTCGTTGCTGTGCTCAGGCTCTCGTTGCGAGCGCGGGCTCCAGGGCACGTGGGATCTTCTTGGACCTGGAACCCGTGTCCCCTGCGTGGCAGGCGGGTTCTTTACCCTGGGACCACCTGCTTTCTCGGATGTTAGCATGTGTATGGGCCATCTATATTTTGTCTTGAATTTCTGTCTTTAAAATGGGAAATGTTTCAACTGTCCCTAAAGAAAGCCCTCTGAGGCGTGTTTTGGGTGAGTGATCTGATTCCAGCTGTGCGTGGAAGGTGATTTCACTGTAACCCCGAGTGGCCACGGTACCTGTTAGGGTCTCCTCCCCAGGGGGCTCCAGCGGGGTGCCCCAGGGGCCCTGTGCACCAGGCACTGCCGCCCTTGCTGTGTTAGTGATGTCGCCTGTGGCCTCCTGCGTTGTTGGCATATGCAAAACCCCGAGACCAAACTGGAGGTTTATTTAGGATTTTCTGATTGTCTTTAGGGTTTTTTGTTTCATTTTGTTTGGCCCTGTTCCTCCACTTACAGCCAAATCAATTTGATGATACTTAAAATACTTAATGATGTCACATGGAGGAGAGTAATAGAAAAGAAAAAAACAAAAACCTCCTCTTATCCCAGGGATAATAGAAAGGTTCTGCTTGGTTCCTAAAATCACCAAACGCCCCAGCCCAGCATTCAGCCTGGTTGTTTGATACCAAAAGGCACCCTTTTGTAGTTAGAGATAATCCATTGCTATTTATGGTCTTAGGGTGGCTGTTCTGTGAAGAATGGGGGGAAAAGGGTGACATTCTCTACATGCAAGCGTTTGTGCTATTACATCAGAGAAAATAAGAAAAAGATGATAAGGAGAGTGAGGACAGGTTGCTGCAAACCTTAACTCCTCCAGCTGAGCCCAGGACAGCCCCTCCTTCAAGGGATCAACCAGAAAACCCCGTGTGAGCGCTGGGACGCCGGGACCCGGTCTGGTATCACCATCTAAGACCCGACAGGCACCAGTTGGGGCCAGAAGCCACTCCCGGGACAGGGCAACTTGGTTACCCCGTCGTCTCCTGGGGGCCTCAATGCCAACCACCTGCTGGCTAGGTTCGGATGAGTTTATTTGGAAAGATTGTGACCCCCTTACAAGGAGGCTGTCCTACAGCTGAACCCACTTAGCAGTATCATAGCTGAACCAAATTGGGGCCCAACGAGGGAGGCCTGCTCTTATTCAAACGTTGCTTCTCAGTACGTCCTAGACGGGCTTTGAAAAGCGGACCCAAAGCAAAAGAGTCTGAACAAAATTCAAGCAATTCAACAAAAACCAGTGAAGACCCTTCTAAATTTTTGGAAAAGATTTATCAGGCCTATAGACATTATACTAATACAGATCCTGAGGCCCCTGAAAATATAAGAACGGTAAACTTGACCTTTTTTTGGCGGGGGTTAGGGAATACCTTACAGCAGGAGAAAGTTGCAAAAATTAGTGCGTTTGGAATGAACCTTCTCAGTCGGTAGATGTTGCTTCCTAAAAGGGTTCAGCAGGGAACAGCAACAGAAGAAAGAAAAGACAAAATGAAATGCCACTTTTTTGGAAGTGGCACTGGATTCCGTCAAAGATGAATAACTCAAAGAGTTTAAAACCTTGGGCACTATACTAAGCTCTCCACGAGTTTGCCTCCAAGAGGTCTGCCTGTCCAATGAAGTAAATGGTCATTTCATTGTAACTGGAGACGTGTCAACCTGTTTAATTTTGTCCAAGTAAAAAGTCACAGCTAACACGGTTTCCTCACGCTTCTGTCAGTGGCTGGGCGCTTCTCTTCCAGGCTCATCAGGCCTGGCTCACACAGCTACATTTGCTGGTGGGTCAGCTGGGGTGGAAGGCCCCCCACGAGTTGGCAGTTGGTGTCGTGTTGGCTGGACCCCTTGGCTCTCCTTCGTGTGGCCCCTCATCCCCAGGTGGCCTGTGCGTGGTGGCCTCAGGGCTGGGCCCCAAAAGGATGAGGCTGGAGCTGGAAGGCATCTTGAGGTCTGGATTCTGTAACCATCATGGTGCCCCCTTCCCCACATTCTAGTGGACAAAGTAAGTCCCAGGGCCTCTGCCCAGACCCACGGGCGGAAATAGACTCCGCGTCTCTGCAGGAGCGGCCAAGAGCACGCCTGTGGCGGTGGGGGGTGGCGGTTAGTCTCCCACTTTTGCCCCATTGACATGCAGGGGAGCAGGCTCACCAGCCTCAGGCCTCTGTTAGCTTATCTCTGATGCCAGGCTCTCCTCATACAGAGCCTGGGTCAGAACTCTTATATAAAAGGAGTTTGAGGAATAGTCCAGTTGGAAGAGGGTTTGGTGAGTGGGCTTGTACTCAAACTGATCACAAAACAAAATTCTTTTATTGAGATTTTTTTGCATACAGAAAAATCGACATTTTTTCATGAACAGTTACATGAATTTTGACCAGTGCAGGCAGCTGTGTTATCGGCACCACAATCATGCCCCGAGTAGTCAGCCCCTCCTCACTCCAGCCAGCCCCCGAAGCCACAGCTTTTTCCCTATAGTTTTGCCTGTTTCAGAATGTCGTATGAATGGAATCACACAGTATGTTGCATCTTTTGAATCTGGTATCTTCCACTTAGCATAATGCTTTTGAGATTCTCCCATGTTGCTGCTTGGGAGAGCTTGTTTTTTTTTTAATTGGCTGAGTACCATTTCCTTATATAGATACACCAGGATTTATTTATCCATGCACTCACTGAAGGACAGTTAGATTGTTTCTAGTTTATGACAGCTGTGAATACAGACCCTGTAAATGTCAGTGTATAGGCTTTTGTGTGAATGTAAGTTTTCATTTCTCTGGAGTCAATACCCAGGAGTGGGATTTCTGGGTCATATGGTAAATGTGTGCTGAACTTTAGAAGCAGCTGCCAAGCTGCTTTCTAGAGTGGCTGAACCATCTTACATTCCCACTAGCGATGTATGGGAATTCGCAAATCCTCGTCAGCACTTGGATTCGTCAGCATTTCCTGTTGCCGGCATTCTGTTCGGTGTATGCTGACATCTCATGAAGGGTCAAAAATGCATTCTCCTAACGAACACCACTTATGTATTGTCTTCAGTGAAATGTCTGTTCATTTTTGCACATTTCTGAACATGTTTTCTCATTTCTGAGTTTTTATTAATATATATTCTGGATATGAAGAAACGTGGATGTCTTTGTCAGATGTGTTTCCCTGATGCTTTCTCCCAGTTCGTAGCTTGTCGGTTTGTTTTCCAGATTTCTTTCATGAAGCACAGTTTTAAAATGAAGCCCAATATCTTACCAACATTTATCAATATTTTCTTTCACAAAAAGCTTTTCTGATGTTGTATCTAAGAAATCTAGGCCTAACCCAAGGTCAGAAAGACTTTCTCTTGTGTTTTCTTCTAGAAGTTTTATAGTTTTAGGTTGTCCGTTTGGTCAGTGGTCCATTTTAAGGGCCTTTTTTTTGGGGGGGGTGAGCAGTGTATAAAATGTGAGACATGGGTTGAGGTTCACTTTTTCTGCATATGGATGGATTGTTCCAGCATCATTTGTTGAGAAAGTGATTGTAGACAGATCCACTTGGGACTGTGTGTCTGTTGGATGGTTGGGTGATGGGAGAGGATAGTAAAACCCACCGCAGGAAGGGCAGGGCTGCAGAGCCCTCATATCCCCATCTGGGCGCCAGGCCTTGAAGTTCCAACCTTCCCACGGACAGTGGACCATCAGGCAGGGCCTGTGAGAGAGAAGAATGTTCTGTGGACCTTGCCAGGCCTCCCGTGGTTACTGTTTAACATCTTGGGTGAAATGAAGCTTTTCTTACAACCACTGAAGGCTGCTCCAGGCAGGCTGTATCAGCACAGCCTGTACGGATGGTGTCTGTTGGGCGCGAGCCCCCCGCGGCCTCTCGGACTCCTTGCTCTTGAGAGGAGCCGGTGAGATGCTGAAGCCCGGCGAGGGCCTGGCAGAGTCCAGAGATGAGGGGTCAGGATTTGCCGTCGCCCTGATGTGAGCAGGGAGTTCGGAGCTGGGTGTGCAGAGCCCTGCTGGCGTGCGGCCTGCTCTGGTGAGCACACGCTCGCACCTTTCTCTCCGAGGTGAGAGGGTCGGGCGGGGGTGGGCGGGGGCTCTGCATGGCCTTGGTGCCAGCCGCCTCCTTCTGGGATTTCTCTCCCGAGGAGATAAACACACGGACCAGGCTTTGCTTATGGTGGCAGAAGACGGCAACAGCCTAAGCGTCCAGGGCCCGATGAGGACTTGTGGGCACGTTGTCCTAGTGGAATGTACACGCTGTGGTCCAGAGAGTGGTCGTGAGAGAAACGTGGGCTACGGGACAGCACGAGTGTGCGGTGGCGGCTCTAAAAGGAAGCCTGTTGGCCGGGTTGGGCCTTAGTAGCTGCGCGTGGCGTCTTGGGTTGCGGGACGCAGAATCTTTTTCTTACGGCCCACGGGCTTAGTTGCCCCGCGGCATGTGGGGTCCTAGTTCCCTGACCAGGGAGTGAACCCGAGGACCCTGCATTGGAAGGCGGGTTCTTCACCACTGAACCACCAGGCCAGTCCCCAAGGGAGCATTTTTGTGAGTATTAGATGTGTCTGTGAACATATGTATTCTGTTTACCTTGATACTTCCAGAGCCAGTTCCTTGTGTAAGCAGCCCTTAATCCCTGCAGCTGTAGGGTCAGGGTTTTCTTTCACTCAGAGTCCTGCCCTCCTCTCCCAGCGAACGTTTTTTCAGGTCCACTGACAAGGAGCCAGGAGCTGGGGGAGAGGTGTCCGAGGGCATCTGGAGGAGGAGACGGGACCAGCAGCAGAAACAGTGGGGCGGCTGGGCCAGGGCCCCCCTCCAGCAGGCTGCCAGCCCCTTTCCATGTGTCTGCGGGTGGGGGGCTCCTTTCTTGGCTCTGTTCACTCCCCCTGCTCCCCACCATCACCAAGGGTCCGCGTCTGCAGATGGCGCCTTGGGAACCAGTGGCTCAGATCTGCGCTAGTCACAGTGGTGGTGGTGTGCAGTCGCTCAGTCGAGTCTGACTCGGTGCGACCCCGTGGACTGGAGCCCACTAGGCTCCTCTGTCCATGGGATTTCCCAGGCAAGAATACTGGGGTGGGTTGCCATTTCCTTCTCCAGGGGATCACCCCGACCCAGGGATAGAACCTGCATCTCCTGCATTGCAGACAATTCTTTACCACTGAGCCACTTGGTAACCTGTTATTAAAATGAAAATTTAGGCCAAGGGCCACTGTATAAAATGGACATATATACAACAGAAGTGCTCCTTCAAGGGAGGCGGTGGCCTGGGTTCTGTCTACTGGGGACCCCTTGTCTCCACACATACCTATCAAGCCCCGGCCTCGTCTCTGAAGACATAGGCCCTGCGGAGTACCTGTGGTTCTCGACAATCATAAGGCCACTGAAATTTTTCTGCCTGGGTGACCCCTCGTGGGCAGGAAGCAGGGCTGCTATTCTCCTATCCTCCGCACACTCAGCTCGGGGCCTGGCCCAGACTAAGTGTTCAGTGAGGCACCTGTTTAGGGTAACACCCGCTGTGGGGCACCATGCGGGCCCCGTGAAAAGCCCAAGGGAAGTACGTGGAGGTGGGTGGCTGTCTGGCCGGATCGAGGGGCAATGTTCAGAACAGGTAACCACTCAGCGGCCTGGGCTCTGACCAGCCATTAGCTGCTTTAGTAGAAATGGAATCGGGGCTTCTGGCAGAGGGGCGGGGGCAGCTGAGGCACTGAAGGCGCTCAAGGGTCTTGGGATGGGGCACTTTACCACGCAGGATGGAAGTATTTAGAGACATTAAGGACTGATGTGGGTGCATGTGATCCGTGGGTGGCATGGTGAGTCGAAAGGTAAAAGGATAGAAGGATGGGTGGATGGAAGGACAGACGAGTGGACAGGTGGAGGGATGGATTCTGGGGAAAAGGAAAATTCAGGAATGGATGGATGGGGCTTCCCTGGTGGGTCTCTGGTAAAGAATCCAATGCAGGAGACATGGGTTCGATCCCTGATCCAGGAAGATCCCACATGCCACAGAGCAACTAAGCCCCTATGCCATGACTACTGAACCTGACTCTAGCGCCCCGGGGAACCACAGCTACTGAAGGCTTCTCACTGCAGCTGGAGAGTAGCCCCCACTAGCTGCAACCAGAGAAAGCCCACGTGCAGCAACAAAGACCAAAAGTAAACGAAGACCACAGCCAAAAGTAAACAATATATTTTAAAACTGTGTTTAAGAACGGATGGATGAAGGGAAAGTTAGGAGAAGGAAGTGGCGAGTAGAATGTGGGGGGGCGGTGGAGAGGAAGGGTGTGTGTGGGGGTCCCCGGGGGGAGCCCCGGGTGACGGCCCAGCTTTGTCTCTGCCCGCCTGCAGGGAGCTTCCTGGTGCCCTACATCATCATGCTGGTTGTGGAGGGCATGCCGCTGCTGTACCTGGAGCTGGCGGTGGGGCAGCGCATGCGCCAGGGCAGCATCGGGGCCTGGAGGACCGTCAGCCCCTACCTCAGCGGCGTCGGTAAGTGGGCACCCCTCAGTCCCCTCTGGAACAGGGAAGTAGGGCTTCCCTGGTGACTCCACAGCACAGAATCTGCCTGCCAACTCAGGAGATGTGGGTTCCATCCCTGGGTTGAAAATACCTGCTGGAGGAGAAAATGCAACCCACTCCGGTATTTGCCAAGACTCGGACACCACTGAGCGATTTAACTCATGCTTGCTCAGTGTTCTTATGGCTTGCCAGTGTTCTTGCCTGAAAAGTCCCATGGACAGAGAAGCCTGGCCGGCTACCATCCAGAGGGTCTCCAAGAGTCAGACGAGGGGGCGGTTCCAGTGGATGTGTGAGGCCTGGACAGCTGTACACACACATAAGAAAGAAATGCCCAAGACAAGACACTGTAACCCAGTGTCTGGGCCCTGCCACCGGCCGCTGCGGGACCACGGGCTCCTGCTAATTACTGACGTCTCTCCCCATCAGCGAGCACCAGTGCTAGGCGCTGGCCTGTGTGAGTGTGAGCTCACGAATCGTCATCACACCAGAGGGCTTGTGGGGTGCTGCTAATATCCCCGGTGCGTGGAAGTCGGGGCCCAGTGAGTAGCAAGAAGGGTACTGCCTTCCCTCTCGCCTCCTGAGTTACTTTGAGCCAGTGTCTGGGGTGCCCTCGTGGGATCTTTGTCTGCCCAGCGCGGCCCTCCTGTGCCAGGCTCCCCTGGGAGCAGGACGAACTTTGGCCAGCAGTGGCCACGGTCTGTTCTGCTCACCTCTCCCACACCCACACCCACACACACATACAGGCAGAAAGGGGAACAGGAAAACACAGGAAAGTTTCAGGAACAGGACACGTGTGAACTGGCACATAACTTCATCTCAGGTGCAGAAGAAGTGTGTCCAGAGGCCTCACACATCCAAGCGGAACTGCCCCCTCGTCTTGAACGGCTGTTAATTTTTAACATAGAGGTGTGTGGTTTTACGATGGGCCCAAGCCGTCAATCACAGAGGGCTCCTCCGAGGCAGCGTTTGCGGCCTAATAGGAAAAACACCAGATGTGGGTGCCAGCTGGGGATGCTGGTGAATGTTTACCAGCCAGCTCTGCAAGGCGGGGTGGGGTAGGGAAGGCCCGAGGAGAGGTCCCAGAGCAGGGGCTCGGCCCGGAGGCGTGCACTGGCTCTCCAGACCCCCACACTCTGCTCCGGGTCCCCCGGCACCCCGACTGGTTCCCCGCAGGTCTGCTCAGCTCAGGGGCAGCCCCGTCCCCTCCACGCCTGACACTGCTCCCAGCCTGCTCCCCACCACCACCGAGCAGGGTGTGGCGCCAGCGACCCCGCTGTAGGCAGGCCGAGGAGCGGGCAGCTGTGACGTCTGGCATCAGTGACACGAGGCGCGAATCCCAGCTCCACCGCTTCATAGCGGCGTGGCCTCGGGCAAGTGCTGTGTTGGCTTCCCCTCTGCGAAGTGGGCCTGAGGTCGCGCTGCAGTTGTCAGGCCCCTAGAAGAGCGCCACCGGCTTCACGGCCCAGGAGGCCGGGAGGGCGGCAGAAGGCGAGACCGACCCTTAGAGGGCGCTCGCGGGTGCCAGGCCCCACAGCGGGCCCTGCCGTGGCGAGCGGGCCCTGCGGGCGTGTCCTGGCTCCGGGCGCTCCTCAGGGCCCCGCGTCCTGTCTCCGCAGGCGTGGCCAGCGTGGTGGTGTCCTTCTTCCTCTGCATGTACTACAACGTGGTCAACGCCTGGGCCTTCTGGTACCTCTTCCACTCCTTCCAGGTGAGCGGCCGCGGGCGGCAGCAGGGGGCAGGGGCGAGGGGCGCCGGCCTCAAGGGCGCCGCGCCAGGCCAGGGGTGGCCAGGCACCCCGGACCGAGCAGAGGGCTTCCAAGCCGGGGAATCTGTGGACCCCTGCTGTTGTGTGCAATGTGTGCGTACATTTTTGGGGAGCAGGCCCCCAGATCTCATCAGGCGCTGTCTGAAGGATGTGACCCCCTCCAGAATATCAAGACCCGCTGCCTGCTGGGCTGGGGGAACCTGTGGGGACAGCTGATGGGGACGGCCCCCCGCTGAGCGTGACCTCGTGGCCTCCCCGCCCTCCGCCTCCTGCCTCTCATCACGTGTCCTCCCAGGTTTCTGACCCCAGCCGGGTCCCTTCTTGTGTTTGCAAAAGTTCTAGAAGAACCACCGTCACCCTGTAACACAAAGATGCGCATTTGAAACACGCATTTCTGACTGTAGCCCTAGCTGATGCTCACTGTAGAAAATGTGGAAGGGACTGGGGCTTGTGGCGAAGAGAGGACCCTAATTCCACACCGAGAGGGGGTCTTAGTGTCCAAAGCTTCCCCTCGTGGCCTGTGTCCGCATCTTTTCCTCAGAGTCTGTCTGTCTGCTCCCAGGGCCCCTCTTCATGCGGCCTCCTGCACCTCAGCCTCTTCCCAGACGGGGAAAGATGGGGAGACGGGAGCCCCCTGGGGGGATGCCTGCCCCTTCACCACTGAGCCAGGCCTTCACGAGCCAGACCCTGTCTCCAAGGTCAGAAGCTATGTGGGCCTGGTCGTGGACTCGGAACTGACCCCAGCTTGTGAGGCCAGTCTCTGGAGCATTTGAGTACACCCTTGAATCTTTGGGGCCCTGAGAAATGCTTGGGTGAATATTCGACCTCAATAGTCAAGGGCTGGCATCCTTCTCAGAAGATGCTATATCCACATCCAGCCGTAGCTTTCCACTCTGCCACACCCAGGTCATCTGGTTGGAAAATGCCCTGACAGGACGGACTCTGCTCTGAGCTCACCTGTGCCTCCCTTCCTCCCCCTGGCTCAGCCTAGAGTTCCATGAAGACTAATCACAACCGTGCCCCTCCTCCACCTTCTGGGTGGCAGCGGGGCAGCCTCTCTGCTCTCCTGCCTAGGGACCATTCCCTTCCTCCATGCTGGGCTACCGTGTGTGGCTGGGCAGGCTGTGTGCTGCACGATGCCATTCCAACTGCGGCGTTGTCATGCATGTTGCAGGCATTATATATAGGCATACTGAAGGCCGTTTTCCAAAAGTGGAAGCATTGTGTGAACAAATCAAGATGATTTGACCATTTTCCAAAGGCAAAAATAAACTATATAAAGTAAGGGGGTACCATTTTCTAACCCTCAGAAGTGTCAAAGTCACGGATTCCTGGAAATCACTTGGCCATTCATTCCGGCCCTCACAGGTCCATGTGCCTCTCCCGCATCCCTCTGCCGTGAGGCTGCCTCCATGGTCCCGAGGAATGACCGTGCCTCCAGCTGCAGACACTCACTCACACTTGCTCCGGGCCAGCTAGCGCCACCAGCACTTTAGAACTATGCCCTTGTGTAATCACAACCACACCCTGCGATACTGATGCCCCAGGTTCCAGAGGGGCGAAGTTGGAAGGCTGGACGCAGCAGCCTGGCCGTGGGGTCTGTGCTCTGGTCCAACCAAGTCGGGCTTTCCAGCTTTTCCCCGTGGGAGCTCCAGGCTAATAAGCATGTGAATGCAGGGATCTCGGCCTGCTCACCTAGTGATTCAGGGGGAGAGAGGCTGGGTGCTGAGAAGTGGTCAGTCTAAGTCCTTCCATGCTTAAAGCTTCTCCATGCTGGCTGCGAGCTGGAATCACCTGGGGGAGCTTTTAAAACTCAGACCCAGGCCCCACCCAGACCAGTGAAATCTGAGTCACTGCCGATGCAGCCTGGGTGTCAGAGTTTTTAAAGCCTCCCTTCCTCTGAGTGATTTAAGTCATGTTTGTGTAGCCAAGGTTGGCGACCAGGCTGTGCTGAACAACAATGAATGGACGCAGTCAGTCCCCCTTAGGCCAGGCGGACCCAGGGGGGCTGTGGTCTGGGCTTCAGGTCCACAGGGACCCCCCGCCTGATGGGGGTGCAGTCCCGGCTGTCACTCCACTTTGGTTTGCTCCACGCGGCCTTTCTCTCCACCAGTCCGCCTCGCTCAGCAGTCCAGCCCGAGGGTCTGTGCAGGGTGCTGGTCCACGAGGGTGAAAGTAAAAGCTGCAAGGCCTCGGATGTGAGGCCAGGAGGTCATGCAGCCGCACTTCAGTGCCTCCTGTTGGTCAGACCTGGACACAGGTCAGCCCGGGTCACGGGCAGGGGCAGAGGGCACCGCCTCTCAAGGGGAGTTGCTGGTGGTCACCTTTGGAAGCATTTTAGGTCAAAGCTAGAAACGCGGCTTGGAGGGGTCGTTTTCTGCCAGGGGTCCCAGCAGCACAGGGGCCTAAGCACTTTCCAGGTGACAGACGTGGGCTCCAGCTCCTTACCAGCAGAGTGGCCCTAGCCCATCAGGTAATGCTGTTGGGGCTCATTTCTGTTTCCTGTGAAATATAGGGGTTGAACCCATTGGGGTTAGACTTGCTTCTGTCAGCGGGGAGTTTTTATCTAATGAAATCTGATCCACGTGGGGCTGGTTTTTGGCAGAGCAGAGGTGGGACCCTAACCCCCCTCCCTCCCCCACTCAGTTCAGCACTTCTCTTTAGCTCTTGGCCTTGGGTCATGTTCATCATACCTGCACCATCTCAGTTCAGTTCAGTCTCTCAGTTGTGTCCAACTCTTTGCGACCCCATGAACCGCAACACGCCAGGCCTCCCTGTCCATCACCAACTCCCGGAGTTCACCCAACCCTCTGCACCATTTAGGCACTCTGGTTTCTAAGGGAGAGAGAACCCAGCTGGAACTAGCTGATACAGAAGAAGCCCTTCCTGGCTCTACCTGCAAAGTCCAGGAGTGGAACTGCTTCAGGTGTAGCTTGACTCAGGCTTAACAGGAGTCATCAGTACCTGCTCGTCTGTCTTAGATACAGAAGAAGGCTGCGGTGGGAACAAACCGCAGTCCCCTTGAACTTCCAGACACAGTGACTGTTAGGAAATGCCTGTCTCCACCCAGGTAGCAAGGACAGGACCCAAGTCTTATTCCTGCTGGGCCTTGCTAGGGGCTTGTGGAAATAAAGACCACCCAGATGAGAGCAAGCAGAGGCTATTTATCCGGAGTTTGTTACGACGAGGGAGTCCCATCACTTGCATTTGACAGAGACTCCAGGGCAGGCAGAGGACTGGGGAATTGTGTTGGGTGTGTGACTGGTTAGGCAGGGGGTCTCTGACTTTTTCCTCTTGGTCCTGAGTTGGAGGGAACACAGGTTCAGAAAGCTGCAGTCAATGACCAAGTCCTGACCGCTCCTAGCTGATGACTGCAGGTGCTGCGGTTTGGGTTCCTGGGCTGGAGGCTACAGAGGTTGTTGGTCAGAGTTCATTTGTCATAGACAATCTGGCCATTGTCCCTTTGATTCGATCTCTCCCACCCAGCATAGAGCCGAGATGTTTTCAGCAGACACCCACGGGATTGGTGGGAGTGTGGGGCCCCTGCCCGCCTATCCCTCTGCCCAAGCCCCACCTGTGCCCGGGGTGGGGGACAGCCTTTGGCTCCTGGTCTGCCTTCAGGAGCTCCTGCCCTTTGGGGACCAGTGACCTCTTCCAAGAGCCTCCCCTCAGGGCCGCCTCCCGTCCTCCCACCCCGACCTTTGGCCTCCACCCGCACCTCTGAGTGTAATGTTTCTTTTGACCCCGCAGGACCCCCTGCCGTGGTCTGTGTGCCCGCTGAATGGCAACCGCACCGGCTACATCGAGGAGTGTGAGAAGGCCTCGTCCACGCAGTACTTCTGGTACCGGAAGACCCTCAACATCTCGCCATCCATCCAGGAGAGCGGGGCGGTGCAGTGGGAGCCGGCGCTGTGCCTCATCCTGGCCTGGCTGGTGGTGTACCTGTGCATCCTGCGGGGCACCGAGTCCACCGGCAAGGTAGGACTTGGGGGGTTAGTGCCCTGGGCAGCGGCGAGGCCGCCTCCGCAGCCGGCACTGGGGAGGAGGGGCGGACGGCGATGCTGGCTCGCGTCTAGCCACTGGAGACGGCCAGCAGTCCTGGACGTCACAGCCCTGAATCTCGAAATGAGGGCCTCCCCCGTTCCTGGAAAGATGAGCATGTCTGTCCCAGTCCCCCGCCCGAACCACCCAGGGGAGCCAGGCAGTTCGACCTAGTTTTCCTCTCTCTGAAAACTTGTCACGTCGACGTCGTCCCCAACACACACTGCACTCAGCCTCAGCCACACCGCCGGGAGAGCTCCTAGAACTTGGGTCCGACCCTCAGAGCTTCCGAGACGGTCCGTGTGGGGTTCCCCTGGGCACTGGGACTTTCAAAGCTCTCCAGCTGACCCGAGTGAGCAGCTGAGTCTCAGAACCTTTGGTCCAAGCTGCTTTCCGTGACCTAGAGAGCTGTCGGGCCTGATTAGAAACCTCATCTCTTTGGTGTGTCCCTAAGTTTGTGGTCCTGCCAGAGCGAGGACGTTTCTTTGATCCACTCCATGTGGAACGTTTTCCTGGAGGGGTTCCCTCACCTCCCGTCTCTCTCTAGCTGCAGCAGACGCTCTGGACGCGCGTGTGCCCCCCTCACGCTCAGTCACGCCTCGCAGTCCATCCGTCGTGGGTGGCACATGCCCGTTGTTTCAGTCTTCAGTCCTTCCCAATAGATCTCGCTGTCCACTCACCTGAGGCTTTCAGAGGTGAAGTCCTGCCCAAGGGCGCCAAGTAGAGAGGGCAGAGCCAGGCAGACCCTGCTTTGCCCCAGAAACTCCCCATCATTTTTGATCGAACACCTCCTGCTGGCCCACACTTTTCAGGACTCAATCAAGCCCAGCTTTTCCCTTCTGAAGGCCATACGAGTCCACCTGGCCCCTTGCTCCTGGCCAGCCCGGTCACCTTCTCCAGCCCGCCTTGTGTCTCTAACACTGGCTGGTCTGTTTATGCTGTTAGTCTTAGCGTGGCGCCGTCCTCGCTGTAGCCTGTGGCATCTTTTGATGCGGTGTGCGCGCCTCTCTCCGGCTGTGGCGTGTGGTCTCAGCAGGTGTGGTGTGCTGGTTTACTTGCCCCACAGCACATGGGATCCTAGTTCTCTAACCAGGGATCAGACCCCTGTCCCCTGCACCAGAAGGCGGATCCGAGACCACCGGACCACCAGGGTAGTCCCCCCACTGTGTGTTTCTTGAGGCATCGAGACCAGAGCTACCCACAGTATTTTAGGTGTCCAGTGACACCCCAGTACCGTGTCTAGTAGGTTATCTTCTTTCGGTTTCCGGGGCCCCGTGATGGCCAGCATCTTAGTCCCAATAACCCCCATCTCACCATCAAAAAGCTGAGATTCTACAGCAACTCACTCTGTCCCATCTTGAAGTTTGGAGGATATTTTATGCTCAGAAAAAAGGTTTCACCAATGGCCTCTGCCAAATTATCATGAACATGATCCAGAAGATCCAAGGGCAGTATCTGCAAATGTGGAGATTCAGTGTTCAGTTCAGTTCAGTCGCTCAGTCATGTCCGACTTTGCGACCCCATGAACCGCAGCTTGCCAGGCCTCCCTGTCCATCACCAGCTCCTGGAGTCCAGCCAAACCCATGTCCATCAAGTTGGTGATGCCATCCAACCATCTCATCCTCTGTTGTCCCCTTCTCCTCCTGCCTTCAATCTTTCCTAGCATCAGGGTCTTTTCAAATGAGTCAGCTCTTTGTATCTGGTGGCCAAAATATTGGAGTTTCAGCGATGAGGCCATCCCTTTTCCAGATCACCGAGAAACTTGCTAAATGAGGACACGTCATGACAGGAAGACTGACTATTTCCTCGGCTTAAGCTACGCCCCCCTCCATGACAAAAGTGCCCAACAGTTGTTAGTTTATGGTGTACAGCAAAGTGATTCAGTTGTGGGTATTCTTTTCATATTCTTTTCCTTTATGGTTTATTACAGGATATTTAGTGCATCCTGCGCTAGACAATAGTGAAAGGTTGTTGTTGAATCACGCGAATACACCGGGATTCTTGGCCCCCGGAGGAGAAGAATTCAATCAGGGGCCAGAGACGAGGCTTGATCGCTCAGAGCTTTTGTGTAATAAAGTTTTATTAAAGTATAAAGGAGATAGAGAAAGCTTCTGACATAGGCATCAGAAGAGGGTAGAAAGAGTACCCCCTTGCTAGTGTTAACAATGAAGTTATATAATCCAAAGAATATCTGGAGGTTGTAAAGACCTCACCAGACCTACTCCCATATTTACATTTTAAGATAACACTGTCCTCAGGCAAGATACATCCTTGTAAAGACCAGGTCTACTCCCATAATTAACATTTTAAGATAACAGAAGGTTGGATCCAAAGACTGTCCTTAGGCAGGATACATTATTGTTATATAATCCTAAGGAATGTGGAGAAAGAAAAAAGTTTATCCTTTCTTCCTCCTTGAGAATTCCAGAGCCCTCTCTCCTTGGGGACCCCTAGACTCCCTATCAACCTGCCTAGGAAATGACTCTCTCAATGGGACCTTGCTGTTTATCCATTATATGTATATATGTTTTATAGTTTGCATCGGCTAATCCCAGACTCCAGTCCAAGCCCCCCACCCCCTTTTCCTTAGCAACCACAAATCTGTTCTCTGTTTTGTAGCTACGTTCATTTCTGTCATATTTTGGATTCCATGTGTAAGTGATATCATATGGTACTTGTCATTCTGACTGACTTCAGTTAGTACAACTTGTGGGCCCATCCGTGTCACTGCAGATGGCATGATTTCATTCTCTTTATGGCTGAGTCGGAGAAGGCAGTGGCACCCCACTCCAGTCCTCTTGCCTGGAAAATCCCATGGACGGAGGAGCCCGGTAGGCTGCAGTCCATAGGGTTGCTGAGAGTCTGACACGACTTCACTTTCACTTTTCACTTTCATGCATTGGAGAAGGAAATGGCAACCCACTCCAGTGTTCTTGCCTGGAGAATCCCAGGGATGGTGGAGCCTGAAGTGACTTGGCAGCAGTAGCAGCAGCATGGCTGAGTAATAGTCCATTGCTTACGTATATCACATCTTCTTTATTCATCTGTTGACGGACATTCAGGCTGTCCCCATGTCTTGTCTGTCATGAATAGCACTGCTGTGAACGTTAAGGGTGCATGTATCTTTTTTTACTTTTAGTTTTGTCTGAGTATATGCCCAGGAGTGGGACTGCTGGGTCATATGGCAACTCTAGTTTTCGGAGGCTTTCTCTAGTGGCTGTGCCATCTTACATTCCCACCAACAGTGTGGGAGGGCTCCCTTTTCTGCACACTCTCTCCAGCATTTGCTATTTGTAGACTTTTTTTAATGACGGCCACTCTGACCGGTGTGAGGCGATGCCTCATTGTAGTTTTGATTTGTCTAGTGACTAGCGACGTTGAACATCTTTTCATGTGCCCATTGTCCATCTGAGTGTCTTTGGGGAAATGTCTCTTTAGGGCTTCTGCCCATCTTTGGATTGGGTTGTGTTTTTTTTTTTTTTTTGTAGCTGTTACTGAGTCATAGGAGCTCCAACAGCTCTATTTATGGGGGTGAATTTTGTTAAACCCTGGGTGCTGTATGTTGGCTTTCTTTGTTGGACTCTGCTTTCTTCCCCTCCCAGGTTTGTTTTCAGATTATTCACAAACGGTTTTTCCAAGTAGTTTAGCCTGGATCACACATCCAGCAATCCTTCTAGCTTCTCTGACTGGGGAGAGGTGAGCCAGCCTGGTCTCGACTGAAGAGAGCTCTCCAGGAAACGTGCCGACCTGAGGGGGACCAAGGTCACCAAACCTTGCTGACCTTGGGGGCGACCAAGGCCTGGCTCCGTGTGTCCCCCGAGTGCCCCTGGTTACAGACAGTGGTCACCCCTTCCCTGTTGTCTCTTGATTTCCTTCAGCTCACTGGCCAGATGCCCTCTCTTTCCACTTTCCCGTTCCCATCTTGAACCTGGTTTATCTTCATGTAATCCCATGTGGCTGTATTACTCATCTCAAGTTACAATATCCTCACTTAAGAAGCAATCATAGAAGACACACCTGACTTTTGCCTGCTGTCCCCAGGGTGACAGGGCAGAGCACCACTAAGGTGTCCTTGGAAATTCTTGGGAAGATAGTGCCACACCTCAGTGGGAGTGGAGGGCCGGGTGCAGCTGGACTTGAGTCACCAGCTCTGGTTCTCACAGGGGGACCCAAACATGACGGAACTGCTTTTACTTAAAAAAAAAAAAAAACAAGAAAGAAAAGAAACAAACCCAAAACAATCCCCACCCCCCCCAGCCAAAGAAGATAACCACGCAGACAAAAAAATGTGCACAGTGTTTGAAAAGGGGCTCTGGTGCGCATACAAGTTGATCTGCAGAAAAACTAATTCCAGCCCCGTGTGGGCATCCGTGCACTCGAAGGCCTCTATTGTAAGACTTTGTGGAAACACTGCGCAGTGTGGAAAAGCTACCATGAAAGTCGAAGATAAAACATCAGTGAACCCATGACATACGTCAGCAGGGAAAGAACTGGTTGACAAAAAACATCCCACTGATATGCGCCTTTAAAGCCCAGGGAAGGCCTCTCTCACCTTCTGAGGTGGCCCACACTCTATGTGGGGTGTGCTTCCCTCTGAATACATCTACTTTGTACCTTAAAGAAAAAGCCCGTGGAAGTGAGGCCTTTCATGAAAACCGTTGCATTGCTATTGTATCTTTCACAGGAACACCAGATGACACTGCTTTTCCTTTATACACTCATGGCCAAGCTTGTCTCGGGCCCCAGTCCTGGGGGTGCCTGACCTTCCTCCAAGCTCCTGGGTTTTTTTGCCTTTCAGAGATGATATAAATCCTGTGTGACTGCTTCCTGCTCTGCCTGGGCCATGAGGAAGCTCAGATCAGTCTGGCTCAGAATCTGGGTAGCACCTCACCTCTTCTGTGAGCCGCCTTTTCCTCGGGGCGCATCTTCCTGGATTGCCCACATTTTCTTTTTACACGGATATCTCATGATGTATTCCTGTGGGCAGCCTCGAGTCCTTTCTGGAATAAGGTTGAGTTGCAGGGAGGCTGGAAGACAGAGCTTTCCAGGACCTGTTCCTCTTCTCCACTGAACAGGAGATTTCCTGGGGGTCACACGCATGGGCATCCATGTCCACCACCCAGTTCCCCAAACTCAGAACCCGTGTCTGACCAAGAACCACAATACCTTCCCAGCTGTCGGTCACCCAAACAGCCAAGATGGTGCTGTGGCGTTCCGTGGGGATGGCGGGTCTGCCTTCCTTGGGCCTGAGAGCCCTGTGGTCCCCGCTTCTCCAGGGAGCTGACTCTGTGCTCTGGGGCCCACAGGTGGTGTACTTCACTGCATTGCTGCCCTACTGTGTGCTCATCATCTACCTGGTCAGGGGCCTCACGCTCCATGGAGCCACCAATGGCCTGGCATACATGTTCACTCCCAAGGTATGGGCTGGAGGGGAGGGGCCCCAAGGGTACCCCCATTCATTCCCCCACCTTCCAGGATGGGTGGAAGGGGGAGACCAAGCGGGAGTGGAGCAGTCATGAGCCCGCCAGGCAGTGAGGGTCGTGGCTTCCCTGTCCTCAGCCAGGGAGCCCCCACGCCTGTGAATGCTGCGGCGTGACCCTGTGGTCCACCTTCATGCTCATCCTCCCTGCCCCCAACCTCTGCTGCCCCAGTCTCACCCCAAACCCTCCACTCCAGCTGCGGACCAAGTTGTTCACCAGGAGCATCCCTGCAGTCAGCTCACCCTCCTGCTCGCACTTCTAGGCACCCCTTTCCCTATGGGGGTGAACCCACACACGGCAGGGCCCCTCATGATCCTGTCGAGAGAGCCCCTGTTGCCTTTGGGACGCGACAGTCATTTAGCAAGTCTGGTCCCTGGAAACAGTGACTGGAGCAGCACTGCCCCTAACGTCAGTGCCGGGGCACAAGTCAGCCTTGGGCACCAGCACCTCCATTTCTGGAGGCCGAGACCCATGCAGTGCGTGGGTCATGGATCAGGGGCTCAATTCCTTTGAGAACTATTTTATCTGACACCATCTCCTCTGGGTAAGAGGCAGTGGGGGCTGTGACATGAGGATGTGTTTTATCGGCTGAGAACCTGGCCCTGCCAGGTTCGAGCCTCAGGCCTGCCCTGGCTGGCTGTGTGCCGCAGGCCAGTTCCTTCCCCTCTCTGGGCCCCCGCCCCCTGCTGGTCTGAGAGCCTGGGGTTCCCACCTGGGGTTCACCCACGCTGTCCCCACTGGCTTTCCCCCCCAACCGCTCCCCACAGATGGAGCAGTTGGCCAACCCCAAGGCCTGGATTAACGCAGCCACCCAGATCTTCTTCTCACTCGGCCTGGGGTTCGGCAGCCTCATCGCCTTTGCCAGCTACAACGAGCCCTCCAACAACTGCCAGAAGCACGCCATCATTGTGTCCATCATCAACAGCTCCACCTCCATCTTTGCCAGCATCGTCACCTTCTCCATCTATGGCTTCAAGGCCACCTTCAACTATGAGAGCTGCTTGAACAAGTAAGCCTGGGCCACCTGGTGGGCCCCAGACCTCAAGGGGGGCAGTGAGCCTGCATGGGCCTGAGCTGAAGGGCCTCTGAGAAGAGGCAGAGCCCAGAAATCAAGGGGTATTTTGATACCCCTTGGGGCAAAGGGCACTGTCTTTGCCACCCTCGATCCAGGGTTCAAATCAGAACCATTGGCGTCTGCCTGAGGGGATGAGGGCAGTTTTGTGTATTCAGAGCACTTAGCACCAAAGGGCATTCAACACATGGGAAACCAGCTTCTTCTGCCCCATCTCCCCCCGCCTCAGAGGTAACCAAGAGCTCCCCAGCTGAGCCGTGGAGCCTGCAGAATCTTTCTGGTGCCCCCTTACCCAAAACAAGAAACATCATCCAGAAGCTATGCTGGCCAGTACAGCAGTCCCTAGCCACAAGGGCTATTTACAAATTTAAGTGTAAATTGGTTTAACACTAGCTAAAATTTTGTTTTGTTGTTGTTGTTCAGTGGGTAAGTCATATCTGACTTTGCCACCCCATGGACTGCAGCACACCAGGCTTCCCTGTCGTCCACTGTCTCCCAGAGTTTGCTCAAACTCATGTCCATTGAGTCAGTGATGCCATCCAACCATCTCATCCTCTGTCACCCCCTTTTCCTGCCTTCAATCTTGCCCAACATCAGGGTCTTTTCCAGTGAGTCAGCTCTTCGCATCAGGTGGCCAGAGTATTGGAGCTTCAGCATCAGTCCTTCCAATGAATATTCAGGGTCCAATGTCCTTTTAGGATTGACTGGTTTAATCTTTTGCTGTCCAGGGCACTCTCAAGAACCTTCTCCAGCACCACAGTTCAAAAGCATCCATTCTTGATTTAAGATTGGTCTCCATCTCGGCATAAGGTAGTTGAAATCAGCCTCTCGGCGGCTCTAGCCTCATTCGAGTACTCAGTGGCCACGTGTGGCGAGTGGGTACGAGATTGGAGAGCACTCAAGTAGAACTTGCCCATCGTCTCTGGAGGTTCTCTGACAACGCTGATCCTGAGGTTAAAATAGCCCACCCAGCCATGTGGGTTTGGTTCCTTTGGTCATCACCGTTTCTATCTGAGGCTCCTTCAAAGTCATTTACAATCACCCTGTCCTTTAAAAGCTCACCAATCAACACATTCCCTAGGTGGGAGAGGGTTTGGTGACAGCCACCTTTGTAACCAACTGCTGTGCTTGCAGGGTGATTCTGCTGCTGACCAACTCTTTCGACCTTGAAGATGGCTTTTTGACAGCCAACAACCTGGAGCAAGTGAAAGATTACCTGGCATCTGCGTACCCCAGCAAGTACAGCGAGGTGTTCCCACAGATTAAAAACTGCAGCTTGGAAACGGAGCTGGAGACGGTAAGCTGCTGGCAAAATCGTGACTTGCTTCACCCACACTCTTCACAGGGGCCTTTGACCCTGCCCATGAGAAAAAGCGACTTGAGGGGTACACACACCCCGTGAAAATCAGGGAAAACTCTGAATTGTCTTCCCTGCACCTCTTAGAGGATGAGCGCCCTGCCCACCATTCTCCCGGGTGCTGCATGGGCATCCCAGTCACTACACAGCTCCTTTGGGAACCCTGTGTCCTTTGCTTCTTTAACTTGGCTCTTTTCAAAATTTAAAAATAGAAGAAACGATGAAGAGTACTTAAACAAACACCCACCTGTCCACCTCTCAGAATGAAAAATTTAAACATTTTGTCAATTTGGGGCTCAGATTTTCTTTTTTATGTAAAAGAAAAGAACATTTTAGGGACAAAGGTAGAATTCTCTTTGTTACTCTCCCGAAAAATCTATCCTATTCCCAGAGCCCAGAACCTTCGTTCTGACGACTTTATTTCCCATATATATCATGGGTAATGTCGTTTTTCTTGGCAGTTTTTAAGTGGAAATAAGTGGTCCTAAGAGAGACCTTTCTCATTCAGCATTTTATTTGAGATTGCTCTGTGGGGATACACATGGACTCCCATCCATTCACTGTAAGAGTGACACTTGGTTCTATCATACATACCCCACACTTGATTGAACCTGAGCCACCGGCACTGGAAGCCTGGAGTCCCCAGCTGGACCCCAGAGAATGCTCTGTGACCTTCCCTACTGATAAATATTAGGGCTTTTCAAAAACCTTCTGCTACAAAAATCGCTCTTGAATACATTTTACAGAATTAAATTGCTATGCTGGGACCTCTATTTTTAAAAATGTTAAAAAAAAAAATTGAACTCTGCTTGATTTAAAATCTGTTATTTTCTTATAAACATCACAGTGATTCAGTTACACGTAAATTTTTCTTCATATACTTTTGCATTAAGGGTTAGTATAGATTATTGAATACAGTTCCTTGTGCTATAAGTATTACCTTGTTTATCCAATATATCAATAGATGTGTGTGTGTGTGTTAAGTTTTCATCTCCAGGTTCTAACTCTCAATTCAACCTTCCTCAGCACCACCCTCCACGCAATCACAAGAATATTCTCAATGTTTGTGGCTTTCTTCTTTCATAGAAAAGTTCCTTTTAGTCATATTATTTTGTAAATTATTATTAATATAATTTTATTTTATAATGAGTACAGTTGATTCACGCTATTGTGTTTGTTTTGGGTATCCATCAACTTCAAACAGTTATACATAAAAGTATATCTATTATTTTTCAGATTCTTTTCCCATATAGGTTATTAAAGACTGTAGAGTACAATTTCCTGTGTTATAGAGTAGGTATAATTGATACCTCTTTTATATATATATTAGTGTGTATATATTAATTCCAACCTAAATATTTATACTTCCCCGACCTGGCTTTTCCCCTGTGGTAACCATAAGTTTCTTTGTGAATCTATGAGTTTGTTGCTATTTTGTAAACAACTACATTGGTATCCATTTTTATTTATTTATTTATTTAAATTTATTCATTTTAATTGGAGGCTAATTACTTTACAATATTGTAGTGGTTTTGCCATACACTGACATGAATCAGCCTCGGGTGTACACGTGTTCCCCATCCTGAACTCCCCTCCCTCCTCCCTCCCCATCCCATTCCTCTGGGTCATCCCAGTGCACCAGCCCTGAGCACCCTGTCTCATGCATCGAACCTGGACTGGCAATCTGTTTCACATATGATAACATACATGTTTCAATGCCATTCTCCGATATCAGTCCGCCCTCACCCTCTCCCACAGAGTCCAAACGACCATTCTATACATGTGTGTCTCTTTTGCTGTCTCACATATATGGTTATCATTACTATCTTTCTGAATTCCATATATATGCATTGGCTATGGTTTTTCCTGTGGTCATGTATGGATGTGAGAGTTGGTCTGTGAAGAAGGCTGAGCGCTGAAGAATTGATGCTTTTGAACTGTGGTGTTGGAGAAGACTCTTGAGAGTCCCTTGGACTGCAAGGAGATCCAACCAGTCCATTCTGAAGGAGATCAGCCCTGGGTTTCTTTGGAAGGAATGATGCTAAAGCTGAAACTCCAGTACTTTGGCCACCTCATGCGAAGAGTTGACTCATTGGAAAAGACTCTGATGCTGGGAGGGATTGGGTGTAGGAGGAGAAGGGGACGACAGAGGATGAGATGGCTGGATGGCATCACTGACTCGATGGACATGAGTCTGAGTGAACTCCGGGAGTTGGTGATGGACAGGGAGGCCTGGCGTGCTGCGATTCATGGGCTCGCAAGGAGTTGGACACGACTGAGTGACTTAACTGAACTGATACTGTACTGATGTTTTTCTTTCTGGCTTACTTCACTCTGTATAATAGGCTCCAGTTTCATCCACTTCATTAGAACTGATTCAAATGTATCCTTTTTAATGGCTGAGTAATACTCCATTGTGTATATGTACCATAGCTTTCTTATCCATTCATCTGCTGATGGACATCTAGGTTGCTTCCATGTCCTGGCTATTATAAACAGTGCTGTGATGAACATTGGGGTACATGTGTCTCTTTAAATTCTGGTTTCCTCAGTGTGTATGCCCAGCAGTGGGATTGCTGGGTCATAAGGCAGTTCTATTTCCAGTTTTTTTAAGGAATCTCCACACTGTTCTCCATAGTGGCTGTACTAGTTTGCATTCCCACCAACTGTGTAAGAGGGTCCTTTTCTCCATACCCTCTCCAGCATTTACTGTTTGTAGACTTTTTGATAGTAGCCATTCTGACTGGAATGAAATGGTACCTCGTTGTGGTTTTGATTTGCATTTCTCTGATAATGAGTGATGTTGAGCATCTTTTCATGTGTTTGTTAGCCATCTGTATGTCTTCTTTGGAGAAATGTCTATTTAGTTCTTCGGCCCATTATTTGATTGGGTTGTTTATTTTTCTGGAATTGAGCTGCAGGAGTTGCTTGTATATTTTTGAGATTAATTCTTTGTCAGTTGCTTCATTTGCTATTTCTCCCATTCTGAAGGCTATCTTTTCACCTTGCTTACAGTTTCCTTTGTTATGCAAAAGCTTTTAATTTTAATTAGGTCCCTTTTGTTTATTTTTGCTTCTATTTCCATTACTCTGAGAGGTGGGTCATAGAGGATCCTACTGTGATTTATGTTGGAGAGTGTTTTGCCTATGTTTTCCTCTAGGAGTTTTATAGTTTCTGGTCTTATGTTTACATCTTTAATCCATTTTGAATTTATTTTTGTGTATGGTGTTAGAAAGTGTTCTAGTTTCATTCTTTTACAAGTGGTTGACCAGTTTTCCCAGCACCACTTGTTAAAGAGATTGTCTTTAATCCATTGTATATTCTTGCCTCCTTTGTCAAAGATAAGGTGTCCATAGGTGTGTGGATTTATCTCTGGGCTTTCTATTTTGTTCCATTGATCTATATTTATGTCTTTGTGCCAGTACCATACTGTCTTGATGACTGTAGCTTTGTAGTATAGCCTGAAGTCAGGCAGGTTGATTCCTCCAGTTCCATTCTTCTTTCTCCAGATTGCTTTGGCTATTCGAGGTTTTTTGTATTTCCATAAAAATTGTGAAGTTATTTCTTCTAGCTCTGTGAAAAATACTATTGGTAGCTTGATAGGGATTGCATTGAATCTATAGATTGCTTTGGGTAGTATACTCATTTTTACTATATTGATTCACCCGATCCATGAACATGGTATGTTTCTCTATCTATTAGTGTCCTCTTTGATTTCTTTCACCAGTGTTTTATAGTTTTCTATATATAGGTCTTTAGTTTCCTTCAGTTCAGATCACTCCCTCAGTCATGTCCGCCTCTTTGCGACCCCATGAATCGCAGCACACCAGGCCTCCCTGTCCATCACCAACTCCCGGAGTTCACTCAGACTCACGTCCATCAAGTCAGTGATGCCATCCAGCCATCTCATCCTCTGTTGCCCCCTTCTCTTCCTGCCCCCAATCTCTCCCAGCATGAGAATCTTTTCCAGTGAGGCAACTCTTCGCATGAAGTGGCCAAAGAACTGGAGTTTGAGCTTTGGCAACAGTCCTTCCAAAGAAATCCCAGGGCTGATCCCCTTCAGAATGGACTGGTTGGATCTCCTTGCAGTCCAAGGGACTCTCAAGAGTCTTCTCCAACACCACAGTTCAAAACCATCAATTCTTTGGCACTCAGCTTTCTTCACAGTCCAACTCTCACATCTATACATGACCACTGGAAAAACCATAGCCTTGACTAGACGGACCTTTGTTGGCAAAGTAATGTCTCTGCTTTTCAATATGCTATCTAGGTTGGTCATAACTTTCCTTCCAAGGAGTAAGCGTCTTTTAATTTAATGGCTGCAGTCACCATCTGCAGTGATTTTGGAGCCCAAAAAGATAAAGTCTGACACTGTTTCCACTGGTTCCCCATCTATTTCCCATGAAGTGATGGGACCAGATGCCATGATCTTTGTTTTCTGAATGTTGAGCTTTAAGCCAACTTTTTCACTCTCCACTTTCACTTTCATCAAGAGGCTTTTTAGTTCCTCTTCACTTTCTGCCATAAGGGTGGTGTCATCTGCATATCTGAGGTTATTGATATTTCTCCCGGCACTCTTGATTCCAGCTTGTGCTTCTTCCAGCCCAGCGTTTCTCATGATGTACTCTGCATATAAGTTAAATAAGCAGGGTGACAATATACAGCCTTGACGAACTCCTTTTCCTATTTGGAACCAGTCTGTTGTTCCATGTCCAGTTCTAACTGTTGCTTCCTGACCTGCATACAGGTTTCTCAAGAGGCAGGTCAGGTGGTCTGGTATTCCCATCTCTTTCAGAATTTTCCAGAGTTTATTGTGATCCACACAGTCAAAGGCTTTGGCATAGTCAATAAAGCAGAAATAGATGTTTTTCTGGAACACTCTTGATTTTTCCATGATCCAGCAGATGTTGGCAATTTGATCTCTAGTTCCTCTGCCTTTTCTGAAACCAGCTTGAACATCTGGAAGTTCACAGTTCATGTATTGCTGAGGTCTGGCTTGGAGGATTTTGAGCATTACTTTACTAGCATGTGAGATGAGTGCAATTGTGCAGTAGTTTGAGCATTCTTTGGTATTACCTTTCTTTGGGATTGGAATGAAAACTGACCTTTTCCAGTCCTGTGGCCACTGTTGAGTTTTCCAAATTTGCTGGCATATTGAGTGCAGCACTTTCACAGCATCATCTTTCAGGATTTGAAATAGCTCAACTGGAATTCCATCACCTCCACTAGCTTTGTTTGTAGTGATGCTTTCTAAGGCCCACTTGACTTCACATTCCAGGATGTCTGGCTCTAGGTGAGTGATCACACCATCATGATTATCTTGGTTGTGAAGATCTTTTTTGTCTAGTTCTTCTGTGTATTCCTGCCACCTCTTCCTAATATCTTCTGCTTCTGTTAGGTCCATACCATTTCTGTCCTTTATCGAGCTCATCTTTGCATGAAATGTTCCTTTGGTATCTCTGATTTTCTTGAAGAGATCCCTAGTCTTTCCCATTCTGTTGTTTTCCTCTATTTCTTTGCATTGATCGCTGAAGAAGGCTTTCTTATCTCTTCTTGCTATTCTTTGGAACTCTACATTCAGATGCTTATATCTTTCCTTTTCTTTTCGCTTCTCTTCTTTTCACAGATACTTGTAAGGCCTCCTCAGACAGCCATTTTGCTACTTTGCATGTCTTTTCCATGGGGATGGTCTTGATCCCTGTCTCCTGTACAATGTCACGAACCTCCCTCCATAGTTCATCAGGCAATCTATCAGATCTATGCCCTTAAATCTATTTCTCACTTCCACTGTATAATCATAAGGGATTTGATTTAGGTCATACCTGAATGGTCTAGTGGTTTTCCCTACTTTCTTCAATTTAAGTCTGAATTTGGCAATAAGGAATTCATGATCTGAGCCACAGTCAGCTCCTGGTCTTGTTTTTGCTGACTGTGTAGAGCTTGTCCATCCTGGCTGCAAAGAATATAATCAATCTGATTTCAGTGTTGACCATCTGGTGATGTCTTCTCTTGTGTTGTTGGAAGAGAGTGTTTGCTCTGACCAGTGCATTTTCTTGGCAAAACTCTATTGGCCTTTGCCCTGCTTCATTCCGTATTCCAAGGCCAAATTTGCCTGTTACTCCAGGTGCTTCATGACTTCCTACTTTTGCATTCCAGTCCTCTATAATGAAAAGGACATCATTTTTGAGTGTTAGTTCTAAAAGGTCTTGTAGGTCTTCATAGAACCGTTCAACTTCAGCTTCTTCAGCGTTACTGGTTGGGGCATAGACTTGGATTACTGTGATACTGAATGGTTTACCTTGGAAACGAACAGAGATCATTCTGTCGTTTTTGAGATTGCATCCAAGTACTGCATTTCGGACTCTTTTGTTGACCATGATGGCTACTCCATTCCTTCTGAGGGATTCATGCCCGCAGTAGTAGATATAATGGTCATCTGAGTTAAATTTGCCCATTCCAGTCCATTTTAGTTCGCTGATTCCTAGAATGTCGACATTCACTCTTGCCATCTCTTGTTTGACCACTTCCAATTTGCCTTGATTCATGGACCTGACATTCCAGGTTCCTATGCAATATTGCTCTTTACAGCATCGGACCTTGCTTCTATCACCAGTCACATCCACAGCTGGGTATTGTTTTTGCTTTGGCTCCATCCCTTCATTCTTTCTGGAGTTATTTCTCCACTGATCCCCAGTAGCATATTGGGCCCCTACTGACCTGGGGAGTTCCTCTTTCAGTATCCTATCATTTTAGTTTCTTTAGGTAGATATATTCCTAAGTATTTCATTCTTTTAATTGCAATGGTGAATGGAATTGTTTCCTTAATTTCTCCTTCTGTTTTCTCATTATTAGTGTATAGGAATGCAAGGGATTTCTGTGTGTTGATTTTATATCCTGCAACTTCACTATATTCATTGATCAGCGCTAGTAATTTTCTGGTGGAGTCTTTAGGGTTCTCTATGTAGAGGATCATGTCATCTGCAAACAATGAGAGTTTTACTTCTTTTCCAATCTGGATTCCTTTTATTTCATTTTCTGCTCTGATTGCCATGGCCAAAACTTCCAAAACTATGTTGAATAGTAGTGGTGAAAGTGGCCACCCTTGTCTTGTTCCTGGCTTTACGGGAAATGCTTTCAGTTTTTCACCATTGAGGATAATGTTTGCTGTGGGTTTGTCATATATAGCTTTTATTATGTTGAGGTATGTTCCTTCTATTCCTGCTTTCTGGAGAGTTTTTATCATAAATGGATGTTGAATTCTGTCAAAGGCTTTGTCTGCATCTATTGAGATAATCATATGGCTTTTATTTTTCAATTTGTTAACGTGGTGTATTACATTGATTGATTTGCGGATATTGAAGAATCCTTGCATCCCTCGTTTAAAGCCCACTTGGTCATGGTGTACGATCTTTTTAATGTGTTGTTGGATTCTGATTGCTAGAATTTTGTTAAGGATTTTTGCATCTAAGTTCATCAGTGATATTGGCCTGTAGTTTTCTTTTTTTGTGGCATCTTTGTCAGGTTTTGGTATTAGGATGATGGTGGCCTCATAGAATGAGTTTGGAAGTTTATCTTCCTCTGCAGTTTTCTGGAAGAGTTTGAGTAGGATAGGTGTTAGCTCTTCTCTAAATTTTTGGTAGAATTCAGCTGTGAAGCCGTCTGGACCTGGGCTTTTGTTTGCTGGAAGATTTCTGATTACAGTTTCAATTTCCGTGCTTGTGATGTGTCTGTTAAGATTTTCTATTTCTTCCTGGTTCAGTTTTGGAAAGTTGTACTTTTCCAAGAATTTGTCCATTTCTTCCACGTTGTCCATTTTATTGGCATATAATTGCCAATTATATGTAGTCTCTGGAAGGAATGATGCTAAAGCTGAAACTCCAGTACTCTGGCTACCTCATGTGAAGAGTAGACTCATTGGAAAAGACTCTGATGCTGGGAGGGTTTGGGGGCAGGAGAAGGGGACGACAGAGGATGAGATGGCTGGATGGCACCACTGACTCGATGGACTTGAGTCTGAGTGAACTCCCGGAGCTGGTGATAGACAGGGAGGCCTGGCGTGCTGCGATTCATGGGGTCGCAAAGAGGCGGACATGACTGAGCAACTGAACTGAACTGAAGTCTCTTATGATCCTTTGTATTTCTGTGTTGTCGTGATCTCTCCATTTTCATTTCTACTTTTGTTGATTTGATTTTTCTCTCTTTGTTTCTTGATGAGTCTGGCTAATGGTTTGTCAATTTTATTTATCCTTTCAAAGAACCAGCTTTTAGCTTTGTTGATTTTTGCTATGGTCTCTTTTGTTTCTTTTGCATTTATTTCTGCCGTAATTTTTAAAATTTCTTTCCTTTTACTAACCCTGGGGTTCTTCATTTCTTCCTTTCTAGTTGCTTTAGGTGTAGAGTTAGGTTATTTATATGACTTTTTTCTTGTTTCTTGAGGTATGCCTGTATTGCTATGAACTTTCCCCTTAGCACTGCTTTTACAGTGTCCCACAGGTGTTAGGTTGTTGTGTTTTCATTTTCATTCATTTCTATGCATATTTTGATTTCTTCTGTGATTTGTTGGTTATTCAGCAGCATGTTGTTCAGCCTCCATATATTGGCATTTTTAATAGTTTTTCTCCTGTAATTGAGATCTAATCTTACTGCATTGTGGTCAGAAAAGATGCTTGGAATGATTTCAATTTTTTTGAATTTACCAAGGCTAGATTTATGCCCCAGGATGTGATCTATCCTGGAGAAGGTTCCGTGTGCCCTTGAGAAAAAGGTGAAATTCATTGTTTTGGGGTGAAATGTCCTGTAGATATCAATTAGGTCTAACTGGTCTATTGTATCATTTAAAGTTTGTGTTTCCTTGTTAATTTTCTGTTTAGTTGATCTATCCATAGGTGTGAGTGGGGTATTAAAGTCTCCCACTATTACTGTGTTATTGTTAATTTCCCCTTTCATACTTGTTAGCATTTGTCTTACATATTGTGGTGCTCCTATGTTGAGTGCATATATATTTATAATTGTTATATCTTCTTCTTGGATTGATCCTTTGATCATTATGTAGTGAGCTTCTTTGTCTCTTTTCACAGCCTTTATTTTAAAGTCTATTTTATCTGATGTGAGTATTGCTACTCCTGCTTTCTTTTGGTCTCTATTTGCATGGAATATCTTTTTCCAGCCCTTCACTTTCAGTCTGTATGTGTCCCTTGTTTTGAGGTGGGTCTCTTGTAGACAACATATATAGGGATCTTGTTTTTGTATCCATTCAGCCAGTCTTTGTCTTTTGGTTGGGGCATCCAGCCCATTTACGTTTAAGGTAATTATTGATAAGTATGATCCCATCGCCATTTACTTTGCTGTTTTGGGTTTGAGTTTATACACCCTTTCTGTGTTTCCTGTCTAGAGAAGATCCTTTAGCATTTGTTGGAGAGCTGGTTTGGTGGTGCTGAATTCTCTCAGCTTTTGCTTGTCTGTGAAGCTTTTGATTTCTCCTTCATATTTGAATGAGATCCTTGCTGGGTACAGTAATCTGGGCTATAGGTTATTTTCTTTCATCACTTTAAGTATGTCTCGCCATTCCCTCCTGGCCTGAAGAGTTTCTATTGAAAGATCAGCTGTTATCCTTATGGGAATCCCCTTGTGTGTTATTTGTTGTTTTTTCTTTGCTGCTTTTAATATTTGTTCTTTGTGTTTGATCTTTGTTGATTTGATTAATATGTGTTTTGGGGTGTTTCTCCTTGAGTTTATCCTGTTTGGGACTCTCTGGGTTTCTTGGACTTGGGTGATTATTTCTTTCCCCATTTTAAGAAGTTTTCAACTATTATCTCCTCAAGCATTTTCTCATGGTCTTTCTTTTTGTCTTCTTCTTCTGGGACTCCTATGATTCCAATGTTGGAGTGTTTAATATTATACTGGAGGTCTCTGAGATTGTCCTCAATTCTTTTAATTCATTTTTCTTTTTTCCTCTCTGATTCATTTATTTCTACCATTCTATCTTCTACTTCACTAATCGTATGTTCTGCTTCCGTTATTCTACTATTTGTTGCCTCCAGAGTGTTTTTTATCTCATTTATTGCATTATTCATTATATATTGACTCTTTTTTTATTTCTTCTAGGTCCTTGTTAAACCTTTCTTGCATCTTCTCAATCCTTGTCTCCAGGTTATTTATCTGTGATTCCATTTTGATTTCAAGATTTTGGATCGTTTTCACTATCATTATTTGGAATTGTTTATCAGGTAGATTCCCTATCTCTTCCTCTTTGGTTTGCTTTGGTGGGCATTTATCCTGTTCCTTTACCTGCTGGGTATTCCTCTGTCTCTTCATCTTGTTTATATTGCTGAATTTGGTGTGGCCTTTCTGTTTTCTGGCAGTTTGTGGAGTTCTCTTTATTGTGGAGGTTCCTCACTCTGTGTGGGTTTGTACAGGTGGCTTGTCAAGGTTTCTTGGTTAGGGAAGCTTGTGTTGGTGTTCTGGTGGGTGAAGCTGGATTTCTTCTCTCTGGAGTGCAATGAAGTGCCCAGTAATGGGTTATGAGATGTCAATGGTTTTGGAGTAACTTTGGGCAGCCTGTATATTGAAGCTCAGCGCTGTGTTCCTGTGTTGCTGGAGAATTTGCGTGATATGTCTTGCTCTGCAACTTGTTGGCCCTTGGGTGGTGCTTGGTGTCAGTGTAGGTATGGAGGTGTTTGATGAGCTCCTGTCGATTAATGTTCCCTGGAGTCAGGAGTTCTCTGGTGTTCTCAGGATTTTGGACTTAAGCCTCATGCTTCTGGTTTTCAGTCTTATTTTTACAGTAGTCTCAAGACTTCTCCTTCTATACAGCACCAACGATAAAACATCTAAAGGTGAAAAGTTTCTCCACAGTGAGGGACACCCAGAGATGTTCACAGAATTACATGGAGAAGAGAAGAGGGAGGAGGGAGTTAGAGGTGACCCGAATCAGATGAGGTGGAATCAAAAGAGGAGAGAGCAAGCTAGCCAGTAATCACTTCCTTATGTGCGCTCCACAGTCTGGACTGCTCAGAGATGTTCACAGAGTTATACAGAGAAGAGGGAGGAAGGAGACAAGAGGTGACCAGGAGGATAAAAAGGGGGGAATCAAAAGGAGAGAGAAGTAATCAGTTCACTAAGTGTTCTCCACCGTCCGGAACACACTGGTGATTCACAGAGTTGGGTAGAGAAGAGAAGGGGGAGGGAGGAGACAGAGGTGACCTGGTGGAGGAAGAGGAGAGTCCAAAGGGGGAGAGAGCAGTCAAGCCAGTAATCTCGCTCCCAGGTAAAAATGGGTACTGAAGATTGGGTTCTTAAAGGTACAAAATTGATAACAAATATCAAAAAGCAAAGATTAAAAATCTAGAGTAGAAGTTGGATTTTCAAAAATACAATATTAAAGAAAACAATAAGAAGAAAAAGACAAAGTCACAAAAATTATAAAATATATATATATATGAAGTTTGATTTTAAAAAATAGGGTCTTTTTTTTTTGCAAAGTAATAGTAGGTTATAAAAATTAAAATTAAAGGAATAATAGAGGATTTAAAAATTTTTTTTAATTAAAAAAAATAAAAGAATGATCGTAAAAATAGTAAAAGTATATCTAGGACTTTCTCTGGTGGTGTTGTGGGCAGGGTGGGGTCAGTTCATTTTCATATAGTTCCTTGGTCCAGCTTATATTTCTCAAGATCTGTAGGCCCCTTCCTATGTAGTCGGTACTAACTACAGGGTTTTAATCTATTGCATCTGTCACTTCCAAGGCGGTTCCCTCTATTTTAGCTTCTTCTCTTTGCTGGTCTCTTCAGTGTCTGATTTCTTCCCTAACACAAGGAGGGCGGTGGTGGACACTTTTTTAGGCTCACTTGTTCAGTCGCGCTGTGGGGAGGGAGGGACGCTGCAAACAAATAACACTGGCGTGTGCTCGCAGTGTCTCAGCCACACTGGGCCTGCCCCCGCTCACGGCGCGTGCACCCTCCCTGCCCACGCAGCTCAGGCTCTAGGTTGCTCCGCCGGGAACTGTCGGAGGCTGGCCCTGGGCTGCATGCACCTCCCAGGTCTAAGCTGCTCAGGTTCAGGCACTCAGGTAGTCCTCAGAGGTGCAGATTTGGTTGGAACTGTGTCTTGTGCCCTTCCCAGGTCCAAGCAGCTCAGGTGATGACGTGTTTGGTGAGCGCAGTCGCTGCGACTTATCACCTCCCCCATCCCTGCCACTTGGTTTTCTGGTGTACAACTGGCGCACCTTCTCAGGCAGATGTTGACTGTCCAGAACCCCAAGAAGTCTTAGTTAGCAAAGAAGCCTGCTTGCAGTTTGGTAGATAATGTCTCTCTGGGGCTGCAATTGCCCCCTTCCAGCTCTGGCTGCCTGTCACCGGAGGGGAATGGTCTGCAGCTGGCTAGTTCTGTTCAGTCCTTTGTTCTGTGCACAGGCCTGGTACTATCTTAGGTTAGGAGTTTTCACGTGGTAGCTATCCCACAGTCTGGTTTGCTGCCCAAGTTAGTTCGCTCAGATTGCCCTCAGGGCATTCAGGACCAGTCCTTACTCTAAGCAATGCAGCCGGCGCCTCCCTGCCTAGCCCCTGCTTGCTAGTGGCGGGTGCAGGCGTCTGCACTGCTTCTCCACTGGGGGAGTTACCGTTGGGCTCGTAATCTGTGGGTTTTAATTATTTATTTATTTTTCTTCCTTGTTATGTTGCCCTCTGTGCTTCCAAGGCTCACCACAGACTCGGCAGTGAGAGTGTTTCCTGGTGTTTGGAAACTTCTCTTTTTAAGACTCCCTTCCCAGGATGGAGCTCTGTCCCTACCCCTTTTGTCTCTCTCTTTTTTTTTTTTTTTGTCTTTTATGTTTTTTTCCTACCTCCTTTCGAAGACATATGGGCTGCTTTTCTGGGTGCCTGATGTCCTCTGCCGGCATTCAGAAGTTGTTTTGTGGAATTTACTCAGCGTTTAAATGTTTGTTTGATGAATTTGTGCGGGAGAAAGTGGTCTGCCCATCCTATTCCTCCGCCATCTTCGGTTTTTTGTATTTTCATACAAATTGTGAAATTATTTGATCTAGTTCTGTGAAAAATACCGTTGGTAGCTTGATAGGGATTGCATTGAATCTATAGATTGCTTTGGGTAGTATATTCATTTTCACTATATTGATTCTTCCAACCCATGAACATGGTATATTTCTCTATCTATTTGTGTCCTCTTTGATTTCTTTCATCAGTGTTTTATAGTTTTCTATATATAGGTCCTTTGTTTCTTTAAGTAGATATATTCCTAAGTATTTCATTCTTTTAATTGCAATGGTGAATGGAATTGTTTCCTTAATTTCTCCTTCTGTTTTCTCATTATTAGTGTATAGGAATGCAAGGGATTTCTGTGTGTTGATTTTATATCCTGCAACTTCACTATATTCATTGATCAGCACTAGTAATTTTCTGGTGGAGTCTTTAGGGTTCTCTATGTAGAGGATCATGTCATCTGCAAACAGTGAGAGTTTTACTTCTTCTTTTCCAATCTGGATTCCTTTTATTTCATTTTCTGCTCTGATTGCCATGGCCAAAACTTCCAAAACTATGTTGAATAGTAGTGGTGAAAGTGGCCACCCTTGTCTTGTTCCTGGCTTTACGGGAAATGCTTTCAGTTTTTCACCATTGAGGATAATGTTTGCTGTGGGTTTGTCATATATAGCTTTTATTATGTTGAGGTATGTTCCTTCTATTCCTGCTTTCTGGAGAGTTTTTATCATAAATGGATGTTGAATTCTGTCAAAGGCTTTGTCTGCATCTATTGAGATAATCATATGGCTTTTATTTTTCAATTTGTTAACGTGGTGTATTACATTGATTGATTTGCGGATATTGAAGAATCCTTGCATCCCTCGTTTAAAGCCCACTTGGTCATGGTGTACGATCTTTTTAATGTGTTGTTGGATTCTGATTGCTAGAATTTTGTTAAGGATTTTTGCATCTAAGTTCATCAGTGATATTGGCCTGTAGTTTTCTTTTTTTGTGGCATCTTTGTCAGGTTTTGGTATTAGGGTGATGGTGGCCTCATAGAATGAGTTTGGAAGTTTATCTTCCTCTGCAGTTTTCTGGAAGAGTTTGAGTAGGATAGGTGTTAGCTCTTCTCTAAATTTTTGGTAGAATTCAGCTGTGAAGCCATCTGGACCTGGGCTTTTGTTTGCTGGAAGATTTCTGATTACAGTTTCAATTTCTGTGCTTGTGATGTGTCTGTTAAGATTTTCTATTTCTTCCTGGTTCAGTTTTGGAAAGTTGTACTTTTCTAAGGATTTGTCCATTTCTTCCAAGTTGTCCATTTTATTGGCATATAGTTGCTGATAGTAGTCTCTTGTATTTCTGTGTTGTGATTTCTCCATTTTCATTTCTACTTTTGTTGATTCTTCTCCTTTTGTTTCTTGATAAGTCTGGCTAATGGTTTGTCAATTTTACTTATCTTCTCAAAGAACCAGCTTTTAGCTTTGTTGATTTTTGCTATGGACTCTTTTGTTTCTTTTGCATTTATTTCTGCCCTAACTTTTAAGATTTCTTTCCTTCTTCTAACCGTGGGGTTCTTCATTTCTTCCTTTTCTAGTTGCTTTAGTGTAGCTGCTGCTGCTGCTAAGTTGCTTCAGTTGTGTCCGACTCTGTGTGACCCCATAAATGGCAGCCCACCAAGCTCCCCCATCCCTGGGATTCTCCAGGCAAGAATACTGGAGTGGGTTGCCATAGGTGTAGAGTTGGCTTATTTGACTTTTTTCTTGTTTTTTTGAGGTAAGCCTGTATTGCTATGAACCTTCCCCTTAGCACTGCTTTTACAGTGTCCCATAGGTTTTGGGTTGTTTTCATTTTCATTCATTTCTATGCATATTTTTATTTCTTTTTTGATTTCTTCTGTGATTTGTTGGTTATTCAGCAGCGTGTTGTTCAGCCTCCATATGTTGGCATTTTTAATAGTTTTTCTCCTGTAATTGAGATCTAATCTTACTGCATTGTGGTCAGAAAAGATGCTTGGAATGATTTCAATTTTTTTGAATTTACCAAGGCTAGGTTTATGGCCCAGGATGTGATCTATCCTGGAGAAGGTTCCGTGTGCCTTTGAGAAAAGGGTGAAATTCATTGTTTTGGGGTGAAATGTCCTTTAGATATCAATTAGGTCTAACTGGTCTCTTGTATCATTTAAAGTTTGTGTTTCCTTATTAATTTTCTGTTTAGTTGATCTATCCATAGGTGTGAGTGGGGTATTAAAGTCTCCCACTATTATTGTGTTATTGTTAATTTCCCCTTTCATACTTGTTAGCATTTGTCTTACATATTGTGGTGCTCCTATGTTGGGTGCATATATATTTATCATTGTTATATCTTCTTCTTGGATTGATCCTTTGATCATTATGTAGTGTCCTTGTCGCTTTTCACAGCCTTTGTTTTAAAGTCTATTTTATCTGATGTGAGTATTGCTACTCCTGCTTTCTTTTGGTTTCTATTTGCATGGAATATCTTTTTCCAGCCCTTCACTTTCAGTCTGTATGTGTCCCTTGTTCTGAGGTGGGTCTCTTGTACACAACATATATAGGGATCTTGTTTTTGTATCCATTCAGCCAGTCTTTGTCTTTTGGTTGGGGCATCCAGCCCATTTACGTTTAAGGTAATTATTGATAAGTATGATCCCATTGCCATTTACTTTGCTGTTTTGGGTTTGAGTTTATACACCCTTTCTGTGTTTCCTGTCTAGAGAAGATCCTTTAGCATTTGTTGGAGAGCTGGTTTGGTGGTGCTGAATTCTCTCAGCTTTTGCTTGTCTGTGAAGCTTTTGATTTCTCCTTCGTATTTGAATGAAATCCTTGCTGGCTACAGTAATCTGGGCTGTAGGTTATTTTCTTTCATCACTTTTAAGTACGTCCTGCCATTCCCTCCTGGCCTGAAGAGTTTCTATTGAAAGATCAGCTGTTATCCTTATGGGAATCCCCTTGTGTGCTATTTGTTGTTTTTCCCTTGCTGCTTTTAATATTTGTCCTTGTGTTTGATCTTTGTTGATTTAATATGTGTCTTGGGGTGTTTCACCTTGGGTTTATCCTGTTTGGGACTCTCTGGGTTTCTTGGACTTGGGTGACTATTTCCTTCCCTACTTTAGGGAAGTTTTCAACTATTATCTCCTCAAGTATTTTTTCATGGTCTTTCTTTTTGTCTTCTTCTTCTGAGACTCCTATGATTCAAATGTTGGGGCATTTAACATTGTCCCAGTGGTCTCTGAGGTTGTCCTCATTTCTTTTAATTCTTTTTTCCTCTCTGCTTCATTTATTTCTACCATTCTATCTTCTACCTCACTTATCCTATTTTCTGCCTCCATTATTCTACTGTTGGTTCCCTCCAGAGTGTTTTTGATCTCATTTATTGCATTATTCATTATATATTGACTCTCTTTATTTCTTCTAGGTCCTTGTTAAACCTTTCTTGCACCTTCTCAATCCTTGTCTCCAGGCTATTTATCTGTAACTCCATTTTGTTTTCAAGACTTTGGATCATTTTCACGATCATTATTCTGAATTCTGTATCAGGTAGGTTCCCTATCTCTTCCTCTTTTGTTTGGTTTGGTGGGCATTTATCCTTTTACTTTACCTGCTGAGTATTTCTTTGCCTTTTCATCTTGTTTAGATTGCTGCATTTGGGGTGGCCTTTCCGTACTCTGGCAGTTTGCAGTTCCTCTTTATTGTGGAGGTTCCTCGCTGTGGGTGGGGTTGGATGGGTGGCTTGTCAAGGTTTCCTGGTTAGGGAAGCTTGTGTCGGTGTTCTGGTGGGTGGAGCTGGATTTCTTCTCTCTGGAGTGCAATGAAGTGTCCAGTAATAAGTTTCGAGAGGTCAGTGGTTTTGGTGTGACTTTGGGCAGCCTGTATATTGAAGCTTGGGGCTATGTTCCTGTGTTGCTTGAGAATTTGCATGGTATGTCTTAGTCTGGAACTTGTTGGCTCTTGAGTGGTGCTTGGTTTCAGTGTAGGTATGGAGGCTTTTGGATGAGCTCTTACCGATTAATGTTCCCTGGAGTCAGGAGTTCTTTGGTGTTCTCAGGATTTGGACTTAAGCCTCCTGCCTCTGGATTTCAGTCTTATTCTTAGAGTAGCCTCAAGCTATACAAGCCTCAAGCTTCTATACAGCACCAATGATAAAACATCTAGGTTAATGATGAAAAGTTTCTCCACAGTGAGGGACACCCAGAGAGGTTCACAGAGTTACAGGGAGAAGAGAAGAGGGAGGAGGGAGATAGAGGTGACCAGGAGGAGAACAGGTGGAATCAGAAGGGGAGAGAGCAAGCTAGCCAGTAATCAATTCCCTAAGTGTTCTCCACAGCCCAGAACATACAAAGAGCTTCACAGAGTTGTGTAGAGAAGAGAAGGGGGAGGGAGGAGACAGAGGCGACCTGGTGGAGAAAAAGGAGAGTCAAAAGAGGGAGAGAGCAATCAAGCCAGTAATCACACTCCCAAATAAAAATGGGTACTGAAGATTGGGTTCTTAAACGTACAGAATTGATAACAAATACCAAAAAGCAAAGATTAAAAATCTAGAGGTTAGACTCAAAAATACAATATTAAAAAAAGTCACAAAAAATTATAATATATATATATGAAGTTTGCTTTAAAAAGTGTTTTTTTTTTTTGCAAGGTAATATATTATAAAAATGAAAATTAAAGGCGTAATAGAGGCTTAAAAAATTTTTTTTAATTTAAGAAATGATAATAGTAAAAATATATCTAAGAATTTCTCTGGAGCTGTTGTGGACAGTGTGGGGTCAGTTCAGTTTCAGATAGTTCCTTGATCCGGCTTATACTTCTCAAGATCTAAGGGCCCCTTCCAGTGTAGTCGGTGCTAACTACAGGGTTTTAATCTGTTGCACCTGTCACTTCCAAGGCGGTTCCCTCTGTTTATTTTAGCCTCTTCTGTTTGCTGGTCTTTTCAGTGTCTAATTTTCACCCTGACACAAGGGGGCGGTGGTGGTCACTTATTTAGGCTCACTTGTGGGGAGGGAGGAACCCTGCAAACAACTATCACCAGCGAGTGTGGGGAGTGCTCGCAGTGTTTCAGTCGCACCGGATTTGCCCCTGCTCACAGCGTGTGTGCTTTCATGGTTGTAGGCTCAGGCTCTAGGTTGCTCTGCCAGGAACTGTCTGAGGTGGGCCCTGGGCTGCATGTGCTTTCCAGGTCTAAGCTGCTCAGGTTCTCGGGTACTCCACAAAGGTGCAGACTCAGCTGGGCCTGCGTTTTGTGCCCTTCCCAGTCTGAGGAGCTCAGGTGACCAGGTGCTTGGCGAGTGCAGTTGCCCCCAGGTGGGGGGTGCATCTTATCGCCTCCCGTCCCAGCCGCTCAGTTTTCTGGGTGTCCAATGGGCGCACCTTCTCAGGTGTGCCGTGTGTCTCTTCTGGGGAGCTGATCCCTGGCTGCAACCCTACAGGCGGAGGTCAACCATCCAGAATTCCAAGAACTCTTGGTTAGCAACGGAGCCTGCTTGCAGTTTGGTAGAGGATGCCTCTCTGGGGCTGCGATTGCCCCTTTCCAGCTCCGGCTGCCCCGCCCCCCAACCCCGCTTGTCTCCGACGGAGGATGGGCCGGTCAGCAGCCGGCTAGCTCTCCTCTGGTATTCGCTCAGTCCTTTGTTCTGTGAGCCGGCCTGGCAGTGCCTCAGGTTAGGGCTTTTCGCGGGATAGTTCTTTTCCTTCCTCTCTCTCTGGCTATCCCACAGTTGGGGTTGCTATCTCAGGTTAGTTCCCTCAGATTGCCCTCAGGGCATTTGGGCCCAGTCCTTACCCTGAGCAATGCAGCCAACCCTCCCTGTTCAGCCCCCGCTTGCTGGTGGCAGCTGAGTTGCCGTTAGGCACGTAATCTGTGGGGTTTAATTATTTATTTATTTTTCCTCCCAGTTATGTTGCCCTCTGAGATTCCAAGATTCCCCACAGACCCGCCCGTGAGTGTGTTTCCTGGTGTTTGGAAACTTCTCCTCTTTTAAGACTCCCTTCCCAGGACGGATCTCCGTCCCTACCTCTTGTCTCTCTTTTTATATTTTGTCCTACCTCCTTTCGAAGACAATGGGCTGCCTTTCTGGGTGCCTGATGTCCTCTGCCAGCATTCAGAAGTTGTTTTCTGGAATTTGCTTAGCGTTCAAATGTTCTTTCAATGAATTTGTGAGGGAAAAAGTGGTCTCCCTGTCCTATTCCTCTGCCATGTTAGGACCGCCCCCCCATATCCATTTTAAAGTTACGTCTATAAATGGTATTATATAATAGTTGTAATTATCTGTCAAACTTGACTAGTATCATCATCTCTGGTTCCATCCACGTTGCTGTAAAGAGGGATTTCATTTTTGATCTAATAGTCCATCATATGGATGGTGCACGTCTTCATGTGTATTCTGTCGGTGGACAGATGGGGAGTTGACATGCTTGTTGTAGGTAGACGGGAAAAGGCCAGTGGACTCCATGTGTAATTGTTGTCAGTGGTTTTCTCTTTGGACAGACAAGCAGGAGGGGCACTGCCGGATCTTCAGGGAGCTGCACCTTTCCTTTCCTAAGGACCTTCTCTACTTCTCTCCATACTGGCTGTGAGAAATTTACCTCTCCACGTAGACATTGCACAGGGTCCCTTCTCTCCAGGCCCCTCCATCATATATTCTGTGTATTCTCTTTAATGACTGGTGCCAGGAGATACCTCCTTGTATATTTTATTTGCATTTCTCTAAGCACTAGAGATGCCCTCCCCCCGCTACCCCAGGGGTGTTAAAAAGAAAACCCAGGTTGAGTGAACTTTCCCTTTTTGAATTTGTCTTTGATTCCCTCATGCAGACAATGTCTTGAGAGCTATGGTGTTTCACAGCCCCTGAAGCCTTTTTGCATGTTAAGTACCCAGAAGCACAAGGTTTAAGGCGGTTGCTCCTAGAAACGGCCACAAGGCGGCAGCACTTCTGCATCAGCTCTCTGGTAACCTAGGTAACCAGAGTCTAGAGAACGTCCTGTTTCTTGCTTGTCAATCAGGTGGAAAGTGCCCTAACAGACGCCCAAGGGCTTATGTCTCATTTCTCCTGGCTCCATGAACTTCTAGACAGATCCCAACACCTGCGCCGGTGGTATGCAACTGAGGGACTGTAAGGAAGGAGGCTAGAGGTACCTATTCACCAGAAGCCATGAAGACTGGGGGCTTGCTGTCCTTGCCCAGGGAGTCCACCACCCTTTAGCTGTATGCGACTTGGTTTACCTGTAGGATGGCTCATGGTTTGCCTGCAGAATGGCTCGACTGTATTTAGAGATCACGGTCCCATCCAGAGGAGACCAGGTACTACAGGTCCAAGGTGGCTTGTATGCTGGCTGTCCCATTCTCCCCTGGTCACTGGGGCTCCTGACTGTCAAAATAGGGATCCAAGCCACCTCTGCACTCCAGGAGATGAGCCCAACCAGAATCAATTAGGCCTGAGTGAAACAGAGGTGTTTTTACATCGAATTTTTATTTTCTCCTGGAATATGGTCAATTTACAGTATCGTCTTTGAGTTCAATAGGAACTGGATTCAAGTTCACATAAACAAGGACCGATTTTTCTTTTGATTCTTTTGTGACAGTGTTTGTAGAGCGAGTAGAGTTGTCTGTGCTATGCAGTAGGGCCTCATTAACTGTCTATTTACGTTTGTTTGTATGTAGGCGTATTCAGTCTAACCGTGATTTTTCTCTCCAACCTCGCCATCATGCTCCACTGAAAACTCTGCATTTTTTTCCTGAGGGTGGGTGTTTACATTTCCCTGTCAATTAGTTCAGTTCGGTTCATTTCTAGTTTCCACCTGGAAGTGATATGATCAGCTTGGTCTTTCTCTGACTTCCCTGAGTTAGTGAGGTCTTCTCCAGGTCCAGGCATGCTGTTGTCAATGGCGTGTTGCAGTTTGGTTTCCTGAGTAAGTCTGTTGTATACATGGGGTCGTCTTTGTATAAGATGTATACATACGTCGTCTTTGTCTGTTCTACTATCGCTGGACAATAGTTTGCGTGCCATGCCCATTGTAGGTAGATGGGAGAAGGCCAAGGGAAGGAGTGTGTGATTTTCACTGTTGATCTTCTCTTTGAACAGAAAAGTGCATGCATGGCCAGATGTGAGGAGCTGTAGTTCTCCTTTCTTAACTAGCTTCTCTATTTCTCTCTATACTGGCTCTGAGCAGTTTACCTTTCCACGAATACCTTGCTCAGGGTACCTTTTCTCCAGGCCCTCTCCATCATGTATTGTTTGTAGGATTTTTGATGATTTGTGTCAGAGATACCTCGTTGTAGATTTTATCTGCATTTCTCTAAGCACTAGAGATGCCCTCCACCCAACCAGGGGTTTTAAAAAGAAAAACACAGGTTGAGTGAACTTTCTCCTTTTGAAATTGGCATGTGGCAAGCGGACTCTTATGAAAATTTTTCTTCCATTACCTCCTACAAAACTTCATGAAAGCTGTGGTCTTTCACACCCTTCAAGCCTTTTGCTTATTAAGTACCCAGAAACATAGGTTTTACCTTAGGGCCACAAAAAGTCAGACATGACTGAGTGACTTCACTTTCAACATAGGTTTTAAAGTTGTTGATCCTAGAAATAGCCACTGTCAAACCTGGGATCCAAGCTACCTCAGGGCTCCAAGATATGACCCCAGCCCAGACCAGTTAGGCCTGAATGGAAAAGAAGGGGCATTTCTAAAGTGAATTCAAGTTTTGAGTTGAATGGGAACTGGACTCAGATTCAAATGTACATGGAATGACTGTTGTTTGGATTCTTTGGGACATAGTTATTTGCAGAGTGAAGAGTGTTGTCTGTATTCCACTGTAGGGTCTCCTAAATCATCTATCTTAAATATGTAGACAAATACAGGCGTATCAGTGTGCAGCTGTGAACTCGGAGCTCATAATTTCCCTCTGCACCCTCCCCATCTTGCTCCTTTGGCTGTTTACATTTCTTTGGTGTGTTGGTTCAGTGCTTTTGGGTGTCCACCTGTATGTGGCATCGTCTGTGCTTGGCTTTTTTCTGTCTGACTGAGTTATGTAGCCTGTTCGGGTCCATCCAGACTGTCATCAGGCTGTGCTGTCATTCGGTTTTCTGAGTAGCAGTCCATTGTTTATCTGAGCTCATCTTCTTTATCCTTTCTTCTGTCGCTGGACGTTCTGGTAGTTTCCATGCCTTGCCTGTTGCAGGTAGATGGGTGAAGGCCAATGGAGCGCCTGTGTGTGTTTTTGAACGACAGTCTCCTCTCCCCACATGCAAGCCGGAGTGGGACTGCCGGGGCTTTAGGGCGCTGCACCTTTCCTTCCCTAAGGACCTCGTCACTTCTCTGCATACGGTGAGCCACTCAGCCTTCCACAAACACCTTCCTCAGAGTCACTTTTCTCCACACCCTCTCCAGATATTCTGTGTCGTCTCTTTGATGACAGATGCCAGGAGATACTGGGCATCTTTACAGGGACCTTAAAAAAAAAAAACGCAAGTTCACGCTACTTCACCCTCTGACGCTGGCTTGTCGCCAGTTTGTCCCAGTTGACTTTTTATGGGCTCACCTCCTGCAGTAGATTTCTTGGGAGCTGTGGCCACGCACAGCCCCTGGAGCCTTGTGCATATAAAGTAACCAGAAGCATAGCGCTGGAGGCTGCTGTTCATACAGGCGGCCACAAGGCGGCAGCACTTTTTCATCCCCACTCTGGTCTCCCGGGTAACAGAGTCTGGGACAAAGCCTTGTTCCTGGGATGTCAATCAGGTCAAAAGTGCCCCAATAGGCACCCAAGGTGGGTCTCATTTCTCGCCCCGTGGAAGTTCAAGACCGATTCCAAGGCCTGCACCAGTGGCATGCAGTTCAGGAACTCTAAGAAGGAGGGCAAAGCACCTCTGCTCCAGGAGCCATGAAGACTGGGTGACTTTTCACTCTGTCCTGGGATACACCATCCTTTAGCCATAGGAGGTTTGCTGTACCTGCAGGAAGGCTCATCTGATTGGGTCCCATCCAGGGCTTACCAGGCACTTAAGGTCTGCTGTGGCCTCCATGGAAGGCTGTCACTTTCTCCCCACTTAGGGGAATCATGACTTTTTCTTGAGGCATCACGGCCACTTCAGGTTCCAGAATATGATCCCGTCTCGAACTGTGTATTCCTGAATGGAAAAGAGTATTTCTAAAGTAATTCACTTTTTATCATCTCCTAGAGTACAATTAACAGTGCCATGTTGAGATCATTAGTAACTGGACTCAGTATCACATATATAAGGACCATATTATCTTTGGATTTGGGGAGATAGTCATTTGTGAGGGAGTACAATTATCCCTGCACTACAGTAGGCCCTCGTTTACTGTCTATTTAAGATACAGATACATACATAACACACACACACATACATATATATATGTACACACACACACCTGAGTACCAGCGTGTGTGTGTACTGAGAACCCCACCTCCTAATTTCCCTCTCCACCCTCCACATTAGCCATGTTAGAAACACTCAGTTTCTTTCCTGAAACTGGCTGTTTCCATTTCCTCAGTGTGTTAGTTCCCTGCTGTTAAGTGTCTACCTATGAGTGTTATCGTATGTGCTTGGTGTTTCTGTCCAACCTACTCTAGCTATGAGATCCTGTCCAGGTCCATCCAGACTGTCGTCAGGCTGTGCTGTCATTCGGTTTTCTGAGTAGCAGTCTGTTCTTTATCTGAGCCCATCTTCTTTATCCTTTCTTCTGTCACTGGGCATTCTGGTAGTTTCCACACCTTGCCTGTTGCAGGTAGATGGGCAAAGGCCAGTAGAGTGCTTACGTGTGTGTTTTCGAATGATGGTCTCCTCTCCCCACATGCAAGCCGGAGTGGGACTGCCGGGGCTTTAGGGCGCTGCACCTTTCCTTCCCTAAGGACCTCGTCACTTCTCTGCATACGGTGAGCCACTCAGCCTTCCACAAACACCTTCCTCAGAGTCACTTTTCTCCACACCCTCCCCATCAGATGTTCTGTATCATCTCTTTGATGACAGGTGCCAGGAGATACTTCGGTGTTGATTTCACCTGCCTTTCTCTAAGCCCTGGAGATACTGGGCATCTTTTCAGGGATTTTTAAAAAGGAAAACACAAGTTCACTCTTCTTCACGCTTTGGCGCAGGCTTGTCACCAGTTGGCCCTCACGTCCTGCAGTAATTTCTTGGGAGCCTGGTCACTCACAGCAGGAGTGTTGAGGAGTCCTAACTTCCCTGGGTGTGTAACTATGTTCTTGCCTCGCATAGGCCGTTCAGGGCACTGGCCTGGCTTTCATCGTCTACACGGAGGCCATTAAAAACATGGAGGTATCTCAGCTGTGGTCAGTGCTCTACTTCTTCATGCTGCTACTGCTGGGCATTGGGAGCATGCTGGGCAACACGGCTGCCATCCTCACCCCTCTGACGGACAGCAAGGTCATCTCCAGCTACCTGCCCAAGGAAGCCATCTCCGGTGAGTGGGCCAGGCACCAAGGCGGTGGGGCTCGGGGGGCCGAACAGAGGTGCTGTCCTCAGGACGCACCTGCTCCCTGAGTCACTGCCACATCCAGGAGTCCTGCCACAGCTCTGTCAGGCGTTCTGGGAATGTAACTCACCCCACGTCTGGCCCTCCACATCATGGGCAAGTCAGGTGGTCACCCCAACCTTCAGCAAAGGCCAGACTCCCCAACATGACCCTCCAAGCTCTCCAGGCATTCAGAGAACATGCTTTTGTCTGTGCTGACCCAAGAATAATGATGACAGTTTGTACATTTCTTAAATACACTCTCAGTGAACCACCACCGAGTCAAGGTACAGAGCCTTTCTCTCACCCGAGAGCCCCTTCCCGCTGCTGTCCAGGCAGCACGCCCCACCCCCAGCAGCCACCTCTGCTCCGAATGCTGCCTTCTGAGGTTGCTCCTGCTCTCACACTGCAAGTCAGTTAAATCACACCGTACTTACCCTGTCTGTCTGTTGTCGTCATTCAAACTCAGTCTGTGAAATCCACTCTGGTTCAGTTCAGTTGACTCTGCGACCCCATGAACTGCAGCACTCCAGGCTTCCCTGTCCATCACCAACTCCGGGAGCCTACTCAAACTCATCTCCATTGAGTCGGTGATGCCATCCAACCATCTCATCCTCTGTCGTCCCCTTCTCCTCCCACCTTCAATCTTTCCCAGCATCAGGGTCTTTTCCAATGAGTCAGTTCCTCGCATCAGGTGGCCAAAATATTGGAGTTTCAGCTTCAGTCCTTCCAATGAATATTCAGGACTGATTTCCTTTAGGATGGACTGCTTGGATCTGCTTGCAGTCCAAGGGACTCTCAACAGTCTTCTCCAATACCACAGTTCAAAAGCATCAATTTTTCGGCGCTCGGCTTTCTTTATAGTCCACCTCTCACATCCATACACTCTGTGGCAAGCAGTAATCATCTCTCTCTTTTCTGTGAAAAAAATCCATCGACAGCCCACACTCGACAACATATCTGCCCATTCTGCTCTTGGTGGACAAGCATGCCTCTCCACTTCACTCCACCACCCATCCAACCCTCAGTGTGTGGAGGACCCTGGCCCCCCAAGCCCTGCCTCTGATGACACCATTCCAACACATCCACAACGGCCCTCCAGCCCCAACCCAGCTCTGCTCCTGTCAGCGCCCGCTGGCATCTCTCCTCTCAGGAGCCAGCACTGTGCGGCTGCAGCTTCCCGACGGCTCACAGCCTGTTCTCCCCTCGGGACGCTGGTGGGGCTCATGGCGGGTGGCAGTGGACGGCGAGGGGGCAGCGTTAGGGCCTCATACTTTTTGGGGGGGGTGTCTGAATTCCATCACTGCTGCTTTTCGTGCTGTGTGATGTTGGCAAAGTTACCCGACATCTCTGAGCTTTGGCTCCCCCACCCTATAAAAGGGGGCTCACCTCCCGCTACCTGCCTCATAGCCTTCAGGAGCCGACAGGGGACAAATGCCTAAGGCGCCATGGGATCTCGGTCAGCGTTTATTTCTCCTCTTCCCCTCTCTACCCCTCTCCCCGGTCAGATGTCAGGCCTACACTGGGAGTCCTGCAGCTCAAGTCTCCTCCCCGCTAACTCACCTCCCCCGAGCTCGGAGGTTGAGTCGTTGGGATAAACAACATAAGCAGGCCCACAGCCCGGGTGGGACCACTTAGACATCAGTGCCCCGTTTTACCTTCTACACTGGGTCGGGTGTCCTCTGCCAGACCCCTCCGTGAATGAGCGTCAGGAAGTCCTGCTGACACACCTCCCACCGCCTTGGCCCCACGGGAAGCTGGGGGAACAGGCGGGTGAGCAGGGGGTCCTGTGGTCCCAGGTCTGTTGTGCCTCGCCAACTGCGCCATCGGCATGCTGTTCACCATGGAGGCTGGCAGCTACTGGTTCGACATCTTCAACGACTACGCTGCCACGCTGTCCCTGCTGCTCATCGTCCTGGCGGAGACGGTCGCCGTGTGCTACCTGTATGGGCTGAGCAGGTAGGGCTGCATGGGAAATGCACCCACGAAGGCCACGACTCCCAGCACTTTCTCCACATGTAGTTTCCAGAATCCCGGAGAAGCCTCTCCAGTCTACTATAAGACAGACACTGTCAGGCTATGTCTAAATTCAGGCAAGGGTCAAGCTATGAGAAACAAAGAGAGGGGCCGCAGACACGGACACCACAGTGGTGGGCTGCAGGGCGGGAGGGACGGGGCAGGGCTGCCCTCGGGGCCCCCCGGGGCTGAGAACAGCTTCATGGGCGTCTCACCAGGCCCTCTGTGCCTGCTGGTGCTGGGCGCTGCCCTCCTGTCTACAGCAGCAGCCTCTACCTGGAGGCTGGCACCAGAGGCATGTCCTCTGATGTCCACTCCCCTGTGGGCGGTCGCTCTGCCCTCTTGGTGGCAGCCTGTGCCCTTCTCCCCTCCCCCAGGACCCCTCTCCCCATGGTCGTGTTCAAGCACCAGTAGTGCCCAGCACAAAAGCTTCCTGAGCACAGAGGGCTCCATGGCCTGGACCGCCTGCCTCCAACAGCACGGACTATCCAGACTTTCTCTCCCCGCTCTCCAAACAGATTTGAAAGCGACCTCAAGGCCATGACTGGACGCGCCCTGAACTGGTACTGGAAGGCCATGTGGGGCGGCGTGAGCCCGCTGCTAATCATCAGCCTCTTCATCTTCTACCTGAGTGACTACATCAGCACAGGGACCCTGCGGTACCAGGCCTGGGACGCTGCCCAGGTACCTGCCACCTCGGGGGTCTTCCTTGCCTCTCCAGAACAGGGGCGGTTATGTGTCACAGCGGGGAATCATCATCCAGGTCCTTGCTTTCTTCAGTTTTTATTGGAGTATGGTTGCTTCACAATGTTGTGTTAGTTTCTGCTGCATGACAAAGTGAATCAGTCATACACATATCCATTTTTTTTTTTGCACTTTCTTCCCATTTAGGTCACCACAGAGCTCTGAGTAGAGCTCCCTGTGCTACAGAGCAGGTTCTCATTAGTTATCTATTTATATGCTGTATTATATATATGTCAGTTCCAATCTCCCAATTCATTCCATCCTCCTCTCCCGCTGATACCTCATTGTAGTTCTCATTTCTCTAGTAATTTGTGAAATCGGAGTCTTCTGTGTTTCCAAGGGTGGAATGTTTCGTTCTAGTTCTGTGAAGATATCCTTGGTAGTCTGACAGGGATTGCAGCGAGTCTGTGGCTTGCTTGGGGCATGTAGTCATTTCACAGTATGGAGTCTTTCAGGCCAAGAACACGGTAGATCTCTATTCGTTTGTGTCATCTCTGATTTCATCACTGTTTTATAGTTTTCTGAGTACAAGTCTTTTGCCTCCTTAGGTAGGTTTATTCCTAGGTGTTTTATTCTTTTTGTTGTGATGGTAAATGGAATTCTTCGTTTCTCTTTCCAATCTTTTGTTAGTGTACAGGGATGCGAGACTTCTGTGCATTAATCTTGTGTCCTGCAACTGTAACAGATTCACTGATTAGCACCAGTTTTCTGGTGGCTCTCTAGGATTTGCAGATGACATACGATACACAGAAGAGAGTGATCGTTCACCTTCTTTTCCAGTGTGTATTTCTTTTTCCTCTCTGATCACTGTGGCTAGGACTTCCAAAACTATATGGACTGGACCTACTAGTGCACAGCACAGGGCACTGTGCTCCGTGGCATGTGGCGGCCTGGATGGGAGGGGAGTCTGGAGAGAATGGATACATATGTACGTATGGCTGAGCCCCTTTGCTCTCCACCAGAAACTATCACAACACTGTCAACCAGCTTCACTCCAGTACAAAAAGTTAAAAGTATCTCAGAAAAAGTCATAGAGTTATGGATATAAAGGTTCCCACTACTGTTGTAGCAGACACTGCTCCTGCTCTCAGCATCTGGGAATGCATCCCTTATGCATCCCTTCTGTGTGGACATGGAAGTGATTCGTGAACTCAGAGCCAAAGTGCTTGCTGTTTCCTCAGATGTACAAGCTGTTTGGCTGGAACTCTGCAAGCTTATTACCAGTCTTGGACATTTTCTTAATTTCTAATTCCTAACAGGAAATAAAAAGAGGGGGAACAAAGTCATTAAGGGGGCATACGCAACGATTTCAGAAGAATAGACTGAACATACACAATATACCCTTTCCCCGATTATGAGCGAAAGAGGCTGTTATAAAGTCATAGAAATAGTAATTTGAGAGGGCAATTTATTCTGTTTACATGGAAAAGAGAACACTAGTATCTTCATCTACAAATACAAAGCAGGTCTACAAAACAGCACCTCACATGAAGCCCCCAAAACAGGGAATGGGAGGAAACTGTGGAATAAGCATGGTGGGAGGGACGTCCTTGGCCCGTTCCTGATCTTAGCGGAAATGCTTTCAGGGTTTCACTGAGAATGAGGTTTGCTGTGGGTTTGTCATTTATAGCCTTTATGATGTTGGGGAAAGTTCCCTCTTTGACTACTTTCTGGAGCGTTTTTTCTGTGAGTGAGTGATGAGCTTTGTCACAGCTTTTTCTGCATCTGAGACAGAGAACATAAAGAGCAACAGACGCCTGTGGGCTGCTTCCCACAGCCACACTAGGCGCGGCGTCTTGGTTTACACACCGTACGTACGTTGGTTGACAGCAGGCTCCCTCGACTCGAGCGTCCTCTGGTTCCTTGGTGGGAAGGCAGCGTTTGTTGGCTTTGGAGCCTCAACTGGTTTGTCATCAATTTTGCATTTAGGGAAATACCACAAATCCTACCAAATGAGTCCATCAACCCTTCTCTTGAGACGAGAGCTGTGTTACTGGACTTAGTAGCTAACAATCCACATGGGGGTGGTTTGAACTCATTAATATTAAATAAAATTTAAAATCCAGCCCTCTCTCATCTCTGGCCACATTCCCAGGGGCCACCTGTGTCCGATGGGGGGCAATCCAACGGGACAGCACTGGGCAAGGGGAGCCCCTGCCCTTCGGTGCCTCTGTTGCTGCCTTGAACGCAAGCCTTCATCATTCCCATGGTCGCTCTTCACAGGGAGCCCCAAACAGCAAGCACGCTGCTTGTGTTCACTGAGGGGCACGGACACGCTCCTCCTCCCACCGGGGGGGCATCTCCTGACACTCGGGTTCTCTCCTCAGGGTCAGCTGGTGACCAAGGACTACCCGCCCCATGCCCTGGCCGTCATCGGGCTGCTTGTGGCCGCCTCCACCATGTGCATCCCGCTCGGGGCCCTGGGCACGCTCATCACACGCCGCCTCAAGCGAGGAGACACAGCCCCTGTGGCCTGAGAGCCGGGCACCCTGGGACCTACACCAGCTGCTCTATTTCAGCCCCTCACCCAAAGGTGGGCGCATCGGCTGCTGCCAGAAATCCCAACTCCAGACCCTCTCGGCCCGCTGTCTTCTTGCCAATCAGGAAGGTGAGGAGGTGACTCCCTGATGAGGAGCCCCGTCCTGCCCACCAGGCGGCCCTGTGTCACCTCTGCGATCCCAGTCACACCCCGCCACCAGAGGCAGGATTCCCACAGCAAGTCTGGAAGGTGGCTGTTTGATGGCAGCAAAGTCCAACAAGCAGGGTGCACTGTGAACTGAAATTTGACTTTAATTTTTATTAAATAAAATTTTAGCATTTTTTTTTCTGAAGAAATCTCAAAATATTAGAGGGCATTCATTTGTAGAGAAGTTGGGAAAAGGAGTTTTCAGTGCCTAAGATGACAAATCTCAATGTCATCAGAGCAAAATGAGTTCTACTTTCAGTCACGGTGAGCCTGCAATCAACTGTGTTCTTCCCTGAGAGGATGGGCTGGCCATAAAGAAAGAGGGGCTTTGCTCAGGGCTCACACAGGAGGTCACGATTCCCTCACCTGCGGCCTCTCCACGAACAACCCAAACCCCAGTGTCTCAGAGCCCTCACCAGCTGCCAGAGCCACTGCAAGGATGAAAGTGAAGCCAACTTTCCCACAGGCCTAAGGTAATATTTGGACATAACGACCAGCTCTTTACAGGAAAGGCCATGATCACAAGTTAGTGTTAATTTACTTATACGTAAGTCTTCTAAAATGTAAAGAGAGGCTCTGTTTGAGACCAGTCTTTCTAAAGTGAAGACACCGTATTTATGACACGGCATTAGTTCACCATGCAAACATCTGCTTTTAACCTGTAACAGTAAGCAGGTCAAGGTCATCCTGACTTGAGAGGGTCCCTTCCTGTTCTAACATTCCTGAATCCCATGATCGCAGTGAAGCACAGGAAGGTTCTTTGGGTATATTGTACAGACATCTTTAAACACACTTACTCACTCACCTGGGACATCGGCTGGAGATGGCTTTTCTTTTAAAACTTTTTATTTTCATGCTATAAACTTCCAGCTTCACCTGATGCCCAGTTATAGAAAGACCATTTGGAGATGTGGGGTAAGCTGGAGAGTCACATGTAGATCAATGAAGTTAGGACAGACCCTCATCCCAGATACAAAAATAAACCCCAAATGACCTTAAAGACTGAATTAAATATAAGACATGACACCATAAGATGCAGAGAACACAGGCAAAACATTCTCTTGGCATAAACCACACCAATATTTTCTTAGGTTAGTTTCCCAAGGCAATAGAGATAAAAGCGAAAATAAAATAGGGCCTAATCAAACGTATAAGCTGTTGCACAGCAAAAGGAAACCATAAACAAAACAAAAAGACAACCTATGGACTGGGAGAAAATATTTCCAAATGTTACTAACAAGGGCTTAATTTCCAAAATTTACAGATAGCTCATATAACTCAACAGTAATACAGCAACCTAAGCCAACACTGGGCAGAAGACCTAGACAGACATCTCTCCAAAGGCAGCGTACAGATGGCCAATATGCACATGGAAAGGTGCTCAACATCAGAAATCATGAGAGAGATGCAAATCAAAACTACAGTGAAAACATCACACGGGTGAGAATGCCCGTCACTGACAAGTCTACAAATAAATGCGGAGAGGGTGTAGCCAAAAGGGGCCCTCCTACACTCTTGGTGGGAGTGTTCACTGCTGCGGCCACCGTGGAAACCAGTATGGAGGTTCCTCACAAAACCAGAGTTGCCAGATCACCTAGCAATCCCACTCCTGGGCATACATCCAGGCAAAACTAGAATTCAAAATGATGCATGCACCCGTATGTTCTTGCCAGCACTATCACAGCAGCCAAGACCTGGGAGCAACCTCAATGTCCATCAGCAGATGAATGGAGAAAGATGTGGCACGTATATGCAGTGGAAGATCACTGAGCCACAAAAAAGGACAAAATAATGCCGTTTACAGCAACAGGGATGGACCTAGAGATTCACACTATGCAAGTGAGAAAGAGAAAGGCAAATATCATGATATCGCTTGTAAGTGGAAGCTAGAACACAACGCAGAGGAACTCATTACGAAACAGAAACACTCAGAGAACCGACTTGTGGTCACCAAGAGGGAGGGATGGTGGCCGAAGGATGGCCTGGGGGTCTGGGACTACTATGTACAGGATGGACAAACAGCACGGTCCTACCGAAGGACACAGGGAACTGTATTCTACATCCTGTGATAAACCGCGATAGGAAAAAAAACCACTCAGCTTTAAAATGTATGATTTACGTACCACATCTAGTCAGTCCTGTGAGTTCTCATCAGAGGGTTCTTCAGTGTCCAGACCCCTCAGCTGTCAAGGTTTGAAGAGTGGACACGCTCGATAGAAAATACACCAGAGTCTGCTCCTACCACCTTCCAGCTCGGGCCCCACCTCAGCCCTCAGTCACGATCCTTAAACAGAGGCACCCCTCCGGGCTTGTTCGTCAGCTGGGCGTCTCAGCCCCAAATGCCAGGGTCCTTAGGAGCGTGGACAAATTCTGTCCTCAAGCAGCACCACACTCACAGTGCTTGGGCCTCAGTGGTCCTCCACCGCAGTGTCCCTGCCAGCCCGCCGGGCGCACTTAAAACTCCTGGTGCGCGGGCCACCCCGGAACCTGAGAACCGGTGCCCTACTGGAGAGAGATGGGGAATGGGCCACCCCTGGGACCTGAGAACCGGTGCCCTACTGGAGAGAGAGGGGGAATGGGTCAAACATTCAGGCGCATTAACATCAAAAGTGACCTTTAAAAGTCTGAGAGCACTTTTGAGCACGGAAAAGTCACTTCTCCAAAATAATTTCTGCTCACAAAAGTCAAACACAGAAGAACCATTATTATAGACTAATGTGCTCCAGATGAAACTGTCTCCAGTTTCAGTTCAGTTTTATCCTGGTTTCTAAGAACTGCATGAAGAGCAGAACATTTCACAGTCATCCTCTTAAACCACTAGTCCTGTTTCAAAGAAGCCTTTCCTGGCTGTTTTCTAGGGACTGCACCTGAGCAGTCATCTTGCCATCCGTCCACCCTCCTCCAGGAAGCCGAAGGAAGAAGGCACACTCCATCCCCGCACGCTCAGCGGCACCATGACATCAGCACCAGGCAGGGGCTCTGTGAGCTTCCCACTTACACTAAGCACACCAACTCCTAGGGCTAAAAAGTCAGGCAGGGAAATATTGTGTTTTTAGCCACCGTCATAATAAAACCCTAAACAGGTATCTCTCTCGGTCTTTTTGGTCATTTATGGAATGTCGTTTCGAAATCTCTAAACACAAGTTTTTCCCCTCATTATGTAAACATACTACCTAATTTTGGGAAAAAAAGGAAAATAAAGGAACAGAGAATCTGTCTGATCTCTCTTTCATATTTGCTTCCTCCTATGCACTGAAGCCACACCAGTGCAGTAGTGTGGGAGGGTCATCACCTGAGAACAGGGTCAGATGGTAACAGAAAGGGCAGAATCCCAAAGAAAAATCAGGGAAATAATTCTAATTTGCTGGATTTAAGCAGAATGTAAGCTCTTCTGAATTGCTGCAGAATCTTTCCAATCCTTCTGAGAGAGAGGTCCTGGGCAATCTGCCCACCTCAGGATCCCTTGTTGGCTGAGGCCACAAGAACCCACTCACTAGGCCTGGGTGTGACCTTGGAACTGTCCTGGGGTGGAAAGGGTGTGTTACCTACTGTGTTAGATTTTTTTATAACTTGTTGTACATAAAAATTTGTGGCTATTGCATTTTATAGACAGAAAAGCTGGGGAAAAGAACTCACCCTACATTTTCTACCGAACATTCAAGGAAAGAAAGAAAGAAAGAAAGAGAGTGACCGGTTTAAAAAATCCTTTTGCAAGGCAAAAAGTGCATCTACAAATATGAAATTCTCAACCAGAACTTTCTGACCCGTCTCTTCAGGTCAATCTCATGTCCTTTGGCTACTGCACGTGGGCAGTAGCCAAAGGACAGGATCCACCTTCATGGAGTCTGAAAACCAGCCCTGGGGAGGTTCTAGGGACAGTTCCAGTCCCTGGACTTGATCGCTATCAGATTCTAGAAGGGAAGAGAAACAATAATAGATAATAAATGATAACGATCACAGACTGCGGTCTTTTCTAAAAAGGAAATAAACGAGTCTGGTGATGGTGTGAGAGGGACAATGCATAATATCAAGTGGCTGAGGAGGAGAGGCGGGGCCTGAATTTTGGAGAATGAACTGGAATTGCTGGAATTGCTGGAAGGTCCATCCAGGCAGAGGCAGTAGCCGTGCAAAGGCCCGCAGGGAGGAGGAGCAGAAAGGAGGCCTGCAGCTGGACTGGGGAGGAGAGTGATGGTGGGTGGGCTTAGGGAGCAGAGGGGGACCAGGTCAGATGAGGCCTGGTAGCCTTCAGAGAGCAGCAAAATCTCACCCGAGGGCCTTAACGTGGGGCCCTGGGTCACCCAGCTGACGCTGGAAGATCACTGGTAGCTGTGGAGAAGGGACCGGAGGGGCTATAAACGGGGGTACGAGCCCATGGGAGAGACGGGGTTGGGGTGGACACTGACAGGAGGAACTGGTGGGTCTGAGGTGTGTTTTGGAGGGGAGAGCTGCTAAGACTTGCTTAGGGACAGGATGCATAGTTGAAAGGAGGAGACGGATATAATGTCACACTTACTGGGTGGATGTTGGTGGCATTTTCTGAGATGGAGAAAGCTGGGCATGGAACCAGCCAGTCTACAGAGTACAAATCAAGAGCCCTGGGTGGGGGGCGGGGGAGGGAAACACCTCTGCTAGACTGCATTAAGTTTGAGGCGACTGTGCATCAGGGGGGAATATGTGGTAGGCTGAACATTAGAATCTAAGCTTTGGGAAAGATCCAATCTAGAGGCATATTTTTGGGAATCACAGTATAAAGATGCTATTCAACCCGGGTTTCTAAACAGCATCACCAGGGGCGAGTGTGTACGTGGAGAAGAGGGCTTAGGGCGGAAGGCTACAAAAACCCCAGTGTTACAGACACAGCCACGGCTTCCTTTCCATTCTTCTCACAGAAGAGGGGGTCTGTGTGCCTCCCCAGGCATCTGAATGGGCTTCTGAGTGATCCGACCAGGGAACCTGGTGGAAGGGACGCCCTCTGACATCAGAGGCTCGACCACACAAGCTTCCACCTGGATTAGTGGACCCCTCACTCGGGCCGCCCGAGGCTGCAGAGCCGCGTGGAGGCGCTGAGCTAACAGAACCAGTGGCGCCCGCCTCTGGCCTCCCTTGCGTAGCGCCAGACCAACCTGGACCAGGAAGAGCAGCCCCCTGTCAGCTAATAGACCCCCGTCAGCGCCCCCTGGGTCACAGGAATCACCCAGCTGAGCTCACACCCAGCTGTGACTCCTGACTCTCAACACTGTGAGACTACCTTCCAGTAAGAGGAAACCAGAACATAGAGGACATCAACGGGTGAGACTGTGGAGTAGAGAACCCAGGAGGAGGTGTGCTCCCAAAAGCTCAGACAGAAGGACATCTCCAGGTCTCCTAGACACGACTGACGACCTGTACTTTCTACTTCTCATCTCAGAATCTACACTTAAACTCGACTGTAACAGGAGATCAATTTAGGACATAAAATGTAAGATGATATTTTAATGGATGATACTGTAGCTCTGTACAGCAAGAAAAATAAATACACAAAAGGCATGCATCTGGGCCTTGGGCTAAAACAAAAAAGAAAGACAAAGTCATGCTCAGAATAACTGGTTAAAGGAAGTGCTAAGAACAAACAGGCCATCTAACCAGTTCAGCCAGGACCAGGGCATTCGTGGTGATAATTACACATGTCACAACAACTCATTAACTGTTCCGCTCCCCGCAGTGAAACCCCGTTCATGGCGTCTCTGCATGACGTCCAACCCAGAGGACGGGAGCTGGACCTCGAGGAAGACCTTCCGCCTGTAGACTTACCTGGGCTTCTCAGCAGGTGTGTGTGTGCATCCACGTGGTGATCTTAGCGAACTGCCGTGTGGATGAGAATCAAAAACTGTGCAGAGACCAAGTTCAACACTCAAGTGAGGTCCAAATACAAATCCGAGCCCACGTTTCTCAACTCCAAGGCCAAGTGATTGCTCTCATGCACATCTTATCCAAAATCAATTTCACAGGATGCTCTGTAAATAAAAAAATCCCACAGACCAAAAATTCTGGTGCTGCTGTGTTATACACACCCCTCTCTAGCAGTCACTTTTCAAACCTCTGACAAGCCCAAGAGTTGAGACAACTGTGACTTTAATCTGATGTCTGCAAATGGCTCTCACCTCAGATCCCTATTGTCAAAAAAACAAAAACAGCTATGAGTACCCAAGACTCGGGTTACTGAAAAACACCCTCCGGAGAACCCTCCGGCCCACAGACTGAGGAGCTGGGGCCCCGAGCTCAGGGCAGAGCCAGGCCACCCTGCAAGAGGCATCAGAGTGAGGACGCGTTCTCGGCAGTGGAGAAGCCCGACGCCCCTGGGAGTGGAGGGAGCCTGCAGCCCGACAGGCGGTGCTGTACCACAGGGCGGGGAGTCGGCAGGCTCTCTGCTGCCTCTCCCAGGAACCACGCGGGACAAGAAAACTGGACCACGTGTCAGGTCACAGCACACAGTCTCTCCCGGGCTGCGCTCCTCCATCCCGCACTTCAGGTTTGGCCACGCAACCTGCTCTGACCAATGAAATGTGAGCAGAAGGGGCTGTCACCTTCAAGTGGAAATGTCTCCCTTTCCTTCCTGCCAGGACAACTGGTCATGTTCCCGTGTGAAGCTGTTCCATCACTGGGCCCCAGGATGCAGATGGCACGTCACAGAGCTGCAGCAGACCCTTCAAGGACACACAGAAGCAGTGAGAAATAAGCCTTTTTTTTTTTTTTTTAATGCCCTTGAGAGCTGGAAGAAGCTTCCAGGTGGAAGCTTGTGTGGCTCATTTGTTACCTCAGCATAATCTGATCTACCTGGACAGACACAGGTCCTTTCCTTACTTTACAGGGAGGAAAAAAGACCTAAGAGGTGAAAAGATCAAAAGTATGTCAAAAGGATGCCCCCACCTTGGAGTTGAGCCATGTGGCCATACCCAGGCACAAGCGGTGGGAGCGGATGTTCGGTAAATTCAACACCACTGCAAGTACACACTTCTTTCACCAAAAGTCACAAGAAAATGGAGAGAGAAGTCACAGACACCAACAGAGAATTCCTCTACAAACAAGTATTCCAACAAATCTTTAAGGACAAGCAATCTTACAGACAATTCAGAAGCCCCAAAGGCACAGCACAGGGAACACCCGATTCTCACCAGCTCTGAGTCACGACCTTGGATTGCTCCCCTCCTTCCAGGCTACGTGGCCAGGCTCGCAGAGAGGCCCTGCCCTGTACCCGTGCCCCGCACGGTCCCCTCCCCGAGTGCGCTGACCCAGTGACTTGTTTCTAGTGCAGAGAAGAAGGCACGTGTGAGAGATGAGAGGACACTTCGGAGATGAGGTTCAAGAAGACTGTGACTTATGGGCTTTGATGAACCAAACTGCCAAGATGGAGAGGCCTATGTGGCAAAGAACATAATGTTTTAAAGATAATAATGACTGTGCGCTGCTTTGCATGATTCTTAAAATTCTGAAATAAAAAAGAACATCCCTTTGAAGACAAGGTATAGGAATGACACCAACATTAGTTAGAAAAGAATATGTCATTTTATTTTCACTTACAGATGAGACAGTACATGAATTTAGGAATAAAATTACTGCAGGTTTCTGAAATATTGACACCTCAAGGTCTAACACCAACATTAGCCCATTCACTGCAAAACAACCACATTAGCATTCAGATTTGGTCTTTGTCATGGTTGTTGAAATAAGTTCTTAATGTGAAATGCCCAGTAGCATCTGACGATCCATCACAGTAGACATAAACCGAGTTTTGATATTTTCTCTTTGGAACAAATGATGGTTATTTACAAGTTAAGAGTAGCCAGTTCTAATTACTTACCCTATTGTGAGTGTTAATGACTGACTGTAAGCTACAGAGGGTTTTCCAGCTATTATTTCCTTTCGAGTTTCTAAAAGCAACAACTCTTATTAATGTTTATAAACGATAATGTTGGGAAAAAAGGTGATGTTAAAATCAAGGCGCGTTTTAGAGATATTTAAGGACAACAAAAGGTATTACCATTGGAAAAAAAAACTGTACATAATTTTCAACCACAACACAAATATTGCAGCGGTATTTAATCAAACTATTTTAAAATAGTGGCAATTACACTATCTTAGATACTTCCTAGTTTTTAAATCTCATAATTACAATTTCAATATACAGTTTCCGACTTATTCATTAGAACTATGCACAGCTTCTAAAGCGTATTTTTCAGGTTTATTTCTGCACATAAATTAAAGCTGTCAGTTGGTCCTTGATCTGGAGAGCGATGACTACCTGGAAGCACTGAATTTCAGACACACTTACTGATGCAACAAAAATAATCACAGAGTGAAAAGCGCCAACACTGCTGTGTGTGCACAAGCAGCTGCTGCCTCCAACCGTGTGTGCATAAGCAGCTGCTGCCTCCAAGGGCAACAGAACTCAGCATGAGACGCGCTCAGGGACCTGCATGTCTCGAAGAAAGACCCAGGAAAGCACAGGGGCCAGGAGGGAGGGGCTGACCAACCGCGGCTGCTCCCACACCGGGGCAATCCTGAAGACCGAGGCGGCTTTGGACCTCTAGCATGAGGAATAGACTTTACATTCGCTGATTTCATTTACACCTTTTAAAAAAGATAGAGTATATCTGAAACTTTTCTCATCACACTTAAACTGCACAGTTCAAGCTGACTGAACTCGTAAGGCGGTCCCACTAGAACTCGAGAGGAACACCTCCTTCCTGCTATGTAGTCATGGACGATTTCGTCCAACTAGCTGATCTACGTAGGAGATTTACATGTTATGAACAGACTAGTTAGCTTATCATTAAGCTGTTAAGAAAAGTCCAAAGGTACATGGAAAAGTAAGCCTGCTAAGAGCAACTGCTTTTACAGTGACCATAAACTGAGCTAGAAAAATAATTTCACTGTTTCAAATGAGCGAAGAAGCTAGATTTTTTAAATATATTACTCATTCTGCAATGGCTGATTAAACTGACGATGTATAGGTTCCTTCCATTCTGTGAGCTGAATTCAGGTTACATTTTAATTATACACTAGCTTCAAATTATAAATATAACTATCCCAACAGTAAAGAGATCATCAAGGCAGTTAACACCAGATCAACTCTAAGTCATCACCCCACACCCAGCACAAGATGTGTTCCTGGATAAACGATTTACAAAGACCTCGGCTGCCGTGGAAAGCGGGTCAGTAAAGACTCCAGTTCTGCATAATGGAATCTTCCAGGCCAAGCCGCTTTCCACAGACACAAATTCAGTCTATCTTTTCTTTTTGGACCAATCTGGGAGCATCAACAAAGTCTTTGCCATTGTAAAGAATAATAAAAAATGTTCCGATGCTTGCGACTCCCCAGAAGAGCACATAGGCCAGTGTTTCTGTCCAGGTGTCACCTGTTGATTTTAAAAAACAAAATACTGATAAATAACAAGCCATTTTATTGACACTAGTTCCAGCTTTCAGCTGTTTAGCACATCTTGACAGCATTCAAGTTTACAAACACATCCAAAGGAAAACATAAGAACTCTCAGTTAAGGTTTGAACCAGTGGTTCTCTGACTCTGGCTGGCTTGAGAATCTTCTTCAGGGCTGGGAACAGTGTCAGCTGCAGGGCTCATCCCCAGCCTGTGTGCTTTGGTAGGGCTGGAGCAGGGCCCCCGAAGCTGCATTTCTCAAAAGTTCCCAGATTATGCTGATGCTGCTGGTCAAGGGACTACATTTGAGAACCACTTGACAACACTTCCCTGGTGACTCAGACGTTAAAGAAGCCACCTGCAGTGCAGGAGAGCTGGGTTCGATCCCTGGGTTAGGAAGATCCCCTGGAGAAGGGAATGGCAACCCCCTCCAGTATTCTTGGACTTCCTTTGTGCTCAGCTGGTAAAGAATCTGCCTGCAATGTGGGAGACCTGGGTTCGATTCCTGGGTCAGGAAGATCCCCTGCAGACAGGCAAGGCTACCCACTTCAGTATTCTGGACTAGAAAATTCCATGCACTGTATAGTCCATGGGGTTGCAAAGAGTTGGACACGACTGAGGGACTTTCACTAAAAACCAAAGAAGGGGCTAGAAATCAAACACTGTCACATCTACCACCACAAAGATCGTTACGTTACAACAACTGACATCAAAGATCACTATCCACAGCATCCAGTCCGTCTTCACTTGCGCCACACTCACACTTGTACAGTTGCTGATTCTGACAGCTCTGGGTTTTAAAGCTCTTTCTGGATAAAGAGAAAGGCAGTTCCTCAAAAGTCCACCCTGGGTTGCTCCCCAAAGGGATGATCCACTTGTTCCGGCTGAGTCTCGGTCCTGGCATCCCTGCTTTTGCGGACACTCTACAGGGAAATGTGCGTATATAAAAAGACCGAGACTAACAAAGCTAACTCGACAGCGGAGTGGCTCCCAGGACAGGCATCCACCGGCAGTGTGTTAAAGAAAGAAGTCAGAGGACCGAGGGCGTGGACTGAACCGTGAGCAGCACAGTCCGCTGGTCCCTCATCTTCCTCCCTGCCCCGAACGTGACGTAGGCCCCCGTCCCAGCACACAGCGATGCTGCACTCGAGACGCCCTGGCCTGTTTTCGTCCTGTGAGAGTTCTTACATTTTCAAACAGCTGCAAAAACAGTGTGCAAGAGAGACCATATGTAGCTTGCAGAATCGAAAATACTCATTGTCTGGCTCTTTTCGGAAAACATACGCTAACCTCTGCCCTAGAGTAACAGGAAGGCAGCTCCTTCCTGTGTCGTGACCACCTTCACTGCTGAACACTCGGGGATTACAGAGACGAACAGGTTCCGAGCCACCCCTGAAGAAGCTGGCAGAATTAGTGAGGGGGGTGAACAGGAGGCCTTAATCCAGGAAACTTTTGCTGAGGGCTTCCTGTACCCAGTATGCTTGCCTGGGAAATCCCATGGACAGAGGAGTCTGGTGGGCTACAGTCCATGGGGTCACAAAGAGTCAGACACGGCTGAGGCAACTTAGCACACACGGCTGAGGCAACTTAGCACGCACGCCCTGTGTCCTAGGCACAGGAGGTAAAACAGTAAGACAGGTCTCTGCCTTCAAAAGGTTGCTGATGCACTCTGAAAGATGAGCAAGGATGCAAAGCATTACCACTCTACCAAACTAGAAACACCACAGGGTGCTGGGACAGCACGGGGCAGAGCGCCTCCGAAGATGAATCCCCCAGTGCTTATGCGGTTAGGAGAGGGAAGAGGGAGGGACACACCGCGCTGTGGAGCCCAGAAAGGGGGAGCCGAGGTCTGTGCAGGGGAGCAAAGGGACACTCGAGAAGGGAGCCTGTCAGCCCAGCGGCACCCTTCAGAGTGCCCGAGGCTGCACCTCCAAGCAAAACACAGCATCACAGACTCATTCTCAGAGCGCTGAACAGCACTAAATAAGCAGCTAAGGAACTAACCCCATTAACTTAGCGACACAGGCAAACACTGAGGGAAAAAGAAAACCAGCAACATTCCTGTCTGTTAGCTCAGGTTCCTAGGCAATGCTTCTATTTAAATTTAGTAAGTAAGGTATTAATCTATAATACTATTGACTTGCCCAACAACAGGTGGTTGGTTACATAAACTATACATCCATCAACGGAATACTTTGCAGCCATTCAAAATAAAAGACATGGGGAAATATTTATACTGCTCGGTGAAAAAACCAGTACAAAAAAGTTTATAGGATCTGCCTTTTGAAAAAAAAATACACACCTATAAAGATTAAAACATCAAAATGTTAAGAGTAATTAGCTTAACTCTGAAAGGAAAGGTGATAACATTTTCTTTTTTGTCTAACTGTATTTTCTGTAATTACTATGTATTACTTTGGTAACGAGAAAAAAAAAAAAGAGCTCAAGTGGAAAAAAACACACTATCAAGCTACCAAGTATACACTTTCCTTCCTGTCATCTAAGGACTCACCTGACCTGCTCCCTTTACTCATTCAGTTTAACAGGGACACACCGTACTGAGCAGGCACAGACGTAAGATGCTATACAGGAAAGGTCAACATTCTAAAAGATGAATGTGAAATCAGTGCAGACTTACCAGCCATCAGCAAACAGATAATGCACATGGAAAAGGCAACAACCATGATGATAGGCAGCTGGAAAAGGAAACAGAGAGAGAAACCGTCACGTAAGATGCTAATCGCGGCTGTAAAATCAGCTTTCCCTGAAAGACAACAGAACCCGTCTACATCTAATACACAAAATACCTTTCTTTCAGAAAAAGTCATTAGAGTTTTGATCATAACTGCCCAAATCTTCAAACAGATTAAAAGATCTGAAGAAAGAGGAGGGAGGTCACCCAGATGTGTACTCAGACTCTAGGCCCCCCACTCCAGGACACCCTGCCTGCTCGCATGAAACCCCAGAGAGGCTCTTGCAAAGTCTGGTGAATGAGTCAGAAACCAGAGACGTGTCAAAAACATAGAGATTTCTACATCACAAGTTTGCCTCCAGCAATCCCTGAACCTCAGGGGGAGCAGAGTCTCCCTGAAACGAGAGACACTCACAACTGTTCCACGTCTGTGCTCTCACTTAAACAGCATCTGCAGCTGGACATCCAGGCGCTTCCGCGTCTTGGCTATCATAAACGGCGCTGCGATGGACGCCGGGGTGCGTGTCTTTTGGAACTGTGGTTTCTCGGGGCATATGCCCAACAGTGGGGCTGCTGGGTCATATGGCAGATCGTTCCTAGTTTTTTAAGGACTGCATGCTTTTCTCCATAATGGCTATGCAGGTAACATTCCTGCCAACAGTGAAAGAGGGCTCCCTTTCCTCCATATCCTCTCCAGCATTTACTGTTTATAGATTTTTTAAAATGTGGTACGTATATACAACGGAGTATTACTCAGCCATAAAAAAAAGAACAAGTTTGCATCAGTCCTAGCGAGGTGGATGAGCCCAGACTGCTCTACAGAGTGAAGTCAGAGAGGAAGCAAATACTGTGCATGCGCCCGTGTACGTGGAATCTAGGAAAAACGGTGCCGATGAACCTGTCTGCTGGGCAGGAAATACAGATGGAGAGGACGGGCACGTGGGCGCAGTCGGGGAGGGAGAGGGTGGGACGGGCGGAGGAAGCAGCACTGATGTGCACACACGATCATGTGTAGAATGGAGCTGGTGGCGAGCTGCTGGGAGCCACAGGGAGCCCAGCCGGCCCTCTGTGCTGACCTGGAGGGGGCCGGATGGGGAAGGGAGGGAGGCGCAGCAGAGACGGGCTTTATGTATAATTATGGCTGATTCACGCTGCTGTACAGCAGAAACCAAGACAGCACTGTAAAAGTTAACAAAACAAAACAAAGGAGCTGCAAAAGACAGTCAAGTTCGAGAGAAGACAACATTCCAAAGTTACCCCACTCTTCTCCCTGATCTGCTCCTTGGGGCAACGTAAGTATTTATATTCCATTTAGAACAACACATAATGTTTTATGTCAAGGGGAGTTGGACCGTCTGTACCTTCAGTCATAATGCTATTAACAACTTAAAAAACATAAAAGGTTTCTTACAGCCAGGAATTTCAGATCTCTTGGAACACTTAAAGGACTATGAGATTCTAATTCATCCACTGAATAGTTCCCAAGAAATAAGTCTATGGAATCCTAGAAGAGAAAAAAAGGGAAACAGTAACTCCCAAATTAGGTATGGGGAACAGTACAAAGATACAGCCACCAAATAACCACAAATTAGCATCAGAAAACAAACTTACTTGTCTAAATCCATCAGAAAAGTTGTTCTTGTAATACCGTATTAGTGAGTTCCAGCCATCCATTATAAGTCCCAACTGAGTTCTCTTCCCAGTTCTGGTTAAATAAGAGGTTAAGTTTTGAATCACAGATTTGCATATTAAATTCTCACACTGTTTATAGCCAATAAGTACGTGGTATGGAGATAAGTAAATTGTAAAGATTTCTTTTTTACAATTCCTGAATATATAAAGGAGACATGTCACAAAAGAAAGCAGTACTGAGTCCAAGAAATGTGCATCCTCTTTCTAAAGCCTTACACAGTAGACACAGAGAGGAAACACGCTCAGTTCCCCTTGCAAAGACAAGAAGCAAGAAGAGAAACACAGCCCAGGCTAAGCGGTATAAAGCAAACAGACTAGAAACCTTATCTTGCTCCCAGGGAATCCATACGGCAGAAAAAGACCCAACCACATCTGTAACAAATTCACAGCGTTCCAACCTCTCACTCCCCAGTACGCTCCTTGAAACCAGCCCCAGCATCACACAGGCACAGTCCCAGGCCCCTCCCCGACCTGCTGCAGGGCCTGGGTGAGTCAGGTGCACAGCAGGTGGCTGAGAGGAGCTGAGGCGCCATGGCGCTCAACCCCACTGTGCACCAGCATCACCCAGGGGCGCCACGAAGCCACCGGTGCCTGGGCCTCCTCTCCCCTGAGTCCCAGCTGACGGTCTGGAACGAGGCCCAGGCACCAGTGGGTGCTCTTGGGTAAAAGCTGCGCGAGCGGTCTGCCAAGCACCGGAGCTGTGCAGCCCTGGACTGACGCGGTTTCAGCGCGGCTTGCCTGGTAAAGTCTGTCTTCAAGGCGCCGGTTCCCGCGTACTGTTTGGCACAAGCATTTGCATTGTCAGCCCAGGCTGTGGAGGGGAGAGGAAAAATCAGTTAGTAATCATTGACACCAATGCTCTAAGTCCAAAATATTTACTTCAAAATCTGAATAACCTTGCCTCTGTTCAAGAAATGACCTACCATTTTTGTAAATCTTCTCAAATTCATCTTGTTCTTCGAGTTTTTGTCCCACGTGCAAAACTCCTAGTCTCTGCAACAAGAGTCATACCCATGTTTACATGCTACAGATTTCAGCACGTGTGATTCAGAACACAAAGCATAGTCTCCACAGAGTCTCACGTGGCTGCTGGCTTCAGCCAGGAGATGTCTTCCTTGTACGCGTGGACCACAGCCCTCTCCTGCTCGGCCCGGCTGCAAAGCCTCTCTCTGGGCTCCCATCCGCCCACAGCCCCTCTCTCCCGAGCCCCAGACCATAGCACCGGCGGCAGAACTGTGTAAACCCAGAGACAGGGGCAGAGGTAAAGGCGGGAGTATGCAGTCAGTGCTCCCTCCTTCCCTGCCACCACCCCCAACCTCCCACCACCTGGACCCTCTGCCCGCCTCACAATTCACCACCCAGACTGCTGCCCTCCACACTTACCCTAGCCAGGGGCCTTTGAGAACCAGAGGAATGCTACCTCCCTCCCTCCCCACAGACTGCACAGAAGCACGGCCCTTTGCAGGTCATCTCAGGACTCCGGGCAGCCCGAGTCTCTCCATGGACTCCCCTTTGGAGCTCACTGACCACAGATTAGGGACTCCTACCTTGGTCTTTGTTTCGGGCCCGCAAGCCTCTTAGAACCACTATCCTCACTGCTCGCCTTGGATGAGCCCTCCCTCACTCCCCCAGCACAGGGCCTGCCCACCCCGGTGACCGGCCCTCTCTGGAAGGGGACAGGCACAGCTGGAGGCCCGTCAGCGGGCCCTGAGGCTGGAGAAGCTCCTGCCCGAAGGCTCTCTGCAGGTTGCTGAGCTTGTATAGGACTGTTTTTAGCATGTAAATTAGTTAAATACAGATTACAGAACCCAGTCCAATAGATTCCTGTTAACCAGCCTTGGAAATAACCAGTCCCAATATGGTTTCTATTGAAAAATATCCTCTGAAGTAAATCCATCAGACTGACAAGGACTCAGTATCACACAAGCTGGAGTACTCAAAGGCGGTGAGCACGCCTTCAGCATGAGTACGTGAGGATTCGGGGAGGGATTTTACTCCACAATTCTTCCCCAAGTTCCACAGAATTGCCATAAACAAAGACAAATTCTTACAAATGATTTAGGCGGAAACCATTTGGGATGCATTCTGTTTGCTCCCTACGACAAACAGGACTGCGGTCCGAAAATCTAGGCTGTATGTATTTTTAACTCCATATATAAACAAAAGAAACTATTTATACCTACTCTTTCTCAAAAACAGTCACACTGGTGAAGCAAAGCTGTGTCACGAGTATTTCCCTGGGTGTTAACATCCCTTGCCGACAATAAAAGAGATGCAAACAAAACAACTTAAGAGGTGCTACTCTGTACCGTTAGAAAAGAAAACATTCCTCAATAAAAACAATGCTAGCAAGACTCTTTTCTTATTGCTGGCTAGTGTTAGGGTAAACTGGTGCAACCCCCTTGGAGAGTATGCATGCATGCCAAGTCGCTTCAGCGAGTCAAACGCTTTGCAACCCGCCAGGCTCCTCTGTCCATGGGATTCTCCAGGCAAGAATGCTGCAGTGGGGTGCCATGCTCTCCTCCAGGGGACCTTCCCAACCCCGGAGTCAAACCCACGTCTCTCTTGTCTCCTGCACTGGCAAGCGGGGCCACCTGGGAAGCCCCTTGGAAAGCAGAAATTCTCTTTAACCCAGAACGAGTTAACTTGAAGGAAATAATTCAAGCTAATAATATACACAGGTGTATTCTCTACAATCTCATCTATAAGCCAAAAATGTAGCAACCTAAATGGCTTAGTGAATTACAGCACACCAGTACAACTCTTAAAAAACTATAATGCTAGAGCAAAAGAGCAGACTTTACAACCGTATACACACACTGACCGCGGGCACGCACAAACTATACCCATGGATGCCAAGACACAAAACCACAAAGAGCTGGGTTAGGGCGGGGGCATATGAATGTGTTTATTATTGGTTTTCAAAAATTGTTTACTTAATAGAAGAAAAAAAGCATGCGCACCTGAAGCTGGGCCTGAAGTGAACGGCGAGCCAGCAGACTCTGGATCACGTTGGTTCGGTCCAGACAGTCCATGCAGTTGCTGCGGAACACGCCCTCCTGGGTACTCAGCACCACGCCGGCTGGGTCTACTAGAAAATAACTAAAACATATTTGTATAAACACTCTCATACCAAAGCCAGCCAAGCGATCTTCCCAACCCAGGGATCGAACCCAGGTCTCCCACGCTGCAGGCAGGTTCCTTCCCAGCTGAGCCATAAGGGAAGCCCAAGAATACTGGGGTGGGTAGCAGGGGATCTTCCCCACCCAGTAATCAAACCAGGGTCTTCTGCATTGCAGGCGGATTCTTCTCTGAGCTATCAGAGAAGCCCTCCCACTAAGGACAGTCCTCTTATAACACAGGTCTATGTCAGAAACATTATTAAAGCCGGTAAATTAAAGGACAGACAGGAAATGTACAGTTCAGGTATATTTGATTACCAAGGACCAAAAGGAAGTTTGAACAGAACAGGCAAGACAGACTCTATCTCAAAACAATTGCAGCATCAAGGTCACTTCAGCCAACAGATGTGAAAAAGGAGCTGGGAGTATTGTAACAGATGCAATGGGCAACACCATGTCTCCCCAAGGCCGGAAGAGGGCTTCCTTCGACGTAGCAACTATGACCCGCCCCTCAGTCCCTGTGCTGCATCACGACTCCCTGAGTTGTTCATTAGAAATGAACGTGCTTGATCTTCATTTTTAGCAAACGACTCAGAAATAAACTGAATAAGAATCTCCGAAGAAAGGATTGGATATTGTGCATTAAAAACATTTACAAATCCCTTCTTCAAATGGCTAATATATGCAAATAGTACATAGTTTATAGGGTATAATAGGGTATTACTTGAAAAATCTGCTTTACTTTCTCCCCCGAACCACCCAGATGTCTGCACTGGAGCCAAACACAGTTACAAGTTCCTGTGGGTCCATCATTTTTAACAATATGTTCAGATAATTCTATGAACCCCCAAATTTTACAACATATAGTGTGGTGGTGAGGAGCATAGACTTTGCCAGCAAAGTTTGCTAGCCTTAGTTCCCAGGCAAGTTACTAGCTGTGTAATTTTAAGTAAATAACCTAATTTCTCAGAGCCTGTATTTTTTCATCCACAAAGTGGAGATGGCAGCACCACTAACAGGCTGCTCTACAGTTCAATGAGATCGTGTATAATGCATACAAAGCGCTTGGCAGAGGGTATGGGACGAAAAATACGATGAATACTAAACAGTATTAAATTAACCACAGTTACTCCCTAAAATCAAAAAGTGAAGGGGAAATACAGTAGATTCACCACAGGCTAAAAATCATGACCTTAAAAAACATGGGCTTAAGGGATTTCCCTGGCAGTCCAGTGGTTAAGACTCCATGTTTCCAATGCAGGGGACATGAGTTAGGTCCCTGGTCAGAGAACTAAGATACCATGTCAGGACGCAAAAAAAAAGCAAACCCAGCTTAAAAGAATGTGTTTAGACTAAAGATATACCAGAGGTTCCTTCCAAACCAGTGAGGTTCAATCAGAGTATGTATACATAGAGTGCATGTGAGCATTGGCACCCCATTTTCAGTTAGTCGCGTCTGACTCTCTGCGACCCCATGAACCGCAGCACGCCAGGCCTCCCTGTCCATCACCAATTCCTGGAGTCCACCCAAACCCATGTCCATCGAGTTGATGATGCCATCCGACCATCTCATCCTCTGTCGTCCCCTTCTCCTCCTGCCCTCAATCTTTCCCAGCATCAGGGTTTTTTCTAATGAGTCAGCTCTTTGAATCAGAGGGCCAAAGCACTGGAGTTTCAGCTTCAGCATCAGTCCTTCCAATAAATATTCAGGACTGATCTCCTTTAGGATGGACTGGTTGGATTTCCTTGCAGTCCAAGGGACTCTCAAGAGAGTCTTCAACACCACAGTTCAAAAGCATCAATTCTTCGGCACTCAGGTTTCTTTATAGTCCAACTCTCACATCCATACATGACCACACTGGAAAAACCATAGCCTTGACTAGATGGACCTTTGTTGACAAAGTAATGTCTCTAATGCTTATAAAATAAATACTACATATTTTATAAAGATTACTTCTTAAACTACAGAACAGGTCTAAGAGATAAGTATTATTATCTCCACTTTTCAGATGGAGAAATCAAGGCTTGAAGATTAACTTGCTCCTGTTCACACGGCTAATAAGAGGCAAACTGAGATTTCAAACACTCTGGATAGGGCCCCAAAGCCCAGATTCTTTCCACTTTCCCCCAAGACCCTGAGAACAAATGTGCAGAGAGGTCTGAACGTCACAGTTTCGTGAAAGGCGTCTACTGTCCCTGTGGAACATGGTGACCACAATGGACACAGATTTTGGCATCAATCTCTCCTTTCTTAACTCTTGTGGGGCTGCAATTAACAGGTGAACTCAAGGAAACACCCCCCGACAATGTTTGTCTACACCCCAGTAATGATAGAGGTCAACCCCTCTACACTAGCTATGCTCAAAACAAAACCTCATGGGGAAGGGGTGGGGGTGGGGGAAAAAGGCAGATTAAACTAACTATAGCTGGGATTACTGGAGAAGGAAATGGCAACCCACTCCAGTATTGGCCCAACCCACTCCCAATCCAGTACTCTTGCCTGGAAAACCCCATGGACGGAGGAGCCTGGTAGACTACAGTCCATGGGGTCACAAAGAGTCAGACACAACTGAGCGACATCACTTTTCTTTCATTACCAATATAGAGACTCTCAAAGATTTTAAAAAACATGAAACAAAAGGTTGTAATTAAAGAGAAGGCAGAGGCAATTCTTGGAGAAGGAAATGGCAACCCACTCCACTATTCTTGCCTGGAGAATTCAATGGACAGAGGAGCCTGGTGGGCCACAGTCCATGAGGTTGCACAGAGCTGGACATGACTGAGCGATTTAGCAGCAGGTATTACTTAATATGTATAAAAATATTTTTTTCTTAAAGCTGAGCAAATAACTATAGGAGAAGCTTTACTATGTTACCATGAAACTGAAATTCACACAGTACATTTGGCTTGCCAGGATTAGAACTACAAAGGCAAAAACAAAATAAGACTAGCTTCCAGATTCCTACTTCTGGCTCTAAAACAGGTCAAGACTGATATGCATAGAGTACAGTCCATCTATGAAGCCACACAGTAATTAACACCTTAACACACCTAAGTACCATAAAGATATTTAGACCCTTCAGTCCATTATCCTACCCTGAAGAACTTAAGAAACAATTTAACGGAAGTAAAACTATATTTATACCCAGTGATTCACTGAAGCACAGTCTTTGAGGGAAGGAAGAGAAAAGGAAATGAACCAGATGCCCAATGTGAAGAAGAGCGTTCAGCTAACTGTGCTATGACACAGTGGAACACAGCAAAGCCACTACATGCTGACATTACAGTCTTGGCAGGCTAACAACAGAAAGTAACAAAACATTTAGTGAAAAGAACTGAACATAAAACAGTAGCAAACTATCTTTAATTGTGTTAAACTTTGTAAATGTGTAGAAGATAATACATAAAAATATGAAAATACCTAGACTTGGGTCATTTTTAAGATTTTTAAAATACTTAAAAATCACCAAGCCTAATCTTTCAGGAAAAAAACACAAACTAAAAATGAGAACAGACCAGTGGTATGAACCCAGTGAACTACAGGTCTGTTAGCTAATGCATAACATATGTGATTAATGTATGCACCTATCTCATCCCTCAATTTCCACAGAGAAACAGCAGAACTTACCTTAATTCATCTTGCATTTCTGCTACCTGATCCAATAAAATACTTAGCCGATCCCACCTCATATTTTTACATTCCTTATGGAAGTCAAAGGCAATGTACCTAACAAAACAAAAGATATTCAGAAAGTGACTACAAATTAATCATTTTTTCTTTAATAATACCTCATAAGCTGATCTTCCTCTCTAAATACATTTCACCTAGGAACATACATTTACTCTGGGTTTACCACTATACATACACACACACAGAGGCATGCACAGATGTGCTGACCTTCTCATGCTCATATCTACTGAAGGAAAACAACACACACTAGTATCTTTACATGTTTTTCTAGAGGCCCTAAGATAGGAGTCAGTAAGCCTAGCAAAAGGCACAGCAATGAGGCCTGTTAATATAAAGTAGCGTGTCCAACTGAGCTATCTGCTGTGTATTTATTCTCTGCCCCGGGTGCCAAGAATAGGGCCCCTTTCTGATTTTCCTATCAATTAAGATATTCTAAATGGTCAAACTCGATTCAGGCCAAGGAGGGCTGGACTGTGTTGCGTGCTTGAGGCTGTGAGAAGAACAGAAACAGGATGGTGCCTACTCCGGTTGTTACTTGTTCATCCTGCCAAAATATTCACTTTATCAACAGCCACACATCACACACACAAGTGGTAGAGAGAACTTTCTGGTCTGCCAACCGGGAATGGGTTGTTTTCAGTCATCGGATATTTAAGAGGCATAAATCTCAAAGCTGGAACACACCTAACAGTGAAGGTGTCCTCCGAGGAATTGAAAATGCTGCCCCTTGAGAGGGAGGAGAAAATCATTAACCACCTCTCGAAAGTCAAGAGAGGAAGAAGAATGCAAAGAACCCGGGCACCAGGGTAGCTGACGATTCTCACACAAGCCACTTTCACCCAACTTCCTGTTCAAGCATCAAGTCAAGTCATGGAGGACGAGGACTAGAAGGACACTACACTGTCCTCAACAGAGCAAAATTCAGGTTAGGCGCCCGCTCTCGTGTGACTTCCGGGCTCCAACAGCTGAAGGGACAACAAACACCAATACAGGGTGGGCTTCCAGCAGGTCAAGAGCGTGGTTCTCTCACCTCAGCGGTTATCTCAGGGCACAAGAGGGGCCTTAGGCATTAGCATAAAAACAGAGGTTAGCCAACTGTGGGGCCTTGTTGCTGAGTCGTGTCCGACTCTTTTGCAACCCCACGGACTGTAGCCTGCCAGGCTCCTCTGTCCATGGGGTTCTCCATACTAGAGTGGGTTACCATTTCCTTCTACAGAGGGACCTTACACATTAGCATAAAGACAGAAGTTAGCCAACTGTGAGCTAGACTTTGGGCAGACTGAGAGTGGGGGAAGCACTTTCAAAGGCAGCTCCATTAAAACTGGTGGCATCGTATTTATTTTTGGAGAGCTCTGATCATGGCCATAGACTCGTCTGAAGAATTTAAGTGGCTCATTAGCACCTAAATGCATTTGGATTCTTCAGCTTACATCTTTCTAAAATTATGTTTGTGTCTTCTCAGAATATGTCTTACATCATTGTATTTCGGTAACAATAGCTTTAGGGTTTCACTTCTTGGCAGAAGGAGCCTTCCGAGTGCACTGAATACCAAGGGCACAACTTTAGACTGACATATGCCTCAAGTTCTCAAAGTTAGTTTCTGCTGCAAACCCGCCTATGGAAACCCTCTGAAACACAGAAAGGGTCTTATCCAGGGGTGTAACCTAGCAACCAGGAGATAAACTTTTGCTAGAATATATGATACATGCTGGACTTTAAACCCAGAGATTCTGATTTTTCAGGTCTTAGATATATTCTGAGTAATTCCTCTGAAAATTTTAAGGCACATCTTGGACAGGAATCACTTCTCTGATTCATGCAAAGTATGTCTGGGCAGGTCCCACTGTGAGAAGGCAGAAATGTGCATGAAGCAAGGGTCTGAAGAATTTGCTAGAGTTTTTGAGTTGGATAAAACAAACTTAATTTCTTCCCCAAAGGTTCATTATGTCCTAATTTTGTTTATGTTTTAAAATTTTCTATAGCTTAAAAAAAACTGTCCCCAAATAACCCAGTACCATTTCTTTGAAAGCCTTCCCCACTGCCTGTGACCACTTCCTACCAGAGTACACCCCCATCTTCTAGCCCAGATTCTGGATGCAGGACGCTCCAAATGGGCTGACTCATCACCCTGCACATGCCACAGGGCAACTACTAATGTTTTAGGATCCCCCTCTTTTCTGACAGAGCTTCAGAGAATTTCTAACTGTTGTCTGGTGACTGACAGGAGAGACAAGCTGCCGCTCCAGACAAGGCCACCACACAAGAGTAAACGGCTCCAGCTTGTGTGGGGTCAGGACCAGGCAGAGGCGAGGAACTTAAAGACCCAATGGCTGTGGCAACACAAAGCCTCAAGGCGAGGATTTCAACCAAAATTCAAATTAAAACTCAACTGTTAAATTATTCTGTACAAATGAGCTCATTTATAAGTAGAGTCATGGATGTAGAAAACAAACTTACAGCTACCAGGGGATATGGGCTGGCAGGGGATAAATTGGTAGATTGGGACTGATATATACACACTACAATATATAAAGAGATAAAACTAGTAAGAACCTGCTGTGTAGCAAAGGGAACCAAGGAACTCTACTCAGGATTCTGTAATGGCCTATATGGAAAAAGAATCTTAAAAAAAGAAGAGTGGATATAGGTATGTGTGTAATTGACTCACCCTGCTATATACCTGAAACTAACACAACACTGTGAATCAACTGTACTCCCAGTAAAAATGAAAAAAGAAGTTATCCTGCAACATGAGTTATGTCAGAGAAAATTTCAAGCAAACAAAATCATGCTTTAAAAACCACAAACTGAAATGTGTCTAGAGAGAGATCTGTGCACTTGCATGTACGTGAAGTGCACACGTAGCCTGAAAGGCCCAACAACAGACCCCAGTGGGTACCTGATCATTCCGTTCCCCAAGGAAGACACCATTGTTGCAAACGCCTGTTCAAGCGGCTTCTCTGAGCCCTTCTGATTTACCTGTAAAAGTTAAAACCACCACAGCTTTAAGTTTAATTAAAAGGAGACAGTGACATCAGCAAAATGGCAGACTATGAAGCTTTAAGCTCTTGTACCTTCACAAAAACATCGGAGAAAAGAGATGCTGTCTAAACCAAATCTGTAGGAACTCTGGAAAACAATCAAAGGTTTCTAGCAACCAAGGAGAGGTCCAATCAAGATAAAGCCATCTTCAAAACTGGAGGACAGTTTTGTAGCCTTTTTCTTGCCCTTGCCTTACCCTTTCCCAGTGCAGTGACAATCAGCTTAAGCAGCAGCACCACTTCTCAGTCCCCCTCCTCTAATTGGAGGGAGCAGAGGAGAACTTATTTGCAAACTATTGTGTATGTTTTGTTCTGATCTGAAGGAGTGACTCGGCGGTCTCTGTCCTGCATAAATGTGAACACAGGCAGGGAAAGTGGTGAACACTGTTCATATAAGCTGCAAGAGGACTAAAAACCAACAGATGCCTAGGGCAAGATATTTCAGGCGGTGACATAAAAAAGACCATCTAAAGCCGCAGAAGCAGCTGGGGTGTTAATGATGACTCTTTGGGAAATGAGGATATTAAAAAGCAGCCACATTCATGGAGGGTTTCAGAAAGCCCTGTGCATACCCAAGCAAGATGCACACTCTGAAAAATCCTAAAAAGACCTTAAGGCTTCACACCTCAAGCTAATCCCTAGGTTCCGAGCAAGCCTAACTAAACACGTGAAGGACTGCTCCACCACAGAACCAGTCAGCAGAAATTGGGAGATGGGTTTGTTCTCTTTTTTGGTTTTTCCTTTGTCTATTTCAGGGCCTGATACTCAAGGAAATTTCTATCACACTGTTAGCTGAACACAAGCAAGCTAAAAGAACAGAGACTTTAGTGAGCATACACAAGGAACAGTCTTTGCAAAAATAGTTTGGAAAAGTCTCAAAACAGATGGATTACTATAGCATTCAACAATCAAAACAAAACAGGAAACCCCTAGGAAAGAAGAATCTGACTTCCTGAGTTACTGTATTATGTACATCCAATAGCCTGTTTTCAACAAAAAAAAAATCATAAGGTATACAAAAAAAAAAAGACAAAGCTTAGTTAATGAAAAAGGATAAACTGATAGAAATCATCTCTATAGAAGCCCTATTTATAAAGAACTTTCAAAATAACTGTCCTAAATATGCTCAGAGCTAAATGAAAACACAGACAAAGAAGTAAAGGAAATCAGGAAAACAGTATATGAAAAAAAATGAGAAGATCAAAGAAACGAATTATTCTAAGGAACCACACAGTAAGTCTGGAGTTGAGAACTACAAAAGGCAAACTAAAAATTCACTAAAGGAGTTCAACAGCACATTTGGGCAGGAAGAAAAAAGAATCAGCAAACTTGAAGATAGAACAAATTAAATAATCAAGTTGAAGGAGCAGAAAGAAAAAAGAATCAGAAAACTGAACAGAGTCTAGGGGACTTGGAACACCACCGAACACACAATATATTCACTATAGGAGTCCTAGAAAAAGGAGAGAAAGGGCCAGAGAGGTTATAAAGAGAAAATGGCAAAACAACTTCCCAAATTTGATGAAATATAGAGATCTTCAAATCCAAGAGGTATCCAATCTCCAGATATGACAAATCCAAAGAAATTCACATCAGATATTATAATAGAACTACTTAAAGACAAAGAGAGATCTTAAAACCAGCAAGAGAGAAAGGACTCATCACATACAAGTGATTCTGAGTAGAATTATACGCCAATTTCTCTTCAGAAACCTTAGAGGCCAGACGGCCACAAGATGGTCTATTGATGTACTGAAAGGAAAAAAAAAGGACTGTCAACCAAGAATTCTATATCTGGCAAAACTGTAGTTCAAAAATGAGAAATTAAGATATTCTTAATTTTAAAAAAAGCTGAGGGAATTGGTAGCTCAGCTGGTAAAGAATCTGCCTGCAATGAAGGAAACCCTGGTTTGATTCCTGGGTCAGGAAGATCCCCTAGAGAAAGGATAGGCTATCCACTCCAGTGTTCTTGGGCTTCCTTGGTGGTTCAGACAGTAAAGAATCCACCTGCAATGCGGGAGACCTGGGTTCGATCCCTGGGTTGGGAAGATCCCCTGGAGGAGGGCATGGCAACCCACTTAGTAATCCTGCCGGGAGAACCCCCAAGAACAGAGAAGCCTGGCAGGCTACAGTCCATGGTGTCGCAAAGAGCTGGACGTGAGCACAGCAAACAAAGAGCAACAAAGCACAGCACAGATCTGCCCTACCAGAAACACTACGCAGAGTCCTCAGCTTAGAATGAAAAGACACTACAGAGTAACTCAGAGCCAGGTAAAGAACAGTCTGCTTAAGATAAGCAGGACACAAAGGAATGAACGCTACACAGTATAATTTAGATGAGGCACTTAGAACAGGCAAATCTACAGCGACAGAAGCAGAATAGTTAACGGGAGTTGAGGTGAGAGGGATAATAGAAGGTTACTACTTAAGGGATACTGAGTTTTTGCCTGGTATGATGAAAACTTCTGGAAATGAAGAGTGGTGATGGTTGCACAACACTATACAATAACTTAAGGCCACTGAACGGCACACTTGGAAATGGTTACAATGGTTAAATTTTGTCATGTTAAAAAAAAAAAGATGCTAAGGTTTTGTTCCCCAAGAAATGTAAGACACATACCAGATTGATTATGACTTGTTTTCCATAAATAATTATTTGTGAATCAAAATGCCTTTGGAAACCATCCATCTAGAAAGAGGGAAAAAAAATTATATACTTTACCACATTACAAGAATACTTCCAAGACAGTTAAAAGGATGTCCTTAAATGTCCTATCTCTATATTCAAGAGAATGACATTAAGCTGTCTTCTAGATATTCTTAATACCATGTAGTAAGTAGTAATTATAAGCCATTCTACCCTGAGTTACAATATTACTATTTTATTTCTGAGCTTAATCTCAAATAGAATACACTAAATATTTTAAACAGCGTAAGGTTGCAAATCTCACTGAGATCTCTAAAATCAAAATTTACTGTGACGTTCAATTTGTTTTTCCAGATTTTAATATGCCATCTATACAGTCTCTTGGTTTAGAGGTCCACTCTGTGCCAGAACCAAGGAGAAGGGCCTCAAAGACATTGAAGCCTGACTTATGAGGAATACATGCTCTATATGCAAATTATAATTCCAGTAAGCTTCTATTCATATCAATGAAAATAGCATGGAAGATACACACATGATTTGCTACTTTGTTGATCAGTGGCAATGGTTTGTACTTGAGGTTTGGTCTTTGAGACCAGTAAAGTGGTATTGATCCTCGAGTCTACAAAAAAAGAGAAGATATGTAAAAAGAAACATATACACACACACTTGTTTTTCTCAGCTTTCTGTCAGGGGTATGTAAGTATCAATGACTGAAAAATAGAAAAATAAACATATGACCTACTAACTATGAAACAAATTCATGCTTACCTGCTCCTAAATTCGTGTTTGGTGGGGAAACATTTAGAAAGGACTTTTTCTGATTTTACATACAGGTACTTGTGGACAGTTGGGCTTCTCCCAAATTCTAAAATAAATCAATTTATCTACAAGTAAAAATTACCAAGTTATGTCTGCTATATAATTTGGCATTATAATAAAACGAGAAAATAGCTGTATTCATTCTCAAAAGAGTACCTTTATGAACTTAAAAATATTTTTAGCCATTAACGCTCTCAACCACCAAGTGAGCCACTGCTCGGGTATTACGTCACAATGCCGTGCACGGCACGTCGGGTCGGGCACAAGCCAGCTGCTTGTCCTGTGCTCACTGACCTGTAGAAGTCTGACGGGTTAAGCACACAGATGCCCCATTTCCACAACCCCTGCACCGCCTACCCTATCCTCTTCTGTAGGCATTTAATTCAAGGGCTGGAAACAGAGGAAGCTGAGTGCCAGCCAGCTTAATGGAATATCCTTATTCTGGGTGAACTCTATCCACATCATAGACTGCGATATTACTTTAAAAAAGGAGAGAAAAGGAGAAAACCTTCAACGATATAACGGGAAACCACAACCCAAGCTGAAAAGGCCAACTGGCTGGCTGCCTCACAGACGCGGTAACTTGCCTGTACAAATGAAGCCCTGCTCCCATTGTAATGCACAATTTGTTCTGTTTCTACAAAGTTAGCTGCATGGCCTTCGGAGTCAATTCCTGAATTGAGAAAAAAATTAACTATATTTATTACATAAGAAAAACACAAGAAACTCACTAATTCACTCTTAACTTGAAGAGAATTAAGTCAGTTCAAATTAGTGGAAAAGTACTTTCAAAACTAAATTTCAAACAAATGCAGAGTACACCATCAGAAAGCTAACAACAGATGCTTGCTCATTTACATGGGCTTAAAGGCAATATTAAGGACCTATTAATAAACAAATGCTGTTGACTGCTATTTACTATAGCAATTATTTATATATACACAATTCCTCCAAAACAGTGTTTCTCAAACTTTGTACATCTTTTAAGAAAAAACAAGTTCTCAAAAACCTCTGAGAGTGTATTATGACATAGATCCCAGTTTGAAAAACACCATTTTGGAAGTTAAACCATTAAACACAGTATTAAATGCAAATGTGGGCCATTTTGTTAATAGTTTTTGTTATAATGATGCAAGTAACCCAGGAGATGCTGATAATTTTAACTATCAAAATGAAAGCACAAAAAACTGTATATATACTATAATTTCTAGAACTCCATGCATACACCAAAAAAAAACTAATTTGAAAAGCACTGCTCTTATTTAGCCTTGATTTAGTTAGTTCTTTCAAATGTTTGAAGCATTACCTTACTATCTTGTTTATATTATCTATTTTAACTAAGGAAAGTTTGCTAAAAATAAGCAAAGGCAACTTTCAATTAGTGCCTGACTCAAATTATCAGGAAAAAAAAAAAAGTAGATTTTTAACCATCTCAAATATTTAACATCCTTTCTATCTGACATATTTTTAAAACACATAACACTGAGGTGTAACATAAATATCACTGTTTTCGTTAACATATTTACCAGAAAGGGAAAAAAATTATGAGTCAATTCAGCAATAAAATGCCTTTTCAACACCTTCTAAAACCACTTGTTGAAGCATGGGCTATACTCGGTTCTGCCCAGAATTTTCATTAGGGATAATATGTGGTTATTTTAAAAACTGAGACTGGGAGTAAGAGTGTGCAAGAGAGAAGAGCTAAGAGTTATGTGAGAGAGAGGATCTTTAAGAAGGGATTTTCAGTATATATTTAGTTTAAAAAAACCCAAGGTGCAAGAAAATGTACACAGTATACAACCACTGCCTACAAAAGGAGAACACAGCTGCAATAACACAAACATTATCTGGAAGATAAGAAACCAACAACAGATCAGCTGGTCAGGGCTAAGACGCTGCAGATACAGTCAGAAAGGAGAAATATTTTTAATTGCATATCTTTTTATATTTCTTGACTGTACTGCAAATTTAAAGCTTTTAATTAAAAAATGTGACTCCATCCCAGACAATCCAGACATAAAGGCATTGCTAACTTTAATCCTGGTTCTATAACCTTGGTCAGGTAACTCACTAAATGCCTTTCTTCCTCTGCTGTGCTAAAGATTAATGAAATGACTTTTACAACCTCCTAGCCCAAAACTTTCATGATTTACCATAGAGTAAATCCACAGTTTTATTCTGATATATTTTGGTTTAAAAAAATAGATTCAAGGAAACTTCTCTTCATGATGACAGTAACTTTTAATACAGATTTTAATACCCTGGTTTAAGCAAATTAGCATGTTGCTAGGACAAGTCTAGAGAACAAATGCTCGAATGTAAATCTTAAAGGCTGAAGGCACAAAGTCAAATGTCTAGCTTTATACATGCAAAGAAACCAAGAGCAATAAAAGAAAAATACTTTCTGATATGGGTTTAGGTTACTGAAAACTACAGTGATTTCAGCTATGCTTTCAGACATTCAGCAAATAACATGATCGGTTCATCTTAAAGTATTAAGAAGCAGTCTACAGTGTCTCATGAACAATGCAATGACTGTCACTACAGTAGCTGGAGTAAAGCACAGAAGACCTACCTAATTATTATAATGAAGCAGGAGATAAACATTTAGTGAGGCTATCAAATGATAATGAAAACAAATAAAATACAAAAGGTTACATTCATGTCACCATGAGCCAAACACTAATTAGAGACAGATATAACCCAGTACCAAATCGCGCTGACAAAATGCATCTCACCTCTCACATAATAGCGCACACCAGCTCTGAAACAACTCCTCCTCGAGATGAGAATCCAATCAAAGTATTTTCCATTAATAGAACATGAGTGCATGGTAATAACTCAACTACATTAAGAAAAATACAACATGTGGAGAAATCATATGTATTATTTTCAGATGAAATTTGAATCTCTCTACCCTAGTTAGAATGACTCTGTCTCTAAAAAGAAAAAAAAAAGCACAGAGAATATGCAGATCTTTGTTTCTTCATGAATATTCATTCACAAGCCTTTACTTCTGATTGTGAAGTACTGTCAAGTCAATAAGCCTATGATGACATATAGTCAGTGTGTTTAAGTGGTTCATTAGAGTGTCTCTATTTACATAATATGATCTCCTTTCCCTGACAGTCTCAACCACTTTGTGGAAGTATACTAACCACATCACAAAAAAATCATCTTTGAGTCAAAAACATACACATTTAAAAATAGATTAACCTTCAAATAAGAAATGGAAAAAAGACTAGGCTATTGAAATTTGTATTATATATATTATATACATAATTACAAATAACAGTTGGTAAGCACATGAAGATTTACAGGTCAAATTGTAAAAGACTATTCAGAAGCAGATAATTAAAAATTATCTCCTCCTTCCTCATGTGTTTGGCCATGGTTATTTTATATATATATATAGCATTTTTCTTAATATAGTTTGATTCATCCATTATAAAGCATTCAGTTCAGTTGCTCAGTCGTGTCTGACTCTTTGCGACCCCATGGATCACAGCACGCCAGGCCTTGTCCATCACCAACTCCTGGAGTTCACTCAGACTCACGTTCATCGAGTCAGTATTATAATAAAATATCTATAAACCTACTTTCAACTTCCAAACAGTATCAAAACCCTGAATCTAACCATCTGCTCCTTGATCCCATCCAACTGTCTACTTGCCCACAAGGCTTGTGTAGACCAGTCTTCTGCCTTCTAAGTGTAATCCCCTGATAGCTCATTTGGTAAAGAATCTGCCTGCAATGCAGGAGACCCTGGTTCAACTCCTAGGTCAGGATGCTCTGCTGGAGAAGGAACAGGCTACCAACTCCAGTGTTCTTGGGCCTCCCCTGAGGCTCAGCTGGTAAAGAATCCACCCACAATGTAGGAGACCTGGGTTCGATCCCTGGGTTGGGAAGATGCCCTAGAGAAGGGAAAGGCTACCCACTCCAGTATTCTGGCCTGGAGAATTCCATGGGCTGTGTATAGTCCATGGGGTCCCAGAGAGTCAGACACGACTGATTTTCACTTTTTCATATGCAACCATGACTTAAAAACACACAGCTTGTTTATAAGAATGGCACAACACTCTTAATATAACTCCAAGTCCTTGTTTATTCCCCCAGTAACTACCTAACAGTCATCATTACTGCATGAAGCAGCAGTTTGGTCCTTTTTGGTGTCATATGAAATCTGAAAGGACCGTATCACAAAAGCCCTAATTGTGCTGATGGAACTTGCAGTGTTCAGAGTCGGTTCTAACATTGGTGCTGTGGACATTCTTGAAAAACCTCCTGGTATAAACATGTTGGGTATACAGAGGGGAAGGCCTAGTAAATTCACAAGGAAATGCTAAATAATTTTCAAAACAGCAGTATCAAATGACACTAGCAATATGAATTTCTAATGATTCATCCTTCTCCATCACCTGGCATCATCAGCTCTAATGACTCATCTTGAGCTCCCAATTCACAATCCTTTAAAAGCACAGTGCTAAAGAAGACTTCAAAGCACTACTTATTGTGCATTCATTTGCTCAAGTTACCTCTTTGGAGCAGGGCACAAAGATGAATCAGACAGGAGCCCGCCCTGACAGAACTGAGTAAAGCATGGAATATGTCTGACTGTTTCATGAATCATTTTCTTCTGATTACAAGATGAATACCCTTCCAGAAAGCATTGGAAGGAACAAGAGAAAAATGAAAAGTCATGCAGAAGCCCATCATCACGACACAGCTTAAGTCAATGTGTTTACTTCTAATCTTGTATCAATTAGTGACTCCCAGAGCCACGCGTTCCCACGTGGGATGCCCATTTCACAGGTTGTCCTCAGCTTCTGACTACTGCTCACAGCTAACGGCACTGCTTCCATGTCACCGTGAAAGTAGCCGCCACCACGTGCTCCCACCACACCCACGCACCCGCCGGCCTCCATGCCCACAAAGCTGCTTCCTTTCTGCCACGGCGGCTGAGCTGCACAGTCCAGCGGACAAGCTGTCCTTGCCAGGCCTGTGACCTGTGCATGGGGCCCCAGCCCCTCACACACTCAAGGACACTGTGCCGGCAGGGGCTGTGCTCTCACCTTCTCCACAACCTGGCTTCCCGGGATGTGGCGAGAGCCCCCACTGGGGAGGGCAGTGAGGGAGCAGGAGCCTAACCTCCCTCTCTAACGGTCATTTTAAACGACCAGCAGCACGTCAGCTGATCTGACCCTCTGCGTGGACACCTGGTATGCCTTTGCTTTGGGACACAGCTCTCACTTGGCTGGGTCTCCTCTTCCTCAGTGGCCTTTGCTGGGTGGTCTTCATTTCCCCAACTTTAAATCTTAGAGCCACTCTGTGTGACCGGTCCTTCCACTCACTCACTCCAATGCCCCGCTTCAAAGGCCCGCCATCCTCTCTGGGGCTCTAGCATGGACTATCTAGGATCCCCTTCAGACAGTCTTCTCTCTTCTCCACACCTTTTCCTTCGCTATGTACCTTTCTCCCTTTGAGGCTCTCATCCCGTAGCTCTGAATGCCATCTGTACCCTGAGGACCCTCAAATATATGTCTCCAATGTGGACTTCCCGCCTAAACTCCATTTTCATTAATCCATGTTTTCTTGCCATCTCGACTCTGATATCCACAGACATTCCAGGCTTAACATGTCCAAAGAAAGGCCTAAATGTTCTGGCCTCCCTCCCACCTCAGCTCTTCCCCGTCAGTGCATGGCTTCCTTCCACTTACTCTGGCCAAAAACCTTAAGATGCATACTAAACCCTCTATCCTTCCCCATGTAATATAATTTGTCAAACTCCTTTTAGCCCTATCTTCAAAACTTATCTGGAGCCCGAGCACTGTTGATCACCATCACCTCCCATCCGGATTACGACAACTGCTCCTAACTCCGCCTTGCATCCCCCCTGCTCCCCTTGGGCTTATTCTCTGCACCAGTGTCCAAGTGGCCCTGTCCGACCATGCCGATCCTCTGCCCAGATCCTGAGTGCTCCTCCTGACAGTTAGGCCGCGCTGCTGAGGGCTGCAGGATTCAGGCCCAGCTGCATCTCGGAACCCAGCTCCCGCCTGCCCTGTCCACTCTCTGCCCCAGTCATGCTCCTGCCACGGGCCCTCTGTTCTTGCTGGTCTCTAAGTACACAGAACCCCTGACGACAGTTCTAGTCAAAAGTCAACACTAAACAAAGAACAATGTAGGGCTTTCCTGGTGGCTCAGTGGTAAAGAAATCCCCCGCCAATGCAGGAGACACAGGTTTGATTCCTGGTCTGGGAAGATCCCACATGCAGCAGAGTAACTAAGCCCGTGTGCCACGACTACTGAGCCTGTGCTCCAGAGTCCAGGAGCCGCAACTACTGAAGCTCTCACACCCTACAGGCCGTGCTCTGCAGAAAGAGAAGCCACTGCAATGAGAAGATCACGCACTGCAGCCAGGAGCAGCCCCCATGTGCTATAACTAGAGAAAAGCCTGCACACAGCAAGGAAGACCCGCCACAGCCAAAAATAACTACATACATTTAAACATTTTTTAAAAGGCCAATGTTGAGCTTCAGATTTAAAGCTAAATGGATAGTCTGTTTCTATAACCCCATTTACCATTATTTGCCCATTCACAATCTCATTTTGGAATTAAAACACACACAAAAACAAGTGGCCCAGACCCTTGAAGCGCTACCTACACAGAACATCTGCTATCAGTTTACCCTCCGGAGAACTTGAGAGAGCTTCAGGGAAAAGGCAAAACAAAACCAGAAAAACAAGGGCTTTTATCCTGACATTTTCTGCTTTCTATTCCCTCACAACTGTAGAAAATCTCTCCTGCATTGCTATTTTCTGCTTTGAAGTATAGTAAGCATGATAATTTAAGGAAATCACATTCACACCATGAACAGATAAACCACAGACTGCTATGTCGGCTCACAAGCTTCTCTGGGAGCACTCGAGAGAGACCCCTCGGTTTCTAGCAGAGCCCGATCTCGGGCGCTCAGCAGCACACTGGGCGGCCCTTTATCGGCCAGCTCAGTCTGCTTCCGTTTTTATTAATATGATGATGTCTCTGATAAAGACTTTTTTAAAATGAACTTACAATTAGATAACCATTACTCACTCTGTACTAGTACCATACCTGCTCCGCAAGCATCATTCTTTGTAAAAACATCTATGTTTCATTTTTTCTGGGGCTATTTCAAATGACAAATATAATTTTCAACTGTAATTCTCCTCTCCAAGTTGCTGGTCACCCTAGTTCCTGAGTCTTTCTTAATTACTAAGAAAAATGTTCACAAGTCAGGCTAAAATTATTCTTGTTTATTGATAAAGTCTTAAAAAGCCAAAACACAGTGGACATATTTCTTCTTTTAACCCACTAGCCCCGGAATTCTGGGAGAGCGAGAACATGATTCAGTCTAAAGAGTTCATTCTATTTAAAAAAAAAAAAAAGGTCATTTACAACCAGTATTCTCAGATTTTGTTAATAGGTTTGATTTTATCAAAAGCAGTACCTACTAATTCTAAAATACTCTCCTCATGTAACAGTTGAGACTGTCTTTAAATCTGCCTTATAATAATATTTAAATAAAGACTGCCAGAAAACTAAAGAGTAATATGTAAGGATACAGCCATGTAATACCGGAAGGGCAAACCGATGGACCTGAAATGAAGATAATGTTTAGGAATAAATATACTTTAATAATAATAAAAAGAAGCACTATATAAAAAATATTTAAAGATGGGGAGGTAATATACAAATACAACAAAGTAGCAAACTTATGGGCAACTTAATTTTAATGAAATTTTTCTAATGTCACATTGCCTTTTCAATTTAAAACATTTAAGTATTTGCTGGAATCCTTTGGGCTTGAACATTCATAGATATTGGAACACTAACAAGATTACACAAGGGTCAGAATGTTTATCTCTCTTTATCAGTCTTGGCCTGCAGCAACTGCACTCCTCCAGGGAGTTCAATCTACTTTTCCCAAAAAAGCAAAGCAAATGTCAAAAAATGAAGCCATCAGGCAAATCTATTTACCTAGATTCCATACATTACGCTTCTGAAGTAGGCCTCCTTATTTATACCTCATTTGCATAAACCAGGAACAGAGGAAGGTGCCGTCTATGCACGTCTATCCTGGGTGACTGAAGGGAGTCAGGATCCCTTACAGACACAAATGCAGAGCTTTCCACTTGCCTGGGGAATTAGCTATGGCCCGATTTCTACATTATTCATTTTCTAATACGTATTCTCTCTCTCTTCCTTATAGAAACCAATGTTATTTTTACTCAGGTATGTTTTTCCTGTATTTAAGGCTTCCATAGAAGAGCAAAGTAAAATAACTAGGCTTCTTCAACCTAGAATGAGGTAGATCTAATCGAAGTCCACAAGTTTATAAACAGAGTTAAATCAGATTTCTTTACCAAAATCCTTAGTGATTAACTAGCCATTATGTAACATGTATTCAATTACAACTTGGATGGTGACAAATAAGCTGGTTTTATTTACTGTACATTACCTCTGGCTGAGCAGAAAGTTCTCGGAGAAGATGACCATTCCATACAAACCGCTGATCTGCCTGAGAGAGAGGTTTTAAAATTAATGTGGGCCCAGTCATGTCCAATTCTTTGCAACCTCATGAACTGCAGTATGCCTCTGTCCTCCTGCAGACTCCTCTGGCCTCCACTGTCTCCTGGAATTTGCTCAAATTCACGTCCACCGAGTCAGTGATGCTATCTAACCATCTCATCCTTTGTTGCCTCCTTCTCCGTACACCTAAGCCTACATATAATTTTACCAGAGCAGACTATTATAGTCTTTAGTAAGTTGCTGCTGCTGCTAAGTCGCTTCAGTCGTGTCCAACTCTGTGCGACCCCAGGCTCCGCCGTCCCTGGGATTCTCTAGGCAAGATCACTGGAGTGGGTTGCCATTTCCTTCTCCAATGCATGAAACTGAAAAGTGAAAGTGAAGTCGCTCAGTCGTGTCCGACCCTCAGCGACCCCATGGACTGCAGCCCACCAGGCTCCTCCGTCCATGGGGTTTTCCAGGCAAGAGTACTGGAGTGGGGTGCCATTGCCGTAAGTTAGTCAACTAAAATATTGATTTATATTTTATAAATATTTATTTTATATTTGAACTATATAAAATTATCACTTTTATGGATCAAAAATGGTCAATTAGTGGCAATTTCATATAGTCTAAGCCAATAGATGACTGACTGCAACTTTATAAATGCTATCTGCCCCTTAAACATATCTATTTTTTTAACAACAACAAAAAAAAACCAAGGCAGCAATTATCTAGGTTCCTGAACAGCAGAAATTTCATGTTAAATCATCTGAGGTCTAGTTTTAAAGATATGCTTAATTAAAAAAAAAAAAGGCGGAGGAGGGGGAATCACAAAAAAACCCATACCAAACAAAAGCATATTTTCCAAGTTAACAAGCTGTTACTCTTCTTGTTGTAAAAGCTATAAATGACACCACTACAAAAAGAAGTTCATCTCTTAGGACATTAAGTTTACAAGCACAATGGTGTTGCTAATGTTCTGTTATACCACAGACCACTGAGAGGTAGGAAATGACCAATGTGTTCAAGCTAGATTTCTGAAAACGCACAAATGCAGTTCTCAATCATGTCTGTGAAACATACAGATCCTGGGATCTTGAATCTGAAGTGTGATGTCTACTTGAAACATGGTATGTTTTCAAAGCCCCATACGTGATCCTGATACAGCCAGGACTGAGAAAAATCAATATATATTTTATGGATAAAATAGAGGCATGCTCCTAAAAATTAAAAAATAAATTAAAATTTAAAAAAAAATAGAAGATTAAGCTTACCCTTTCCAAGAGACTCATTTCCTGGAATTCTGGACTAGTGTTGGAGAGCCGCTGCAAAGTATGGGTCAAATCATATGTTGTTGAAAAGTAAAACCCATCCATACTCAAGACATGGTTCATCATTGCTAGGAAAGTTTTATTATCTTGTAACTGCAAACAAAGCAGAGAACACAGTCAGTTTATCTTATCCCTGAAAAGGAATCAGCATGATCAGAGAGTCAAAGTAAAAATCTTTAAGTCAAGCCCTGTTAAATGCCATCAGCAGAAAGACTGGACAAGGGGGATGCTCGCTTCCCTCGGGCCTGGGACAGTTCCTGTCACATGGGCAATGCTCAAGAGCACAGGGCATTACAGAAGCTGGTGGGCAGACCTCCTTCCCATTAGCATCCTTCACAGTTTTTGCTCTAAAGGGCAGAAGAGGTAGCTTAATCCAGCACCACCACCTTAAGTTACGACCCCCTGAGCCTCACGTACTTTATACAGCGTCTCTGTCGTGTTCCCAGAAGCTCCTTGCTAGCTTACCCTAATTATCCTCATTTGACAGAACCCAGTAACACAGAGTCAGTGACCAGAGAATAACACCGTCCTCACTCCTAAGAAACTGCACTGGTTTGGGCTAGTTGGGAAGTCAAATGGAATTCTTTTAAAAAAAAAAAGCAAAGATGGAAAAGTCCAGGAGAGAGTGCAGGGGTCAAGGCGGTAATGAAGGAGGACCCTGAGCTCACCTCCTCCCACAGGCACCGAAATTACAGCAATCCACACAGCAACTGTCTATGAAAGCAAGCTGAAGCCTGGTGGGACAGATCCTTCACAGCTAAAGATATCCAGAAGGAACCATGAGATGGGTGAGAGAGGTGAAGACCTGGTATAGTCAAGACCCACACCCTCAAGGAGGTGATTCACCAATGGGAGGATTATCACAACTGCCAAGGTTGTGATAATCCTTGCCCCTTTTCCCAGTGGGCGAGGGGTCTGAGCCCTATGTCAGCTCTTGAGGTCAACGATCCTGTACCAGCAAGACAAGCTCCCAGAAATGTCTGGATTTGAAGGCAGGCAGGGCTTGTGTACAGGAGAGCAGGAGCACTGCAGGAAACAGAGGCTCTCCTCCTAAAGGCCTGCGGAGGATCTCACGTGCTCCAAGGCCTAGCAAGGGGGCCTGAAAGGAGCCAGGGCCAGACCCACTTAGTGATCTTGGCAAGCCTCCTGGAGAGGCAGAAGGCAGCTGGGACTGCCACTGCGGGTGGAGACGCTGGCAGCAAGCACCTTAGGGAGCTCGTTCCACCAGAAGGACAGAGGTGCTAGCAAGCGCCATTCTGGACCCTCCTTAGCACCTGTTAGTGGGGGGGCTTCTGCACCCACCAGCTGGCTGGCAACAGAGAAGAACAATGAAACCAAGACCTGATCCTTTGAAAAGGTAAACAAAATTGATAAGTCAAGGGAAAAACAGAGAGGACCTAACTATAGTCAGAAACAAAAGAGGACAAATTACAACGGATACCAAAGAAACACAAAGCACAGAAGAGCTTATTACAAACAGCTGTATGCCAGCACAACAGACAACCGAGGAGACAGATAAACTTCTAGAAACGACCTCCCAAGACTGAATCAGGGAGAAATAGAAAATATGAACAGATTTATTACCAGCAACGAAACTGAATCAGTAATTAAAAAACTACCAAAGTCCAGGATCAGACAACTTCACCAGTGAATTAAACCAAAGAGTTAACGCCTCTCTGAAACTATTTCAAAAAACTGAAGAGGAAGGAATGCGTTCAAACTCATCCCAAAAGGCCCGTATCACCCTGATACTCACATCAGATACAGTTATCACACAAACTCACAATCATAGGCCAGTATCACTGATAAACACAACACAAAATCCTCAACAAAATACTAGCAAACCAAATTCAACAACACATTAAAAAGATCACATGCCATGATCAAATGGTACTGAGCCCAGGGATGGGAGGACAGTTCAGTACCCACCAATCAAACAATATACTACAGTAACTGAAGAATAAAAATCATATGATCATCAACAGATGCAGAAAAAGCATTTTACAAAATCTATTATCCATTTGTGATAAAACTTCTCAACAAAGCATGTGTGCTGTGCTTGGTCACTCAGTCATGTCTGACTCTCTGCAACCCCAGGGACTGTAGCTGGCTGGGCTCCTCTGTCCGTGGGAATCTCCAGGCAAGAATGCTGGAGTGGGTAGCCTACCCCTTCTCCAGAGGATCTTCTCAACCCAGGAATCAAATCAGGGTCTCTCGGATTGCAGACAGATTCTCTACCAGCTGAGCTATCAGGGAAGCCCATAAAGGGAGTGTACCTTATTAATAAAGACCATATATGATAAACCTATAGCCAGTATCAAGTTCAACAGGGAAAATCTAAAAGCATTTCTTCTAAGATAAAGAACAAGACAAGGATGCCTATTCTTACCACTTTTACTCAACATATCAGATGTCCTAGCCAACTTGGTTGGAGAAGGCAATGGCAACCCACTCCAGTACTCTTGCCTGGAAAATCCCATGGACAGAGGTGCCTGGTAGGCTACAGTCCATGGGGTCGCTAAGAGTCAGACACAACTGAGCGGCTTCACTTTCGCTTTTCACTTTCATGCACTGGAGAAGGAAATGGCAACCCATTCTAGTGTTCTTGCCAGGAGAATCCCAGGGATGGGGGAGCCTGGTGGGTTGCCATCTCTGGGATCACACAGAGTCAGACATGACTGAAGTGACTTAGCAGCAGCAGCAGCCAACCTGGTGGACATGAGTTTGAGTAAGCTCTAGAAGTTGGTGATGGACAGGGTAGACTTGGCATGCTGCAGTCCATGGGGTTGCAAAGAGCTGAACATGACTGAGAGACTGAAGTGAACTGAGCTATAGCAACTAGACAAAAGAAATCAAAGGAATTTAAACTGAAAAGGAAGAAGTAAAATTGTTACTGCTTGCAAATGACATGAAACTACACATAGAAAACCCTAAAGGAAAGAGGCCACCAAAATAACTAGTAAAACGTCAGGATATAAAATTAATATATTAAAGTCCATTGCATTTCAATACAGTAACAATGAACTAACTGGGAACAGAAATTAAGGAGAAAATCCCATGTACATCTGCAAGAAAAGCACAAAATACCCAGGAAAAAAATCTAACCAAGATGGGAAGAAAATCTGTCACTGGAAAATTATAAGACAACGATGAAAGAAATTAAAAATGACACAGACTCCCAGAGAACAAACTGATGGTTACCAATGAGGAGTGTAGGTAAGAAGGATGAGTGAAGTAGGTAAGGGAGACTAAGAGATACAAACTTCCAGTTATAAAATAAGCAAGTCACGGGGATAAAATGTACAGTATAGAGAGAACATCGATGATGCTTTGTATGGTGACAGATGGTAAGGAGATTTATTGTGGTGATCATTTTATAATGCATAAAAATACTCAACTACCATGTTGTACACTCGAAACTAATATTGTAAATCAACTATACTTCAATAGGAAAGAAAGGAAGATTCAGTAAAAGTAATATTTCTACTTATTTTCTGATAATCATTTTAGCTGGCTTTCACAATGAATACTGAGACATTTGTTTTTATCCTTGTTTTAAAAAGTAATTTTTAATGTCTGGTAATAATGTTTAACAAATGATTAACATTGAATCTACATATTACAAATCTATATACTACAAAATTTTTATTTTGGCCTCAACATTGTTTTGAAAAACGGAAGATACAAATAAGCAATTAGTTACACAGTCTGACAACAAATTAGAGCAATCAAGAAATTGTTCACTATTACTGGGCTATTAAATATAAACATTTTCATTGCCTTAAAATTATCATGTCTCATACAGGATGAATATATTAATACACTGATTGATATATAAGTAGTAGAAAAAATAAATTTTAAGTTTAAAGTATAAAAGCCATATTCTATAGTTTTGTCGTTGTTTTAAGTCGCTGTTGTGTTCGACTCTTTTGCAACCCTATGGTCTATAGCCTGCCAGGCTCCTCTGTCCATGGAATTTCCCAGACAAGAATACTGGAGTGGGCTGCCATTTCCTTCTCCAGGGCATCTTCCTGACCAAGGGATCAAACCCATGTCTCCCGTGTTGGCAGGCGGATTCTTTACCAGTGAGCCAACAGGGAAGGCCATTCTACAGCTTTACTTAAGTCAATAAGACAATAGCGTTAGGACTAATTTTTTTAAATGTCTATTACAGGTAAGATACATGTTTCAGAATAGTTAGTTTTTCAAAAACAAACTTTTTATAATTCTGGGAATAAAAATACAATGTAAAAAATTTTTAAAGCTACTATACTATAGTACATACTAATATAGTATGTATATACTAACGTACATACTATAATGTACATTTAGAAAACAAACACTCAACAGATATAAATCTCTAAACATAATGTTGATTTAAGGTAATTTTCAAAAAATAGAAGAGTTAATGCCATTCAACTAAGTTTTTAAAAATACTTCAAGCAAAAATAGCTTTGTTTGAATAAGAATACTGGCAGTCTTTGCTTTGCACAATAGGGCTGGACCATGCAAATGAGCAGGTTATCCTTCTCAATAATCTTAACCTATGTTAATAATCAATAGGAAAAATTACAACTGTTGCATGACAGATTTTTAAAAACTCAAAACATTAAAGTACACTCCTACTGCAAGTTATAAATGGAAAAATGAAAACATAGTAAAACTAATATTATTTAGTATACTATAATTTAAAACATCAAGAATTTAAAATGTTTTATTTCTTGTCAAAACTGCATCAAGAGTAGCCTGAACAGTGCTTGTGCTGCTCCCATCATGTACCTTAGAGCCATCTTTCTGTACCCTGGTGGACTATCACACAGCTAAGCCGGAACCAGTTTCTAACGCTTAATTATGAACTGAAATCTATGTGTTGAGTACATGGGCATTTTCAGTTTGTCCTTTTCTCTTTTATGAAATTTCATATTTTAAGAATTGAGTCAGTTAAAAAAAAAAAAAAGAGCAACAACCCAAGAGCAATAAAATATATGAAGGGATATATACACCTCTCCCTGGTCAGGGAACTGGACCCCACATGCCGCAACTAAGAATACGCAAACTGCAACGAGAGATCCCTCATACTGCAACTAAGATAGCCAGATAAATGTATTTTTTTAAACTGCACCAAACGTTCTGTGTTCCACCTCCCTTCCCCACCCATGCCATGGGACTTCTTTGGGTTTTGCAATTACTGTTTCCAGTCCTTACCTGAATATCAGTTAAGTGCAACATCGTCTTCTTATAAGAAAGGACATCAAAATCTGTTGCTTTCCAGATTACATGATTGAAAAATTCACCTATTTTTTTCTTTTTGGTAATGACAATTAGATAATTACCTGCAAAAAGCAAAGCCAAACTTAGGTAAACAGAAACAAGGCAACTAGAAAGCCAGAAGCAGCAGTCCTTTAAACTCCAGAGGCAGGAGTTGTGCTAAATAAAGGACGAGCGCATTTTTAAGGCAATCTTATAATTTATGAATAGAGAGACGAGCATATTATTTAAAAATATTTTTTTGAACGGTCAAATTTTTTCTCAAAAAGGTAAAAGCAAAAGCTTTTGGTAACCAGAGTAGTGATCCTTGCAGATGGAAAATAAGAGACAGAAAACACCTCTCTCTCTTTCTCCGCCCTAAGCATACATTAGCCTCTGCTAATGCATTTCCCAATGTGTAGCTTGAGGCATCACAGGTCATGAGATTTGGCCAGTGCAGGACAGTGTCCCGTCTACACCCCCCACGTCGTCCCGTTACTCTGAATGGCAGAGAGATGTGCTGGGCAGCATAACTAACTGGTTACTGTACACTCCAAAGATGAGTGGTCAGGAAGCAAGAAGCCATCATAGCACCATGTATAACACACCAGCCCTGATCTTGGCCACCTCCCCTTCCTCCCACAAATAAGCCAGGGAAAGCATTTACCACTAGATTTATTCTTCAGATCTGTTTGGGGCTCTAACAAGTGCCCTCTCTGGAAGTTTTCCTAGGTACACGTCTCTCCTAGAACTTGTCACACTGTACTGTAGTAACTTACCATTTAAATGCCTCTCTCATTTGACTGTAAACTGCAGGACAAAAGGGACCTGCATCTTTTACAACAGCATTCAGCATTTTATAGATATAACAGCATTCAGTTATATTCAGCATATAACTATATGCCTGAAACAATAGGAACTTTTTAAAAGTATGAAATAAAATTTAAATTCGAAAAATCACTCTTCTAATAACTAGAACCAGGTAACATTCTCTAACATGCTCTATGTCATAATCAACCCCAGTAAGGAGCTGAAGGTAGAGAATACTCTGGTTCATCAATGCATTAAAATTTTTGTGTAAATACTCTTAGAATTTATGAAAAATCTCTAGCAGACTAGAGATTTCAACTCCAGTTGAATAAAACCAGAATCAAAAGTTTAAAAAAAAAAGAACCTCAGGCTTATAAATTTAACCACTTGCTACTAGGGGTAGATTACTTTTAGAAATTAAGGACAAATACCTAAACTACAGATTCATTGCTTCAAGTAAGATATAAAGTGTGTCTCCATCTTTATACTCTAGTAGGGTCGATTTAATTACTGTTTTTCCCCACTTTAGCTCATTTTTCTTACCTGCCACCAGATGGATTGTGCCCAGTATACCAAATATTGGTCTCGTAACCGCTGAAGGAGGAATATCTTTCTTGACTTTAAAGAAAAAAGTAAAGGAAAAAAGAAAACTCACTGAGAAAAAGCTCAGCAACAGAAAAAGAAATGTAGTTTCATTTCAATGGTTACTCCAACTAAATCAGTGTGCGTGCTTTGTTCTAAGAAAGCGGTATCCCTTCATTACTGCTAGACCTCCATTTTGGCAAAATATAAAATAAAGATGTTCATGTTACGTCACAAAGGTCTCTCCTGGTCAAGAATATGGTGCCAAAAGTAACATGCTTCAATAACCTCACTATGTAAATGATGATTAGTTCCAACGGCAATTTTCAAATCATTTATTCAGCCTCTTGTCAGAAACCCAATCTGTCCCTTTAAGAGAATTAGAAAGTAAATGGAGATTGAGATGAGATTTTAATTTCAACATGCAACAAACGGAATGTAAAACAGGACTCTGGTGATCCTAAGAATGTGGGAAGTGGGGGCAAAGACCCAAGAGAGGAAGGAAGCAAGACAAGCCTCCTCTTGGTGCCTAAGAGCTGACACAAGCACCCAGGGAGGCCACATCACTGGCTGTGATTTATCAGCAATGCCTTCATGAGTGAAGAGAGCCTTAGATTCAAGGTTCATTTCACAACTGTTAAACTTTAAGTCAATGTGCTACACAAAACATACTTTGTAGAACTGCAGTTTAGGGAATAATGGAAAAAAAGAGGGAAAGTAGGGTCTCCTAGTCAAAGAAGAGTGTTTTGGTACATCCACAGAAACTCTGCTTCCTCTGAGTAACAATGTACAGTGGGAGATTAAAGGCTCTGAGAAGGCCTACGGTAAAAGAAAGCTGCTCCGTGGTTGAATTCAAAGTTTTCCAAATTTACACGGCTATAAAGTGTTTCTTTCAGTCTCATTTTAATTATCGTCCATTGTGAAACACTGCTGTCTCGTTTCTTTACGACAGTCCTGTAATTCTAAAATTTACTTTTCTCTCAATAATTCAATTTACTTAGTAATGCTATGCCATAGCTAACTACCATGAAAAATGGGAATACCAGTGCAGTAAAAAGCTCAGAGAAAACTCTGAACATATTGAGAGATCTGATAAACTTAAAGGTACTACTGATAGAACTGTAAGTTATAATAACTCGAGTGTAACAGCAAGGGAAGGAAGAGTGTCAGTCACTCAGTCATGTCCGACTCTCTGCGGCCCCACGGACTTCAGCCCACGCTCCTCTGTCCGTGGAATTCTCCAAGCAAGAATACTAGAGTGGGTAGTCATTCCCTTCTCCAGGGGAATCTTCCTGACCTAAGGATTGAACCCAGGTCTCCTGCATGGCAGGCAGATGCTTTACCATCTGAGCCACCGGGGTGATAATTCCTAGGACTATGATAATTTTTCATGGAAGAAAAAAAAAAAACTCCTCTTTCTGTGGCAATGGTCTGCATTCCCGGTGGTAAAAGGAAACTGGCAGAGAAACTGGGATCGACAGGCTCTCATCACCACTGGCTTAAGGTCAAAGCATCTCTTCATGTGTCTTCCAATGACCACTAACATTCTTACATCCACACTATTCAAGACCTTTAGCTTGGTCCACTCAAATGGGTCAGCAATCGCTACTTCAAATAAAATGTCACTGACAGGTCAGAAGAGTAACTGAAAATACATCTACACTAAAGCTTTTATAAGACACTAGGTTGTATCAATGTGGTATAAAGTTTGGGGACTAAAGTTTAGAAGTAAACTAACAGTGTGATAAAACCAGTCAGCCATTCTGAGAGAGCAGCCACCAAGCAAGTCATAGGAAAGGCCACATCACCAAACTAAAACAGCCGTCACTCCACTGGTCAAACAGAAAGTTGACACAGTCCTTAAGGAGAACAAGCGGATACCCAAAAACACAGACTTAGAGTCCTGTCTTACACTTTAGTGCTCTATGCAAAATATGTTCATGTCTCACTTTATCCATTCAAAGGATAGTTACTATTTACTGAAGTGACATATGACATTCAAATGTGATTCTCACATGGCACACTGATTTGTCACTGAAATTATTTCACATTAGTCAGAAATCAGTGTTCCACACAATTGAACAACAAGTTGTTTTTCACACCCAAGAGAAGCAAAACCAAAATACAGATAGATTAGATAAACCATTCTGCCTAAAACATAAGTTTTAGTGATATATATATAATTTTTCATTTATTAAATTAATAAATGAAATTTATTATATAATTTATAAATTATAATATATAATTTATATAAATTAAATTATCCTCGTAATCATGAATATTTTCAAAAACAAAGCGGTTGTTAAAATTCCACACATTTTATGCTACAACAACTTTCTCACACTCTATAGTTATAGTTAGTTAGAGTTAGAGTTAGAGAGGAACATTAACATATCAACAAAATCAATCCTGTTATCGGTACCATTGAGAGAACAAATAAAGAAATAATTAAGTTTTTAAATCCTTATGAACAGTAAAATGCTAAAAATTTCAAGAAAAAGCACAAAATCAAGGCACAAAAATCAACTGAGGTAGCAAGAATTAAATTTTTTCTAAGAAGGCACTCAGATCCACACACCGACACAGATCTCGCCAGTTTAACTGCTACTGCAGCTGAGGTGTAAACTCTTTCAGGACACTTATAACCCTGGCCATGAAATACCTGAGAGCGTAACTTCTGTGGACACGCGGTCGATGATAAGTACATCATCTGCTCCGTCATCACAAGCTTCCACATAAAATTTTTCAGGGGTGACGTGCCTAAGAAGAAGTTCAAAACCATAAATAACTGAAGGAAATAATATGAACACTTCCCCAAAACCTACTGCAACAATGTAGTTCAACTTGGCATCACTTCCCCAGCTTTAACAGAAAGCTGTTATGCTCTTCTTATGTGTTCACTGCAACTCTTATGGCTTAATTTAACGCTGATAAGGTTCTAATCTGCTCTGACACCACTGTGACTTACAGAAGACAATCATGCTAGAATCTAATTTAGAGTCATCAGGATGCAGAGGGAATGCAGCACAGCAGTCAGGAGCACGGCCTATGGGACCAGACTCACTGTGCTGTGTGAACTTGGGCACGTTCCTTCTCCTCTCTGTTCTTCAGTCCCCTTATCCACAAAATAAGGATACCACCAGACTCATGAAATAGCACTGCTGTGAGGATGGAAAGAGCTAACCACTGAGTAACTTTCAGAACACTTGACACACAGTAACCACGACGTGTTAGCCAAAAATACTAAAAAACACATTTCCAGGAAATTGCTTAAAATAAACGTTAACATTTTGGTATTTTGTCAGAATGCCACCTATAATGTTCTTGGGGGGAAGAAAGACATTCTGCAAAATAAAAAATAGGGTAAAATCAGGGTTGGGAAAGAGTACTCAAAATGCATGCAACTTTTTAATCTGAGTTCAACAAAAATGAACAGTTGGATCTTTAAGAGAGAAACTGGGTAACTTCAGCAAGCAACTGAGCATGGTTCAGGAAATAATTATCAACAAAAACAACACAGTGAAAATCAAGATTTGCATGCACTAACAATGGAGATTGAGGCTGTTGTTAAGGTGGTGTGTGTATTAATCACGTCTGACTCTTTGTGACCCCATGGAGTATAGCCTGCCAGGCTCCTCTGCCCATGGGCTCTTCAAGCAAGAATACTGGAGTGGGTTGCCATGTCCTTCTCCATGGGATTTTCTCAATCCAGGGGTTGAACCTGTATCTCCTGTGTCTCCTGCACTGCACCTGGGAAGCCCACTGGGTTTATTATAATATTATTAAGACAGATAATAATAAACCATGGCCTCAGACAGTTGGAGTATAACATGAAGAAGGGCAAAGGTTAACAGAGTTTTGCCTAGAAAACACACTGGTCATAGCAAACACCCTTTTCCAACAACACAAGAGAAGACTCTACACATGGACATCACCAGATGTAATTAGCCCCAACTTTGCTCATTACTCTTCAGAGTCCCTTGGACTGCCAGGAGATCCAACCAGTCCATTCTGAAGGAGATCAGTCCTGGGTGTTCTTTGGAAGGAATGATGCTAAAGCTGAAACTCCAGTACTCTGGCCACCTCATGCGAAGAGTTGACTCATTGGAAAAGACTCTGATGCTGGGAGGGATTGGGGGCAGGAGAAGGGGACGACAGAGGATGAGATGGCTGGATGGCATCACCGACTCGATGGATGTGAATTTGAGTGAACTCCGGGAGTTGGTGATGGACAGGGAGGCCTGGCATGCTGCGATTCATGGGGTTGCAAAGAGTCGGACATGACTGCGACTGAACTGAACTGAACTGAGTAATGCTGGCCAAGTTAGGAGTGCTACCTCAGCCAGGCCTTGTTAGGTACTAGAGGTACAAAGTCCCCGGATCACAGAGCTTACATGGCAATGGGAAAGACAATACACATGGAAGTGATTCAATGATTTCAGATGGTGATCTGAACTATAAGAAAATAAAGGGGCCTCCGGTTCAAGAAGGTAGAGTAGAAGGACATGTGTTCATCTCATCCTGCGAGAACACCAAAATCACAACAATCTGTTGAACGACCATCAACAGGAGGACGCTGATGCTGCTACTGCTGCTAAGTCGCTTCAGTCGTGTCCGACTCTGTGTGACCCCATAGCCGGCAGCCCACCAGGCTCCACCATCGCTGGAACCTACCAAAAATGATACTCCATGGCCAAAGACAAAGGAAAAACCACAGCAAGACGGCAGGAGGGGCACAATCACGATAAAATCAAATCCCATACCCGCTGGGTGGGTGACCTACAAACTGGAGAACAATACCAAAGAAGTTTCCCCACTGCTGTGAAGGTTCAGAACCCCATGTCAGGCTTCCCGGCCTGGGGAACCAATGGAGGGACCAGGAGTCCCCAGGGAATGTGACCCTGAGGCCAGCAGGATTTGATCACAGGACTTCCACAGGCCTGGGGGATGTAGACGCCAGTTGTGGAGGGCACAGACAAAACCGTGTGTGCACCAAAACTCAGAGGAGAGAAGCGCAGACCCCACAGGAGTCTGAACCGAAACCACCTGCTAGTGTTAGAGGGTCTCCAGTGGAGGCGGGTCCGCAGGGGCTCCCCACAGGGACGGGGCACAGCAGCAGCAGGCCCGGAAGGTCCCCCTTGGTGTAAGCGCTCTTGGAGGTCACCATTAACCCTGCCACAGAGCCTGCAGACCCTGGGGCTGGGTCACCTCAGGCCAAACAACTACCAGGGACGGCGTGCAACCCCACCCCTCAGCAGATAACTGGATTAAAGCTTTACTGCGCAAGGCCCTGCCCTCCAGAGCAAGACCCAGTTTTTCCCACCACCAGTCCCATCAGGAAGCTTACACAAGCCTCTCAGCCTCCACCATCAGAGGGCAGACAGAAGAAGCAAGAAAAACCACAATCCTACAGCCACTAAAACAAAAGCACATCACAGAAAGTTAATCAGCATGAAAAAGCAGGAAGTTGTTTCCCAGATGAAGGGACAAAATAAAACCCCAGTAAAACAACCAAATGAAGTGGAGACAGGCAATCTTCCCAAAAAAGAATTCAGAGTAATGATAGTGAAGAGGACCCAGGATCTAGGGAATACAATGGAGAAGATTCAAGAAATGTTTACCAAAGGCCTACAAGAACTAAAGAACAGAGATGAATAATACACTAGAAGGAACCCACAGCAGAATAACTGAGGCAGAAGAAAGGATAAATGACCTGGGGGACAGAATGGTGGAAATCACTGCCACAGAACAGAATATTAAAAAAAATAAGAGTGAAAAGAAATGAAGACAGCCCAGAGACCTCTGGGACAACATTAGACACATCAACATTTCAGTGGTCCCAGAAGGAGGAGAGAGAGAGCAAGGATCTGAGAAGATATGTGACGATTTAACAGCTGAAAACTTCCCTCACGTGGGAAAGGAAATAGTCAGCCAAGTCCAGGAAGCACAGAGATATCAGGCAGGATAAAGCCAAGGAGGAGCACAGAGAGACGCACAGTAGTGAAACTGACAAAACTGAAGACAGAGATAAAACATTAAAAGCAACAAAGGAAAAATGACGGGAAAAAAAAAAAAAAAACATACAAGGGAACTGCCATCAGGCTATGAGCTGATTTATCAACAGAAACTCTACAAGTCAAAAGGGAATGGTACCATATAATTACTTCCCTGGTGGCTTAGATGCTACAGTGTCTGCCTACAATGTGAGAGACCGGGGTTCAATCCCTGGGTCGGGAAGATCTCCTGGAGAAGGAAATGGCAGCCCACTCCAGTACTCTTGCCTGGAAAATCCCATGGACGGAGAAGCCTGGTAGGCTACACTCTCCATGGGGTCACGAAGAGTTGAACATGACTGAACGACTTCACTTTCACTTTCTTTCACCATATAATTAAAGTGATGAAAGTGAGGACCCTACAACCAAGAATACTCTACCCAGTAAAACTCTCCATCAGAGCCGAAATCAAAAGCTTTCCAGACAAGCCAAAGTTAAAAGAATTTAGCACCACCAAACCAGCTTTACAACAAATGCTAAAGGAAACACAAGAGAAGGAAAAGAGCTACCCAAAACGATTAAAAAAACGATAATAAGATGATACATATCAATAACTACCTTAAATGTAAATGGATTAACTGAGCCCACCAAAAGACAGACTGATTGGGCAGATGAGAACATGCACATGTACGCACTCCACTTACCACACCACTCTGCCTGACCCCTCAAATTGTATGTAATTATTTCACATTGTTAAGTTAATTACGTTCCCATTATGGCTTGCAACAGTAATTATCTTTTATTTTTTGTCTGGCTATTGATTGTGAAAACTGATAAAAATCTTTTGCTGTTGTGATTGTGTAACTATTACTCACTTAATACCATTTTATTATGGTTGGTCAACATAAAAATAATAGAATTCTATTCCATCAAAACTACCATCTAGTAGAAAAACCTGTACTTTCTAAAATCCAGATGCATATCAGAATTATCTTGAAATTTTTTGAAAAATACAAATGCCCAGGTAATTCCTGTTTGGTTTTTTTTTTGGCCAGAGCTCCAGGTATGTTTCTAACGAGCAGTCATGTTTAAAAACAACAAGACTACACGAGGATCTTTTACTTCTATCTAGTTCTTCATATTCAGTACTCCCATTTCATTTAGTTGATGTTTTCCAATTACTCCATCTCTTTTCTTGTTTCTGATGTTCTTTCTCAAGCTTTTAACAAGTGTAACAGAAAAACTTTTGTATACATATATATAGAAATAATATGCATAATATATGTATTTTAGAATACTTAGGAATTTTTGCCTAACTAAAACATTTGATATACTGATTCCACTTGTTTGACTTAGTATGAATAAAATGTTAGATTTCTAATTTAGAAAAACAGATATACAACAAGCAACAACGGTTTACTGTATAGCACAGGGAACCACTGTCAATATCTTGTAATAATCTATAATGGAAAATAATTTCAAAAATAACATATACATATAACTGAATCATATACATAAAAAGTTCTACTTTTTGAAATTCAGTAATGTTTATCTTTTTGCCAGTTTTTCTCAATGTCCTATGGATATCTACTAACAATGTAAGAGATACAAAAATTTAAATATATTTGTACAGGATATAAGATTAATATAAATTAATTAAATATAAATCATTGTATTTATTAATCACATCATTCAAGATGTTCCTATTCTTATTTTGTCTGCATTTGATAAAATATCCTCAGAGAAATGTATGTCTCACTCTGATTATATATTTTTTCTTTTCCCTTATATTTCTTCTGATTTTTGCTTTATGTATCTGTTTGTTGTTAAGTGTCTAATGGTTTATGACATCTGTCTTCTCTGTGAATTGTACCTTTTATCATTAAAAATGTTCATCTTTCTTTAAAATAAATAAATTTTTTAGACTAAAAGTAGGGTAGGGAGACTGGTAGTTAAGGGCAAGGGGATTAAAACAAAAACAAACAAATGGTATCAAACTTAAAAACTTTTGTATAGCAAGGGAAACCATAAACAAAATGAAAAGACAACCTAAGGACTGGGAGAAAATATGTGCAAATGATGTAACCAACAGGGGACAAATTCTTAAAATATACAAACAGCTCAATATTTAAAAAGAAAAACAAGTCTTCAACAAACGGTACTGGGAAAACTGGACAGCTACATGTTAAAAAAAAGAAAAGAAATTAGATCATTCCTTAACACCATACACACACAAAAAAGCTCAAAATGGACTAAAGGTCTAAATGTGAGACTGGACACTGTAACACGTCTGCATGCTACGTTGCTTCGGCTGTGTCTGACTCTGTGTGACCCTATGAACTACACCCGCCAGGCTGCTCTGTACACGGGATTTCCCAGGCAAGAACACTGCAGTAGGGTGTCATTTCCTCCTCCAGGGCATCCTTCCCACCGGGGGATCGAATCCATGTCTCCTGCATTGGCAGTCGGGTTCTTTACACTAGTACCACCTGGGAAGCCTAGGGGAAAATACAGGCAGAACACTCTGCGACAGAAATCACAGCAGTATCTTTTTCGATGCAACTTCCAGAATAATGGAAATTAAAAACAAAAATAAGCAAATAGGATCCACTTAAATTCAAAAACTTTTAAACAGCAAAGGAAACAATAAACCAAATGAAAAGACAACCCACAGATTGGGAGAAAGTATTTTCAAATCATTTGACTGTTAAGGGATTAGTCTCTAAAATTTACAAACAGCTCATGATGCTTAACAGAAACAAACAATCCAATCCAAAAAATGGGTGGAAGACCTAAACAGACATTTCTTCAAAGACACACATGAAAAGATGCTCAGCATTGCTCATTATTAAAGAAATGCATATCAAAACTACAACGAGATACCACTTCACACCAGTCAGAATGACCGTCACCAGAAAAATCTAGAAACAATAAATGCTGAAGAGAGGGTGGAGAAAAAGGAACACTCTTGCTCTGTTGGTGGGAATGTACATTGATATAACTGCTATGGAGAACAGTATGGAGGCTCCTTGTAGAACTAAAAATAGAACTACCATCAACTGGGCAACCCCATCACTGGGCATATATACCCTGAGCAAACCATAATGCGAAGAGACACATGTACTCCTGATGTTCACTGCAGCACAATTTACAATAGCCAGAACATGAAAGCAGCCCGAAAGTCCACTGGCAGATGAAGGGAGAAAGAAGATGTGGTACGCATACACAATAGGGTATTACTCAGCCGTGAAAGGAAAATCGGGGCATTCACAGTGACGTGGATGAACCTAGACTCTAGCATACAAAGTGAAGTAACGCAGAAAGAGACAAGCAAATATACGAACATGTATACACAGGATGCAGAAAAGTGCTACTGACGGACCTATTTGCAGGGCAGGAGCGGAGATGCAGACGTAGAGAACAGACGTGGACGTGGAAGGGAAGCAGAGGGTGCGGTGAACTGGGCAGGCAGCACTGGCACGTACACACTAGCGCGTAAAACGGGCAACTGGTGGAAGCTGCTGTGCAGCACAGGGGCTCTGACGACCTAGAGGGGCAGGCGGGGCGCGGGGAAGGGAGGCGAGCCATGTCTGCACAGAGCCGAGTCACGCTGTTCTACAGCAGAACGAGCACAACAGTATAAAGCAATCATACTCCAGTTTAAAAAGATAAATTTAAAAAGAGTGTGCACTACGATACACTCCGTCAGCACAGCCCTGTGTTTACAGCAGCAGCACTCACAGCGAAGCCATGCAACACCTAAACGTCCACAGACAGAAGAATGGATAAAGAAAATGTGGTGTATAAATACAATGAATTACTACTCAGCCAGGAAAAGGAAGGAAATAATGGCATCTGCAGCAACATGGATGGACCTAGAGAAACACAGATATCATACGATATTGCTTGCACGCGGGATCTAAAACAATGATACAACTGAACTCACTCACAGAACAGTAAGCATTAAATAAGCATCTATTAAGTACTTTGGCTAAGCATAACAGGGCTAACTCAGGTTTAACAACTTTCTGTCATTAACAGAAACAGTCTTTAAAGGAGAAGAGAGAAAAGTTGCAAGTTTTCATTATAGGGCCCTAAACACAGGACCCTAAAGGGTAATCAATCCATATTTTAGGAAATACAATAGAAGGCATTGATACCTTTGCCAATGGACAACATTTAAGCAATTTACTTTTGTTAGGAAGATACTGAAATCAATTTATATCTCAATTTGAAAACATTCTATTTTGGGGGGAGGGGGGCATATAGAGCATGTGAGATCTTAGATCCCTGCCCAGAGACTGAAGCTGTGCCCCCTGCTTTGGAAGCTCACTGGACCACCAGAAAGTAAAGAAAGAAAGTGAAGTCACTCAGTCATGTTCTACTCTTTGCGACCCCATGGACTGTAGCTTATCAGGCTCCTTCGTCCATGGGATTCTCCAGGCAAGAATACTGGAGTGGGTTGCCATTTCCTTCTCCAGGAGATCTTCCCAACCCAGGGATTAAACCCGGGTCTCCCGCATTGTAGGCAGACACTTTACCATCTAAGCCACCAGAGAAGTCCTAAGGACCACCAGAGGAGCCCCTCAATTTAAATATATTCTATTTGAACATACACAACTGGAATACATGAACACCAACCTATTATCTATATTGTTACTTTGTTGTTTAGTCACTAAGTCATCTTTGACTCTTTTGAAACCCCATAAGCTGCAGACCATCAGGTAGGCTCCTCTGTCCATGGGATTTCCCAGGTAAGAATACCGGAGTGGGATGCCATTTCCTTCTCCAGGGATCTTCCTGACTCAAGGATCAAACTCACATCTTCTCCATTGGCAGGCGGGTTCTTTACCACTGAGCCACCAGGAAAGCCCTAGCTATAGCTTAACTCATATGGCTTCCCAACTGCATTAAGCTACTAATTTTACCACATATTTCTAATCAGATAAAATTATTCCAGTAACAATATTCTAAAAAGTAAGAATACCTAGTTTTTTTTGGCCCCAGAATAACAGTGACAAATCTGCCTTTCTCATAATTCCAAGCTTTTTAAAGACCTAATTATTTTCCAATGTATCTGGATGGAATTCACATCAATGTAAATCTGCACGTTTACAAGAAATGCATTCTTCAAATCAGAATATGACAAAAACCAATCCAAGAAAAAGTTACATTCCAAAGCAAGAAACCAGAGTAGCATATCAGGGGTAAATCCTCACCCAAAACATCAACACTGCATAATAGAGAGGTCTGATTTATCAAAGACATAGGTTCTGAAATTTATAAAAATAAAAACACTAAGAATTATGAGTGAATGTCTTTCTCCACTTATTTGTAAAGATCATGAGTCTATAATAAGAAAAAAAGTTTTTAGTGTAGCTTTTTTAGTCAGCTTTTGAAAGACAGCATAAGATGCTGGTTACAACCCTGCTACTTATTTTAGGAACCACTTTTACTTTGCATAACAATTTAAAAAATCTGAACAGCTCAACTGCAGACAGAATATGCTGAAAATTAAAGAGTTTTCCTGCAGAAATGATTGTGGTACGCAGAATTCTAAATCACTGCCTAAGATTCCCACTCCTAATTATTCAATCTAGGTACTGCCCTGCAGATGGAATCAAGGTTACTAGTCAACTGGACTTAAAGAAGGGAGATTGTCGGACTTCCCTGGTGTGGGTCCAGTGGTTAAGATTCCACACTTCTACTACAGGGGGGTGTGGGTTTGATCCCTGGTCAAAGAAGATACACATGCTGTGCCCTGTGGCAAAAAAAAAAAAAAAAAAAAAAGGGAGGAGATTACCTTGGATTGCTGGGATGGGCAGAAGACAGAAGCAAAAGACAACGGAAGAGTCTATCAGAGAGAAGGCGCAGAAGCGGGGAGGAGAGATTTGAACCATGAGAAGATCTGACAAATTGTCACTGATTCCTGAGATGCTGAGGTCACATGCAGGGACAGGAGAGTGACCTCTAAAAGCTAAAGGTAGTCTCAGGCTGACAGCCAGCAAAAAAAACGAACCTCAGTCCAACAACTTCAAGAAAGCAGATGCAGTCAACACCCTGAATGAGCTTGTAAGCGAATTCCTCCCCGAAGTCTCCACCATGAAACACTGGACTTTGGCCCACTGAGACTCGCACTGGACTTCTAAGAGATAATATACTTGTATAGTTTCAAGTTTCTAAATTTATAGTAATTTGGTACAGCAGCAAGACAAAACTAATACAGTGATCAAACCCCTCCTAGAATGAAATAACCTCCACACTAACCTCTGGCCAAAACACACACTTCATCTTCCCGGCAGAAAGCAAGGAGATGTTCCCTCAACTGAATCTGACACCTGGTGGTCTGAGTTTCTAAGTGATAAAACTTTTTAAAAACTATTTTTAATATAATGTCCTTATATTTTATTAAACCAAGTTTTTCCCCCTTATGTCTTAATCTAGGTATAAGTAACAATGTTTCCTTGACTCACAAGGATCTGTGAACACACTGAATTCTAGGCCATCCTACCAAAAGATGATGTCTTTAAATTCTAGTAATGCAGTACGGTGAAAAAGTTGTAAGTTTTAAACTCTTACAAACCTGATTGGAATTTCAACTCCATGTTTACTGTCATAAGCCCCTGAACAAACCACTGAACTTCCCGGTTCAGCTTTCTCCATTAAAAACTGATAAGCAATGGGTGAGGGTAAATGAGAGAATACATGTGACACGCTTGGTACTAAGAAGAGATCCCACAAAACGATGGCATTATTATTTTTTCCCACTGAATGGCCTTGGACCACTGAGTACTGGATTTGTTATCTTCTGCTGTCTTAAAGTCTCTGGAGAGAGGTGGACAGGGAGGGCCCCTCAGGGCTCAGAGGATGGGGCAGAGCTGGGTGAGCCCCCTGCCCACTCGGGCCCCAGGGCGCCTGATGAGGCCCTGGGCCTGATGCTCTGCACTCTGAGGACCCTCTCCAGCTGCCGGTGTCTAAGCCCGGCCCCTCACCCCCAGGTCTCTTCCTGCCCCGGAGGTCCTTATCCTAGACCCGCCCCTACCTAAGCCCCACCCTCCACAGCCAAGGCCATTTGGGGCCTCTTTTCCCTTTTGCTATTGTGATTCTGAGTTAAATTCACCCATTCCAGTCCATTTTAGTTCGCTGATTCCTAGAATGTTAACGTTCACTCTTCCATCTCCTGTTTGACCACTTCCAATTTGCCTTGATTCGTTGACCTGACATTCCAGGTTCCTATGCAATACTGCTCTTCACAGCATCGGACCTTGCTTCTATCACCAGTCATATCCACAACTGGGTACTGTTTTTGCTTTGGCTCCATCACTTCATTCTTTCTGGAGTTATTTCTCCACTGATCTCCAGTAGCATATTGGGCACTACTGACCTGGGGAGTTCCTCTTTCAGTATCCTATCATTTTGCCTTTTCACACTGTTCATGGGGTTCTCAAGGCAAGAATACTGAAGTGGTTTGCCATTCCCTTCTCCAGTGGACCACATTCTGTCAGACCTCTCCACCATGACCCTCCCGTCTTGGGTGGCCCCATGGGCATGGCTTAGTTTCATTGAGTTAGACAAGGCTGTGGTCTAGTGTGATTAGATTGACTGATTTTCTGTGATTATGGTTTTAGTGTCTCTGCCCTCTAATGCCCTCTTCCACAGGACTGGAAAAAGTCAGTTTTCATTCCAATCCCAAAGAAAGGCAATGCCAAAGAATGCTTAAACTACCGCACAATTGCACTCATCTCACACACTAGTAAAGTAATGCTCAAAATTCTCCAAGCCAGGCTTCAGCAATACGTGAACCGTGAACTTCCTGATGTTCAAGCTGGTTTTAGAAAAGGCAGAGGAACCAGAGATCAAATTGACAACATCTCTTGGATCATCAAAAAAGCAAGAGTTCCAGAAAAACATCTATTTCTGCTTTATTGATTATGCCAAAGCCTTTGACTGAGTGGATCACAATAAACTGTGGAAAATTCTGAAAGAGATGGGAATACCAGACCACCTGATCTGCCTCTTGAGAAACCTATATGCAGGTCACGAAGCAACAGTTAGAACTAGACATGGAACAACAGACTGGTTCCAAATAGGAAAAGGAGTACGTCAAGCCTGTATATTGTCACCCTGCTTATTTAACTTATATGCAGAGTACATCATGAGAAACACTGGGCTGGAAGAAGCACAAGCTGGAATCAAGACTGCCGGGAGAAATATCAATAACCTCAGATATGCAGATGACACCACCCTTATGGCAGAAAGTGAAGAGGAACTCAAAAGCCTCTTGATCAAAGTGAAAGTGGAGAGTGAAAAAGTTGGCTTAAGGTTTAACATTCAGAAAACGAAGATCATGGCATCCGGTCCCATCACTTCATGGGAAATAGGTGGGGAAACAGTGGAAACAGTGTCAGACTTTATTTTGGAGGGCTCCAAAATCACTGCAGATAGTGACTGCAGCCATGAAATTAAAAGACGCTTACTCCTTGGAAGGAAAGTTATGACCAACCTAGATAGCATATTCAAAAGCAGAGACATTATTTTGCCAACAAAGGTCTGTCTAGTCAAGGCTGTGGTTTTTCCAATGGTCATGTATGGATATGAGAGTTGGACTGTGAAGAAGGCTGAGCGCCGAAGAATTGATGCTTTTGAACTGTGGTGTTGGAGAAGACTCTTGAGAGTCCCTTGGACTGCAAGAAGATCCAACCAGTCCATTCTGAAGGAGATCAACCCTGGGATTTCTTTGGAAGGACTGATGCTAAAGCTGAAACTCTGGTACTTTGGCCACCTCAGGTGAAGAGTTGACTCATTGGGAAAGACTCTGATGCTGGGAGGGATTGGGGGCAGGAGGAGAAGGGGACAACAGAGGATGAGATGGCTGGATGGCATCACAGACTCGATGGACGTGAGTCTGGGTGAACTCTGGGAGTTGGTGATGGACAGGGAGGCCTGGTGTGCTGCGATTCATGGGGTCGCAAAGAGTCGGACATAACTGAGCGACTGAACTGAACTGACTGTGATTCTATTTTACCTTCTGGTTACTGTTTCACTTATATTTTTATTTTTTTCTAAAATATCTCTTAGTTTTCTAATTTTATTTTTTATTCTCCGTTATTGTTCTGCTCCTTTTTTTTTTCTTGCCACACCGCGCGATTTGCATAATCTTGGTTCATGTGCTTAAGGTTGGGCCTGAGCTCCTGTGGTAGGAGCACCAAGTTTGAACTGCTAGATTAGCAGAGAACCTCAGACCCCTGGGAATATTAATTGGAGAGAGGTCTCTCTGAGGTCCTGATCTTGGCACCAAGACCCCGCTCTACCCAAGTGCCTGCAGACAACAGTGCTGGAAGCCGAAGGCCAAACAGCCAGTAAGATAGGAACATGTGTGTGCGAAGTCGCTTCCGTCTGTCTCATTCTTTGAGACCCTATGGACTGTGGCCCGCCAGGCTTCTCTGTCCATGGGCTCCTCCAGGTAAGAATACTGGAGTGGGATGCCCTTCTCCAGATCTTCCTGACCCAGAAGATAGGAACACAATCCCACCCATCAAAAAAAAAAAAAAAAGAAACAGATGGCAAAAAAATTTTTCAGGTGAAAGTACAGGTAAAAAACCTACAAGCTCAAATAAATGAAGAGGAAACAGGCACCCTACCTGAAAAAGAATTCATAGTAATAATAAAGACGATATGAAATCTTAGAACGGAGGCATGGATTGAGAAAATAGAAGAAAGGTTTGGGATTTCCCTGGTGGTCCAGTGGTTAAGAATCCGCCTTGCAACACAGGGGACGCACATTTGTGCCTGGTTAGGTAACTAAGATCCCACACGTGACAGAGAAACTAAGCCCGCAAGCCACAACTGCTGAGCCTGAGACTCACAAGGAAACATCCCACATGATGTAACTAAGACCCAAAGCAGCCAAAGAAACAAACACACACGAACGCAACAAAGGAGCCCCTCAGCACATAAGCGAATGCTAACAGCCACACAAGGAGGCTCAACAGCAGCACAGTGACAGCCGGGACTTTAACAAGCCCCTTCCAACAGTGGACAGACGGACAGAAAATAAGGAGACACAAGTTTTAAATGACACCTCAGGCCAGACAGACTTAATGAATAGGACATTCCACCTGAAAGCAGCAAAACACACTTTCTTCTCAAGTGCATGTGGAACATTCTAGAATAGATCATAGCTTGGACCACAAATCAAGCCTTGGTAAGTTTAAGAAAACTGAAATTACATCCACCACCTTTTCAGACCACAACTCTGTAAGATTAGAGATCAATGAAAGAAAAAACTACTATAAAAGCACAAACACCTGGAGGGTAAACAACACACTATCAACCAACCAAGACACACTGAAGAGAGGAGGCAGGAATAAACACACATCGGACGAACGGCAGTGCAAGGATGATCCCACACCCGCGAGGCCAGCGAAAGCAGCTAAGATGGTTACAGCACCTCAACCACACTTAGAAAAGAAAAATCTTACGTAAACAATTGACCTTACATCTAAAGCAACTAGAGGAAGAGTAACAGCAACAAAAACCAAAGTCAGTAGGAAAAAAAACGATCAGACAGAAATAAATGAAATAGAATAAAGAGAAGAAAATAGAGAATAAAGAACAGAAATAGAATAGAAATAGAAACAAAGACAATAGAAATAACAAAACAAAAGCAAAGGTCAATGAAACTAAAAGTTGGTCCTTTGAGAAGATAAACAAAACTGATGAAACTTTAGTCAGACTCAACAAGAAAAAAAGAGAATTCAAATCAATAAAATTAGAAATGAAAAAGGAGAAATTACAACTGACACCACAGAAATACAGAGGGTCGTAGAGAGCACCACAAGCAACTACATGCTCTGCTGTGCTCAGTCGCGCCGACTCTGGACTGCAGCCCGCCAGGCTCCTCGTCCATGGGATTCTCCAGGCAAGAGTACTGGAGTGGGTGCCATGCCCTCCTCCAGGGGATCTTCCCAACCCAGAAATCAAACCTGCGTCTTATGTCTCCAGCATCGGCAGGTGGGTCTTTACCACTGTTGCCACCTGGGAAGCCCTATAAGCAACTATACCTCCCCCAAATGGACAAATTCTAGGGAAGGTACAACTTTCCAAGAATGAACCAGGAAGAGATTGAAACTATAAATGACCCTCTTCCAACAAAAACAGTCCAGGACTAGATGGCTTCACAGGCAAATTCTATCAAATACTTAGAGAAGAGCTAACAGCTTTCCTTCTCAAAGGCTTTCCAAAAACCGCAGAGGGAGGAGCACTTCCAAACTCATTCTACAAGACCACCACTACCCTAATACCAAAACAAGACAAAATATATCAGAAAAAAGCGAAAATTACACACCAATATCACTGTTGACCATAGATGCCAAAATCCTCAACAAAATACTAGCAAAGAGAAGCCAACAACACGTTACAACAATCATATACCATGATCAATTGGGATTTACCCTAAAGATGCAAGGAGTCTTCAACATACCAACCAATGTGATATACCATATTAACAAATTAAAAAATAAAAACCATATGATCATCTTAACAGATGCAGAAAAAGATTCTGACAAAAGTCAACACCCATTTATGATTAGAAAAATAAAAAAACTGGAAAGCAGGCATAGAGGGAAACTACCTCACATAATGAAGGCCAGGTACGACAAACACAAAGCAAACATCATTCTCAACAGTGGAAAACTAAAAGCATTTCCTGTAAGAGCAGGAACAAGACAAGGGTGTCCACAATCACCATGCTTACTCAACACAGCTTTGCAAGTCCCAGCCATGGCAATCAGAGAAGAAAATGAAATAAAAGGAAAAAGGAGTACAGCTGTCACTGTTTGTAGATGATATGCTACTATACACAGAAAATCCTGAAGATGCCATTAGGAAACTACTGAGCCAATCAGTGAATCTGGTAAAGTTGCAGAACGAATGCACAGAAACCTCTTGCATTCCTATACACTAGTAACGAAAGATCTGATAGGAAAATTAGGAAACGATGCCATTGTCCATCACAACAACAACAAAACACCCAGGAATAAATCTACCTAAGTAGGCAAAAGACCTACACTCAGAAAACCATGAAACACTGATCAAAGAAATCAATGATATAAGCAGAGAAATTTACTGTGCTCCTGAATCAGAAAAATTAACACTGTGAAAAATGACTCTACTACCCTAAGCAATCTACAGATTCAATGCAATCCCTATGGAATTACCAATGGCATTTCCCACGGAATCAGGACAAAAAATTTTACAATTTGTATGGAAAAATAAAAGACTTCAAATAGCCAAAGCAATCTTAAAAGAGGTAGCTGAAGGAACCAGAACTCCCAGACTACAAACTGTACTACAAAGCTACACTAATCAAGACAATATGGTACTGGCACAAAAAGAGAAATACAGATCAATGGTGCAGGATAGAAAACCCAGAGATAAACCCAGACGCCTATGGTCACCTCATCTATGACAAAGGAGCAAGAATATACAATGGAGAAAAGACAGTCTCTTCAATAAGCGATGCTGGAAAAATTGGACAACCACGTGTAAAAAAATGAAATTAGAACACTACCTAACACCCTACACAAAAATAAACTCAAAATGGATAAAAGACCGAAATATAAAACTGGACACTATGAAACTCTTAGAGAAAAACATAGGAAAAACACTCTTTGACATAAACCACAGCAAGATCTTTTTGGACCCACCTTCTAGAGTAATGAAAATAAAAATAAAAACAGGACCTAATAAAAATCAAAAGCTTCTGCACAGCAAAGGAAACCATAAAGAAGACAAAAAGACAACCCTCAGAATAGGAGAAAATATCTGCAAATGAAGCAGTGGACAATGGAATACTCTCCAAAATATACCAACAGCACCTGGAGCTCAATATCAAACAACAGCACCTTCCTGGTCTCAGTTCAGCTCAGTCGCTCAGTCACGCCCCACTCTTTGCGACCCCATGGACTGCAGCACGCCAGACTTCCCTGTCCATCACCAACTCCCAGAACTTGCTCAAACTCATCAAGTTGGTGGTGCCATCAAACCATCTCATCCTCTTCTGTCCCCTTTTCCTCCTGCCTTCAATCTTTCCCAGCATCAGGGTCTTTTCCAATGAGTCAGTCCTTTACATCAGGTGGCCAAAGTATTGGAGCTTCACAATTGGAGCTCCTGGTGGTCTATTGGTTAAGAATTCACCTACTGAATCGGGGGGCATAGGTTTGACCCCCAGTCGGGGAAGATTCCACATGCCACAGAGCAACCAAGCTGTGCACCACTACCGCTAAGTCTGTGCTCTAGAGCCCACAGGCCCCAACAACTGAAGCCTACGCACCCTAGAGCCCATGCTCTGCAACAAGAGGAGCCTCCACAATGAGGAGCCAGGGTTACCGAACGACAGACTAGGCCCCACCTGCTGGAACTAGAGAAAGCCTGGCTGCAGCAATGAAGACCCAGCACGGCCAACAAAAAATTAACTTAAAAAAAAATATCAAAATAAAAACAACCCAATCAAAAAATGGGCAAATGACCTAATAGGATGGGAAAGAATCAGCTTGCAATGCAGGAGACTTACAGGAGAAATGGGTTTGACCCCTGGGTCAGGAAGATCCACTGAAATAAGAAATGGCAACCCACTCAAATCCTTGCCTGGGAAATCCCATGGATAGAGAAGCCTGGCGGGCTGCAGTCACATGGTCCCAAAAAAGTAGAGCACAAGTGAGTGAGTAGACACCAACAAAAAGCACACAAACATTCCTAATTAAAGTAATGCAGATCAATGAAGAATCACCACACCAGCCTGAGTGACCATCGTCAGAAAAATCTACAGCAGTAAATGTTGAGAGAATGTGGAGAAGGGAACAGTTTCGCATCGTGCTGGGAAGGTAAACTGATACAGCCCTTGTGGAGAGTTGTATGGATGCTCCTTAAAACACTAAAAAGAAAACTACTATATGACCCAGAAATCCCCCGACTGGGCATACACCCTGAGAAAATGACAATTCAAAAGGACACATTTACCAATGTTCACAGCAACACTGTTTCCAGTATCCAGGAAGCAACCTGAAAGTCCAAAAACAGATGAATGGATAAAGCGAAGGAGATACATATACACAGTGGAGTATTACTCAGCCACAAAAAGGAATGACATTGGGCCATTCGCAGAGATGTGGATGAACAGCCACTATGGAGGTTCATTAAAAAACCAAAAACAGGACTTTCCTGGTGGTCCAGCGGTTAAGAATCTGCCTGCCAAAGCAGGGGACACAGGTTCAATCCCTGGTCCAGGATTCCATACGCAACTAAGCCTGTGCTCTAGGCCTGTGAGTCACAGCTCCTGAAGCCTGCACACTCTAGGGCTCACAAGCCACAACAGTGAGCCCGGGCACAACCACTGAGGCCTGTGAGTCTAGAGCTCGTGCTTCACAACAACAGAGGGCACCTCGACGAGCAGCCAGTGCACCGCAACCAGGGAACAGTCTCCACGCACTGCAACCAGGAACAGCCCACACAGACACAAAGACCCAGGCGAGCAAAATAAAGTAAATAGTTAGAAAACCTAAAACTAGAACTACTGTGAGAACAGCGAAGTGTTAGTTGTTCAGTCGGGTCTGACTCTTTGAGACTCCATGGACTGTAGCCTGCCAGGCTCCTCTGTCCACAGAATTCTCCAGGAAAGAATACTGCAGTGGGTAGCGCTCCCTTCCCCAGGGGATCGTCCCTACCCAAGGACTGAACCGGGTCTCCCACGTGCAGGCAGATTCTTTACCATCTGAGCCACCAGGGAAGCCACGGAACTACCATACGAACCAGCAAACCCACTGCTGGGCGTATACCTTGAGAAAAGCATAATGCAGACAGACACGTGTGTACCCCAAGGCTCACGGCAGCACTGTTTACAACTGTGAGGACATGGGAGCAACCTGCATGTCCAACAACTGATGAGTGGATAAATACGATATGGCACATATACAATGAAAGTGTATATTTCACAATATTGAAAGTGAAAGTGAAAGTCGCTCAGTCATCTCCGACTCTTTGCAACGCCATGGACTATACAGTCCATGGAATTCTCCAGGCCAGAATATTGGAGTGAGTAGCCTTTCCCTTCTCCAGGGGATCTTTCCAAGCCAGGGATCAAACCCAGGTCTCTCACATTGCAGGCAGATTCTTTCCCAGCTGAGAGCCACAGGGCAAGCCCACAATGGACTACTGCTGCTGCTGCTAAGTCACTTCAGTCGTGTCCGACTCTGTGCGACTCCATAGATGGCAGCCCACCAGGCTCCCCTGTCCCTGGGATTCTCCAGGCAAGAATACTGGAGTGGATTGCCATTTCCTTCTCCAATACGTGAAAGTGAAACATGAAAGTGAAGTTGCTCAGTCGTGTCCGACTCAGCGACCCCATGGACTGCAGCCCACCAGGCTCCTCCGTCCATGGGATTTTCCAGGCAAGAGTATTGGAGTGGGGTGCCATCGCCTTCTCCGCAGGAGGACGCTGGAACCCACCAAATTGTCCAAAGAAGAAGCTGCAGCAAAGACGGTAGGAGGGGCGCAATCACAATCAAATCAAATCCCGTACCCATCACATGGGTGACCCAAAACTGGAGAATAAGAAGACCAAAGAAGTTCTCCCACTGCTGTGAAGGTTCAGAATCCGCTGGGCTTCCCAGTCTGGAGATTTGACAAAGGGACTAGGAATCCCCAGGGAATCTGGCCACGAAGGTCAACAGGACTTAATTATAGGGCTTCCACAGGACTGGGGGAAACAGAGACTCCAGCTTTGGAGGGCACAAACAAAACCCTGGGCACATCAAGACTCAAAGCAAAGGACCAGTGACCCCACAGGAGACCGAACCGAAACCACCTGCTAGTGTTGGAGGGTCTCCTGCGGAGGCGGGTCCGCAGGGGCTCCCCACAGGGACGGGGGCACAGCAGCAGTAGACCCAGAAGGTCCCCCTTGGTGTAAGCGCTCTTGGAGGTCACCATTAACCCTGCCACAGAGCCTGCAGACCCCGGGGCTGGGTCACCTCAGGCCAAACAACTACCAGGGAGGGCGTGCAAGCCCACCCCTCAGCAGGTAACTGGATTAAAGCTTTACTTCACAAGGCCCTGCCCTCCAGAGCAAGACCCAGTTTTTCCCACCACCAGTCCCTCCCATCTGGAATCTTACACAAGCCTCTTAGCTTCTTCCATCAGGGGACAGAAAGAAGAAGCTAGAAGTGGCTTCTTGCTACAGCGGCTGAAAGAAAAAACGTATTACAGAAAGTTAATCAGGATGAAAAGCAAAGTTATGTCCCAGAGGAAGGGATAATATAAAACCCCAGAAAAACAACTAAATGAAGTAGAGATAGGAAACCTTTCAGAAAAAGAATTCAGAGTAATGATAGTGAAGATGATCCAGGACCTAGGAAAAACAATGAAGAAGATTCAAGAAATGTTTATCAAAGACATACAAGAACTAAAGAACAAACAGAGATGAATAATAAACACACTAGAAGGAATCAATAGCAGAACACTTGAGGCAGAAGAACAGATAAATGGCCTGAAGGCCAGAATGGTGGAAATCACTGCCACAGAAGAGAATACGGAGAAAAGAAAGAAAAGAAATGAAAACAGCCTCAGAGACCTCTAGAACAACATTAAACGCACTAACATTAGTATTAGAGGGGTCCCAGGAGGAGAAGAGAAAGAGAGAAAGGACTTGAGCAGAGAGTCCCAGACAGGATAAACCCAAGGAGGAACACACTGAGATACACAGTAATGAAACGGACAAAGATTAAAGACAGTTAAAATATTAAAAGCAACAAGGGAAAAATAACATATAAAGGAATTCCCATCGGGCTACAAGCCAGAAACTCTACAAGCCAGAAGGGAATGGCACCATATGTTTAAAGTGATGAAAGGGAGGACTCTACAACCAAGAATACTCTACCCAGCAAGACTCTCCCTCAGAGTGGACGGAGAAATCAAAAGCTTTCCAGACAAGCCAAAGAGAAGAGAGTTCAGCACCACCAATCCAGCTTTACAACAAATGCTAGAGGAACTTCTCTAGGCAGGAAATACAAGAGAAGGAAAAGACCCACAGAAACAATTAAGAAATGGTAATAAGATCTTATACGTTGGTAATTACCTTAAATGTAAATGTATTAAATGCACCAACCAAGACATTGACTGGATGAGTGGAAATGCGCACGTATGCACTTTCACTTACCACACTCTGCTCGACCCTCCAATTGTATATAATTATTTTATATTGTTTAATTATGTTTCCATTATGGCTTGCAACTGTAATGAACTTTTATTTTTTGTCTGGCTATTGATTGTGAAAACTGACAAACATCTTTCACTATTGTGATTATGTAACTATTACTCACTTAATACCAGTGCATCATGATTGGTCAACAGAAAAATAACAGAACTCTGTATCACCAAAACTACAACTTAATAGAAAAAACTGTAGTCACTTTTCAAAATCCAGGTGCATATCAGAATTACCTTGAAATTTTTTGAAAAATACAAATGCTCAGGTATTGCTCTTTTTCTCCAGAGATGTTTCTAATAAGCAGTCATGTTTAAAAACAACTGGACTATAAGATGATCTTTTACTTTTAAAGATCTAGTTTCACTTTTTCTATTTCATATTTAGTACTCCCATTTCATTTATTCTCCAATGTCTCCATCTCCTTTTTTCAAGTTCTTTCTCAAGCCTTTATCAAGCACAGTAGAAAAACTTTTGTATACATATATATAAACAATATGTATAATATATATTAGAAAACTTACGAATTTTTGCCTAATTAAAAATCTATAACCTTCTGATTACACTTGTTTGACTTAGTATGAATAGAATGCTAGATTTCTAATAAAAAAAAATAGATACGTAACAAGCAATGAAAGTTTACATAGAGCACAGGGAACCATAGTTGATATCTTGTTACAACCTATAATGGAAAACAATTTCAAAAATAATATGTGTACATGTATAACTGAACCACTTTGCTGCACACTGGAAACACTGTAAGTCAACGATACTTCAGTGAAATATATATATTAAAAAAAAAAAAAGCTGCAGAATAGGAGAGCATAGAAAGGAAGAACGGGGAGAGGAAGAGAGGGGTACAATCCAGGACACTCAACATCCGCGGAGCAGGAACTTCAGGACAGCAGACAAGAAAAAAAAGAAATCAAAGAAATAATGCACAAAGAAACCTCAAACCAAAGGACAAGTTTCCAGATGTAAAAGGCCCACCAAACAAACATGGAAAGCGTCCGCACGTGTGCGTGCGTGCACACATACACACACACACACACAGGCACATTAAGGGTAAAACTTCAGAACACCACACAGATACAATCCTAAAGTTTCTAGGAAAAAAAAAGAAAACAGCCAAAAAAGTAAGAGAAAGAAGTACTGAAATATTCAACAAACTACTGGATTACTCAACAGCAACACATTCTGGACTATTCAACAGCAAGGTCTTCAATTCTAAAGCATAATAAAATCCTAGCGGAGAATTCAATACTTAGCCACAGTATCATATAAATGTACCTGAGGACAAAATGGAAACATCTGCAGATGTGCAACATCTGAAAAGATACTTCTCTTTCACTCTTTCTGAGAAAGAAGGAAAAGCTCTTTCATCAAAATGGAGTAAATCAACATAGTTAGAATCCAGAACGAGAGAGAGGTAAAAGAAATTGTCGTGATGATGGTAAAGGGAGGGTCCAGGACAACAGCTTACACAAGAGGCCTAAGGAACAGCCAGTCAGATTAAAGCAGAAAGGACAGGGCTCCCGGAGGCGAGACTGAGAAGGAGATGAATCGACAGCTACCTGACCTCCCTGAGAAGTTTTACTGCTGTCCCAGAGACTGAAGATTTATTAGCAATAAGGACATAAAGAAAAGCCAAGCAAATAAAATACAGGCACTTTTTTAAAAAAGCTTATTCTGTACTGGGGTCTAGCCCACTAACAAACAACGTGGTGGTGGTTCCAGGTGAACAGCCTACACAGCCATGTATCCATCCCCCCAGCCCCTCTCCCATCCAGGATGCGCAACAGAGAGCAGAGTTCCACCTGCCGTGTCGCGCGTCCTTGTTAGTCATCCATTTGCAATACAGCAGTGTGCACATGCCCACCAAAAAAGACACTTTCTAATTCAAGGAAAAACAAAGCGTTTTTATAAGCAAATGTAATATTATAATATGCTGTTGATGTCCTTTGAGTCAATCCTATACAACCATAATAATGTGAGCACTAAATTACTTCATTGAGAGAAGAGAAAGGTACAAAAACTGAATTCCCATTTTTTGAAGCAAAAAGTCATCATATGACTAAAAGTGAAAAAAAAATCAGGAAATGGCACTATAAGCATGTTGTTAACAAGTGCGGAGCAAAGGATCAGAGGAAACTGCATAAAAACACGAAAGCTGATCTCAGGGACAGTGGAGCTTGGGAGTGCGGAAGAGTGCTCTTTTATAATAAGCTTTGCTCGTTTTAAACCGTACACTTGTATTAGATTACAATGAAAATTAAGTTTTAAAAGGTGTTAAAAGAACAAAAACAAAAATAAGAGTAACTGCAGATCAAGCTAAAAAAGAGTTCCATCTAGCCCAAGGGCTCTGGGACCTTTGCTGAATCTAAGTTGCTCCTGGTGCTGCCAGCAGGCTGCTCTGATTAGTGTTATTGAAAAGTTTATGAATTGGAAAAATGAAGATATGAACAGTGACTGCTACCTAATCAACATTTCTAAGCAGAGTAATTATAAGTAACAGCTCAGAAGCCAACTAATTATAACAGCAAGTATCATTCCAACTCGTATCTTGGTTAGTCCCTAGGTCCTCTCAGACTCTTTTCGATCCCATGGACTATAACCCGCCAGGCTCCTCTGTCCATGGGATTTCCCAGGCAAGAATACTGGAGTGGGCTGCTGTTGCCTACTCCAGGGGCTCTTCCCAACCCAGCGATCGAACCCACTTCTCTTATGCCTCCTGCACTGGTAGGCGGGTTCTTTACCCCCAGTGCCACCTGGGACGCTCTTCTGCAGTTATGCTGTAACCAATAAGAGGAGAAAGAGGAACTGGGTTTTCTCTGATTAGAAGCTCTACAAACTATCACTAAAGCCAAGCCAAGTTCTGCCTGGAGTTTTTCCAAAATTAACATCAACAGGCTACACCAAGTTCTCAATGGCTTAAGTACACAGAAACTAAGAACACTCAGTGATGAACAAATACAAGCAAGGACTTCCCTTCTGGGCCAGTGGTTAAGACTTCCTGTTCCCAATGCAGAGGGTATGGATTCCATCCCTGGTTTGAGGAACTTAAGATCTCACATGCCCCTATCTGTGGCAAAAAAAAAAAAAATCCTAAGATAAAAATAAAGATTGATTCTCTGGCTTGCAAGTGTGTGTGTGTGTGTGTGTGTGTAAAATTTTCTTCCTGTTGCAAAAGGAAAAATAACGGCCCTCAACTATGTGATGTTTTTTTCAAATTATTTATCTTACAAGGTAGATTTTAGAAGTTAAAGATATTCCCTGTGAAAAGATTATTTGATCATTAACTATGCTGTTGATATCAAATCTCTACAGTTCAAAGTAATATCGCATACTAAAATAAACTGGTGAGGTCATAAGAATCCAGGAGGGATTAACAATTCTAACTCGACAGGAATACTACCTGGTGTCTTTCAAGACAGCGGATTTGACATCAACCCAGAGTTCTGGCTTCTGTTAAGATGACAGTTTTTGGAAGACACATCAAAATAGGCCCAAGCTTGCACTCTCTCTTCTTGATCCCAGAGACCATGGACTTCAAAGCCTATTAGGTTTTAAAAATAAAGGGCTGTGAGGCCCATGGAGATGGGTGGCCAAGATGGCAAAGCTAGGAAGATTGTGAGCTCGCCTCCTCCCACAGGCACGCCAACATCACATTTCCAGAGCAACTACCGATGAGACAAACGGAAGACCAGCAGAAGAGATCCTCTACGACTACAGACCCAAAGAAGGAACCACAACAAGACGGGCAGCAGGGAGGAGACGCAGGGTAGGTGCGTCCATACCCCTGGGTAGGTGACCCCCAAAGGGAGGGTAACTCAACTGCAGAGGCTCTCCCCAAGGCGCGAGGGCTCCAGCCCCACATGGAGTGGGCGCTCCAGTTGGGTGCTCCTTCACTGGGAAGATCAGCCCCTACAGCGTTTCACTTCGAAGGCCAGTGGGCCTTACTTTCAGGACAGCCAGAGGGCTGTGGGAAATAGATTCCACTCTTAAAGGGCGCACACAGAATCTCACATGCTCTAGGACACAAGCAATCATTTGAAAGGAGTCTGGGTCAGACTCACCCGCTGACCCCAGAGGGAGAAGGATGCTGGCAGACATCTTTCCCTCTATCATACGGGCACTGACACTGGCAAGTGCCACTCTGGAATCCTCTTAGCTTATTAGCACAAGGACCTCGCCCCACTAGCTGTCTAGCCTGGCCTGACTCCACAAGCGTCAGTACTGGGGCACCTCAGGCCAAGCAACTGGCCAGGCAGAGATACAGCCCACCTACCCACCAGCAGACATGCTGTCTTAAGACCCCTGAGTCCACAGCTGCCCCATGACCCAGCCCTGTACACCAAAGGGCAAGGGATCAGCCCTAGACACCAGGGTCCCGGGACTAGCCCCAGGATCCCCAGGACCCTGCAGCCAGAGGCCCTGGGACCCAGCTCCACCCACCAGTGGGCTGGCACCACCCCTGGGGCCCCCTAAGTCCCTGCCCCACAGTTCAGTGGGCAGACAACAGTTCCAGGAGCACTGAAGCCCTAGAGCCTGCCATACCAGAGCCCAGCCGCACGTTCTGACACCGAGCTCTGCCCACCAGCAGGGCAACTCCGGCTCTGGGCCACCGTGCACTCTGCAGCCAGTGGATACAGCCAGGAAAATCACCTACATCCACAATAAGCAGTTAAGGGATACGCAAAACAAGAAGATGTAAAGGATGATGTCAAATGAACACGCGGGGCTGGGGGCGGGGAGGACAGGAGTAAAAGTGCAGGGTGGTGAAAATGCTTTTCACTTAAGAGAGCAGCAGCTTAAAATAATGATAGACAGAGACTTGTATATATAAACCTCGCAGTAACCACAAACCAAAAATCTGTAACAGATACACACACGTGTGTGCACACGCACGCACACGGACAAACACAAGACTTCTTCCAAGTGCACAAGGAACATTGTCCAGGACAGTGTGTTGGGAAAACTGTGGACAGCTACATGTAAAAGAACTAAACCGTTCTCTCACACCATGGACAAAAGTGAATGCCAAGTGGATTAAAGATTTAAATGTAAGATCTGAAGACATAAAATTTCTAGAAAACACAGGCAGAATGCTTTTTGACATCCATCTCAGTAATTTTTTTTTTTGATATGTCTCCGCAGGCAAAGGAAACAAAATAAACAAATGTAACTACATCAAATTAAAAAGCTTTTGCACAGTGAAGGAAACTGTGAACAAAAGGTAGCCTACTGAACGGGAGAAGTTATATGCAAATGATATATACGATATAAAGAACTCTAACAACTCAAGAGAAAAAAAACCAAACAACCTGATTAAAAAATGGGCAGAGGATGTGAACAGACATCTTTCCAAGAAGATATTCAGATGGCCAATATGCACATGAAGAGGTGCTCAACGTCACTAATCATGAAGGAAAAGGCAATCAAAACCACAACGAGACACCGTCTCTCACCTGTCAGCCGGCTACTATCAAAAAGACAACAGAAAACAAGTACTGGCGAGAACGTGGAGAAAACGGAACGCTTGCGCCCTGGTGATAAGTTAGTGCTGCTGCTGCTGCTGCTCAGTCTTGTCCGACTCTGTGTGACCCCAGAGACGGCAGCCCACCAGGCTCCGATGTCCCTGGGATTCTCCAGGCAAGAACACTGGAGTGGGTTGCCATTTCCTTCTCCAATGCATGAAAGTGAAAAGTGAAAGTGAAGTCGCTCAGTCCTGTCCGACTCCTCGAGACCCCATGGACTGCAGCCTACCAGGCTCCTCCGTCCATGGGATTTTCCAGGCCAGAGTACTGGAGTGGGGTGCCACTGCCTTCTCCGATAAATTAGTGCAGTCACTTTAAAAAAGAGAAGGGAGGTTCCTCAAAAAATTAAAAACAGAAATACCATATGATCCAGCAAGTCCATTCCTGGGTATTTAAGTGAAGAAAACAAAGACGGTAATTAGAAAAGATAAATGCATTCCTACATTCAATACAACATTATTTACAAAAGCCAAGATAGGGAAACAATCCAAGTGCTCGTCAATAGAGAAATGGATAAAGATGATGTGTTTTATATATATATATATACACACACACACACACAATGGACTATTACTCAGCCATAACAAAAGAATGAAATCTTGCCATTGTAACAACCAATGAACTAAAAGGGTATTATGGTAAGTGAAATGAGTCAGAACGAGAAAGGCAAAATCTGTACGACTTCAGCTGTATGTAGATTCTAAAAGACAAAGCAAGTGAACAAACCTAACGGAACAGAAGCAGAATCACAGATGGAGAGAACGGGGTGTTGCGGGGGTGGGGGGTGCAAGATTGGAGGGAGAAGAGGGAAGAAAGGAACACGTGAGGGAGATTAACAGGTACAAACTTCTAGTCAGAAAATAAATGAGTCAAGGGTATGAAGTGCACCAGGTGGGAATACAGTCAATAGTTACTAATATCTCTGACAATGAAATAGCATAACCAGACTTATACACTATGAAAAGCACAAAAAGCAAATCATTATGCTGCATACCAGAAACTAACATAGTGTTGTAGGTCAATTATACTTCAAAAACAAGCTCATAAAAAAGAGATCGGATTTGTGGTTCTCGGAGGCCACAGGGGGAGGCAGAACTGGATGAAGGCACAGGGAGAGAGACGTGTGAAAGGTCTGAACGCTCACCGTACTGGACAGACTACCGGCGCCGTCAGCACAGACTAGCCCGGTCTACGTCTGTTCTCAGGGTTCTAGCGCCTCTGCCCTGGTTGACCTCACAGCTATGACCATTTTTTGAAAAAGAAAGGCCACTTCTTAACTGAGGAAACAGTGTTTCTTTAGATATAAGCTGCAGCCTGATTCACTTGCTAGATTTCTTGCCTTAAACATTTTTCACCTGACACTGTAAAAGGAAAAAGCACCTTTCAATGTTTCCAATAATGGATTTCTGTTGTTAACTGTCTTGTAATTTCAGATTTCTCAGTTTGACATCAAGCTTACATAAATGATTTAAATGAAATAGGGTACTCAGAACTGTCTGGATGTTAAAGTTACATAAATTTCAAGTTCCAAACAAATCAATGTTATTTTCTACGTGTTCAAATTAAAATTGCACATGTCCATTGTCTCCAATAGTGAGTAACTCATTTCCACACCACCCCAGGACTAAGAGGAGAGCAGACTGGTAAGAGAAGAAAAGGTAGCACGCAGTGAGCAGCGCAGTGTGATGGGAAGACCAGCGGACTCTGGGCCTGCCGCGTCCACGGCCAGCTCTGCCACCGCTGGGCTGGGTGACCTACCCGGGGGCCAAGGGCACTGTCCTCCCTGTCCTCCACAATGACAGAGAATACACGTCAGCCTAGACGTCACAGAGGCACTGGAAAGATAACACCATTCAAGAAATGACTTAAGTTGCTGCTGTTACATCATACACTCCAGATCACCCCAGACTGTGACCGTTTTGAAGTGCTAGTACTAGAAGGCAGCACCGCAGAAAAGCGCTACTTTCTATACTAGGAAGTTCTTTCATTAACTCAGGCGCTCCACTGAGGGCCTGCCGTGCACCAGGCTTTATGCTAGGTACTGAGGAGGACCAGAGAAGAAATGAACATTCAGATGTTTCTAGTACGTTCTACATACTTGTAACCCGGCTGGAGAAAAAGTGTACATAATGATTTCATCGTTTCTAGACGGCAAAGTGAGCACCACAAGCAGTGCTATGGAGCAGTCATTCTGTCAGTCCTCCTGCCCTTTAGACCCTAAGTACACTGTTAACGAATCCTAAGAGACAGACGTGCAAACCCATATGGACATCTGGGGTCTGGTCCCTGTGAGAGCAGACTGTTACAGGAGCCCCGTGAAGAGACAGATACGGGGGGAAAGCTTCACAGAGAAGAGGAGTTACCTGTTAAGCATGCTGGTTTTGTCTACACTCTGTCAACCCTTACAATAATGATACTGTGAGGTAGAAACCTTCCCGTTTTACAGATTAAATCCCATTCAGAGAGAGTAAGTAACAGGGTCAGGACACAAAGCGGCAAGGGAATATAAGTCTGCTGTGACTGAAACAGCTTGCACTCACTCAGCTCTACCACAAATGTGATCAGCATGTAAAGAGGGGAGAGAGGAAGAAGCCCTTCTGGATACGAAGATCAAAATAAGACCAACCTGGAAGTAAAAAGAGGGTGGCCAAGGCTGGCGAAATGAGAAACAAAAGGCATTGAGCAGTTACGGGAAATAAGGTCAGAGGACAGACTGTGGAGAGGCAATAACACAGGTGGCTGAGAAACCTGGGCTTAATCCTATGGGTCAATAAAATGGAACTGGAGACTGTAAGCAGGAGAGTATAGAGGATGAAACGCAGGCCTTAGGAAGGTGAACGTCTTATGACACAGATGGGCTGGGAAAAAATGTACGGCATAACAAAGGACAAATTTTAAAATCCCAAGCACTTCAATATTTAAATAAAGCCAGTGACAATACTTCCACTATAAAATAACCATACTATCTCTTGCACAAATCTCTTAAAACACATTTCTAGGCACTTTAGAAAATGACCATTGTGTCCCACTAATTCTTACGTGGGTCAGAAACTACTTCTGCCTCCAATGCATCAAAAAAAAAAAAAAAAACCCCTCAGGTCAGAGAGGCCACATTTTAAAACCAAGCCTCAGAGCAGCAAGGGCAAAACAGAAGAAATAAGAGCAGGCTCCAACACACTCCTTGACAAAGAAAAACAAAGTTGTAAAAGAGTTGTATCTATAAAAAAAAAAGTTGTATCCTCATTTACAGAAGCACTTAGAACTATTTTTTCAGGCAGAAAAAGTTAAGAACTGACAAAGTGGAGCGTGACTTTCATATAACCCCAGATTTGCTTTTTCACCCAAACAAATTTATAGTTTCCACTTCTCACAAAAATCAATACAAAAAAGCATCAAGCTCACCATGTCAGTGCCAGATTTCCTTTCTCTTTTATGTATATGGAGCGCCCTGCCCAACCTTTTTAAGTCTGGAGACTGCATTCTGTGCCTCCTAGGCAGTTATCACTCTAACTCTCAAGTTCTCCATCCCAGTCAACCTTGGCCACAGGAAAATTCGACCTCGTTTCCTAACCTAATGCTGAGCAGCAATCAAGCCAAGGCTCCAAACTGCTTCAACACAATTGACACCTGGTGTAGGATCCCATTAAACCCTTCAGTGACTATCAGGTAGACAATAACCTAATTAGCCAGGACGGCCCACGTGACACTAGTCTGGCCAGTACCAGAGTCAAAGACAGCTCCCTAGACTCAATTAACCAACAAGGATCACCTTGCAAAGGAGAACCAGGCGAGAATGCGTGCAGCTGGGGTTTTCCAAGGGAATTAGAGTCAAGAGACTGGCAAGGTGGAGGGCGGGGAGCGGCTGAGGAAAAAGTAATAGTCTTTTACGCAAAACATCTAACGTGGACATGACCTCACTTTCAATTTTGCAGCCATAACCTTTATCTGAACCTTCCAGAAAGTTAAGTGAGCTTGAGATTCTGTCAGCATAGGAAGTGTTCAAACCACATCTTGTTGTCCTCCTTTCCCTGTAGAGGAAATGTGATATCTCTGCCTAAGTCCGAAGATATTTTAACTTATTTAAGGACTGATAAGCTTCTGGAAAATTACATTTGCTTTTGCTGCCCGACATTCTGAGGTACCAATCACTGGATTTTCAGTCTAGAGGTAAAACATTAAAACACAGAGTGAGTAGAACAAAGTTATTCACAGACAAGCCAAGTGCAAGGGCTGATGGTAAACCCTAAGGGAAATACACGTTACTGCTTTTTAATCCAGGACAAATCTCAAACCCTACAAACACTTAATTCACAACTCTTAACAACCAGAGCCTATTTTCTCAAAGCCTCGAGAGCTTGGCTTTACCGAAAACTCGATCTGCAGAGCCCAAAATTCTCGACAGTAGCCCCTGGCTGTCAACATGGATTTAGCAATCTGCTTTATGCTTGGGCGGCATAACATTTAGAGCCAAGTAGGAAACCCACTCCAGTGTTCTTGCCTGGAGAATTCCAGGGACGGGGGAGCCTGGTGGGCTGCCGTCCCTGGGGTCGCACAGAGTCGGACACGACTGAAGTGACTTAGTAGTAGTAGTAGACTTTTTAGGACCTTGAGTACTGACTTGTACTTTTAAATTTTTCCTGCAGCCTAAAGACTGGTCGGGAAGGCTTCAATGGCCAGCTAGACCAGGTTTTTCCACTTGTGTGTGCGCCTTTAAAATGCTGCCATGGGCCCATGAAACAAGAAAAAAACTTTCTCTCTCCTAAGCAATAAGGATAAATTTAGACGCCACCTCTGCAAAAAAAAATAAAATGGGAAGGAGGGCGCCCAGAGGGCTGCATGCTAACGCCGAGCCCGGCGAGCAGCTCTGCGCCCCCGCCGCGGGCGCTGAGGCGGAGTCCAGCGGAGAGAGGCTGGCGGGACTGTCAATCCCGGGCCTGTGGCGACTCCGGCAGGGCCCCAGGGGCGGCCGCACCCGGCCAGGAAGGCGGGGAGCGCGCGGGGCTCCCACACCCGGCCCGCCGCCCCAGGCGGGGACTCAGGAAGCTTCCCCGCGGCCGGCGGCCGACACCTGCCCCCCACCGCACCCCGCTGCCCTGCAGGCCCCCTCGGGCAACGGCCCCTGGCCCGCGGAACTCACAGCTTCAGCCGCTCGTAGGTCGTGGCCGCCATCCTGCACCACAGCCTCCCTCCTAGGTTTCCGACCGCGCCGCCCCGCGCCACCTCGGCTCCAGCGATACCGGTCACCCTCCTACAGCGGCCGCAGGTCCCAGCCTCTTCACACCGCCCCGCCCCGCCAGGCTGAGAGAGGAAACGGGACGCGGCGCTGGACAAACTTCGTGCGCGGGCACTGAGCGCCACAGGCGCACATTCCGACGCGACGCCGTTGGGAGGGCGAGGAAGAGCGCGGTGACGTAGCGGCTGAGGATTGGCTGAGCGCGTTGGCTGGGAGAGGCGGAGCCTTGGCAGCTTGCAGACCCGAATCACGCAGCGCCCGGCCGAGCGTCGGAAACGCAGCGCTAATGTCGTGGAGCCTGTCGTTAGGTGCGTAAGGCGTGATCTGCGCTCCAGTGCAAGGCTAATTTGTACAGGGCCAGTGGCGCAATGGATAACGCGTCTGACTACGGATCAGAAGATTCTAGGTTCGACTCCTGGCTGGCTCGAGGTGTACTTTTTGTCGTGTCTGGGCTTGATGTTAACAGGGTGTCCTTAGCAAGGACTCTCGTCAGAAGGGTAAATGTCTCGAATGTTAAGGCTTGTTGTGTTGCTGTTCATTCGCTACATCTTGTCCGACTCTTGGCGACCCTATGGACTGTAGCTGGCCGGTCTCCCTTGTCCTCCGCTATCTCCCGGAGTTTGTTCAAATTTATGTCCATCGAGTCAGTGATATTTCATCCTCTGCTGCCCCCTTGTCCTTTTGCCTTCAGTCTTTCCCAGCATCAGAGTCTTTTCCAGTGAGGCGGCTGTTCGCATCAGGTGGCCAGAGTATTGCAACTTCAGCATCAGTCCTACCAGAGGATATTCGGGGTTGATTTCCTTAAGCCTGCTCTGTCCGAAACGTCATCTGTTGAGCTGGGTTTGGAACCCGGAGTTGTCTCAGGTGGTTTGTAAATTGCAAAGTGCCCTAATTAATGATGCACACGAGGAGACTCTGTAAACGGGATACATTTAGGAAAACACAGCTAGGATGGTGGTAGTTGCGGGGTGGAGGGTGTGCTGTGGTAGGAGGTTAGCTAGCGGATGACGCAACTGCGCATTTAAGGCAGAGATTCTGGCCCTATTTCCTGTGGAGCAGAAACCCCCGCGGCGACGCGAAGAGCCGCGCAGTCCGTTTCCCGGGATCCGGCGAGCTCTAAGCTGCAGCGGAGGCGGGAACGCTGCAGTGCGACTGCGCGAGTTGCCTGGGGGTCCGCAAAGTGCTCGGGGTCTGCAGCCCTGTCCTTTCAGAGGGTGTTACCTAATATATTACAGCTCCTTTTATTGGTGCCTGAGTGGAAGACCTAAGAAGGACGGAAGGTCTGTGTTGGAAATGAGAGTGAAACCTGAAACGTAACATCTGACACTGTCCATTCACTAATCATTCAATCGATCGGTTAAACTCTCCAATACGTTTTTTCCTCCTGAAGAAATTACAAGACATTTGTAAAATACAGGAAAGTACTGGGAATTAAAAACAAAAATCCAAATTCCCATCACGAGATCATTACTATTAACGTCATAATTCCTCCTCATTACTATCAGCGTCATAATTTTTTCTTATGGACTTTTTCCATACTTTTTAATATAAATAAACCTATACACGTATTTTTTCCCAAATCTTTTTTAATTGAAGGATAATTGCTTTACAGAATTTTGTTGTTTTCTGTCAAACCTCAAGTATTTTTTCCAAATTTGAGATTGTTTGACAAATGTTCTCATTTTGTTCCCTTAGCTTTCGTCTGAGATTTATGGTCATTAAATATTCCTTGAAGATAGCCCGTGAAAAAACTATATATTTCAAATATTAACCTTTTTTGGGAATTTGAATCATCAGTTTAATACTTAAAAAAATAATGCTGAGTTGAATTATTTCTGATATGTATTAAAAGTTTTTAGATGTTGAACCATCAGACAGATGTTTTTAAGGTCCATTTCATGGATGTTTTTAATACTTTGGTACATATTTTCACATTGCCTGCCAAAAAACTAGATACACATTTCCATCAATAGCATCAGTTTCCTTGAATGCTCTTCAGTATTATAAATTTCATTATTTTTTGCAATTTTCATAATTGAAAAATGGAACTTCCTTTTGCTTATATTTATTACTTAATGTATATATTTTATCTTGATATATGTACTAATTTTCTTAATAGATTTGTTGAACTTTTAAATATATTAAGGATTTTAATTCTTTAGCTGTCAAACACATCGCAACGTTTTTATTTATTTACATTTTCCTCTTCCTTGTATTTTTGAACTTCCAGTAATTTTCACTTTTATATACTCAATAATTATCTCTTGGTTTTTTCTTGTCAAATTGTTTTTGTTTGTATTGCTTTTTTCCCCGTACTTTGATGCATTTGTATTTTGTTGATTGTCCCCATGGAAAGATCTAGTAAGTCTTCAAACCTGTAACTTGAGCAGTGGCTTCCCTGGTAGCTCACATGGCGAAGAATTCGCCTGCAATTCGAGAGATCTGGATTCAATCCCTCAGTTGCGAAGATCCCCTGGAGAAGGGAACAGCTACCCACTCCAATATTCTTGCCTGGAGAATTCCAGAGACAGGGGAGCCTGGAAGGCTACTTTCTTTCAAGAGCTCTGTTTGCTACTTGAACTGTGTGTATGTATGTGTGCTGTGCTCAGTCGTGTTTGACTCTTTGACCCCCTGGAATGTAGCCCACCAGGCTCCTCTGTCCATGAAATATTCCAGGCAAGAATACTGGAGTGGGTTGCCATTTCGTCCTCTGGGGGATCTTCCTGACCCAGGGATTGAACCTCCATCTCTTGAGTCTCCTGCAGTGGCAGGCAGATTCCTTACCACTTAGCCACCCAGGAAAGCCCTTACTTGGACTAATTCAGTCAATTCCACAATAGTCCTATAAGTTAAGTTCGGTTGTTATAGCCATTTTTACAGATGAGGGAACAAAATTTGCTTACGTTCATTGAGCAATTAGGTGGTGGAGCCTGAGTTAGATCTTGAATCTGGGCTTTTGATCTCAAAGGTGTCCTGCCCAAGGGCTTCCTGTGCACCAGAGGGTTGACCACAGGAATTGACTCAGGGTCATTCCCTCTCTGGTCATGGAGGGCAGTCACATATGTTCCTCTCCTCTTCTTCCATGCTAGAGCAGCCAGGAGACCTCATCTCTAGTCCTGGGCACACCCCAGCCCAGACGTCTTCGCCAGCTTCATCTTCATCCCTTGTAGCGTCAGTTGTAGAAAAACAGTAGCCTAACGTCTGTAAAGTCAGAATAGCCGCTCTTGTTGCCTGCCCCTTCCCCTTGCCAAGACCTGCCTTCCTGCACATGGCTGCCTTAAATCTAGAGGGTCACTCACCTCTGGGATTCAATATCCTGTGATAAACCATAATGGCAAAGAAAAAAAAAAAAAATCCAGAGCTCTAAAAGACCAAATCCCATTAGCAAAAAGCACCATCTACTTATTACTCCACATACACAAAGAAGATCCAGGAAACATCATTATGGTGGAGATCACTTTAATAGTCTACAAATTGAGGGAGTTTTATTGTCATGAGATTTGGAATAGTTTTACAGTAACAGTAAAATTTTTGAATAATTTTATCATAACAATCTTGAATAATTTTATAGTAATAATATTCTGAATAATTTTATAGTAACAGTAAAATTATGAATAATTTTACAGTAACAATATTTTGAATCAATCAAAGTAAAAGGAGAGACACAGGGAGGGGACAATGATTTCTCTGCCAAGTGAACTTTTCATCCACTCTATGGAAATTTCCCACATCTGTCCAGTGCTGGCTCAGAACAAATGATAGCTAACACTTCTTCCTCATCTTTTTCCTGTAGCTTTTAAAAGTTGTTAATACTTCAGATAGTAACTGGGAAATCAGGACTCATTCCTGGCACAAAGGAGAAGACAAAGCATGTGGTTTCCTGGCTGATAGTTTGAATAGGTGCATCAGACAGCAAGAGTGTGGGGTCAAGTCTTGCACATATTCTTTGTAAGAGCACCAGCATCCGTCATAGCCCTCATAAACCTTCACACTTGTAGTTAACGGCACACAAACGTGGCCTGCAAAGAAGTGTGAATTCCAGATCATTCCCTCAAATTTGAACATTATTCTTTTTCATCGTGGGTGACTCGAGCCCAGGGAAACAAGCCAATGGCAGGACCTGAAAGCGATCGGAACTCTTTGATTACATCACTGGCCTCCCGGGACTCAGGAGAACAACTTCAGTGGACTGGGCTGAAAGCGGTTTTCACTCAAGCGCTGTAACCACGGAGAAACAGAGTCCTGCCACCACGTGCAATGACCCAACAGGACTCAATGCCCTTCCTTATAAAAAATGAACAAATCACTTTCTACGTAGCCACAGATGGGAGGGTAACAGCAGAGAGAATCCTGATACTATAGGCCCAACTGGCTTTGCTCAGGGCACCCAGACAGGACCCTAGCTGGGGTGGAAAAAATGACAAAAAACTGAGGGGCAAAGTGAAGCAAGGGACAAGGTTGGAAGCTGGCTCTGGGGTCTGGAATCAGCCATAGTTCTTGTTTTATCTAAAGTCCAAGCTCAAAACAGGGCTATTTGCTCTACCTTTTAAAACAAACTTATTCATCCTGGTCTAGGAAGTGCTTGTGTGTTGTGTGTGTGCATGCTTGCTTCAGTTGTGTCCAACTCATTGCAATACTACAGACTGTAGCCCACCAGGCTCCTGTTCATGGGATGCTCCAGGTAAGAATACTGGAGTAGGTTGCCATTTCCTCCTCTAGGGGATCTTCCTGACCCACAGATCGAACCCAGGTCTGTCATGTTTCCTGCATTTGGCAGGTGGATGCTTTACCACTGGTGCCACCTGGAAAGCCCATGTTCTTTCTACACACCTATAAATAACGACCCGTTACAGCTTGATTTGGTTAATAATTTATAGGAAGTTTAAAATACCTGGTAAGTGTGCATCTATTCACGGCTTTTGTACAAGGGCCTGAGGAGGAGACAGAACTGGCACAAGATTCCTACCCAGTACCCTCTCCAGGGGAACATGATAATAAGAGAAGCTGCTGCTCAGATTTCTAGTATGTCTAGAAATTCTGTTATTGTTCTTCAATTTGTATGAAATATTTGCTGAGATACCGAAATTGCCTCAATCAAGGCCACTTTAAAAATTTAATTTAAAAAATCAATCACCGGTTTTTAAACTACAGATGATCTTCGAAAAACCCTAGGGTTAATCCTTATATAACTTATAGTCAGCCGTCTGTAACCATGGTGCCTCTGCATAGTGGATTCAACCAACCACAGATTGTGTAGTACCAACTGCAGTATTTAACTACTGAAAAATAGCCACGTATCAGTGGACACAGGCAATTCAAACCTGGGTTGTTCAAAGGTCAACTGTTACCCAATTTGCAAACAAATCCTCTACTTCTGACGTGGCTCCAAGGCAGTTTTCTTCCCTCTGCTTGACTTCACAGTGGAGCAAAGGCGTGTCATCAAGGCCAGAAATCAACCTAGGTTGGCCGAGAAAGATTAAGACGTACTGACTGGCTCCATCTGTCCACCAGCCTCAGCGAGGCTGAGCTGGATGATATACTGGGAAGGGAGGGGTGACCCCAGGGTTCACTTCCCCAGCCCCCCTGTACTCACAGGTTTTTAAGAGGCTCGGCCTATGAAAAGGAACCAGTGGAAGCAAACACCACAGCCTGGGTTGAAGTGACATCTGGCCAAAGTATTCCAACAGGATGAAATTAGCCGAAACGGAAAAGACAAGCCACGGTGCCAATTCTGTGCTGCTTACAGGCAATTGCCACCAAATGAGCCAAAACATGGCTTACAAGTAGAACAGGGCCAGTGAATAGCCTGTGAGTCCCTTGTGACTTTGGGGTCCATGGACACCCTCCGAGGTCCCAGCCACCCAGTCCCTGACTCTGGGTGTGAGGTCAGGAGGCAGAGAGCAGACACCGGCCGCTGTGTTCTCCGCCGGCTGGCAGCGGTGAGATGGCCCCTGCCTTCCTGCAGCAAGGCCCAGGGCTCCCCCGCGTGGGCTGAGAGGGTGAGTGCCAGCCAACCTTTCTCTTCCGCTTTCTTCTCATTGAAATACCAAAGGGTACTGACCTCTGGCCTTGGGCATGTGACACAGGGCAGACTTTGGCCTTGAGATCCTGCCAGCGTGTGGCCCTTAGCCCCTGCCGCCCTGGGGGAACCAGGATGATGAAATGAATACGGCAAGAGCTCCCAGTATCAATCAGATCTATTCCCAGCATCAATCAGATCTATTCCCAGCTGACCTTTAGTTACGATTTCAGTGTACTGACCCACTGGGCTGACCTGGGCAAAGCCAGGGATTCCTAACATACACCGGCTAAGCCAGTGTGATGGACAAATCCTTCCTTAACGTGAAGCTCTTTACTGTGAGGTATTTTTTGTGTGTATGGGAGACTAAAAGTAGAGGGAAACGACTTTTTAAAAAAGAAGAAAAAAAAACAGACAAAAGCAGTGTACCTTATACTAATGCCTGGGCCAAGAACTGGGCAAGAGAGAAACCTGTGAAATGAATATAATAACTTATGCTGATTCTCTCTCCCAGGCTGGCTTTGAGATCTCACACACACGGTCTCCTCGTTTATAAGGGGCTAGGTCTCAGTACATGCGGGCACCCTTTCCCAAAGCCCATATTAAATAAGCAAAACACAAGAGGATCCCCACAGAAGATCCTGAGACCTGCCTTTGCAGGAGCAACTCTGAAGTTCCAGACTCTTGAGAGCTCCAGAGGGAAAAAGGGCAAGCAGGCGGGCAAAGAGGCCTGGCGCCCGCACCGAGTTCTCAGCCCAAAGCCCACTTCGATAGAACAGATCGACCTCCGTCAGGCCCCCCGGCTGCCTTTAAAGGCATGAGGATCTGCAGGGGCACCAGAATGCTACCCAGGTACAAGGAGGAAATTCCGTCTCATTTCAAATCTTGGTTCTGTTTTAACCAAGAGAATGCCTCCTAAGATGCAGAGCACATATTAGAACTTCCCTTTTGCAAGGATACAATTAAAATTTGTAGCCATTCTACAGAAGTGAAGCTCTGGAGTGGAAGGAAGTTTTAAATTATGGTGTGTGTGTGGCGGGGGGTGGGTTGGGAAGGGGTGTTTGTGGGGGGGTGTGTTTGGGAGGGGGTGTGTGTTTGGGAGGGGGTGAGTGTGTGTGTGTGTGTGTGTGTGTGTGTGTTTGGGAGGGGGGTGTGTTTGGGAGGGGGTGTGTGTTTGAGAGGGGGTGTATGTCTGTGTGTGTGTTTGGGAGGGTGTGTGTGTGTTTGGGAGGGGGTGTGTGTCTGTGTGTGTGTTTGGGAGGGGGTGTGTGTGTTTGGGAGGGGGTGTGTGTGTTTGGGAGGGTATGTGTGTGTTTGGGAGGGGGTGTGTGTCTGTGTGTGTGTTTGGGAGGGGGTGTGTGTGTTTGGGACGGGGTGTGTGTCTGTGTGTGTGTGGTTGGGAGGGGGTGTTTGGGTGCAGGTATTTCCCAAAGTGGAGGGAAAGAACTGAACACACTGGTAGCTGAACTCTCTTCAGAGCATACGCTGAGTGTAAGTCTTTCCCTCTGAAGCATGAGCTCCTCCCGGAAGGGCAGGAGGGTTCATTCAGTCGCATCAATGAGATCCGTCACGTGCCACGCGCTTGCTGAGGCGTCTTCCTGAGTCATCTGATGAGGGTGTGGCAGCAGAAAAAGGCACTTGGAAAATACACAGCCCCAGCCCGGCAGGGATCCCCTCCCTGGTTAAAGCAAAGTCGCCCCCTGCACACACTCAGGAAATCCCCTGCCTGCCCTGCCTCCCCCAGCCCCAATCCCACCCCGGGGGTGACTGGAATGAACTGGCAGACTTCTCAGGGTGCAGCCCTGGCTCCTCATCTGGCCGTGAGGTCTGCGGGAGGCTCTGGCTAGAAGTGGTGTTGGCGAAGGGCTGCGGGCGAGGGGCCCTTCTCCAGCCTCTTGACGTGGCAGGAGTGGCAGAACAGGTGGTCCTCCAGGGGGTAGCATCGGTGGCCGTCTTCATCATTGAGCTCCAGGCCGCAGTCCTGGAGTGAGGCAAAAACACGCGGTGGTGGGGAAACAAAAAACAGACTGCAAGAGGTCCTGCACGGCTTCTGATTTCAACACCTGTAGACCCTGAAAGTTGGGCACCTTGTCCTACGTCCCTGGATGTGTTCCAGTGTCTCCTGGTTTATAGTCTGTGGGAACTTGAATTTGTATCCTGCTGTTGCGTGAAAATTGTATAAACCTTATGTTGAATTGGTTCATAGTGCTTTTCAGGTCTACTCTATTTTTCTACTTTTCTGTCTATTCATTGTTAATTTTTGAGAGTTTGATACTGAAATTCCAACTAAAACGTCTTGATTTATCTACTTAAAAGTTGAATATATAGTGGAACTGTATGTAACTTTGACCTATATTTTCCACGTATCCTGTAAATGTCTTACCATACTTTCACAATTAAAATAAATAAACATTGCAGGAGTGACATGAAGGCAACACACAGACCCGGACGCCAGCAGAGGGCGCTGCCTCACTCTGGGCAGAAAACGCCGGTGCAGAGACGCAGCTCCAGCCGGCCCAGGGAGGGCCTGCCCTCACACCAACCAGGGACAGGCCTGTTTCCAAGTATGGCATGGCAGCGGGGTGGGGAGGGTTTCTTCATGATGAAGAAACCTACAAGCTGAAGGGGAGGGAGTCTATTCCCCCAAATGACACACCTGCCTGACAATCTGGGCCCCCAAAAGGATCTGAAACCCACACTTCCTGCCACCCCCTCCCTCAACTCTGCAGCTTCAGGGAGAGCAGCCTTGACCAGTTCAGGACTCGGTGGTTACAAAGGTGGAGAAAATAGTAAAAAGACTGTTATACCCAAACATCTGCATCTTTTTCAACCTTTTGCCCCCCCACCACCAAATCACCCCACTTCTTCCATCAGCTCTGGGACACAGCTCCTAGCCAACATCTTGCCCCCATCAACCCATGATGATTCCTTCTCGGACTTTTACGATGCATCCTGAGGGCCTTCTAGGGCAGGAAGGGGCCCGCCTACCTCACAGTGGTAACACTCCACATGATAGTCTCTGTCCATGGACACGACGCGGATGGTCTCATCTGAACCCTAGACCAAAAGAGAGGAAGAACCCGAGGCTAGCTGGGAGGCCATCGGGCTCTGCTGCCAGGGGCTGGGGGAGGGCCCCGGGGCAGCAAGACAGTGGCCTTAGGAGAAGAGCAGGAATCAGCCATGGATACTAACAGCGGCAGGAAAAAGGACACAATTAGGGGATGAGGGGAAGTGAGAGGGATGTAGGTCTACCATCTGGAATGCTGGAGTCAACAGTGAAAAGACCACCTATGTGGTCCTGTTCATCTCTCGTCGTCTAATCCGGGAGCTAGTATCGAGTCAAAGAATACTTTGCAGGGACTTCCCCACACGTCCACCGCAAGGGGCATCGGTTCGATCCCTGGTTGGGGAACGAAGATCTCACATGCTGTGTGGTACAGCAAAAAAAAGGATAAAATTTTTTTAGAGAAACTGACACAATTACAGGGAAAGATAGGGCATAAGAAGGGCACCAGGCTCAGGAAGGCAGCTAATGAGAAAGAGGCTTCTTGGTGTGGACGCCACTGTCTCAGAGCTGAAATTTTAGAATTTTTAAACAGGTATAAGAACAGGGCTTCCCGGGTAGCTCAGCTGATAAAGAAACCACCTGCAATGCAGGAGACCCTGGCTCAATTCCTGGGTCGGGAAGTTCCCATGGAGAAGGGATAGCCTACCCACTCCAGTATTCTTGGTGGACCCACACCAGCTTCCCCGATGGCTCAAACAGTAAAGAATCTGCCTGCAATGCAGGAGACCTGGGTTTGATCCCTGGGTTGGAAAGATCCCCTGGGGAAGGGCATGGCAACCCAATCCAGTATTTTGGCCTGGAGAATCCCCATGAGCAGAGGAGCCTGGTGGGCTACAGTCCACGGGGTCGCAGAGTCAGACATGACTGAAGCGACTTAGCACAGCACAGCACAAAAACGGGACACAGATCTTGTAAATGACCCAGGGAGATATGTCTGGGAAAATCCCAGGAGCAGAGCTGAGAAAGCATCTTACCTCAGGAGGAAGGATGGGAAGGCCGCAGGCTGCACACTTGGGGGCCAACACCCTGTGGGGAGAAGCAGAGAGCAGTCGGCTCTCCCCGCCTCCCGCCCGTCACCCGTCACATGAACCCCTGTATGAAGACGGGCCTGGCACACTCTCGGGACTATTGCTTTGGGCTTGTTCCCCAGCGGTAACAAGCGCACGTGGCCCCCTCACTCCACTCAGGATGGAGACTGTCTGTTTAGCCCCCTCATGGTGCCTGGTGAAGCCTCAGGCAAACCGGGGGTGTGGAGGCCAGCCCTGAATCGGTGCCTGTTGAAGTCTGGTAAGGCTGGAGCCACAGAGCTTGGCAGACTCCTCTAGCGGCCTAGCCAGGAATCCGACTGTAGGGTTTTTTGGTCCTGGTTCCACAGTAAACATAACTCTTTAGCCAGTTCCTGTCCCATCGGCATCCACTGATTCCGAGACGTGGTCTGCACCCCCCCGAACCACCGCTCGTTGGCTGCACCGTGGAGAGCGGCGCAAACGGCCTGCAGACTCGCCTCCTCGGGTCCCCACCCTCCGCTCTGCAGGGCCGCAGCCAGCGTGGCCGGCACGAGCGGCTCTCCCCACCCCGTCCCTCCTTACTTGTGGTAATCCCGGACACAGTAGATCTTGTTCTCCGAGTCCACGGTGAAGGGCACCCCGTCCAAACACTCATTACAGATGACGCAGCGGAAGCAGCCGGGGTGGTACGACTTCCCCAGGGCCTGCAGGATCTGGGGGTGCAAAAGGAAGAGGCCAGGACTCAGCAGGGATTATAGGGAAGGAAGGGAGAGACACATCAGATCAAGGGACCATATGGGAAACTGTCACCCTCAAACCAGTCCATCCTAAAGGAAATCAACCCTGAATACTCATTAGAAGGACTGATGCTGAAGCTGAAGCTCCAATGCTTTGGCCACCTGATGGGAAGAACTGACTCATTGGAAAAGACCCTGACACTGGGAAAGATTGAAGGCAAAAGGAGAAGGTGGTGGCAAAGGATGAGATGGTTAGATAGCACCCCCGATTCAATGGACATAAATTTAAGCAAACACCGGAAGATAGTGAAGGACAGAGGAGGCTGGTGTGCTGCAGCCCATGGGGTTGAAAAGATTAGGATACGACTCAGCAGCTGAACAACACGCTCATCCCAGTTTCACTTGGACCAGGTCAAAAGATAAGGACAGACTTCCCTGGCAGTCCAGTGGTTAGGACGTCACTCTCCAATGCAAGGGGTGTGGGTTCAATCCCTGGCTGGGGAGCTAGGATCCCACATGCCTTCAGGCCAGAAAACCAAAACACAAAACATAAAACAGAAGCCATATTGCAACAAATTTCATAAAGACTTAAAAATGGTCCACATCAAAACAATTTTTAAAAAAAAAAAAGGATGATGAAGCAGGAAAGGCTAACCGAGTTACAGGCATCAACAGGAAGAAACCAAACAGGGTCCTGCTCCAGCACCTGTAAACCTCCAGGAGGGAGGGTTCTCTATCAAAACCATGATTCTCTGTACAAAGTGATGCAAAGCAAGGTCATGAAAAGACCCACCCCAGATTTGGAAAGCAGCAAATACACGGAAAGACGAAAGTTAACTCCATCAGGAAACAGCAGAGCTCAGGAAAAAACCTCTTAACTTCTCCCTCCTGGGTGCCCCTTCTAAGCAGCTTTGTCTCTGCAGCCGTTATAATCCAGAAGCCGTAACTTATCTCAAATCCAAGTGTAGTAAAGTGAAAGTGAAGCCATGTCCGACTCTTTGTGACCCCATGGACTGTAGGGTCACAAAGGCTCCTCCGTCCATGGGATTCTCCAGGCAAGAGTACTGGAGTGGGTTGCCATTTCCTTCTCCAGGGATCAAACCCAGGTCTCCCACATTGTAGGCAGACACTTTACCATCTGAGCCACCAGGGAAGACCAAGTGTAAGTAAAGCCTCTCTGTTACTGCTGCTTTTAAACACAGCCAGGAGAAAGCCCCAGCACCTTCTTCTTCTAAGCTTCATTTGATCTGGATGTGGCTGATACCTGGGACTGTTAGAGGCCATCCTGAAACCAGGACAGAGCCTAGACGCGGAAGGTGGGAGAGAAATGAACATCCTCAGTGATGGAGGTGAGTCACCAAATTAACTCTCCACCGAACTGCCTACCTCCCCACCCTCTCAGGTGAGATAAGACATTTTTCCTGTTAAGTTCAGAGGTTCTCAAAGTTTTGCCTCTGGACCTGCAACATCAACATCCTTTGGGAACTTAATTAAAATGCACTTTCTTGGGCCCTGCCCCAGCAATGGGTGTTTTAATATAGTGATTCTAACACAGGCGACAGTTTCTCAAACTTGAGCTGAGTTTCTGGGATTTGCAGCTCAAAGTACCTCCAATAATTCAGCAGCAGATTCGTTTCCGGGATTACCTGCACCATGACACTCAGCACAAACAACACAAGCGTGGAATCCACGCCAGCGAGCCGGCAGCAAAATGCCCGCTGGCGAGGAACGTACAAAGCAGTCATGAGCACCCCCAAGTAGCACCACACAGAAAGCCTCCCACCAGGCAGAAGAAGGGGACTTGGAACTGAACAGAACCTCGGCAGAGGGTTGTGAGTTCCGTGGGAAAGCTGTGCTGTGTCCTGGCCCCTTCCGGCGCCTGATGCTGCCTGTAGAGGCCAACGCCACGCCTCACAGCTTGCAGTCCGGGGGGCACCAGGAGGACATAGTGCTAGTCCAGCTCTCCTCGAAAAGCTCAGCTTTCAAGCGTCCTCATTCCCTCTGGGATTTCATTAACCTCCCAGGCTCCTCAAGCTGCCAAAGTAGGAAGAACAAGCAGCCGGGCTTCAGAGAGTCCTTGGCAATCTGGACCTTGGAACGCATTTTGTCCCAGACTAATGCTGTCGTGGCAGAAACAGACCCTTAAATTAATTTAACCCACACTGTGCCAGAAGTACGGTAGGGTAATGATGCCATTTTGCTGCATTCTGACTAGCTATAATAATTTTTTTTCAGGTGGGAAATGCCCAGTTCCAACCTCCAAGCCCAGAGTATTTCCCTCAATGAACAAAGATGGAGCAGAGACAGACAATTTACATCACAAGCTGGACAACTGACGTGTAACTGAAGGAATGGTAACTGAAGGAATCTTTCTCTATATTGTTGCGATTCTTAGTGGCAGTTCTGAGTTCTATTGTTAAAACTAAGTGTCACTATCAGACAGACATTGGCTGAAAGTTTTCAAGTCTGAGAGCAGACCTATAAGAATCCAGGGGCGACTTGGCTTTATCCCACAGGGTAGAGAAGGTCTCCAAACTCAGTTCATTTCCTTCCTGTATGCATAGGCTGGGAGTGGCTTTGTAACTTTCTTTCATCAACAGAATGACGAAGGGGGACTTCCCTGGCAGTTCAGTGGTTAAGGCTCCAAGCTATCAATTCCGGGGGCACAAGTTTGATCCCTGGTCAAGGAACTAAGATCCCATGTGTCCCTCAGCATAGCCAAAAAAAAAAAGAAGAATGAGAAAGAAATGATGTTCTGAGATTTTTTTAAGTCAATGATGAAAGAAAACTGGTAGCTTCCACTTCCTCTCTCTTGTTGAAAGGAAGTCCAGGCTAGACTATTGGGTAAGATTAGTGGCCACAGGGAGAGAAGCCTGGAGGGTGAGAGGTCAACCTTGTGTACCAGCTGAACACAGCTGAGTAAGTGACCCCAGCCATTGCCACATGGAACAGAAGAACTGCCTTGTCGAGCCTTGACCTAATTCCTCACCCATGGACTCATGATCAAAAATGATCACGTAGCAATAGCTAAGGGCTTCCCAGGTGGCTCAGTGGTAAAGAATCCACCTGCTAATGCAGGGGACGTGGGTCCAATCCCCTGGGTGGGAAGATCCCCTGCAGTTGGAAATGGCAACCCACTCCAGCATTCTAGCCTGGACAATCCCATGGACAGAGGAACCTGGCGGCCTACAGTCCACCGGGTGGCAAAGAGTCGGACACAACTTAGTGACTGAGCACACACACACGGCAATAGGTACGTGAAACACCCTGAGACCCAGAGAAGGCTTAGTATATTGACAAATAAGAACAGGGTACAGTCCCATTCATAAATTTGGACACTGTTGGCCTCATATATGGTAGGTTTGTCGGAAGGGGTCTAAAATCAAGGGCAAATTCTGCTAGAGAAAAGGAGCCCTGTGGAGTCGGGCAGGGACCTGGGGAAGAAGGGAGTGAGGCAGGCTCCACCTGCCTCCTCCGGGGGGTGGCTGGAAGGCCGTGTTCCGAGGGAGGCCTCAGCCGCTTATGAGGACGCTGCTCACGGGGCCACGCTGTACTGTGCTCCATCAGAGCCCAGAGAGCAGTGGGGTCTCCTCCGCTCTGGTTCTGTTTTCTACATGTCAGCATAAAACCAGCTTATGTCCATCAAAGACATGCCTACGAGCGTTCATGGCAGCTCAGTCATAAATGGCCCCAAACTGGAAACACCCAAATGTCCATCTGCAGGAGAATGGATAAATAAACAGTGCTATATCCACACAGTGAAGTTCTACTTAGCGATGAGAAGAAGTGAACTTACAACACACGAAACAACATGGATGAATCTCCAAAATATTTTCTAAGTGAGAAAAGGCAGATCAAGGGAGTCTATACTGTAAGATTCCACAGTATGGAGTTCCAGGACCAGTGAAACGAGTCTGGGGCCACAGAGATCAGAACGGTGGGTGTCTTCATGGGAGAGGGTCTTTCTGGATATGGGGAATGTTCTAGATCTTGATCTGTGTGGTGTTGACACATAGGTATAGTGGTAAAGAACCCGCCTGACGATGCAGAAGATGCAGGAGACGGGGGTTATTAGATCCCTGAGTGGGGAAGATCCCCTGGAGACAGAAAGGGCACCCGGTTCCAGTATTCCTGCCTGGGAAAGCCCGAGGACAGAGGAGCCTGGTGGGCTACAGTCCATGGGGTTGCAAAGACACAAACGAGCGAGTGAGTACACAGACACATCAACGTTCATTCAGTGTGCATGTAAGATGTGCACCCTCTGGGTTGCTTCTCAATAAAAAAATGGTAAAAGAAAAAAATACAACTAGCAATTCCCTTCGCCAGAACAGAATTAATGGCTCAGCTTAGAGAGGGATTTAACTCTTGCAATGAAAAGAGTGGGATATAATGATTCTCTCTGACCAATATATGAAAGAAATCCGACAGGGCCAATGTCCAGTGGTGGGAAATTTGATCCCTGAGACAGAATAAGAACCCTGTATTCATAAACTTCACAACCTGAGGAGGCCAGGAAGGAAGACCTGTCCCCCAACTCAGGACAAGCTCAGAGAGCCATGGCTGAGCGAGGAATGGAGTGGATAAAACCCGCTCCCTGTTCTTCTATCTCAGAACTAACGATGGGGCCCCAACCCTCATCTTAGGAAATGATTAAGCTGGGAAGAACATGGGGGAAAAGCAACTGTGTTTATCTGACTTTCTGTAGCTGATTCCAAAGCAGCTAAGATTTCTCCATGAAAACACGATCCGTTTGACATCTCATCTGGGATGCCACAGAGATCAGAGAAAATCAGAGAGGCCAGCATGACGTGAACCGCCCAGGGGAGGACAGCACCCTCAGGAACGACCCTGTGTGGGATGCACGGTGAAGGATGCTAATTCCAGCAAAAGCCAAATGCAGGCTACCACAGCAAGCAAGCTGCATGGGGTCTTCTTCAAATAAAACCAGCCATAGGGACACTTCCCTGGTGGTCTACCGGTTAAGAATCGCCTCCCAGTGCAGGGGACACGGGTCCGATCCCTGGTCTGGGGAAGACTCCACATGTTTCAGGGCACCTACGCCCAGGAGCCGCAACTACTGAAGCCCACGTACCTAGAACCCCTGCTCCGAAACAAGAGAAGCCACCGCAGTGAGAAGCCCACTCACCGCAACTAGACAGAAGGCCCCACTTGCCGCAACTAGAGAGAAGCCTGCACAGAGACGAAGACCCAGCAGAGCCATAAATAAATAAAAATAAAACCAGCCATGATCACAAATCGAGGTAGGAAACATTGTTTTCAATTATTATTTTTTTCTGCCAATGCCTCCCCTGCCCACCACGTTATCAATATTACCTTGTTCGCCTGACCCTACTCACCATGTCCATGATCAGATGTCCACAGAGAAAACACCTGTCAGCAGACTGCTGGAAACCAGAGTACTGCAGAGAGAAGAGAAAAGAAAGTTCAGCCCAGGCGGGGCAGAGGGATCTAGCCACTTCCCCGCCAGCCTCGAGGATCACAAAGAACGTCTTCGAGAGAAGTGTCACTCTATACAGGAATCTCTCAAGTCTCTGTGGACAACAATGTGGTGAATTACAGAATACCCTCCGCCACAAGAGCCATTACAAACGCTGATACCGCTCATCTCTCAACAGCTGCACCCAGGCATCCATGACAGGCCAGGCTCTGCGTAAGAGGCTGTGCAGAGACTCCAGTAGTTGTCAAGACACGTTCCCTGGCATCACCTGAAAACTTGTCAGAGTGCAAATTCTTAGGCTCCATCCCTGACCTACTGAATTGGACAATTGGAAACTAGGGGCAGGGGATGAGGGGTAGTGGCAATCTGGGTTTTTGCGAGCCCTCCAGGGAACTCTGATGCATGCTCAAGTTTGAGACCATTGCTCTAAATTTTCAAAACAATTCTGCAAGGTATATATTACACTGTTTCTCAAATGGAGACAAAGCAAAGCTCAGAGAGGTAAAGTTACTTTCTCACGGTCACATAGCCTATCAGGGGTGAGGATGGGATTCAAATTCAAGTCTGGGTCTGGTCAAAAAGCCAATGAATGCCTTGATGAAAGCATACATACTACCATAGGTAAAATAGATAGCCAATGGAAATTTGCTGTATGACTCAGGGAACTCACACTGGGGTTCTGTAACAACTTAGAGGAGTGGGAAAGGGTGGGAGGTGGGAGGGAGGTTCAAGAGAGACGGGACATATGTACACCTATAACTAATCCGTGTCGACATATGGCAGAAATCAAACCAATATTGTAAAGCAATTATCCATCAATTAAAAATAAATAATTTTTTTAAAAAGCCAATGCCTTTTACAATCAGCTTCAAAGAAACTAGATAAATATGATTTACCTTATCTTACCAAAACACACATACACACACACACAGAGCTGGAATCTGGAAAGAAATGAGGAACTCACCTCAGAAAACAGACTAAATACCACACACTGGAAGATACTAGAAGCTTAGATATTGCAAATACAACTTAACAAGGGAAACTAATAGAAAGGAAGGCGGAAAAGAAAAGGGAACTTTTCTGGAGCCCTACACCACACAGCACAGGGGTTTGCTGCCCGGCACTTCCTCCTGATTCTAGGGGTAACAGTTCTTTATTTTTTAATTTAATTGTTATTTTTGGCTGTGTTGGGTCTTCCTTTCTGCGTGTGGGCTTTCTCTAGTCGCAGCAAGCGGGGGCTCCTCTCTAGTTGCGGTGCACGGGCGTCTCACTGCGGTGACTTCTCTTACTGTGAGGCATGGGCTCTAGGCACGTGGGCATCAGCAGTTGTAGCCCCTGGGCCCTAGAGCACGGGCTTGGTTGTGGTGCACGGGCTTATTCGCCCTGTGCTATGTGGGATCCTCCCAGATCAGAGAAGTGCTTTATTTTTGCTTAAGGTCCAGCCTTGCTCTGCCACCCTGTGGTCCCATGATTTCTGTGGGGCTGGCCCCCCATGCTAGGTCCTGAGGCAAGATCAGATCAGATCAGATCAGTCGCTCAGTCGTGTCCGACTCTTTGCGACCCGATGAATCGCAGCAGCCAGGCCTCCCTGTCCATCACTAATTCCCGGAGTTCACTGAGACTCATGTCCATCGAGTCAGCGATGCCATCCAGCCATCTCATCCTCTGTCGTCCCCTTCTCCTCCTGCCCCCAATCCCTCCCAGCATCAGAGTCTTTTCCAATGAGTCAACTCTTCACATGAGGTGGCCAAAGTACCGGAGTTTCAGCTTCAGCATCATTCCTTCCAAAGAAATCCCAGGGCTGATCTCCTTCAGAATGGACTGGTTGGATCTCCTGGCAGTCCAAGGGACTCTCAAGAGTCTTCCCCAACACCACAGTTCAAAAGTATCAATTCTTCGGCGCTCAGCCTTCTTCACAGTCCAACTCTCACATCCATACATGACCACAGGAAAAACCATAGCCTTGACTAGACGGACCTTTGTTGGCAAAGTAATGTCTCTGCTTTTGAATATGCTATCTAGGTTGGTCATAACTTTCCTTCCAAGGAGCAAGGGTCTTTTAATTTCATAGCTGCAGTCACCATCTGTAGTGATTTTGGAGCCCAGAAAAATAAAGTCTGACACTGTTTCCACTGTTTCCCCATCTATTTCTCATGAAGTGATGGGACCAGATGCCATGATCTTCATTTTCTGAATGTTGAGCTTTAAGCCAACTTTTTCACTCTCCACTTTCACTTTCATCAAGAGGCTTTGGAGTTCCTCTTCACTTTCTGCCATAAGGGTGGTGTCACCTGCATATCTGAGGTTATTGATATTTCTCCCGGCAATCTTGATTCCAGCTTGTGTTTCTTCCAGCCCAGCATTTCTCATGATGTACTCTGCATATAAGTTAAATAAACAGGGTGACAATATACAGCGTTGACGAACTCCTTTTCCTATTTGGAACCAGTCTGTTGTTCCATGTCCAGTTCTAACTGTTGCTTCCTGACCTGCATATAGGTTTCTCAAGAGGCAGATCAGGTGGTCTGGTATTCCCATCTCTTTCAGAATTTTCCACAGTTTATTGTGATCCACACAGTCAAAGGCTTTGGCAGAGTCAATAAAGCAGAAATAGATGTTTTTCTGGAACACTCTTGCTTTTTCCATGATCCAGCGGATGTTGTCAATTTGATCTCTGGTTCCTCTGCCTTTTCTAAAACCAGCTTGAACATCAGGAAGTTCACGGTTCACATATTGCTGAAGCCTGGCTTGGAGAATTTTGAGTATTACTTTACTAGCGTGTGAGATGAGTGCAATTGTGCGGTAGTTTGAGCATTCTTTGGCGTTGCCTTTCTTTGGGATTGGAATGTAAACTGACCTTTTCCAGTCCTGTGGCCACTGCTGAGTTTTCCAAATTTGCTGGCATATTGAGTGCAACACTTTCACAGCATCATCTTTCAGGATTTGGAATAGTTCAACTGGAATTCCATCACCTCCACTAGCTTTGTTCGTAGTGATGCTTTCTAAGGCCCATTTGACTTCACATTCCAGGATGTCTGGCTCTAGGTGAGTGATCACACCATCGTGATTATCTGGGTCGTGAAGATCTTTTTTGTACAGTTCTTCTGTGTATTCTTGCCATCTCTTCTTAATATCTTCTGCTTCTGTTAGGTCCATACCATTTCTGTCCTTTATCGAGCTCATCTTTGCATGAAATGTTCCTTTGGTATCTCTGATTTTCTTGAAGAGATCCCTAGTCTTTCCCATTCTGTTGTTTTCCTCTATTTCTTTGCATTGATCGCTGAAGAAGGCTTTCTTATCTCTTCTTGCTATTCTTTGGAACTCTGCATTCAGATGTTTATATCTTTCCTTTTCTCCTTTGCTTTTCATTTCTCATCTTTTCACAGCTATTTGTAAGGCCTCCCCAGACAGCCATTTTGCTTTTTTGCATTTCTTTTCTATGGGAATGGTCTTGAGCCCTGTCTCCTGTACAGTGTCATGGACCTCATTCCATAGTTCATCAGGCACTCTATCAGATCTAGGCCCTTAAATCTATTTCTCACTTCCACTGTATAATCATAAGGGATTTGATTTAGGTCATACCTGAATGGTCTCATGGTTTTCCCTATTTTCTTCAATTTAAGTCTGAATTTGGCAATAAGGAGTTCATGGTCTGAGCCACAGTCAGCTCCTGGTCTTGTTTTTGCTGACTGTATAGAGCTTCTCCATCTTTGGCTGCAAAGAATATAATCAACCTGATTTCGGTGTTGACCATCTGGTGATGTCCATGTATAGAGTCTTCTCTTGTGTTGTTGCAAGAGGGTGTTGGTTATGACCAGTGCATTTTCTTGGCAAAACTCTATTAGTCTTTGCCCTGCTTCATTCTGTATTCCAAGGCCAAATTTGCCTGTTACTCCAGGTGTTTCTTGACTTCCTACTTTTGCATTCCAGTCCCCTATAATGAAAAGGAGATCTTTTTTGGGTGTTAGTTCTAAAATGTCTTGTAGGTTTTCATAGAACCATTCAACTTCAGCTTCTACAGCGTTACTGGTTGGGGCATAGACTTGGATTACTGTGATATTGAATGGTTTGCCTTGGAAACAAACAGAGATTATTCTGTCGTCTTTGAGATTGCATCCAAGTACTGCATTTCGGACTCTTCTGTTGACCATGATGGCGACTCCATTTCTTCTGAGGGATTCCTGCCCACAGTAGTAGATATAATGGTCATCTGAGTTAAATTCACCCATTTCAGTCCATTTCAGTTCGCTGATTCCTAGACTGTTGACATTCACTCTTGCCATCTCTTGTTTGATCACTTCAAATTTGCCTTGCTTCATGGACCTGACATTCCAGGTTTCCTATGCAATATTGCTCTTTACAGCATCGTATCTTGCTTCTATCACCAGTCACATCCACAGCTGGGTACTGTTTTTGCTTTGGCTCCTCAGAGCCTTGCATGCCTCCAGCACCCATCACTTTGCCCAGGCATGGGCAGATGACCCACCCAGAGCCCATGAGACTCTAGAAGCAGGACAGGCACTCAGCCCAGCAGATTTGAAGCTGGGAGACAGTCAACTCTGGTATGGCACCACCATCTGACTATCACATACACAGCACCAGTGACTAAAGTGAACACGTGGGAGGAAACGACCTCCCGAGGGCATGCAGGAATCAGTTTCCTTGGGTTTGCTTGCCTGTTACTGGCAAACATGAGTCATCATGAGTCAACCCACACATCCATGAAGAGGCTGGTTCGGAGCCATCTCTGGGTCACACACTGGTCATCCTACTGACCGGGCATGGCTCCTTGCCTGGAGCTGTGTTAGGGTCTAAAGATGAGAAGGTGAAACACTGTGTTCCCCTCTCCCTAGGAACTTTCAGTCAAGTCAGGGAAGACTTGTAAATGGACAGGCAGTGCGCTAACCGCTGGCCAGAAAAGGCCAAGGGGAGCAGCACAGAGGAGGGGGACCCACTCTGAGGCCAGGGAACATGCAGGCTGTCGGAGGATCTGGGCAAACAAACAGGGAAGGCGTTCCTGGCAGCGGACCCAGTGCAGACTCCAGCACACAGGGCGGGACGTGGGCGTGCAGAGAACCGCAAGCCCCACAGTGAGTGAGACGCAAGGCTGCGAGGGAGGCCGCCCGGACCGCAGGGAGCTTCCGCGCATGTGCGGAACCCTGGCACCGGGCCTGGGCGACGCGGCTGTGCAGCAGGGTGCGGGCCGTGGAGCCACAGGCGCCCGGGGGCGACGCGGTGGCACCAGGGCCTGGCCGCACTCTAGGAGGGAGAGGAAGGAGGCGGGGGGGCAGGAGGAACCTAGGGCCCTGTTCTGAGAGTCGAGGTCCCAGGCAAGGCTGTTTTTTGGCTTCAGGTGACTCTCAAGGGAGTGGGAGGGCTGGGGGCCAACCCTGGGCCTGCCCAGTGGGCAGGGAGACCGTGAGCAGCTGGCCTCAGAGGTGCCCACAGGGCTGGAGTTCAGCTCTGGGACTCTCTGGCACATGGATGGACTTTTCAGCGAGTGGGAGAGGCAGAATGAGACATAAGGGGGACCGGGATCCCAGAGAGAGAGTTAAAAGCAGGGTGGAGGGGCTTCCCTGGTGGCGTGGTGGTGAGGAGCCTCCTTGCCCATGCAGGGGGTGCAGATTCCATCCCTGATCCAGGAAGACCCCACATGTTGCAGGGCAGCTAAGCTTGGGAGCCACAGCTACTGAAGCCCGCATTCCTAGAGCTGCACTCCTCAACAAGAGAGGCCAGCGCAATGAGAAGCAGGGAGGACCCAGTGCAGCCATAAATAAATAAAATTAAAAAAAAAAAAAAAGAGCTGGGTGAGATGGGCAAGGCACAAGAAGTCAGGCTGAGTGACCGTGAAGTCCCTGAAAAGCACAGAGCTGTGCGGCTTGTCATTTGCCTGGGAACGTGGGCCACTCGCCTGCTGCCGCTAAAGAAACGACTGGACCCCTTTCTCCAGCGGCGCGGCCTCCAGGGGGGGCTGGGGGGCGCCACGGAGTTAAACCACCTTCTGCCAGGCCTGCTTGGGTGACACACTCACCAGGAAGTCTTCCTCGCAGAACACTTTGCCGTTGACGAAATAAAAGGCTTTTCCTCTCAGCTTCCTGCCTAAGGAGAAAGCACAAAGGCAGGGTAAGAAGAAAACGTTCATAGGCACTGGAAAAGGAGACAAGAAGGGCTTGTAAAGCAGAAATAATCATGCAGAAAACAATGCCAACCATTAGTCACAGGTTCTGGTTTCTGGAAGGTGACGTGGCCCTTAGTAACAGGCAGACTCGGGCCAGAAGACAGGGTCTCTGATATGGGTGCCGCCTGGCAGGCCGACTGGGGAATCCTCCTATACCTACTTCTGCCACCTCCTCTCTGCTGAGAAAGAGGCCACTGAGACACTGGGTGACAAGGTGGCAGTGGTGCCCGCATGTGCAGGGACCAGGCTACCGTCTCCTGTGAAGCTGGCGTCTCCCACAGGGCTGGAGACCCTCGCCTCTGAGATGGTCTCCAGGGCGTGCTGGAGACAGCCTGTCAGGAAAGTCCCATAAACTGGTCAGCTCTTATTTTCCTTACTTCCACGACTTTTCTCATCTGAACGACAGAAAACGCACGCTGCTGAAAAGATGACGAAGTTTCCTGTTTTCTCTGGATCTCAATGGGGTGGGCGGGAGTGGGAAACATGCAAGACACCCTGACTGCTCAGATATAACTTTACTTTCCAGAGAGCTAGGATGCTGACAAGAAGTGTACTATTTATCAACTCCTTAGATCCCTTTTGAAAAAAAAAAAAAAAACACCTGTTCAAGGTAAGTGGGAACATCTTGGTGGGGGACCCTGAAGCAGCAACCCCAGATCTAAGAATATTTACAGGGCCACACACAAAACACACCCAACAGACTCCATGGAAGCTTCAGAAACTGAATAATTTCTAAACACTAGTGGAATCAAGACCCTTAGACCTAGTTCACCTGAAACCAAAATCACCAGTGTCAAAAACACTAACAGTGCTGGAGACACACAGAAATCCCCCCATACACAGTGGGCGTCCTCACCTGTGACGCCCCAGAGCAGGCCAACAGTACAAGGTACCTGGGGAGAGGGTGCTGATGAGGACTCGTCAGAGCTCAGAGAGGACTCTGAAAGCATCAACACAGGCGAAACACCACAAAAGGAAAAATAAACTAAAAAGCAAACCTCCAGACAGACTAAAGACCTCAGACTTTCTGTGAAACACAAAAGCCACTGTGTTAGAAATTACAGGCGACTGTCTTTGACTTTGGCGAGGTAAGGATTTCCATCCAGTGACCTTCCACTAGAAATGGGCTTCTCTAGTAGCTCAGCTGGTAAAGACTCTGCCTGCAATGCAGGAGACCTCGGTTCGATTCCTGGCGTTGGAAGATCCCCTGAAGAAGGGATAGGCTACCCATTCCAGTGTTCTTGGACTTCTCTGATGGCTCAGCTGGTAAAGAATCCACCTGCGATGTGAGAGACGTGGGTTTGATCCCTGGGTTGGGAAGATCCCCTGGAGAAGGGAACCACTATTCCACTCCAGTATTCTGGCCTGGAGAATCCCATGGACTGTATAGTCCATGGGGTCGCAGAGAGTCAGACACGACTGAGTGACTTTCACTTTCATGGTAAGTTCCTCAGGAAGGCCCTGACCCTCTCCTGGCCTCATCAGACCCTTTGTGTGGTGTTAGCTGCTGCCAGATTCACTGTTGTCTCACTGTCGCCCCAACCCTCTGATTGGTTCCTCTAGAACAGTTTAATGCTCTGAGCATGTGCTACATTCCCTGAGGATGTAACTGTAATTTTAATTCAGCCTTGGGCTAAGCGGGCTTGGTAATCATCTCAGTTCAGTTCAGTTCAGTTGCTCAGTCATGTCCGACTCTTTGCGACCCCATGAACCACAGCACGCTAGGCCTCCCCGTCCATCACCAACTCCCAGAGTCCACCCAAACCCATGTCCATTGAGTTGGTGATGCCATCCAACCATCTCATCCTCTGTCGTCCCCTTCTCCTCCTGCCTTCAATCTTTCCCAGCATCAGGGTCTTTTCAAATGAGTCAGCTCTTCGCATCAGGTGGCCTAGTTTCAGCTTCAGCATCAGTCCCTCCAATGAATACCCAGGGCTGATCTCCTTTAGGATGGACTGGTTGGACCCCCTTGCAGTCCAAGGGACTCTCAAGAGTCTTCAACACCACAGTTGAAAAGCATCAATTCTTCGGCGCTCAGCTTTCTTTATAGTCCAACTCCCACATCCATACCTGACCACTGGAAAAACCATAGCCTTGACTAGACGGACCTTTGTTGGCAAAGTAATATCTCTGCTTTTTAATATGCTGTCTAGGTTGGTCATAACTTTCCTTCTAAGGAGCTGCTGCTGCTAAGTCGCTTCAGTCGTGTCCGACTCTGTGCGACCCCATAGACGGCAGCCCACCAGGCTCTGCCGTCCCTGGGATTCTCCAGGCAAGAACACTGGAGTGGGTTGCCATTGCCTTCTCCATTGTGTGAAAGTGAAGTCGCTCAGTCGCATCCAACTTGTAGCGACCCCATGGACTGCAGCCTACCAGGCTCCTCCATTCATGGGATTTTCTAGGCAAGAGTACTGGAGTGGCTTGCCATTGCCTTCTCCGTTCTAAGGAGCAAGCATCTTTTAATTTCATGGCTGCAGTCACCATCTACAGTGATTTTGGAGCCCAGAAAAATAAAGTCAGCCACTGTGTCCACTGTTTCCCCATCTATTTGCCATGAAGTGATGGGACTGGATGCCATGATCTTCGTTTTCTGAATGTTGAGCTTTAAGCCAACTTTTTCACTCTCCTCTTTCACTTTCATCAAGAGGCTCTTTAGTTCTTCTTCACTTTCTGCCATAAGGGTGGTGTCATCTGCATATCTGAGGTTATTGATATTTCTCCTGGCAATCTTCATTCCAGACTGTGCTTCCTCCAGCCCAGCGTTTCTCATGATGTACTCTCCATAAAAGTTAAATACGCATGGTGACAATTTACAGCCTTGATGTACTCCTTTTCCTATTTGGAACCAGTCTGTTGTTCCATGCTCAGTTCTAACTGTTGCTTCCTGACCTGCATACAGATTTCTCAAGAGGCAGGTCAGGTGGTATTCCCATCTCTTTCAGAATTTTCCACAGTTTATTGTGATCCACACAGTCAAAGGCTTTGGCATAGTCAATAAAGCAGAAATAGATGTTTTTTCTGGAACTCTCTTGCTTTTTCGCTGATCCAGCAGATGTTGGCAATTTGATCTCTGGTTCTTCTGCCTTTTCTAAAACCAGCTTGAACATCTGGAAGTTCACGGTTCACATATTGCTGAAGCCTGGCTTGGAGAATTTTGAGCATTACTTTACTAGTGTGTGAGATGAGTGCAACTGTGCAGTAGTTTGAGCATTCTTTGGTATTACCTTTATTTGGGATTCGAATGAACACTGACCTTTTCCAGTTCTGTGGTAATCATCTAACCGAGGGCAATAAATTGAATAGAAGGAAAGCAAGTCAGGGATAAGAAGATGGCTACAACATAGCATTAGTATCTAAAATGCATAAAGAACATCAATAATCCTGAGAAAAAGACAACTGTGTGTGTTTGTATACCTAGATCAGATAAACATGCACACTTACATGACTGCAAAAATCAGTGTATGCTCATACGTACATGTAAACCGAATGTCAATAGTCACCTGTGAGTAAAGGAAATGGTGATTTTTATTAGTTTTTTTCCCCCCCTGCAATAACTACGTATATTACTTTTATTGCCTGAACAACAAACTTTAGTGGAGTGAGAGTGTGAAGGGCAATGGAGCGTATGTTAGAATCTTTAGCTCTCCAAACTTTCCTTCTGTCCTCCCCTCAGAGTTGTTCTAGGAGGTTCTCATTATAGAACCTTCACAAGCATTTCCCAACTAGACTAGACTAAAAAGAATGAGTACCTACAGCTCAATGATTTCAGGGTCCCTATAACAGAATCCTCTGACATCCATAGAAGTTTAATTTAACAATGTTACTGACTTACAATTCTCTCCCTCCATAAAAAGATTCCAGAGGACCCAGAGTTTCAGAAAGGAAAGTGAGAACTAACAAGAGTGTCTTTTCCACCTTGTGCCCTGGGATTTAGGCTCAGGGTGACACTAACGGGCTGCTTCCCTACAGCCAAGCCGACAAGGACACAAAGAGCCCACCGTTAAAAGGAGCTGCCCAGACATGCAGGAAAACAGTCCCCCCGCCACACACACCGTCTGGCTGCAAGTCTGTGGCGTGCCCCTTGCTCTGCTCTGGGGTGTCCCAACCAGGATGAACCAGTGCGGATGAGAGCCAAGGAAGCGAGGCTGCAGCTGCTAAGGTGGTCACTAGAGGGAGCCAGGAGGCTGCCTGGAAATGCACAGGACTTGCCAGAGAGAGAGAAAGCTTCTGAGCCAAGGTGTGGAGAACACCCAGCTCTTCTCTTGGGATGGGATCAGGGACATTCTAAGGAATCTCGGCAGGAATTAGCTTTTTGATTTAACAGACGGTAGATCACCTCTCTTCCAAAAATCACAGAGGAAAAGGGTCACACGCGCCGAACTCAAACCCTGTAGCAGTCTAAGAAAGATAAATGAGAGCTTTTTCACATATGATAACAAAGATTTTTTTAAACAATCACATTTGTTTGTGATGGCCATCAGTGCATATTTCTGTAAGCTACAGAGAAGAGTGTAAAATGATAAGCTCACCCTGGAGAGGAAACTCTTAAATTATTTATCTCTGACTCAGAGGGGCTGTCTGGGACTTAGCTTAGGGAATGAATCAGAAATATGAATAAATGTTTACTTGGATCCAAACTGGCAGCCTTAGAGGAAATGATCACATAAAGCAGAGTACATGTAAATGTAACATGTAGCCATTTAAAACACCCTTCAAATAAGTGTTTCAGTGGTATGAGAAAATGCTTTACTATAGGAGGGTACTCAAATTATGTTAGTAAGGGACAAGCGCAAGCTAGATACCTGCACCTACATTTACAGCACAATTCCATTTTGGTAACCTACACCCACACACACACCACTGATGTTCAAAATGGAAGGCTGCACACTAAAACTAATCGCTTTTAGCACTGGTCGATAGTACTACAGGAAAATTTCACTTTCCATTTTATATTTTTCTTTCAAAAACGTATCTAATGTTATATAGCACTGACAGGCTTATTCAAGGGAAATTTCACTTACCACTTTATACTTTTCAATATTTACAACATTTTTCTATTATTAAATACAGTTCAGTTCAGTCGCTCAGTCGTGTCCGACTCTTTGCAACCCCATGAATCACAGCACGCCAGACCTCCCTGTCCATCACCAACTCCCGGAGTTCACCCAAACTCATGTCCATCGAGTCGGTGATACCATCCAGCCATCTCATCCTCTGTCATCCCCTTCTCCTGCCCCCAATCCCTCCCAGCATCAGGGTCTTTTCCAATGAGTCAACTCTTCGCATGAGGTGGCCAAAGTATTGGAGTTTCAGCTTTAGCATCATTGCTTCCAAAGAAATCCCAGGTCTGATCTCCTTCAGAATGGACTGGTTGGATCTCCTTGCAGTCCAAGGGACTGAAGAGTCTTCTCCAACACCACAGTTCAAAAGCATCAATTCTTCGGCACTCAGCTTTCTTCACAGTCCAACTCTCACATCCATACATGACCACTGGAAAAACCATAGCCTTGACTAGACGGACCTTTGTTGGCAAAGTAATGTCTCTGCTTTTGAATATGCCATCTAGGTTGGTCATAACTTTCCTTCCAAGGAGTAAGCGCATCTTTTAATGTCATGGCTGCAATCACCATCTACAGTGATTTTGGAGCCCCCAAAATTAAATACAGTAGAAGATGGTATAAGAGAAATTTCACCTTCTGCTTCACACATTTAAATTTTTTCTAGAATCATGTATTCATAATCTGAGAAACAATACTTTCTTCTTAACTTTCAAATAAAACTCATGTAATAATGTGAAAAGGAAAAAAAAAGTAAGATTCAGTTATGTAATGAAGAAATTTAAAGAAAAAAGACTGGAAAGGAAATCTGTGCAAGAATGACAGGGTCTCTGGGTAGACGTACATGGTATCTGAATGACTGTGGGGGGTGAGGCGGGAATTCACTAGTTGTTTGCTTCTTTATACTCTCCTAAACTTCCCCAAACTTAATAGTGAGCAGGTGTCAGTTTGATGATCATTCTAAAAAGTGCCCAACTGGCCAGACAAATCCTCTCCCTGCCAGGTCCCAGAGCTGAGGAGTCCCATGTCCAGACCCCAGAGGCAGGGGCAGCAGACAAAGGTTGCATCTCTATTTCCTTTATTACCAAAAAAATATAAATAAACAAGGACTTCCCCCACAGACCCAAGAAGGTGGGGCCTTCCTCTGCTCTGAAGGACTCAAACTCTGGTTTTCAAGAAAGTTTTAAACGATCCACCCCACCCCCACCCCGAGTTTAGAAACCGACTTCCACACCCATAGTTTGCATTTTCTCAAAGTGAGAGAAGGAAACGAACATCTGTTGATGGCCTCCTGTTGTTTCAAGTGCCGTATTTAGAAGTTTCATACACTAAAAAATAGTTTTTAAAGTGTCTGAATACACTGCCACACATGTTACTACATCGTTAGTCCCCCTTCTGTTCCCACCTTCCACGTTCCTTTCACAGAGACATTTCACAAACCACTCCCTGTCTCCTACTCTAGGATGCATTCAGCGAGAAAGAATTCACCAAAGAATTAGGCAGAAATAGGACCCATCACGTGTCAACATCACGGAGCAGTGTGGGAATGCAGGGACCGGGGATCACTGGACATGACGGCCAGTGATCTGTGGTCAGCAGTCTGGGCTTCCTCTTCTCTTTCATAAAGACGCCATGTGGTGTCTCCTCACTCCGTCCTGTCTGACTCTTTGAGACCCCATGGACTGCAGCCCACCAGGCTCCTCTGTCCGGGGGATTTCCCAGGAAAGAATACTGGAGTGGGTTGCCACTTCCTTCTCCAGGGGATCTTCCCAAGCCAGGGATCAAACCCACATCTCCTGCATTGGCAGGCGGATTCTTTGCCACTGAGCCACCAGGAAAGCCCTAAAGACACCATGGAAAGTGAATGTTAGTTGCTCAGTTACGTCCAACCCTTTGAGACCCATGGACTGTAGGCTGCCAGGCTCCTCTGTCTATGGAATTCTCCAGGCAAGAATACTGGAGTGGGTAGCCATTTCCTTCTCCAGGGGATCTTCCCGACCCAGGCACTGAACCCAGGTCTCCTGCATTGCAGGTGGATTCTTAGGTCAAACAATGTCATCTCCACCTCATACATTAGGAAGGCTCAGCGAGGCTCGCCCAGGTAATGAACGGGCAGGTTGGAAGCCAGGCTGTCTGACGCTGACGTGTGTGCTTGTTCCATTGTGCCATAAGCCCACCTGCACGGTTTAACATCTGCTGAGTGCACGCCGCCATGTGGAATCCAGTCTCTCTCTCCCTACCAGGGAATGGAGAGGGCGTTTTCATTTTTTAAAGTGCCTTCTATGTACTGGGCACTTTACCTACCCTGTATCCCTTTAACTGTCTTGACAATTCTATAAAAATCCCTTGTGATGGCATCCATGTGGGATATCACTCGACTGGTGACGACGCCCATCTTCTACCCTAGACACACTGAAGGAAGGTAAGGCCACGCAGAAAACAGCAAGCAAACTCCTCTTGAAAAGCAGAGAGGCAGAAAGAAGGTATTCTCCAGGCTGAATCACTCTAGATCTAGCCAATGAAACAGACACCGATGAACTGGGAAATTCCTGGAATCACAGCCACTGTCCTGAAAGTTCCAGGCAAGGGCAGGACCCCGAGCCATCCGCACTGACCAATAAGCTAGAGCAGCCGAGCACCGCCAGGTGGCGCCAGACCACAGCCACGACGGGACAGGCAGGAACCACACAGTGGGGCTGAGAACTCCAGGCTGGTGGGCGTTGGAGGTTGGCTGGGGTCATCTCATTAAACCCGGCAATAATGTGACCCCAGAGCAGTTTAACTCCGCGTACGGCATTGTATGCAGTTTCACTGAGTCTTCATGTTGCAGATGAGGAAACAAAAGCTAAAGGGTCCAGCACGTTTGGCTGTCTGGCCAAAGCCAAGTACAAGAACTGGGCTTTGAACCCAGGCCTCACAAGAAACCCACTCCAGGATTCTTGCCCAGGAAATTCCACAGCCAGAGGAGCCTGGTGGGCTACAGTCCGCGGGGTCGCAAAGAGTCGGACACGACTGAGCAACTGAACAACTCACTGGTGCCAGGTCAACTCTTCCCATCGCACTGTACTATCCCTTTGCCCTGGAACGGGAGAAGGTGGATTTCTTGACCTTCCCAATGATACTTCTTCCCCATGTGACTCCCCTGAGTGCTGGTGACAACCCACAGTCCTCACACTGCCGACGGTGGCACGTATTTGGAGCCAGCGGAGCCGTGCCAGAGCTCACACAGACCGGAAGATAAAGCAGAACGGCCAAGGCGTGAACACGAGAAAACAGGCCTGCGGTTCTCAGACTTCAGCGTGCTTCAGAACCACCCGGCAGCTGTGCTAACACACAAGGCTTCTACGGCCCCGCCTCAGAGATTCTGACTCAGTAGGTCCGGGAAGGGCCTGAGGATCCGCCTGTCGGACGACTTCTCAGGTGCCGCTGACCATGCTGGTCCAGGGACCGCACTTGGAGAACCACTGAGTCGGGCTGCGCCTCGGGCCCGTCTCTGAACTAGCAGCTCCACTGGAAGAGAGTCACCTAGGTCCACCAAAACTGCTGAGCCTGGCCAGGGCTCCCCTGGCGGGCCAGGGGCTGAGAATCCACTGCCAGGGCGGGGCATGTGAGTTCCATCTCTGATCCGGAAACTAAGATCTCACACGTCACGGTGCAACTAAACCCACGCGCCACAACCACTGAGCCCGCGTGCCCTAGAGCCTGTGCCCCGCAGCAAGAGAAGGCACCGGAGCATGAAGCCGGCACACTGCAGCTAGAGAGTAGCCACCGAGTATCAAGTATTGCAACTAGGGGACGTCCGAGCAGCAACGAAGAGCCTGTGCGCTGCTGGTGAGACCCAGTGCAGCAAAAACTAAAGACCCAGACCATTCCTATAACAATTAGCATCAAATACAAAGCTGTTGAGAAGGAAGAAGGTGTGTCGGGTTACATCTTTGCAACTCTAGTTTCAGAATCATCCTGCTTCAAGCAGAGGAAGTCCCTGACACGGGAAACAGCTGGTGATATGCACACGAAAAATATTCCAAATAAAGAGTTTTTCCAGAGCTATGGAATATAGTAGTCAAAGTCGCTCTTTATTTTCCGATCACAACAATAGCTCATAAAATATTGACTAATAAATGCACAGACTCATCAAGAATCCACTCCAAAAAGCCACTTCCCATAGATGCAGTGAATGAATATTTTATATAGGTCTACGGGGGCACCTCCAGATGAAAAGAGAAAAATGTGGATAAAGTCAGCGTAGCTTAGTGAGGGAAAGAGCAGCTGAGGACGACACTAGAGAGGTCGGCCACTTAGTGTGACAAATAAAACTAAACTGGCAACACTCACCATTCTTCCTGATTTCTAGAAATAGAAACAGCTCAACTACTCTGGAAAAGTAATTGGCCCTTAGCAGTAAGACCTTACCGCAAATGTGTTTCCAAAATATCTCCCTGAAAAGTAACAATGCAAAGTTTTCCCGACAATGAAGATACTTCCTGAGAGAAGTAAAAACCAGCAATCCTTCAGATATGTTTTTATTGTACTGTTCCAGCTGGTAACTTCTCCCCGTGCCATCCGCAGTGGCTACCAGCCCATATGTGGCCATTGATACGTAATTCTGTATTATTCAAAATAACATTAAAAATTCAGTTCAAGGGCTTCCCTGGTGACTCAGCAGTAAAGAATCCTCCTGCCAATGCTGGGGACGTGGGTTCGATCCCTGATGCGGGAAGATCCCACGTGCCGCAGGGCAGCTAAGCCTGTGTGCCACCACTACTGAAGCCTGTGCACCCTGGAGCCCGTGCTCCACAAGAGAAGCCACTGCAATGAAAAACCCATGCACCCCGCTCAATGCAACTAGAGAAAAGCCCGTGCAACAGTGAAGACCCAGCACAGTGAAATTCTTTTTTAAAATTCAGTTCAGGAGGAGGAAATGGCAACCCACTCCAATATTTTTGCCTGGGAAATCCCATCGACAGGGGAGCTTGGCGGGCTATAGTCCATGGGGTCGCGAAAGAGTTGGACACGACTCAGCGACCAAACGAGAACAATGTTTCAATGCATAATAAAATAAAAACATCTGCTCAAAAAAAAAAAAAGAAGAGTTCAAGCTTCCTCAAGCAGGGTCTGGGGAAGGAGGGGCAGGCGTCACATCAGGCTTCGAGGGTGGACAAGGAAGACAAGGCGTTCAAGCACAAACAGGAGGAGAAGCAGAAGAAACTCGAGGAGCTAAAAGCAAAGGGCAAAGGCCTCAGGGAAAGGCCCCCCGGCCACCTGTGGAATTAAGAAATCTGGCAGAAAGGAAGCTATTCCTTGTGCCGGGGCGATGATGAGCCTTAGTTCCATTCCTGTGTAAACATCCGGATTCGCTGCCGTAACAGCTGTTGCCACCTGTAGCTAGAATTAAATGTTGTCTTGGAACCTACTGTACATTTAAGAATAAACTTTTGTAAAAAAAAAAAAAAAAATCAGTTCAAGTATTTGAACAAGTACATTCCAAGTCCCCGGAGGCCACTTGTGACCGGGGCAGCTATGGAGCACCTGCATCATTCACAGAGGTCTATCTGATCTACTTCTTCAAACAGCTTTTCCAGAACAGGTTAACTGTTAGAAGGCATTGCCAGTAACAAAGCAACAGAAAGAAACCAAGCAAATTGGCTGGGTTCCGACGAACAGTCCGCCTGGATTCCATAGGCTCACGCCGGCCCAGTGGGACGAGGAACAAAGCAGCAAGAGAAAAGTGGAAAAGCACTCAGGCTGGGGTCCTCGGCTTCTACTTCCCAGCAGTGAGAGGCTGGCCAATCACCTACACCCCTGGGTGCCTTCGGTACCGTGGAGAGGACCGATTAGGGATGACAGCGGGCCCAGCATGTGCCGTAAGTCACTGTTGCCAGGATCCCATCGAAAACCTTCAGTTTCTGAAGCAAAAAAATCACCTCCACCTCCATCTCCCTCTTTGTCCAAAACCTCCAGATCACTGCTGCTTTCTCAGTTTTTCTGTGGTCAAGGGCCAAGTCTTGGGGGTTTTGTTTTTAATTTCCATCTGCCAGACTTATTTTCTCATAAAATATAATAATGTGGGGAAATGAAAACATATGAAATCCAAGCCCCAATTTGCTTTGTCAAGTTGTTATGAAAGTGTTCAATGTCTGTTGGTTAGGAAAAGCCTCCATGTCTGTGCTTCTGTCCTACTGGCCGGCACTGGTGGAGGACCACACTCTCGAGCAGCCCACTCCACACTCCAATCCTCTTCTAAATCTCTGCTCCGGAGTCCTTTTTATGTTTTTCTTACAGTTTTACAAATCCATTCTCTTCTTGTTTTCCATGTCCATTCTTCCAGACCATCATCATCTGGGTCAGGGAAGAGAACGCTGCACAGAAAAAAAAAAAATCCCGGAGCTTCGCAGAGGGTCTCCTTGGAGGATTTAGCAGAGCACAGATCAGCACAGGCGTGTGAAGAAAATAACCACAGCTGGGGCCGAAAGACATCCAGAAGGATGAGAGAGAACAGTGCCTGATGTTCACAAGGGCCGGAAACGGTCGATTCCCAGCAGACAGACTGGGAGGATGCATAATAATCCAGGCGACGCTGAGTAAGGTTGTGCCCTGTGTTGGAGGGAATAGTTAACCCTAGACTGAGGTCTGCTGTATAAAGAAAGCTGAGCACCGAAGAATTGATGCTTTTGAACTGTGGTGTTGGAGAAGACTCTTGAGAGTCCCTGGGACTGCAAGGAGACCCAACCAGCCCATCCTAAAGGAAATCAGTCCTGAATATTCATTGGAAGGACTGATGCTGAAGCTCCAATACTTTGGCCACCTGATGTGAAGAACTGACTCATTTGAAAATATCCTGATGCTGGGAAAGATTGAAGGCGAGAGAAGGGGATGACAGAGGATGAGATGGTTGGATGGCATCACCGACTCAATGGACAGGAGTTTGAGTAAACTCCGGGAGTTGGTGATGGACAGGGAGGCCTGAAGTGCTGCAGCCCACGGGGTCGCAAAGAGTCAGACACGACTGAGTGATTGAACTGAACTGAGGTCTGCCATAAACTCACTTAGCAAATACCAAAAACCACCCTGGAAAGGATCACTGTTTCCAAGTAACTTATCTGCACCCCAGAATATTTAACTGCTCAAGAAGATTTAATAGAATGTAAAAATACCCAGGACTCAATAAGGTATGGTTTACAATGCGTGGCTTCCAATCAAAGATGATTCGGTAGGCAAAGAAGCAAGAAAACACATCCCATAATGAAGAAAACAATCCATCTGTGGAAATCAACCCAGGTCTGACACAGACATTAGAATTAGTAAAGAAGGACAAGTTACTGTTGTTCTATTCCATGTAACAGTAAGTAACTTTGCCCCCAAAGTTAACCAGCGACCCAGAAGATATTAAGAGGCCTAGACTGAACTGGTAGAGATGAAAAGTACGTCAGAGATGAGACAGACACTGAATTAAATGCAGATTACACATTGCAAGAGATAAAATCTATCTCTTGCAATTAAAGGCACAGCAATTGACATTAAAAGCACAGCAACTGTCCGAAATGCAACAGAGAGGAAAAGAATTTGAGAAATGAAAAGGCCGTGAAGTGAGCCATGGGACAACTTCAAGGTGCCAAAATGGGAATTCCTTGGCAGTCTAGCAGTTAGGACGTGGTGCTTTCACTGCCAAGGGCATTGATTCAACCCCTGGTGTGGAATTAAGATCCTTCAAGCTAGAGTGTGTGGGGTGGGGGGAAACAAAAAATATATATATATATGCCAAACCAAGGGACCACTGAGTCCCTGAAGTGGAGGCTCGAGGGGAGAATGGCAGAAAATTTGAAGAAATGATGGCTAAAAATATTCCAAATTCGATGAAGACTATCAAGTCACAGATCCAAAAAGTTCAGCAAATCTCAAGCATAGGAAGCATGAAAAGTACACCAGGGACATCATGATCAAATTTCTCAAAATCAATGACAAAGAGAAAACCTTAATCTAAGGAAAAAGACGTTACATACAAAAAGACAAAGATAAAGGTCGCATTGGATTTCTCATTGAAAACAAGGCAAGCAAGAAGACAGCGAAACATCTTTAAAGATGAAATAAAAAGCTATCGACCTAGAATTATACACCCAGAAAATATATATATATTTCTATTTATATATTTTAGGACAATTTATATCTTTTATAACCATTATAAAAGGCATTATATCTTTTATAATATTATATCTTTTAAAACCAGTGTGAAGTAAGAATGAATTCAGACATTCAAAAGCTGAAAGAATTCTTTACAGGCAGATCGGCACTACCAAAAAAAAAAAAAGTTAAGTCTTTCAAGGAGAAAGAAAACAGAACCAGATGAAAACCTGGATCTAAACAAAGGAATAAAGAGGACCAGAAACAGTAACTGATTTTTTTCTTATTAGTTAAGTCTCTTTAAAAGATAATTGATTAGCGCAAGGGAATAAAATTGAAAGAACATAAGTAAACCCTAACATTTAGCATCAGTTAATTTTTGATGAATATCCCAAGACAATCCAATTGATAAAGACTGGTCTTTTCAACAGATGGTGCTGGGAAAACTGGCTGTCCACAGGCAAAAGAATGGATTGAAGTTCTGCCTCACACCACATACAAAAATGAACTCAAAATGGATCAAAAGAGTTCAACCAAACAACGAAAACTATAAAACTCTTAAGAACAAATGGGCATGAATCTTTGTGATCTTTGATAGGGCTATGTTTACTTAGATAAAGCACCAAAACCATAAGAAACAAAAGAAAAAACAGATAAATTAGACTATATCAAAATTTAAAAATCTTTGTGCTGGAAATAATATCAAGAAAGAGAAACAATGGTATACAGAATAAGAGAAAATATTGGCAAATTATATATGATAGATTTATATGAAGAACATATAAAGAACTATTAAATGTAATAATAGAAAGACAAATAACCCAACTAAAAATGGGTAAAGGGTCTGAATAGATTTTTTCCAAATAAGACATACAAACAAGCCCATGAAAAAAACGCTCCACATTACTGGTCATCAGGGAAATGCAAATCAAAACCACACTGAGGTTCAACGTCACACTCACCAGGACGGTCAGAATCATTCAGATATCACAGGTGCTGGCAGGAAATGTGGAGACATTGGAACATTCAAACCCCGCTGGTGGGAATGTGAAATGGTGTCGCCACTTTGCAAAACGGTTCCTCAAAAAGGTGAGCACGGAGTTACCGTATGACCCACCAGTTCCACTCCTAGGTATCTATCCCGGAGAACTGAAAACAAATATGTCCACACAAAAACACGCACAGGAATCCTCACAGCAGCAAACGGCCAAAACGTGGAAAGGAGGATCCACTGACTGATGAATGGATAAAATGCAGTCCATCCGTACAATGGGCTATTATTCAGCCACGAAGAGTGATGAAGTTCTGATACACACCACAGCGTAGTTGACTCTGGCTAATGTGATGCTAAGTATTAGCAAAAGAAGCTAGTTACAAAAGACCACATACCTACGAATCTATTGATATGGAACATCCAGAATAGGCAGCTCTATAGAGGAGAGGTTGCTTAGGGCTAGAGGGATGGGGGTGGGGAGCAGGGTTAAGTGCCACCATTATGCCCCCCGATATTCCCTCAGTGCTAACTGTATGCTCTGCCTTATAGTAAAGGTGGCAGATCAAGGGAAAAATCAAGATCAGTTAAACACTGTCCCCATTCTCCCAAAACCAACCTCAGAGGGGGAGACACAGACCCTGCAAACAGTTTCAATCTAATCATATTTCCTCACACCCAACACAGGTATGGTGTTCCTGAGATGGATAGGATACCTGTACCCGAGGGGCCACAACAGAGACTGCAGTGGAGGACACCGCTCAGAGAGCGATGAGCACCTGTTGGGATGAAGCGGGAGACACAGGGGTAGGAAAGGGGTGGGTGACGTTCAGTGCGGCTGGAGGTTCCCAGGGACATGGGGTGGAGGAGATGGTGGCAAGAGAGCAGACGAGAAAGGGGCTGGAACCACGTGGAGCAATGTGCTCAGCGTCAAGTAAAGGAATCAGACTATGATGTTATGAGAAGAAGTGGCTGAGCTGGGGAATGGTCCCCTCGCAGCTGTGCTCAGAGGCCAGCTGTGTGGATGGGGCTGGGCAGGGCAGCCGACAGGACCTGAGGCGGTTAGGGGGAACAGAGAGGGTCTTGCCCCCGTGGGGGACCCAGACAACCAAACCCCCCAGTGGTGGCCACTGCTGCCCAAACTCTCTGCCCAGGCATTGGATCTGCCAGACTCCCAGGCTGGCCAGGGCCCCAGCGGTGCCTTGAAAAGCCAACCACAGGATCCACGCCTGGCCCCCGTGGTGAGGGTTCTCTTCCCCTTTAAACCTTAACTGGCAGGAAGGTCACACTAGCTTTAAAACATCAAGTCAACAGAATCGTATGCGGCAGATGCTTCAGAAGACCACAGGGCGACGAGGAAGGAGCGTGAGACATACTTCTAAATGGGAGAAACAGAACATAAAAGCAAGCGCCGGGATGCCTTCTGAGCACTTGAAATGCGGCTAGCGTGACTGAGGGATTAAAACCTTTATTTCATTTTAATTAACGCAGTTTCCATTTAAATAGCCACATGTAGCTGCTGACTACCATACTGGACACTGCAAGTCTCTACTCCCCAAACCATAGTTCACTTATCAGTAAGAAACAATCAGTACGTTTATTGTTTTTAGCACTTTATACATCACAAGGGCAATATAGTCACACTGTAAAAAAAAAAAAAAAATACACGTGGGAGAAGAAAATCACCCATAACCCCCAAAACAAAACAAATAATGTCAGTTCTGGAGAATCCTGCAGACAGAGCAGCCTGGCAGCCTATGGTCCATAGGGCCGCAAAGAGTGGACACGACTGAAGCGACTTAGCACGCACGCATACTCACACGGGTCTGTCATCCTGGTGCTATCATCAGGCCAAAATCTGGGCGCCCAGTGGCCCAGTCAAGTTGACACATAAAATTAACCATCACGGGGCCAGAGTGGGGGACAGAAGTGTAAAAGAACATTTGAGAGATGGAATATTTGAGAGAGAGGAGATGCTGTTAGCAGGATGAGATCACCAAGGAGACCCAAGCAGTGATTGTGATGGAAGCATAAAGCTCAGTTTTCTGTAAAAGCTCTCACTCCCCGGGATTCTGGCACTCACTGCAACACTGTGCGTTAATTAGGATGCAGTGAGCCCCGCTGCGTGTCAGAGCATCCTACACTCTGCTTTTAGAGTTGAGGAGACCCTGGGTACCACCAGGGCTCACCTTTGGTCTGGTTTTACTGAGGGAACGGGTGCAGATTTCCACCCCAACCATGCGTGTGCAAGTACCAGGTGCTTGGAATGCGGATGTGGCAATTAATGACACAGGTCGCACTGGAGTTACCCTCACAACGTGGCTTAAAAGTCCCAGACTCCTTTCGTGTCCCAGGCACAAAGAAGCTGACGCCTTCCCGCTGTCGAGGACATCATGGCCTCGGAAGGCAGCAACAGAGTCTGCTCTGGGAAACCAAGCCTGCTCCCAATTCTGCTGCATGCAGCAGAAGGGGATTTGCTGGAGAGGGACACGTGACTCTGTGACGACGCGCAAAGTAAAAGCCTCTCCTCTGACCCCTGCAGCCCTTTGTTCAGCTCTGTCTATTTTGGTGGTTTCCTGATTCTGCCCTCGCCCACTGGCTCCCTTTGTTATCTGCCCACTCTCCCTTTCTCACATTCTTGATCTTCAGCTTTTCCCCGAGATCCAGCTGACTCATTCAGCTCACGCGCCAATGCTAAATGTGATGAGAAATATCGGGAATGACTCAGCAGCTCAGAAAACTCAGGGATCAAAGGGCCTAAGGAGGAACAGACCTCTAATGAAAGCCCTTAATCCATTCCTCTCCTATGGGTGCATCACACCCGCTACCGAATTCTGACTCCCCTATTCCAAGTACCAGGCCACTCCTCTGCATTCACACATTGAAAATATCCCCGAACCCAGTCTTTGCTGTCACACAGCACCCAGGTGGAACTGAACCTGAGATGTCACGGCGAGACCCCGTGTCTCTCTAAGCAGAGCTCATTAGATACAGTGGCTGCGATCAAGGGCTGTGCGTCCACACGGTCCTGGTTTCCATTGTCAACCAGGTTATTTAACATCAATATAACCAACCAGAAGGAAACTCAACTTTCCAAGCCTCTGCTCATCCGTGAAATGAGAGTAATAACAATGCTGAACTCACTCGGGGTTGATACGCTGATTCAGTGAGCAGGTGGAGGGCTTGGGGCAGGGGCAGGCCGACAGTAAGCTAGAAAGCTTACCTGTGAATTACTTATAAATACTGAGATGACTCTTAAGAAAGCAGGCCTGCCATGAGTTAAAGAGAGACCTCCTTAATTCAGGCTCGACTATTTCAGAGTCTGGACATCTCCGAAAG